>NC_056448.1:1956415-2666415 GCF_018296145.1 Oncorhynchus tshawytscha | reverse complement strand
CCTAGGTGTCTGGCTAGACTGCAAACTCTCCTTCCAGACTCATATCAAACACCTCCAATCAAAAATCAAATCAAGAGTCGGCTTTCTATTCCGCAACAAAGCCTCCTTCACTCACGCCGCCAAGCTTACCCTAGTAAAACTGACTATCCTACCAATCCTCGACTTCGGCGATGTCATCTACAAAATGGCTTCCAACACTCTACTCAGCAAACTGGATGCAGTATATCACAGTGCCATCCGTTTTGTCACTAAAGCACCTTATACCACCCACCACTGCGACTTGTATGCTCTAGTCGGCTGGCCCTCGCTACATATTCGTCGCCAGACCCACTGGCTCCAGGTCATCTACAAGTCCATGCTAGGTAAAGCTCCGCCTTATCTCAGTTCACTGGTCACGATGGCAACACCCATCCGTAGCACGCGCTCCAGCAGGTGTATCTCACTGATCATCCCTAAAGCCAACACCTCATTTGGCCGCCTTTCGTTCCAGTACTCTGCTGCCTGTGACTGGAACGAATTGCAAAAATCACTGAAGTTGGAGACTTTTATCTCCCTCACCAACTTCAAACATCAGCTATCTGAGCAGCTAACCGATCGCTGCAGCTGTACATAGTCTATTGGTAAATAGCCCACCCATTTTCACCTACCTCATCCCCATACTGTTTTTATTTATTTACTTTTCTGCTCTTTTGCACACCAATATCTCTACCTGTACATGACCATCTGATCATATATCACTCCAGTGTTAATCTGCAAAATTGTAACTATTCATCTACCTCCTCATGCCTTTTGCACACATTGTACATTGTATATAGACTCCCCCTTTGTTTTCTACTGTGTTATTGACTTGTTAATTTGTTTATTCCATGTGTAACTCTGTGTTGTCTGCTCACACTGCTATGCTTTATCTTGGCCAGGTCGCAGTTGTAAATGAGAACTTGTTCTCAACTAGCCTACCTGGTTAAATAAAGGTGAAATAAAATAAAAATAAATGTACTGTCCCATATGGTGTTATTGTGTGTCGACATGTCTTCCTCAGTTCCGATCTAGCTGACCTATGAATGTGATTGATATGTGGATTCGACAGTAATGAAGTTCCATCCTGTTTTATGGGTGGACTTCTGTCACAGGCGTCGTGTTAGCAATGATTTAATTAAACCCATAGAGACATTGTCTTACTCGTTCTCAACAAAGTGAAGAAAAACATTAGGTTAGGTTTCACAGAAAATGATGATTATAAAGTTGACTCACATACACAATAGGCCTTTCATTTCTGAAGAGGAACATCGGTTTTTGGGAAATGCCCAGTCATTGGAAAATCCTATATCTGGTTTAATAATGGTATTTTATCAATAGAAATGGGGCAAACCAAAAGCAAGTCCTGTTGTAGCATACATCTTCGTTTGAATTTGAGAAAAGAAACAGCTGTATCTGTATCTGTTTTTTGTTGTTGCATTGAATGTGTCTCAATCCACCGCATCTGCCTATGTCACACCTCTCCATCTGCGGTGAAAGGTGACAGAGCTAGAGCGGTGTTCGTTAGACCACGAGACATCTGCCTATGTCACCCCTCTCCATCTGCGGTGAAAGGTGACAGCTAGAGCGGTGTTCGTTAGACCACGAGATATCCCAGATTTTTTTCTTCACAAAATTATATGTATTGTCTGATCCTTTCAGGCCTGCAAAACCCCAGAATGGAAATATGCGATTCTCACAAAGACTATGTTGTTCTCCATTCTGCTCTACGACCCCCACAAGCATCTTGGGACTTGTCTGAAGTCAGTAAAGCCGATCTGCCAACTTCTGTCTGTAGCGTCCAAACAGGTTGGGCTAAACAGTAATATCACCCCTCTGTAAAAATGTCAGTTGTTGTGTTCAAGGATGGCCACAGGCCTCACAAAACTCGTCTGAAGATCCCCCGGTACCAGTAGAAAAAAATTAAATGGAGAATGTTTAGTGGTAAAAAAAAAAAAGGGTTAAAATACACATAAAAAAATTAAATAAATGTTTCCTGGTTTTTCGTATTTCTCTCAGATATAGGACAAACAAACTTCCTTTTTCATTTTTGGGGGAAGTGGGCCTGTCTGTTGTTCCTGTAGTGAATCGGTTATTCAAAGGCCAAATAAATTGTTAAATCCCCCCAAAAAATTTAAAATTTAGCTAGGCAAGTCAGTTAATTCTTGATGCACCCATCCCGTTAGCGGGATCATTTCGTCAACCACTGCCAAATTCAAATGAAATAATTACTAAAAATATTTAATTTTCATGAAATCACAAGTGCAATATAGCAAAACACAGCTTAGCTTGTTGTTAATCCACTTGGCGTGTCAGATTTCAATAAAGCTTTTCAGCGAACGCTTCTGGTTGGGATATGTACGTACAGTCACTGTGGGGACTATGTCATCGATGCACTTATTGATGAAGCCAGTGACTGAGGTGGTGTATTCCTCAATGACATTGTATGAATCCCGGAACATATTCCAGTCTGTGCTAGCAAAACAGTCCTGTAGTGTAGCATCCGCATCATATGACCACTTCCGTATTAAGCGAGTCACTGGTACTTCCTGCTTTAGTTTTGCTTGTAAATATATACTGTACATGCAGTTGAAGTCGGAAGTTTACATACACCTAGCCAAATACATTTCAACTCAGTTTTTCACAATTCCTGACATTTAATCCTAGTAAAAATTCCCCGTCTTAGGTCAGTTAGAATCCCCATTTTATTTTAAGATTGTGAAATGTCAGAATAATATTAGAGAGAATGATTTATTTAAGCTTTTATTTCTTTCATCACATTCCCACTGGGTCAGAAGTTTACATACACTCCATTTGTATTTGGTAGCATTGCCTTTAAATATGTTTAACTTGGGTCAAACGTTTCGGGTAGCCTTCCACAAGCTTCCCACAATAAATTGGGTGTATTTTGTCCCATTTCTCCTGATAGAGCTGATATAATTGAGTCAGGTTTGTAGGCCTCCTTGCTCGCACACACTTAATCCGTTCTGCCACAAATGTTCTAGAGGATTGAGGTCAGGGCTTTGTGATGGCCACTCCAATACCTTGACTTCATTGTCCTAGGGGTCATTGTCCATTTGGAAGACCCATTTTCAACCAAGCTTTAACTTCCTGACTGATGTCTTGAGATGTTGCTTTAATATATTGACATAATGTTCCTGCCTCATGATGCCATCTATTTTGTAAAGTGCACCAGTCCCTCCTGCAGAAAAGCACCCCCACAACATGATGCTGCCACCCCTGTGCTTCGCGGTTGAAGCGTGTGTGTGTGTGTGTGTGTAAAATACTTTTTTGAATGTTGTACTGATTATGATATGCTATTTTCCAGCTATGTGTGGCGCCATGTTTGTTGACATTATACGATACATTCTGGGTGTCACGTAAACTGTCAGACCAAAGATATTATAATGAAGTGAAGGAATGGTTCACTCTTTCGCGTAAACCTCCGGAACTGAATGAAGGGAAGTGAATGATCGTAAACACCCCCTTAAACATGCATACTGCAAACAGACCAAACTCATCTTGTCTCCTCTTTTTATCTATGGTTGACTCGAAAAAACAAACATGGTGGCGCTCACAAACTATCCATCTACAGATTACTTTTGATTTTTAGGAAGTGTTTTACTCAATTATTTAGATCAACAGTGAGCTCATCCATGATGTGATGAATTGTAAATAGTCATTTATTGATTTCTGTCAGCCGAGACTTAATAAAAATATCACAACATGTGTTATGTCAATCTTTCCTCAGTTAGCACTAGGACTATGTAGCCTACATTTTCTGGTTTGGATGATTGTGTTATGTCAATCTTTCCTCAGTTAGCACTAGGACTATGTAACATTTTCTGGTTTGGATGATTGTGTTATGTCAATCTTTCCTCAGTTAGCACTAGGACTATGTAACATTTTCTGGTTTGGATGATTGTCTTATGCTGTTGCTACTTCTGTGAATGTCTGAACATTGCATCCAAAAATAATCTGGTCACATTCAGGACATAACTTTGTAAGGACTGTGTTTGTACAAAATGTTTCTGTGAAAATAAAGTGTGGCCAGCTCAAAGCTGACACCGGTTTGAGTGTACGCTTCAGGGACTACTGTAGAATGATTACACCCTTTTGTTGGTACGTGTAAATGGGTTAATGATGACGTTAGGGTCGTGCTTGGCCAAGTAGTTGTGGGTGAACAGGGAGTACAGGAGGGGACTAAGCACGTAACCCTGAGGCACCCGTGTTGAAGATCAGCGTTGCAGATGTGTTGTTGCCTACCCTTTCCACGTGGGGGCGGCCCCTTAGGAAGTCAAGGATCCTGTTGCAGAGGGAGGTGTTTAGTCCCAGGGTCCTTAGCTTGGAGGGGACTATGGTGTTGAATGCTGGGCTGTAGTCAATGAACAGCATTCTCACTTAGGTGTTCCTTTGTTCAGGTGGGTGAAGGCAGTTTAGAGTGCAATAGAGATTGCGTCATCCTATTGGGAATATGTTATACGTTTTAGATTGAAAAGCAGCCTCTGATTTGACATACATATGTCCTAATATTCCCATTCACAATGATTTTGCTTTGGATCCTGTTCTGTTTTTCTGTGTTTTTTTACATGACTAAATAAAGTCTGTCACTACCTTCAGACAAATTGTTCTCGGCGGGATGCTGACTGATTGTTAGTTGATTATACATCCCATGAAAATGAAAAGATAAACATCCATCCTAGTGCGCGCGTGTGTGTGTGTGTGCGTGCGTGCATGTGCGTGTGTGCATGTGTGTGCACGTGTGCGCGTGTGTGTGTGTGTGCGCGTGCGTGTGTGGAGGAGGCGAGACTTAAGAGCAGTGCTTGCTGGGTATTTGTTTTTTTATCTACATGACGAGAAGGGAAATGAGGCTTCAAAGACGGATGTGCTACATGACAGGCCCCTGATAGGGAGGTAAGACACTGGCAACATTATCAATCAGATCACCAGGAATAGAACAAGATATCTGGGCGGCCGCTTGCATAAGGCCGACACACACACGCACACATAAAAGGCCATCAGCGCCTTCACAAATGAGAGCTTTGCGTGTCAAACATGCTTCTGGAGACTGTCAACACAACCGACATGGGCGTAGGAATGGAGAAGGATTTGAAATGGTTTAGGGTTTCACCTGTCACAGCCAGACTGAGACAGATACATGTTATCACTCAGTCAGTACTTACCGGTGCATTAATGCATTATTATTGGAGTTGTTATCATAGTTTTGCATCTTGAAGGCACTCTCTTACCTTGTATTTACTAGGTATTTAATAAGATTCTCAAGTCAGTCTTTTTGATCTTGAAATCAGTCAACCAGTATAAAGCAATGGATGCATGACATTCCACTGGAAGCTCTATCATTTGATTAGACATCAGGGATGATTTGGCTCAGGTTTATTATCTATAATTCTGAGGCATAAACGGGCATGTAAGTGTTAAATGCAGAACAAGGTAGGTCTACTTCAGAGAGGTTTTACGGCACCAGGTTTTTCAGAGGTCGGTTTTGCCTGTGACAAATGCAGTATCAAAGGCGTGTGTCCAAAGTCATTACCTTGCTCTGCTGTTCTGAAACGTTCCACAGCCCCCACTGATAATCCATTTGACTGCACTTGTGTGTGAGATTACCACAACAGAAAATCTCTGTTCTTGGAGGATTGCACAGGAAATGAATCTGATGTTTTGCAAGTCACTCTCTAGCTTGGCTCTGCATTTGGTTTAGGCTATGCTGTTCAATGGAAGGCTTCAGAATTCTCTCAGCCTATAATGACATAAAATGTTTTGTTTTGTCATTTAAAGCATCCAATGTAGAGGAACTTTGATGTCTGAATTCCTTCATCTTGAGAGGCATCACATCTGTTAACACTTTTCAATGGTAAATGTATGACTGCCTTCATATACGCATCACACCTGAAAATCACTCCATGAAAATGTGATGGAAATGAACTAAAAGTTCTCTGGAGTTTTTAATGGCGTGTCATTACATTCCAGAATTTCGAATAATAAGTTAAATTGAAATACTTTAAGCTTTGAATCGAGCTGTTTGTCGATGTTTTGTCTGTCAGTTCATAAACCATGTGCCTTGGAATCCGAACATTGAACATTTTCTCCCAGCTATTTTGGAAGCTGTATGGTGCAATTGTGAACATGTTGGTCCTCAAATGAAAGTGGCATATTTGTCTATTTATGCAAAATAAATTAGGCCAATTTTGGTCTGTAGTGTAGGGCAGACTAACAAGTTCCTTGCTTTCTGCCCTTTTCACTTGCCTCCTGCATTTCTGCTACAATCAGTTGGTTATAACTTTGAATAGAGCAAACATTCCCATATATTTTTATAGCTGCATGTGTGACATAACTTCACCATTCCTATTCATAATATCATTATAAAGATAATACCATTATTATTTTTTTCAATAAAGAACGTTTATTCATCAAACAGTACATTTGAGTTGAACCATAATATTTCTTGTAATATTTGATTTGGCTTTTCAGGAGGATGAAATTAAAATTGTAACCAGCTTTGTATTGCTTGTTTTAGAAAAGGTGACAAGTTTTTCTTTTCAATTAACAAAACATTTGAGTTTGTAATCTGGCTTAAAGGCAAAAAGGTGGATGAGTCATTGTTACAAATCTGCTGGAGAACCAGTATCACGGCTCAAGAAAAGACCCAGATGCAGACAGTTCGAATAACAGATGTTTATTATATAAACATGGGGCAGGCAAAGGACAGGTCAAGGGCAGGCAGGGGTCAGTAGTCCAGGGCAGTGGCAAAAAGTACAGGATGGCAGGCAGGCAGAATGATCTCCTGGAAAGAGGAAACAAAGGGCTGTGAGACATAGGTCTCTTAGCGCACGGATCCCGATTAAAGGATCAAAATCAACAACATCCGGTGAAATTGCAGAGCTCCAAATTCAAAATAAAAATGTGTAATATTAAACATTCATGAAAATACAAGTGTGGTTCAAATGCTTAGAATCTTGGTAATCGAATTGCGTTGTCAGATTGAGGACAGCGCCTCACATTAGCATATTTTCCAAACCAGCACAGGCGTCACAAAATAACACATAGCGATAAAATAAATCACTTGTGGCCATGGCATAACACTGGGACAGGACAGCCCCCACTCTGACATCCAAAGCATTGGCCTCCACCACAAACTGAAGGGATGGGTGGGGATGGACTAATATGGGAGCTGTGGTGAAGCAGTGCTTGAGGTCCAGGAACACTTGGTCAGCAGCTGGGGACCACGTGAACAGAACCTTGGGAGAGGTGAGTGCAGACAGAGGTGGAAAGCCAGGGTGCTGTAACCACGGAGAAAGCGGCAATAGAAATGGACAAAACCCAAAACTAAATGGCATAACCAGATTTTCATAGTGTCCACATTGAAGGCTGTCTTCCAACAGTCCTCTTCCCCTATCCACAGCATATCATAGCCTTTCCATAGGTCCAACTTGGAGAAAATGGTAGCCCCCTGGAGTGGCTTGAAGGCCGCGGCGATGAGCGATAGCGGGTAGCGGTTCTTAACCACAATGTCATTGAGGCCCCGGTAGTCGATGCATGGGTGCAGGGTTTTGTCCCTTTCTCCACAAAGAAGAACAGGCGCTGTCGGGGGAGGAAGAAGGATGGATACACCCAGCAGCCAGGAAGTCCTCGATGTAGGTCTCCATAACCTTGGTTTCCGGACTCGACAGTTAATACAGTCATCCCCGGGGTGGTGTGGTGCCTGGGAGAAGATCAATCCCACAGTCAAAGGGTCGATGCTGAGGAAGCGAAGTGGCCCTGGCCTTACACTGTGGATCCCTGACACTCGCAGGTTGATGGGAGTGGTATTATGGGTGACCCATCCTATAGAGCATCTGTCCAGCGCTCTAACGTCCATGGGAATGGAGAGGGGGCTGAGTGGGGATGCACAGTTCTGACACCAGGGTAGTGGCCATAGTACTCTCATCAGCCCCAGAGTCGACGAGAACCCCATAGAGATTGACTGGTTCCCCCACAGCAGGATGGCATGGAGAAGAAAAGTTTTCACTATGGCCCACTAGAGTACCCGCTTCTATCGGTGAGCCTGGTATTTTAGTGGACAGGTAGACAATAGTTCCGCAATACAGGCAACTCTTCATGTTAAGCCTGAGTGAACGTTTGTCTGGAGACAAACTAGCTCTGCCTTGTTGCATCGCTAGGGAAGAGGCGAATCGGCAGACTTCGGAGACACTCTGAGAAACTCCGGTAGCCTCGGATTCTCTCGGACACGTAGATTTCGGGGACATCCGGGATGCCTCTGAGACAATGTGGAATCCTTGGGCATGTGAGGGGAACCGGAATCGGACGTCCTCTCCTTCCTACATTCCCGTAGCTGCCCATCGATCCAGATGGTCAAGGTGATGAGCGAGTCAAGATCCGTCGGCAGTTCCCGGGCTGCGAGCTCATCCTTAACTTCCTCCGATAATCCGTGCAGGAACGTATCGAACAGCAATTCCAGGTTCCAGGCCATCTCGGCAGCCAACTTGCGGAAATCCACCGCATAGTCTGCCACACTGCGGGAGTCTTGCTGGAGTAACTTCCAGGCAGCCTCTCTCCTGGACAATGGAGAATCAAAAACCTTCTTCACCTCAGCCACAAAGTCCTCCAGACTGAAGCACACGTCAGACTGTCGTTCCCACACTGCTGTAGCCCAGGTGAGAGCCCTCCCGAACATCAGCGTGATGAGTTACGCTATCTTCGAACGATCAGAGGGGAAGGAGGAGGGCTGCAGCCCGAAAGTGAGGGAACACTAAGAGAGAGAAACGCCCAACACGTTCCCGACTCTCCAGCGAAGCTTTTCGGGGGAGGTAAGCGGGGTTCTCGGAAACCCGGGTAGCCGGGAGAGACACGTTGCTGACAGCCGGGTTACTGCGGGGCTGGGGGTTTACTCATAATAGGCTCCCTAGTCGACAATCCGTGGAATTGCTCCAGCAATATATTCAACGCCACAGTCATGGCATTCTGCCAGAGTCTGGAAACCTTCCATTTTACCATGAAGCAACTCCTCATGCCTCCCAATGGTCGCTACTTGGGAGGATACGGCGTTGTGTAGCTGGTTCGATTCTGCTGGGTCCGTCATGGCCAGTTCGTACTATCACGTTTCAGGAAAAAACCCAGATGCAGACAGCTCGAATAACGGATGTTTATTATATAAACAGGGAGCAGGCAAAGGACAGGTCAAGGGCAGGCAGGGGTCGGTAGTCCAGGGCAGAGTCCGTAAGGTACAGAGCGACAGGGAGGATCAGGGTCAGGGACAGGCAGAGGTCAGTAATCCAGGGCAGTGGCAAAAAGTATAGAACGGCAGGCAGGCTCAAGGTCAGGGTAGGCAGAAAAATTATGACAAGATGAACTGACAACACACAAACAGAGAACACAGGTATAAACGCACTGGGTATAATGGGGAAGATGGGCGACACCTGGAAGGGGGTGGAGACAAGCACAAAGACACATGAAACAGATCAGGGTGTGACAACCCGTTCGGGTTTAAGTATAACTTTGGATGACTGAAGCTTTTAGTTAGAGGTTTACTGCTTTAGTATTTAATCATTTTGACCCCCCCCCAAACTTGTATTCTTTATATAAATTAACACGTTTAATTTCGTCTGGTTTACAGTTCTAAATAATGTATATTAAAAAATACATAATTTAAGTATTCAGACCCTTTGATATGAGACTCTAAATTGAGTTCAGGTGCATCCTATATCCAATGATCATCTTTGAGATGTTTCTACAACTTGATTGGAGTCCACCTGTAGTAAATGCAATTGATTGGACATGATTTGGAAAGAAACACACACCTGTCTATATAACGTCCCACAGTTGACAGTGCATGTTAAAGCAAAAATCAGGCCATGAGGTCGAAGTTTTTGTCTGTAGAGAGCCGACACAGGATTGTGTCAAGGCACAGATCTGCGGAAAGGTACTCAAAAGATGTCTGCAGCACCAGTTTGGCTAGCTAGATACCTACTCTGACACTTCTTCTAGACTGTCTCGGACACGGGTTCACTCTTTAACTAACGTAGGCTGGCTAGCTAAGTTTCCATAGCTAGATTTGACTTATTCTCCATCTGGGTTCATTTAACCAAGCTATATGGCAGGCTTATCCCATGATAGCATGGTGATTGATTGAGTTAGCTAGCGTTACTGTATTGATTTTCAATGGTTTCTGACAGTGGCAGCTGTAGTCAGACTTGTGAAGTTAACGTTAAAATTTACTTTACATTTGATATAGCCACGTTAGTCTAGCTAGCTATGTTTCTGACATGCATTTATTTCTGTACTTAAATGCAGAGGCCAATGAATGGACAGCTTTGTAAAGACATGCTGAATGAATGGAACCTGGCCTCTTTGATCCCAAAGTTTGAGAGGGTAAGTTAAAGTAATAAATTCCTTTTTGAAAGTAGGGACAGAGCTTTGGGGAGGGGGGGACACAGATTTTCATTGACCCTGTCTAAAACATCTACGTCTTCTACATTGCCATCGATAACCAATAGTACAACCTTAATGGAAACTTGAAAGACTCAACTTCACCAGAGCCTCGTAGAATCATGCAGTCACTTTGGGACGAGATACATTACATGGCCTTCATTTTACCATACTTGCTTTATTGGTAATTTGCACAGATACTCTTTCACCGTGACCAACCGGACACACTTCACACACGTCACTGGCTGGGAGCAGCTAATGGGCACTTCGGGGCAAAGTGTCTTGCTCAACGGCACCACAGCAGTAAGTCGTATACAGAGATATTGATGCTAGTAACCCTCTGTCTGACGGACCACTCACTCCATGCAGATTTCCCCGCAGGCAGCCGGGGGTTCGATTATTGACCTGCCTTTCTAACCTTGAAGCTACTGCCGCTCCTAATTATTTAGCTCTTTCCTCACTCCTTTACCTTTGTTCAATCGTTTGACCTGGCTTATCAACCCTTCCTTCAATGTATTTCATTTAGAAATGTGAGTAAACTATCCTTTAAATCTCCCCCATAGCGGTTAAGCCTAGCGGTTCATAGCATTGGGCCAGTAACTGATAGGTCACTGCTTAAAATCCCCGAGCCAACAAGGTGGAAAAATCTGCCATTTTTTTCCTTGAGCATGGCAGTTAACCCCCAACAACTGCACCCAGGTGCTGTGGATGTCGATTAAGGCAGCTCCACACACCTCTCTGATTCAGAGGGTTTGGGTTAAATGCGGAAGACAGACTTTGGTTTAATGCAACTGATTAGGTACCCCCTTTCCCTTTTAATCTCTCTTTTGCAGCGGAAGAGATGGACCAGGAAACGCTCTTGCCTTTGGATGACTTGACTATAGCCTGAAATTAAAGAACAACATACAGTGCCTTGCGAAAGTATTCGGCCCCCTTGAACTTTGCGACCTTTTGCCACATTTCAGGCTTCAAACATAAAGATATAAAACTGTATTTGTTTGTGAAGAATCAACAAGTGGGACAAGTGGGACAATGACAAGTGGGACAAACAAGTGGGACAAGTGGGACAAGTGGGACAATCATGAAGTGGAACGTCATTTATTGGATATTTCAAACTTTTTTAACAAATCAAAAACTGAAAAATTGGGCGTGCAAAATTATTCAGCCCCCTTAAGTTAATACTTTCTTGAGCCTCCTTCACTCAAGCTGCCAAACATACCCTCATATTGACTTTGGGGATGTCATTTAGAAATTATCTTCCAGCACTTTACTCAGCAAACTGGATGTAGTCTATCACAGTGCCATCCGTTTTGTCACCAAAGCTACCAAAGCAATACTACCCACCACTGTGACCTGTATGCTCTCGTTGGCTAGCCCTCGCTATATATTCGTGGCCAAACCCACTGGTTCCAGGTCATCTATAAATCCTTGCTAGGTAACGCCCTGCCTTATCTCAGATCACTGGTCACCAAAGCAACACCCACCCGTAGCAGGCGCTCCAGCAGGTATATTTGACTGGTCATCCCCAAAGCCATCACCTCCTTTGGCCACCTTTCCTTCCAGTTCTCTGCTGTCAATGACTGGAATTAATTGCAAAAATTACTGAAGCTGGAGACTTATATATCACTCTAATTTTAAGCATCAGCTGTCAGAGCAGCTTACCGATCACTGTACCTGTAAATAGCACACCCAACTACCTCATCCCCCATATTGTTATTTATCTTTTTGCACCCCAGTATCTCTACTGCACATCATCATCTGCACATCTATCACTCCAGTGTTAATGCTAAATTGCCTCTATGGCCTATGTATTGCCTTACCTCCCTAATCTATTACATTTGCACACACTGTACATACATTTTTCTATTGTGTTATTGACTGTACGTTTGTTTGTAACTGTTGTTTTTGTCACACTGTTTGCTTTATCTTGACCAGGTCGCACTTATAAATTAATACTTGTTCTCAACTGGTCTACCTGGTTAAATAAAAGTGAAATATATATATATATATATATTTGTTTAAGGTCCTCGGGACACACACATGGATACATAGGACTGTGGACACACCAAGCTTGAGCAGTAGCCGGGTCTTGCCAGGTACATGTTGAAAATTTGTTGTGTATTGTATAATGTATATTATTAACAGGTTGCAGAGTACATAAAATAGTTTGATGCAGAGGGCTCAGTGGACCAGACAGAATGGAGCCAAGACAGTCAATATAGTCCAAGAGAGTTCGTATCTGCTGGATACTCCAGGCATGATGGGTTACATTTTTTTCAAAACATTAGACTTGAATTTGATTCGGTTTGCTGTGATTAACTAGCCTGGCTGACTCGACCAATTTGACTCACAGCGTAGGGAGAGCTGTGACCACACTGGTCTGGAAAGGAGGCTGATCGTTAATGCAATATTTGCTCAGAAATTGTGAAACAGCGTTTGATTGGTTCTCGCAAATTTTTTTTTTTTTCTCAGGGTTGATACCTCCTGATTGTTTGGATATGAAAATCTGACATTTGTAATAGAAGGGGGCACCGCTCAGGGGCTGTGGCTGTGCATGTTTGAGTGAAAAAGACAGATGGGCGCCAACCAGCCCCTTCATTATCGAGCGATTGTGCCCAACAACATCAAAGAGCCTTTTCAGACTCTGAGGTCAGTAGGACTTCGAGAGTTAGGTGTTAGCAAGATTCGTGGTTAACTGCAATGGAAAAGTAATTGTTTGTCTACAACATATCACAATTTGAAGTCATATGGGGCAGTCTCACAAGAATTAGAAACAACATTGGGTGTGGATATGGTCAAAGGGGGTGTCATTAATATTTGTGAATATGTATGTAAATGTTAATTTGTCTATTTGGCAATGTAAGGTTATGTTTGTCCATTTTTTGTTGTCAAATAAAATATGACCAAAAACGAATCGTCTGCTTTAATACAGATTGCTCAGGACTTCGACATTTGAAACTCGGATTGCTCGGGGAAACTCACTGATTTGTGACTTGCACATTTTGCCACCGGAGATGTTTCCAACAAACAGATTTTTTGCAGAGGAAAGGATGTGCATGATGTCTTCGTGCACATAAATAACATTACTGAATGAAAGAAAAAAAATGTTAAATGGGTTTTAATCACATTTTCAACTCTACTGATGGTTTTGTCACAAACTTGCGTTATGTAGCAAATGTGCCCATGCTGGTCTTGGCACACGCACTCTAGCCAACAGTTCGCACTGTACATTATGAGCTTATTATACCTTTATTTAACTAGGCAAGTCAGTTAAGAACAAATTCTTATTTTCAATGACGGCCTAGGAACTGTCTGTTCAGGGGCAGAACGACAGATTTGTACCTTGTCAGCTCGGGGATATGAACTTGCAATATAAGATTTCATAAGAGTGGATTGATTATTAGAATGTATTTATATTATTTAATGATCCAAACAGTCCAAACCTCAGATCCAACGCTCTAACCACTAGGCTACCCTGCCGCCCCACATTATGGATAAGAGCGGTATTATTTGTCAAACTGCAGCCATGCATCGATCATCATATCACCAGAACAAGACCCTCAATATTTACTGGAAATGAGCGTCAAGCTCATCACATATACCACCGTGTGAAATTCATCATCATTTATTCAATTTGTAGTTTAGGAAACTGCAGACTTTTCCGAGTCGTGGTGGGAGGTTCATACAACAAATCATCACGTGACTCCAAGATGGTTATTTTATCAATATTTGCGCCTAAAGGAGTTCCCACTGTCATTTCATGCATAATTAATTTTAACGACACAAAAAGATCCCACCATGTCGAACGAACATTGTCTGTGGGCATTTATAAAGTTGTACCAGCATTTCATGTTTCCATCAGCCCAGTCAAGACTTTTTTTCATGGTTCAAGTAAATCACTTGCATGAAATGATTGCCTGTGAACTTGGTGACCAGACCCCACCCATTTGTCGGCTCTTGGGGACTGCTCACAGGTATTTACAGCCATTAATGGACCGGCATTGGAGCGAGGTACACTACTTGGTGCACTGAATGTGTGCTTCAAGTCCTATGATGTGTTTGATGTCAACTTTCCCACTGTGCCCCCAGCATGGGAATTACTACGAACAGAATTCCCTGCAGTAAGACTGTTGCGAGCATGTATTTTTTTCCCACTGAGCAATAGTGGATATGTACTGTATCTGCTCTTGCACGTAGTGCAGGAAATGACAGGAGAAAGGACAGCCCTCCGGCTGATGTGTTCCTATGAATTAATAGAACAATGGATGGATGAGCCATGAGTGTCTCATTCAATGCTAAAATGCTCTTACGGGACTATTTATTACTCTGTTCAAATTACTTTTTCTTTTTTTTAATGCATTTTGTGCCTGCTTTTTGCCTACGGTATGGTATGTGGCTCGTTTGCCATTAGTTCAACTACTGATGCACGTTCTGGTACGCTTTCGTTCAATAACAATTTATTTTAAATACAAATGTTCCATTTTGGGGATTGTGAAAAGTGCTTTATGAATGAAATACTGTTAACTAATGAGTCATTAGTCCATGTCCTTCGAGTGACCTGTAACAGCGTTTTAACTCGACCCAAATGTAGACCATTATTATAAGGCAAAACAGCATGGTGTGTGTGCTGTCACCTAAGACAGCCAAAGTGTGTCAGTGAACGTGTATATCGATTGAATCGATTTGGTACTGTCCGATAGACCGATTCGTTAATACCCCAGTGTCTCACACACACACATGCATTGTTTTTCTCAGATTGCAATCTGTGTGCATACTGTACATCAAGCTCAGCTGAGGCTTAAATCTGATGTTTGGACTGTTTGGATCATTAAATAATATAAATACATTCTAATAATCAATCCACTCTTATGAAATCTTATATTGAGAAATAATACATATTTAGACAATAGGGCTTTGTTTCAATGTGCTATTTTATATATATATATATATAGGTATTAGGTATTCTTGTACATTATCTAATGTGATGTATGTTCTGAAATGCAGGCAATATATATGTATTATTTGAAATTCAACATTATATCTTGATTGTGTGTCGGAAAGGGAGGTGGTGGGATGGTAGAGAGGGAACAAATATGCAAGCAAAATTGAAGTTAGGAGGAAAATAACCCAAGGAATACATAAAAAATGACCCAGCTGCTGAGTCAATCATCCAACCCAATGTGTTGGGTTTATGTCACAACTGGATTGGTTTAACCAAGCAACATCATTTACCCAGCAGTTAATTCAATTTACCCAGCAGTTGGGTCAAGAGCTCAACCCAAGGCGCTGGGTTGGAAGCACAACCCAAACACGCTGGGTTGTCAAATATGAATTGGATTATTTTTAACCCAGCATTTGTGTTACTAACAATAATAACAATAATAATACAATATAGATTGTTTTCGGTATCATAATTTTGTTTTCTGATTGTTTGTTACGGTTTTCTTCCGTCAAAGGAGAGTCGGACCAAAATGCAGCGTGGTAATTTTGATACATGTTTAATTAACGAATAAACACGAACAATACAAAAAACGTACCGCGAAAACCTAAACAGCCTATCTTGTGCAAACACACACAGAGACATGAACAATCACCACGAAACACTTAAAGAACATGGCTGCCTAAATATGGTTTCCAATCAGAGACAACGATAATCACCTGCCTCTGATTGAGAACCGCCTCAGGCAACCATAGACTTTTCAAGACAACCCTACTAAGCCACAATCCCAATACCTACTAAAACCCCAATACAAAAACACACCACAAAATAAACCCATGTCACACCCTGGCCTGACCAAATAAATAAAGAAAACACAAAATACTAAGACCAGGGCATGACATTGTTTCAGTGCATTAATTTAACAAGATTTGGACAAAGAACTTCTACAGGGCTGCCATCTCCAAAGTTCACTCAAAAAGGCAATAGTTCTTAAGTAGGTTTGATTTACCTAATTAATTTTGTTAATTATCTTTTAAACTTCCATTGGTTAATCTAATGCTCAGTCATCACTTGGCTCATGTAAATAATTCTGTAGTTGTCCCTTTAAACATCCTAAGGTCAACATCCCCATAGTATTCAAATTTCTCATGTACAGTACCAGTCAAAAGCTTGGACTCACATACTCATTCAAGGGTTTTTCTTTATTTTTTACTATGTTCAATAATAGTGAAGACATCTATAAAATAACACATATGGAATCATATAGTCACCAAAAAATATATTTTAGATTCTTCAAAGTAGCCACCCTTTGCCTTGACAGCTTTGCATGCTCTTGGCATTCTCACAACCAGCTTCACCTGGAATGCTTCCCACATATGCTGAGCACTTGGGGTGACAGGTAGCCTAGTGTTTAGAGTGTTGGGCCAGTAAACAAAAGGTTTCTGGAACAAATCCCAGAGCTGACAAGGTAAAACTCGGTTGTTCTGCCCCTGAACAAGGCAGTTAACCCACTGTTGTTACGGTGTTCTTCCGCCGAAAGAGAGTCGGACCAAAATGCAGCGTGGTTAAAACGATACATGTTTAATGACGAATAAACACGACAATACAAAAACAACAAACGGAACGTGAAAACCTATACAGCCTATCTGGTGACAACTAACACAAAGACAGGAACAATCACCCACGAAACACTCAAAGAATATGGCTGCCTAAATATGGTTCCCAATCAGAGACAACGAGAATCACCTGCCTCTGATTGAGAACCGCCTCAGGCAACCATAGACTTTGCTAGAACACCCCACTAAGCCACAATCCCAAAACCTACGAAAAACCCCCATACATAAACACAACACAAAATAAACCCATGTCACACCCTGGCCTGACCAAATAAATATAGAAAACACAAAATACTAAGACCAGGGCGTGACAGAACCCCCCCATGGTGCGGACTCCCGGCCGCACACTTAAACCCATAGGGGAGGGTCAGGGAGGGCGTCTGTCCACGGTGGCGGCTCCGGCTCGGGACGTGGACCCCACTCCAACCAAGTCTTAGTCCCCCTGTAACGGTGTCCTTTGATTGGCGACCCTCGCCGCCAACCTTGGCTAATAACCCTCACCAAGGACCCCACTGGACTGAGGGGCAGCTCAGGACTGAGGTAGAAGCTCGGGACTGAGGGGAAGCTCGGGACTGAGGGGAAGCTCGGGACTGAGGGGAAGCTCGGGACTGAGGGGAAGCTCGGGACTGAGGGGTAGCTCGGGACTGAGGGGAAGCTCGGCACTGAGGGGAAGCTCGGCACTGAGGGGAAGCCCAGTACTGAGGGGAAGCCCAGTACTGAGAGGAAGCTCAGGCAGATAGTTGGCTCTAGCAGATCCTGGCTAACTGGTGATTCTGGCAGATCCTGGCTGACTGGCGGTTCCGGCAGATCCTGGTTGACTGGCGGATCCTGGCTGAATGCTGGATCCTGGCTGAATGGTGGATCCTGGCTGAATGGCGGATCTGGAAGATCCTGGCTGACTGGCGGATCCTGGCTGACTGGCGGATCTGGAAGATCCTGGCTGACTGGCGGCTCTAGCTTCTCTGGCTGCTCCATGCAGACAGGCAGCTCTGGCTGCTCCATGCAGACAGGCAGCTCTGGCTGCTCCATGCAGACTGGCAGCTCTGGCTGCTCCATGCAGACTGGCAGCTCTGGCTGCTCCATGCAGACTGGCAGCTCTGGCTGCTCCATGCAGACTGGCAGCTCTGGCTGCTCCATGCAGACTGGCAGCTCTGGCTGCTCCATGCAGACTGGCAGCTCTGGCTGCTCCATGCAGACTGGAAGCTCTAGGTGCTCCATGCAGACTGGAAGCTCTGGCTGCTCCATGCAGACTGGAAGCTCTGGCTGCTCCATGCAGACTGGAAGCTCTGGCTGCTCCATGCAAATTAGCAGCTCTGGCTGCTCCATGCAAATTAGCAGCTCTGGCTGCGCTGAACAGGCAGGAGACTCCGGCAGCGCTGGAGAGGAGGAAGGCTCTGATAGCGCTAGACAGGCGGGAGACTCCGGCAGCGCTGGAGAGGAGGAAGGCTCTGGCAGCGCTAAACAGGCGGGAGACTCCGACAGCGCTAAACAGGCGGGAGACTCCGACAGCGCTGGAGAGGAGAAGGGCTCTGGCAGCGCTGAACAGGCGAGGCGCACTGAAGGCCTGGTGCGTGGTGCTGGCACTAGTGGTACTGGGCCGAGGACACGCACAGGAAGCCTGGTGCGGGGAGCTGCCACCGGAGGACTGGTGTGTGGAGGTGGCACTGGATAGACCGGACCATGCAGGCGAACTGGAGCTCTTGAGCACCGAGCCTGCCCAACCTTATCTGGCTCGATACCCACTCTAGCCCGGCCAATACGAAGAGCTGGTATGTACCGCACCGGGCTATGCACCCGCACTGGAGACACTGTGCGCTCCATAGCATAACACGGTGCCTGCCCGGTCTCTTTAGCCCCCCGGTAAGCACAGGAAGTTAGCGCAGGTCTCCTACCTGGCATTGCCATACTCCCTGTGAGCCCCCCCCAATACATTTTTGGGGCTGACTCTCGGGCTTCCATCCGCGTCGCCGTGCTGCCTCTTCATACCAGCGCCTCTCCGCTTTCGCCGCCTCCAGTTCTTCTTTGGGGCGACGATATTCTCCAGGCTGTGTCCAGGTTCCTTTTCCGTCCAATATCTCCTCCCAAGTCCAGAAGTCCTGTGATCGCTGCTCCTCATGATAAATAGGGGGAGTTTGCTCAGGTCTGAACCCTGACTCTGCCACACTCTCCCTGAGCCCCCCCCAAGACATTTTTGGGGCTGACTCTCGGGATTCCTTGCCAACCGTGTTCCCTCGTAACGCCGGCTCCTATCTCCGGCTGCCTCTGCTCTCCTAAGTGACTCCACCTGTTCCCATGGGAGGCGATCTCTTCCAGCCAGTATCTCCTCCCAACTGTAACAACCCTTGCCATCCAAAACGTCTTCCCATGTCCATTCCTCTTTTCGCTGCTCCTGCTGTCGCTGCCTGTCACCACGCCGCTTGGTCCTGTGGTGGTGGGTGATTCTGTTACGGTTTTCTTCCGTCGAAAGAGAGTCGGACCAAAATGCAGCGTGGTTAAAACGATACATGTTTAATGACGAATAAACACGACAATACAAAAACAACAAACAGAACGTGAAAACCTATACAGCCTATCTGGTGACAACTAACACAAAGACAGGAACAATCACCCACGAAACACTCAAAGAATATGGCTGCCTAAATATGGTTCCCAATCAGAGACAACGAGAATCACCTGCCTCTGATTGAGAACCGCCTCAGGCAACCATAGACTTTGCTAGAACACCCCACTAAGCCACAATCCGTAAAACCTACGAAAAAACCCCATACATAAACACAACACAAAATAAACCCATGTCACACCCTGGCCTGACCAAAATACTAAGACCAGGGCGTGACAACTGTTCCCCCGGTAGGCTGTCATTGTAAATAAGAATTTGTTCTTAACTGACTTGACCAGTTAAATAAAGGTTAAATAAAAATGGGGAAAAAATGATTGGCCGCTATTCCTTCACTCTGCGGTCCAACTCATCCAAAACCATCTCAAATGGGTTGAGGTGATTGCACTCCATCACTCTCCTTCTTGGTCATATAGCCTTTACACAGCCTGGAAGTTTATTTTGGGTCATTGTCCTGTTATAAAACAAATGATAGTCCCACTAAGCGCAAACCAGATGGGATGGCATATTGCTGCAGAATGCTGTGATAGCCATGCTGGTTAAGTGTGCCTTGAATTCTAAATAAATCACTGACAGTGTCACCAGCAAAACACCATCACACCTTCTCCATGCTTCACGGTGGGAACCACACATGCAGAGATCATCCGTTCACCTACTCTGCGTCTCACAAAGACACGGAGGTTGGAACCAAAAATCTCATATTTGGACTCGTAAAACCAAAGGACAGATTTCCACCTGTCTAATGTCCATTGCTCGTGTTTCTTGTCCCAAGCACGTCTCTTCTTCTTATTGGTGTCCTTTATTAGTGTCCTTTGGTAGGCCGTCACTGTAAATAAGAATGTGTTCTTAACTGACTTGCCTAGTTAAATAAAGGTCAAATAAAAAAAATAAAAGTAATGGTTTCTTTGCAGCAATTCAACCATCAAGGCCTGATTCATGCAATCTCCTCTGAACAGCTGATGTTGAGATGTGTCTGTTATTTGGACTGCAATCTGAGATGCAGTTAATTGCCGATTTCTGAGGCTGGTAACTGTAATGAACTTATCTTCTGCAGCATGTAAATGGGTCTTCCTCTGGGTCTTCCTTTCCTGTGGCAGTCCTCATGACAGCCAGTTTCATCATAGCGTCTGTTGGTTTTTGCGACTGCACTTGAAGGAACTTTTCAAGTTCTTGAAATCTTCCGTAATGACTGACCTTCATGTCTTAAAGTGATGATGAACTGTCGTTTCTCTTTGCTTATTTGAGCTGGTCTTGCCATAATATGGACTTGGTATTTTACAAAATAGGGCTCTCTTCTGTATACCACCGCTACCTTGTCACAACACAACTGATTGGCTCAAACGCATTAAGAAGCAAAGAAATTCCACAAATGTACTTTTAACAAGGCACACCTGTTAATTGAAATGCATTCCCGGGGACTACCTCATGACGCTGGCTGAGAGCATGCCAAGATTGTGCAAAGCTGTCATCAAGGCAAAATGGGTTCCTACATGATTCTATATGTGTTATTTCATAGTTTTATTATTATTCTACAATGTAGAAAATTGTAAAAATAAAGGAAAACCCTTGAATGATTAGGTGTGTCCAAACTTTTGACTGGTACTGTAAATGTTGTAGCAACTGTACACAAATATTAAACAATTTATTTGGGAAATATCCAGTCTTTACTCTTATCTTCATCATCATGCTGATTTCAAGTTGTTGGATTTATATTTAGAAATGTTTAGAAATATTTAGACATTTAATACATGTTGTTTAGTATATTTACTACATTCAGCATGTTTAGTTTTTTTCTTTGTGAAGTAAGTTGATTTAAAGTTGTGATTTGGTGTATGTAGATATATTTTAATGTTGTTTAATTAACACACAGTAACCAAAAAACAAAATGTTTGCCAGAAGTGTCCCAGTGTTGTTTGCCAGAAGTTCACAAGGTGCCGCAAATTTACTGCAACCAGTTTGCCACAAAACTGATTTGCAAATATGACTTTGCCGCAAATTTGTGGTAAATTGGCTAAAGGTTTGCCACAACTGTTTGCCAGAAGCTAGTTTTTTCAGTAAGGGAGTTTGGAGCTGTCACATACAATTAAGTAACATAGCATAGTTGTTGGCCAGAGATCTTTTGGGATTTAAATGTCAAGAGACGAGGTAAGACTTGATAGTGACCACTGAGGCAATATTAGGAATTTGAAGTAAGATCCTGGAATTTCTTCCGAATGCTCAACAATGTGTGTCTGGTGTGTTGGTCTAGTGAACATACACACTGCATTGATTGCACAGCCTATTGTTTCTTAGAAAGGCAATTTGTTATCCCAGCTACAGTTTGTTGTGTCTTGGCTGGTCTTGAATTGATCTTGGTCGAGGGAATGTAGGTAGCTGGCAGTGTTTGTGTTGTCGTACCGTAGCTACCCTAAGCTACACTTCATGAGTATGTGGACACCCCATCAACTTAGTTATGCTTGTAAAATCTTAACACCCCACCACCAACCCCTTCCCTCATCTGCAAAAGCTGTCACCCCTGCTTTTTACAACAGTCCCTTAGCTGTGGAGTCAGCAAGCTAATCTAATCAAGCATGTGCAGTAGCAAGAACCTTCAGAGATATTTAATATTTTTTATGTAATACTATCAGTGGTGAACTCCATTCTCCCATTCTGTTTCCAGGCCAACAGTTGCCAATCTTTACTTTTGGGTGCCTAGAGGGTTGCTTCCTTTTGAAAAAATACACTAAATATACAAAAGTATATGGACACCCCTTCAAATGAGTGGATTTGGCAATTTCAGCCACACCCGTTCTACCGTCAGAGGATACCACCTTTCCAACAAGTCAGTTTGTCAAATTCCTTCCTTGCTATAGTTGCCCTGGTCAACTGTAAGTGTTGTTATTGTGAAGTGGAAAGGTCTAGGGCCAACAACAGTTCAGACTTAAAGTGGTAAGCCACACAAGCTCACCGAATGGGACTGCCGAGTGTTGAAGCGCGTAGCACATAAAAATTGTCTGGCATCAGTTGCAATACACTACCGAGTTTCAAATTGCCTCTGGAAGCAACGTCAGCACAATAAGAGCTTCATGAAATGGGTTTCCATGGCCGAGCAGCCGCACGCACACAAGCCTAAGATCACCATGCGCAATGCCAGCGAACGGAAATCTTAACACTACAGCATACAATGAAGATTCTGTGCTTTCAAATTTGTTGCAATAGTTTGAGGATTGCCCTTTCCTGTTTCAGCGTGACAATTCCCCCTGTACACAAAGCGAGGTTCATACAGAACCTCTTGTCGAGATCGTGTGGAAGAACTTGACTGGCCTGCACAAAGCCCTGACCTCCCCCCCATCGAACACCTTTTTGGATGAATTGGAACCCCTTCCCAGAAGAGTGGAGGCTGTTATATCAGCAAAGGGGGAACTAACTTCATATTAATTCATGCCCATGATTTTTGAATGAGATGTTCAACGAGCAGGTGACCACATACTTTTGTATGTATTATGTATTATGTATTGTGGTTCGACAATGGATTGGCTATTTAGCTAGTGTGTATTGAGTAATGCAGAGTTACTAGCCTGGCAGTTTCACAAAGCTTTGTGTTGGCTTTGAATTTATCAAGCTAGCTTGGGAAGAGGGTCTGGCTGGTAAACATATATCTCTCTCTTTCTTTGTGGAAGAATGTGAGCTATATCGTCAACATTGAGTGCATGAATGTCCACACCACTGTTTGGGTATCAGTGCAATCAGCTAGCTAACCGGCATTAATAAGATGTACGCTAGGTATATAGATGTGTGAAGTAGGTTAGCTGTTTCCTGGCTCTAGCTAGCTAGCTAGTGGCCGAAGTAAATCAGTTAGAAACTGGGACAATGCCATGGATTTGTCTCCAAAACTGCGAGAGTCTCCAGTTATGCTACCGTTTTGACGCTATGACGTCTCTTCTTTCAAAGCCTGAGGGTCACGCACTTTTCACCAGAAAATGTCCAGGTATGTTAATGCACAATACTCGGGAGTGTATGATCCCAGAAATCCTTGTTGACGCATAATCGGGAGTGTACAATGTCTGGGAATTACTATTGTAATGTTATCTAATATGAAATACTAAACTGTAGATGTTTACTAAACAATATTGACTATACATATTGTATTTGTCTTCAATGTTTTGTGTGTTCATGTATGGTGTTTGTGTAAGAAACTGTACTGTTTTACTTTTATTAACACTAGGTGTCCCGTCAACGGGAGAGTTGTAAATCATACAGTGCCTTGTGTCACGATCGCAGATTTTAGAGAAAGAACAAATGTCGGTACATATGAGTGTCTTATATCGGCTGAAAGCTTAAATTATTGTTAATATAATTGCACTGTCCAATTTACAGTAACTATAACTGCAAAAAAACGCCATGCTATTGTTTGAGGAGAGCTCCTAACAACAAAACACTTTTTCACCGCGATAGGTTTAATAAATTCACCTCTGAAGGTGAAATAAGTACTTACATTCTGAAATCTTGCTCTGATTTATCATCCAAAGGCTCCCGGAGATAACATGAAGCGTTGTTTTGTTAGATAAAATAATATATATATGTCATGCATGATCGATTTTGAATTTCCCCTCGTTCAATTTGCAAAGGAAAGAATCCTAAATGTTGTTTCAACCAGTCAAATCACATTTGTATGTATTCCTTAGATGTCCTAGAACGTAACCAGACTTCACTGTAGTATTTCCTATATCCTATTGGACACCAAATTTGGTCAGAGAGCGAAGCCTTCATGGCACGCCTATGACGCGAGCGGTCTTCACTTGAACGACTCTAACTTTGTCAAATAAGCACCAAACGGGGTCAAACAAAGCTAGCTAGATAGCCAATGAGCTTGGATTTATGGGAGTATCCGTGTATCTGTCGTAAAATGAAGCTACTAACCTTGTGCGACAGCATGCCTTTTCCTTTTGGACAAAAACTATAAGAATATTCAGAGTTATGAAAACTGGTTGTTTGCAGATGTTGAACTTATAATATGGCTACTAATACTGGAAAAGCTAAATAAAAGTCCACGTATAAAGATTTAACGATATTCTTGCAAAAAAATGTAAAAATGTAAAAAGGTCTAGTGATTTCAAAGATGGTGGTAGAATTGTATTTTCTTTTTCCAGATCTATTGTGTTGTATTCTCCAACATTCAAGTCACAATTCCATAAACTTCAAAGTGTTTCCGTTTAAATGGTACCAATAATATGCATATCCTTGCTTCAGGGCCTGAGATACAGGCAGTTAGATTTAGGTATGTCATTTTAGGCAAACATTAAAAAAAGGGGCTATCCCTAAAAAGAATGATCTAATATAAAATACTAAAACGTAGATGTTTACTAAACGATATTGACTATACATATTGTATTTGTCTTCAATGTGTTATGTGTTTGTGTAAGAAGTTGTTTTACTTTTATTAACACTAGGCATGCCGTCAACGAGAGAGTTGTAAATCATACAGTGCCTTGTGTCACGATCGCAGATTTTGTAGAAACAACAAATGTCAGTACATACTCTTTTACTTTTATTAACACTTGAAATGGAAAGAAAAATACTATGAAGAACCATTGCATCATCAACAACATTCTGTTTATGTTTACACTCTGTAAAAATACATTATTCAAGACAATACAATACATATTTCGTAAGAACTTTTTTAGAGGGCCTAGTTTTACCCTAACGGTGGCCTCTTTTAGAGGGCCTAGTTTTACCCTAACGGTGGCCTCTTTTAGAGGGCCTAGTTTTACCCTAACGGTGGCCTCAATCTCTTGGTTTGGTAACATTATGTTGGCTGGCAAAGTGATGTGTAAATGCTATTACAGGACAATCCAACCAGAGTGGAGATATCCAACATTTGGAATGTTTAAGCACCCGCAACCTGCAATCAGAATCACCGGAGGTTGGTGGCACCTTAATTGGGGAGGACGGACTCGTGGTAATGGCTGGAGTGGAATTAGTGGAATTGTATCAAATACATTAAAAACTCTTGAGCATGATAATGCACAGCCCCATGTCGCAAAGATCTGTACACAATTACAGGAAGCTGAAAATGTACCCAGTTCTTCCATGGCCTGCATACTCACCAGACATGCCATCCATTGAGCATGTTTGGGATGCTCTGGATTAACATGTACGACAGCGTTTTCTAGAACCCGCCAATATCCAACAACTTCCCACAGGCATTGATGAGGAGTGGGACAACATTCCACAATCAACAGCCTGTTTAACTCTATTTATTTGGGGGATTTTTTAATTTAACCTTTGTTTAACTAGACAAGTCAGTTAAGAACAAATTATCATTTACAATGACAGACTACCCCAGCCTAACCTGGACAACGCTGGGCCAATTGTGTGCCGCCCTATGGGACTCCCAATCACGTCGGGTTGTGATACAGCCTGGAATCGAACCAGGGTCTGTAGTGACGCCTCTAGCACTGAAACGCAGTGCCTTAGACCGCTGCGTCACTTGGGATCCACTGTATGCGAAGGGGCTGTGTCACGCTGCATGTGGAAAATGTTGGTCACACCAGATACTGACTGTTTTTCTGATCCACTCTCCTACCTTTTGTTTTTATACAGACACATATCTGTATTCCCAGACATGTGAAATCCATAGAATATGGCCTCATGAATTTTTCAATTGACAGATTTTATTATATGAACTGCAACTCAGTAAAATCTTGTTTTAATGTTCTATATTATGTAATGTTTTGTGTGGACAAAAGGAAGAGTAACAGCTAATGGAGATCCTAAGAAAATACCAAATAGTCATATAAGTTTACACTGAAAGTGTTTTTCCGACCAGAAAATGTAGTTAAAAAACACTGTTTGGACTTATGCATCGATCACAGCAACAGCGAAATTGCATTTTGGTACACAAGAAGTACATGACGCAGTCGTTTGCCTTGTAGCAGCATTGTGTAGCAGAGGCAGTTGCAGTGCGTTCTGTGTGGTGCATACGTTAGATATATCGAATGTATGCATCAAACTGTATGCGTGAATGGCTTGACAGAAATGGTAGCAGAAGGAGAATGTTGAAGTTTTGTTGCACACATATCTAGATGATGCTGGATGCCTGAAAAGCTGCAAAACCTGGATCGGTACAAATCAGCTGGGTCTCCCCAGCTTCCTCTTCACCCAAATCCAGATAACAGATGTTCTGAAAGAGCTGCAAAACCTGGACCTGTACAAATCAGCTGGGCTAGACAATCTGGACCGTCTCTTTCTAAAATTATCCGCCGCCATTGATGCAACCCCTATTACCAGTCTGTTCAACCTCTCTTTCGTATCTTCCGAGATCCCCATCTTCAAAGGGGGTGACACTCTAGACCCAAACTATTATAGACCTATATCCATCCTGCCCTGCCTTTACCTTGCAATCCGGTTTCCGAGCTGGTCATGGGTGCACCTCAGCCACGCTCAAGGTACTAAACGATATCATAACCACCATCGATAAAAGACAGTACTATGCAGCCGTCTTCATCGACCTGGCCAAGGCTTTCGACTCTGTCAATCACCTTATTCTTATCGGCAGACTCAATAGCCTTGGTTTCTCAAATGACTGCCACGCCTTGTTCACCAACTACTTCGCAGACAGAGTTCAGTGTGTCAAATCGGCATCTCTATGGGGGTACCACAGGGTTCAATTTTAGGGCCGACTCTTTTCTCTGTACACATCAACGAGGACTCTCTTGCTGCGGGTGATTCCCTGATCCACCTCTACGCAGACGACACCATTCTGTATACATCTGGCCCTTCTTTGGACACTGTGGTAACTAACCTACAGAGTTTCAATGCCATACAACACTCCTTACGTGGCCTCCAACTGCTCTTAAATACTAGTAAAACCAAATGCATGCTTTTCAACAGTTCGCTGCCCGCACCCGCCCGTCCGACTAACATCACTACTCTGAACAGTTCTGACCTAGAAAATGTGGACAACTACAAATACCTAGGTGTCTGGCTAGACTGTAAACTCTCCTTCCAGACTCATATTAAACATCTCCAATCCAAAATCAAAGCTAGAATTGGCTTTCTATTCCGCAACAAAGTCTCTTTCACTCACGCCGCCAAACTTACCCAAGTAAAACTGACTATCCTAACGATCCTCGACTTCGGCGTTGTCATCTACAAAATAGCTTCTTCCAATACTCTACTCAGCAAACTGGATTCAGTCTATCACAGTGCCATCCGTTCTGTTACCAAAGCCCCTCATACCACCCACCACTGCGACCTGTATGCTCTAGTCGGCTGGCCCTCGCTACATATTCGTCGCCAGACCCACTGGCTCAATGTCATCTATAAGTCTATGCTAGGTAAAGCTCCGCCTTATCTCAGCTCACTGGTCACGATAACAACACCCACCCATAGCACGCGCTCCAGCAGGTATATTTCACTGGTCACCCCCAAAGCCAACACCTCCTTTGGCCGCCTTTCCTTCCAGTTCTCTGCTGCCAATGACTGGAACGAATTGCAAAAATCTCTGAAGCTGGACACTTACATTTCCCTCACTAAATTTAAACATCAGCTATCTGAGCAGCTAACCAATCGCTGCAGCTGTACATAGTCCATCTGTAAATAGCCCACCCAATCTACCTACCTCACCCCCATAGTTTTTATTTACTTTTCTGCTCTTTTGCACACCAGTTTCACTACTTGCACATCATCATCTGCTCATCATCAACTGCTCATCTATCACTCAGTGTTAATCTGCTAAATTGTAATTACTTTGCTACTACGGCCTATTTATTGCTTTACCTCTTCACGCCATTTGCACACACTGTATATAGACTTTTCCTTTTTCTATTAGGTTATTGACTGTAAGCTTGTTTATTCCATGTGTAACTCTGTGTTGTTGTTTGTGTCGCACTGCTTTGCTTTATCTTGGCCAGGTCGCAGTTGTAAATGAGAACTTGTTCTCAACTAGCCTACCTGGTTAAATAAAGGTGTTCTCAACTAGCCTACCTGGTTAACTAAAGGTGTTCTCAACTAGCCTACCTGGTTAAATAAAGGTGTTCTCAACTAGCCTACCTGGTTAAATAAAGGTGTTCTCAACTGGCCTACCTGGTTAAATAAAGGTGTTCTCAACTAGCCTACCTGGTTAAATAAAGGTGTTCTCAACTAGCCTACCTGGTTAAATAAAGGTGTTCTCAACTGGCCTACCTGGTTAAATAAAGGTGTTCTCAACTACTCCACTTCTTCCGGCGCCGACAGAGATGGCCGCCTCGCTTCGCGTTCCTAGGAAACTATGCAGTTTTTTGTTTTTTTTACGTGTTATTTCTTACACTAGTACCCCAGGTCATCTTAGGTTTCTTTACATACAGCCGAGAAGAACTACTGAATATAAGATCAGCGTCAACTCACCATCAGTACGACCAAGAATATGTTTTTCGCGATGCGGATCCTGTGTTGTGCCTTACAACCAGTGTAACCGAGTGGATCAGTAGTTTTTTTTGGAATTGTTAGTTAGATTACTTGCTTTTTATTACTGCATTGTCGGAACTAGAAGCACAAGCATTTCGCTACACTCGCATTAACATCTGCTAACCATGTGTATGTGACAAATAAAATTTGATTTGATTTGATTTGAACTAGCCTACCTGGTTAAATGAAGGTGAAATAATAAATAAAAAAATGCTGCATACCATTTTGCGCAATGACGCTGTCGGTGTAATTGAGGCGTTAGGCGACCAGAAAAAACACATAGGTGGCCCGCCCAAGGCTTTCAATGGTAGAAAAATCCCCGGATTACTATTATTAATGTGAAGTTTTCTAATATAAAATACTAAAGATGAGACGTTCACTTAAACAACCTATGCAACAACAACTTTCTCTTTAAGATTCTTTGCTCTGCATTAGGTAGATAGTCTAACCACTGCAAGTGTTATCATTATGACATAGTCTGACTTGTTCTGACTAACATCTCATCCAATCTCAGCAGCAAGACATCGCTTTAATCATCAAACGCTCATCTAACATGCATTTTGTTTTGGGGCAAAGAAGGTTCCTTTGTGTGCACTATCTATCTACTGTCTAGGCTACAGTGCCAATGGCCCAAACAGGATGTTTATTGTAAAAATGCTGTTTCTACAAAATAACTTATTTGCTGCTAAATGTAAAAGATCAGCAGTACTAGAAGTGGACTTCCAAAGAGGGGTTTGATGTTTCAGAGCTGTCACTGTGACTTAAATGGATTGGGACTCACAGACAAGACCTGGGTTCAATTACTATTTGAAAACGGTATCTGTCTTGACTGAGATTTTCTGGCACAATGGAACCAATAGAATATTCATAAAAGTGCAATACCTATCTATCACTCCAGGCAGACTGAAGCTAACACTAAACGTATTTGCAATATTTCAAACACTACTTAAACCTAGACCTGTCCTGCAGTCCAGGCCAGAGATCCTTGGCAAAGGCATTGGGGATATTTATGATTTCTGCCTATGCAGTCGAAGATGAGAGTGATGAAAAATGAGATGGAGATGTTCACCTTTGGAGAATAGTGATAAGTTACGGAAAAAAAGACTACATTTTGATGGATGATAGCATTTCAAAGAAGCATCACTATACACAAATCTTCAGGTGCACACAGACAGACGCCCACACAGACCACACGGTTTGAAAAGCTATGCAAAATGTTTGGCTATTGATATATTCAAATGTCAAAAAAAATATTTGTATAAAAGGCAAGTATTAACCCAGAAGATTGTTTGTTGGTCTTTCTTAGAAAACACTATTGATGTACATGAAAGTTGAAGGTTTGTCTAATAATGGCAAACAAAGAAAGGATTAGATTATTTTGGCTAGAGATATTGACTAAGTCCTCCAAACTCTGCCAATTTTGAAGTGGATATGAAAGGCTTAGTGTAAGTGATTGCGTTCTCTCTCTGGCTGTGACTATGAGTGAGAACTGAAGCTAACTTGAAGCTGTCATGCGAAGGAAAACATACAAGCAGGACTTGACAAAAGTGAAGTGTGTGTGTGTGTGTGTGTGTGTGTGTGTGTGTGTGTGTGTGTGTGTGTGTGTGTGTGTGTGTGTGTGTGTGTGTGTGTGTGTGTGTGAGAGAGAGAGAGAGAGAGATACTGTACATGGCTCATAGAGGGCGGCAAGTCAGCCAACACACCATATCCTGTATAAGCTAATAAGCTAGTTATCAGTCAGAAGGGGCTCCTCTGTTTTTCCTATCTTTTTCCTAGGGTATTGTCTTTATTCTTTATTGGCAAACGAGTGAAGATGTGATCAATGTGTGATCGTTAAAGCCAGCTTCTGTTTAACTGTAATTTATAAATAGATTAACTTCAATAATAAAACATAAAGACTTCCCAGCTTTCTGGAATTTTGAATTGTGATTGGCTGAGAAGCTTTTGAGCTGTTACTACTGTTAGGGAATAGAGAATAGGTTAGGGAATAGGTTAGGGGTTTTTGACTGTTTTTGGCTATGGCTTTGGTAGTTTTTGTTAGTGCTGCTTGCAGGATTATATTTCCCAGTTTAGAGTATTTGGTATTTTATTAGGTCTGGTGGGATAAGTGTTTGTGTCAGAGCTGTGTGTAAGTTGACTATGCAAACAATTTGGTATTTTCAACACATTAATGTTTCTTATAAACAGAATAAGTGATGCAGTCAGTCTCTCCTCAACTCTTAGCCAAGAGAGACTGGCATGCATAGTATTAATATTAGCCCTCTGATTACAAATAAGAGCAAAATGTGCCGCTCTGTTCTGGGCCAGCTGCAGCTTAACTAGGTCTTTACTTGCAGCACTGGACCACACGACTGGACAGTAATCAAGATTAGACAAAACTAGAGCCTGCAGAACTTGTTTTTTGGAGTGTGGTGTCAAAAAAGCAGAGCATCTCTTTATTATGGCTAGACTGCTCCCCATCTTTGCAACAGAGTGTGGAGGACTCTGTGGCACATGCATTTGTGTTAGCCCTAGGCTAGGGGTTAACTGTGGCTATGGGTTGTAGCTTTTGTGCATTGCTTGCTGGTTTGTTTTTTGCCTGTTTAGAGTGGTTATCTCTGGGGCTTTGAGCATGTGCGTGTATTGGTTGGTTAGCGGTGAGCTAGTGGCTAAATGGGACTTTTGTCAGTCGATTTATTGGTTTTGATTTTAACTATGGGGGCGCTTGAGACAGAAGTGCTTTGTGCTGAGGTAGAGGATAGGTGGGGTTTTCTCAAGCCAATGAAGGATCAGTTAGGTCAGGTGGCAAAAATGCTGGAGGTTGAAGTAGCAAAGGAGTTGAACCAGATAGATTTTGCAATGCTGTTATTCCTGTTCTGGTGCGACGTGGCAGGATGATGGCATTGCGCTGTGTGCTGCTGTAATACCTTAGTGTAGCCTTCAGTTCTGTCAATAGCAAGCCTAATAATAAGACAGTAACCCCTCCATGTCATAGACATTAAAACCAGTAGTTAGTGACAGCCCTCCCAATGGTGCATGAAGCTGGAAGTATTTGAATTTGATGTGCTCCATAATGCTAAATGGGGCTGAATGTCACCTAAAAATTGTTAAAGATTGTGGTGAGTGGCCATAACTAGCATGGTCAATATATTGTCTATGGCATGGGGGTGCGAGCCTCCTCGTAGTCTGCCGGCTCCTGATTGGTCTGTGTCAGCATGTGGTCCTGTGTGATGACAAATGTAGTAGTCAGAATGGATCACTATTTAATGAAATATCTAGTATTGTAGCAAACTTTAAAATAAAATAATTGAAATAGATCATAATAAACAGATTTTAGAGCCCAAAACTGCCATCAAATCTTTTTTTTTACATTCTGGTGATCCAATTTACAGACCAGGTTGCTACGGAGTAGCCGAACAGCAGAGCTTGTGAGTTCACGCTCCAGACCAGAAAACTGTGGGACTGCTCTAAGTGGTCTTGGGACATAGTGCTTCTCAATCTGTTCTTTTCAAACTTCAGAGTAGAGAAACTCTTTCCACATGGCACTTGAGTGACAGCCAAAGTGAGAAGCAATATTTAAGTGCATTTTTTAAAATCCTGTGTATGCTGCTGCACCTGTTCTCCCTGTCCCTCTTGTGTTCAACCTTAACACAGGCACATCATCTTCAGGCTGACTTATTTGGGAACAAGAAGCCTCTTCCTAGCTATCGTTATTGGCAGTAGTGGAAAAAGTACCCAATACCTTAATAGAAAATGACTCAAGTAAAAGTCAAAGTCACCCAGTAAAATACTACTTGAGTAAAAGTCTAAAAGAATTTGGTTTTAAATATACTTAAGTATCAAAAGTAAATGTAATTACAAAAATGTACTTAAGTATCAAAAGTAAAAGTATGAATCATTTCTAATTACTTATATTAAGCAAACTAGTAGGCATCATTTGTGTGTTTTTATTTATTTACAGATAGCTAGGGGCACACTACAAAACTCAGACATCCTTTACAAACAAATCATTTGTGTTTGGTGATTACGCCAGATCAGAGGCAGTAGGGATAACCAGGGATGTCTTCTTGATAAGTGTGGGAATTGGATGTAGTGAAGTAAAAGTAAAAGTTGTCAAAAATATTAAAGTAAAGTACAGATACCCCAAAAAAGTACTTAAGTAGTACTTTAAAGTATTGGCAGCAGCCAGCTTAGGTCTACGGAACATGTCTGTTGCACTTGGCAGCATCTGCCTTGAAAGACCATTGTCATTTCTCTCAATTTCTTCGCACCACCTTTTCTTTTTCTATCCATTATGGCACCACGAGGCTACTCAGAACAGCTATTTGGAAAACATGTGCAAGACTCGTAAGACGGAACAAATACAACAAAAAAACTATCCCGTTCTGCAGACATGCTGTAAAGAATCTAAAAGTACTTTAAAGTAACACAAGAAAAATACAACAATTGAGAATACAACTTCATTCTTGAGATGGAAGGTCATTAGAGGGTGGGAAAGGTCAAGGCTTGAGTGGCCATCGGAGAAAGTTGGTCAAAGGTAGAGAGCAAGCAAAGATGGTCTCTGGAGTGAGTCCAGGGGCAGGCAGACAGCACAGTGTCATCAAGGTGTCTCGTCGTCCTGTGGCTACTCCATAGTAGGACTCGGATGAAGTTTGCGCTCAGCCACTGCAGTTCATGGACTCCGTAATAGGTGTAGCTAGCTAGCTAACACTTCACTACTACCAAAATGAAGGACACACTTGGGTGAAGCTACGGCAGTCACATGACGCCAGAAAGAACGCCACATTTCAACATTTCCTTGTAATGATCTTCTTCATCTGAGGAAGAGTATGAAAGATCGGACCAAAACGCAGCGTGGTAAGTGTCCATTTTAATGAAGTATAACTGAACACTGAATACAAAATAACCAAATGAAACAACAAAATGAAAATCGAAACAGCTCTGTATGGTGAAACACAGACAAAGAAAACACCTACCCACAACCCATAGTTGGAAAACAGGCTGCCTAAGTATGGTTCTCAATCAGAGACAATGATTGACAGCTACCTCTGATTGGGAACCATACCAGGCCAAACAAATAGAAATCTAACACACAGAACAAAACAGAATGCCCACCCCAACTCACGCCCTGACCAAACTAAAATAGAGACATAAAAAAGGAACTAAGGTCAGAACGTGACAGTCCTGCTTTTGGACTTCTCTCCATCCTCAACCTCTGGAAACATGGTTGGCTTTTAAATCAAAACAATTGCCAGCTAGCAATCTAACATTAGCTAGCCAACAAATGACTTGCCAACTTCAGTCTTGAAACTCTGTGGTGGATTCTAATTATATTAGCTATATTCATTGTTCATTCTTAAAACAAAAAGTTTGCAGGGGAACAATTCCATAAAAATGTACTAATTATAAAAAATATTTACAAAATGTACCATGGCAACTTCCCGATGGCCAGTCTGCTCCTTGTTCGCAGTCAGGAGGGAGAAAACTGAAATGGCACTTTGGAAACAGCAGATGAGTGAAGGGCATACAGGGGAGAAAGTTTGTGTTGCCAGTTGGTCAGACAGTCTTGTCACTAAATCAGTTTCCACCAGTGATCGGAGTGATGAGCTAGTTTCCCCAAGTGATCAGCTTTGTGTAACCCAAGTCAGGTATGTCAGGAGTCTTTCATTGAGAGTTTTGAGGTATCCTCAGTATGTGAAGTTACTCAGGTTCAGAAGAGTGCTGATGACAAACCAGATAGGGAGGAGGATGATTTGTGTGGGGAATTGGAGAAAACATGAATTGCCAATATAGACAGTGGTTCCCAGGAATGTAATTTTTGTGTGCGTCTAGCTGAAACCTTCTGGGCAGAGATATGTGGTGGAGATATGTTCTGTAGGTTCTGAGGTTGATTTATTTCTCAATTTAGGGGAGACGTTCTTTGTTGAGTGACACTGAGCAACTTTGTTCTTTTATTGGTCTGAGAAATTATTTGGTTCCCCCGAGTGATCTGTTGGATTCAAAGGTTGTCAGTGATTCTTTGGTTCCTTTAACTGACACGTTCTGTGCCAAACGTAGGAGAGGTTGTGGTTACTCAGCAGGATGACAATGAGATTGTTTGGGTGTCAGGTGTTGATTTAGCTGGCATGTTTCTCACTGAGCTATGGGAGGGAGGAGATTCTTCCCAGTCATGTTGTAAGGTTAGTGAGGATTCACTGGAGGATCCCGGTCTGGGTTCTGCGGGGTGACATAGCTGTGTCTTGTGATGAGAAACAGGAGTTTGAAGAAGTGAGTTAGGTGGAAAATCCAGATTCAGCGGTGTTGTCACTTCCTGTTGAGGAGCAGTTGACAGTTCCTACAGCATGTAAGCCTAGTATGTCTCCTGTTAAGGTGGAGGAAAGTGAGGAAGATACGGCTAGGGCTCAGGGCTGGAGAAAAGAGGGGTTTCGGAATGTGGATGGTGTTCCTAGTGAGGTTGCTGAAGTTGTGGTCGAGGTTCACTTGCCCCTGGTGGTGGTTGCTCTAAGTCTCTTATCGCTGGCTACATATCAAATTGAGCTTGCTACTTGTGACCATGGGCCAAGTGATTGGAGTTAGTCTCTCAGTTTAGAACCAGACGCTGTTACAGGTTGTCCCTTGATTTGTTCAAGTCAGCTACTTTTGGCAGGGAAAAAAATTGCAGTTTTTGACTGGTTTCCAGTTATGAGACTGGCTTTAGGGTTTCTGTTGTTAGGTTGTGTAACTGCAGCTATAATGTTTATAGTGCTCATATTCTGGCTGTTCAGTTAAGGAAGTTCTTTGGAAAAGAAAGTAAAAGAAAATTCAGGAAAATAGATATGGGTGACTATGACTTTTTTTTTATTGTTGGGGGAGGTGTTAGAGAACAGGTAAGGTAGTTTAGACTGCACACTACAGCTCTTCCACTTCCACACTCCATTATCCCAGGGGGCAGCGGCAACCTTGTCCAGATTTTTTTTATTGTTGGGGGAGGTGTTAGAGAACAGGTAAGGTAGTTTAGACTGCACACTACAGCTCTTCCACTTCCACACTCCATTATCCCAGGGGGCAGCGGCAACCTTGTCCAGATGCTTAACCTGGTTGATAAGCACATCAGGTGTTGCCAATTAAGGGGATCTTCAGTCAGTGTCCCAGCTGGCAAGCTGTGAGGCTGCTGGTTCATTTGGTGGCCTTTTGTTTGTTTTTGAAGATTTACACTGAACAAAAGTATTTAATGCAACATGCAAAGTGTTGGTCCCTTGTTTCATGAACTGAAATAGCAGAAACCGTCTCAGAGAAGCTCATTCGTGTGCTCATCGTCCTCAAGAGCGTCTTGACCTGACTGCAGTTCGGCGTCGTAACCGACTTCAGTGGGAAAATGCTGAGATTCAATGGCCACTTGCATGCTGGAGAAGTGTGCTCTTCATCAAATCAAATCAAATCAAATTTATTTATATAGCCCTTCGTACATCAGCTGATATCTCAAAGTGCTGTACAGAAACCCAGCCTAAAACCCCAAACAGCAAGCAATGCAGGTGTAGAAGCACGGTGGCTAGGAAAAACTCCCTAGAAAGGCCAAAACCTAGGAAGAAACCTAGAGAGGAACCAGGCTATGTGGGGTGGCCAGTCCTCTTCTGGCTGTGCCGGGTGGAGATTATAACAGAACATGGCCAAGATGTTCAAATGTTCATAAATGACCAGCATGGTCGAATAATAATAAGGCAGAACAGTTGAAACTGGAGCAGCAGCACAGTCAGGTGGAAGTTGAAGTTCATGATTGAATCCCGGTTTGAACTGTACTGCGCAGATGGCAGACAGTGTGTATGGTGTCGCATGGGTGAGCGGTTTGCTGATGTCAACGTTGTGAACAGAGTGCCCAATGGTGGTGTTGGGGTTATGGTATGGGCATCATTAAGCTATGGACAATGAACACAATTAAAAAAATGTTGATGGAAATTCCAATGCACAGAGATACCGTGACATGATCCTGGGGCCCATTGTCATGCCATTCATCCGCCACCATCACCTCATGTTTCAGCGTGACATAGCAGGGCCCCATGTCGCAGAGGATCTGTACACAATTCCTGGAAGCTGAAAATGTCCCAATTCTTCCATGGCTTGAATACAGACATGTCACCCATTGAGCATGTTTGGGATGCTCTGGATTGACATGTATGACAGCTTGCATGAACTGTAACTCAGTCAAATCTTTGAAATTGTTGCATGTTGCATTTACATTTTGGTTCAGTGTAGTTTGGACATGCCTTTGGCATTTTACATTTTTCACATATTTATGTTTCGTCAGAATCTGAGCAAATAATCATCCGCTTGGACTGGCTGACAAAGAGGTCAAGAGTGACAGAGCTGACCCTGACCAAGGTATGGTTGCTGTATTCCTGGGCACATGTGCATCCAACAAAGCCCTCAAACGGCGATTTCTCACATGAATGCACGCATTCATTCAGGTTACTGACCACATAACAAGACCTGACACTACATTGTCATGGTTAGTCATGGTTGCTTTGTCTCCAATGGACAATGCAATAGAGAAGGAAATGACAGTAGATTATCAGTATGGTTGTCAAACTGAAACTGAACAATCAGTAATTCCTCACCAGTATTCCTACAGTACCTGTAAACACTTTTGGTGACCTTTTATTGCACTGATTTTGGAGGCAGTGGCAGAACTCCAGCCCCCTACAATATTAGATTCGCTAATTTGGTGTCTGCTGAGATTGGCTATATTGAATTGAATCGCCACCCTGATGTACTAGCTACTTTCTGAGATGTAACCTGTGTGAAACATTATTCTGGAGCAGAACACGGACAGCATTCTGGAACAGAACTTTGGTGTTGCATCAGAACATTGGTGTTGGATTGTTGGAACATGTTCAGCTGAGCGATTTGAAAGAACATTACAAAATGTGATAGTGAAACATCAAACATCTATTATTTGTAATGGTTACTGTGGCATTTGTTTGCGGCAACGATCAAACAGCAAATGACTTTGCTATTCTGATGACATGTAATAGAAACCCTGCAATGGCCACATGATTATTGGCCGTGTCCAGTCTAGACCCGAAACAGACGCTACCTTTTGCTGCACACTACCTTCTCAGACTGTTTGCTAACGTTAGCGAATGATTGCGGCACCAGATAGAACACCACTATTTCACTTGTTGAACGTAACCCCGGGGTTCGAATTGTACACGGTTCTGCGGAAACTACGATTCTATTTCTGTTGTGTCTGTCATATCCTCTGACTACACAGTCTTCCAGTCTGCAGTCTGGAGCCGCAGCGTTGGAGTTGGAAGCCATCAGGGTGAAACTCTCACCTCCTACGGGACTCATTAGCCTAGCTGTCCATTTCTTTTTCCCCAGATCAGTCTGAAGCCTTTGTGGGAAACACAGATAGGTTATTCAAATATCTGCTCAGCCGACTGCATGAGAGAAATGCTAAATGCATTGCTAAGGACTTTAGATATTGCCAAATGGACAATGATAGCCTATCTGTTTGTTCAACACTGGAATCCTGGTGCTATGTGCTATTTTGATTCTGGAAATGGAAATGAAAATCACATTTAATGTGGATTGTACTTTTTAGGGAAAACAATGTCAGGAGTAAAATGTTATGTCACTTGTTGAGGTTATTGCACCAGAGTCAGTTTTGTGGGGATAGTTTTTTTTAATGCATAACAAAAAATCTTTGATAAGGGCCCTTTTAAATATGCAATAACCAAATAATATATATATATATATATATATATATATATATATATATATATATATATATATATATATATATATATATATATATATATATATATTTAATTGTAATATTTCTAATATGGAGTATTATTATGCCTCACATTTGATAACATTTGGAGACGGGCTGAAATATCAGAATATGAATCAGGAAGACCTGCAGGGGGCGTAATTAGATTTCAGGGGGTGGTCTCTTACTATGAACAGGTAGAATGGATGTGAATGGACTAAAGTGCCTGCCCTATAACCAAATGTTCAAAAATGAAGGTAAGAACCTCGTTGTTGCTGGGATATTTCCCCTGACCCTTTCTTTTTCATTGTCTTCATAATGTGAGCAAACGAGAGAGAGAGAGCGAGAGAGAGAGAGAGAGAGAGTCTAGCAATGATGCCTAAGAATGGACAGGAGATACGAAGAACATCAATAATGGAGCAGTGAGTGACAGACAGCGGTGGGAGGAGAGCAGACAGACAGCGGTGGTGTTAAGGGAGATGAGACGTTGAGTCAGATTACCACCCAGGAGATCAGCCCGATCAGGCCCTTCCTCGCCACCAGGTCAAACTCGCACCTCTCCGGTACAAATCTGACATGTGCCGCTTTTGATTTATGTGCTAGGGCTACTCTGTCAGTCTATCGCTGGATTACATTTTTGACAATTTCTTCACCACACACGCACACAACACTTTTTTCTCTTAGGGCTGAATTTTTAATGACATTCACGACCAGATGTGTGAACATGCATTTCATTTTATAAGTGTAGTACTCAAAGAGAACCACTTCAGCCCCTGACATGAACATAGGTGTAACATATGGATACAAACAGGTTTTATTCATGTACTTAGAGGTTTTGCTACCTGGTAATTCATTATGAACATATTTTCAACATGAAAATACATCAAAGCTTCATTGACCAAGCTGGAAGTCGTTCCAGGAAATGGGCCAAGGACTACCCAGCTGGGATTCAGTCGTTCCAGTAAATGGGCCAAGGACTACCCAGCTGGGATTCAGTCGTTCCAGTAAATGGGCCAAGGTCTACCCAGCTGGGATTCAGTCGTTCCAGTAAATGGGCCAAGGACTACCCAGCTGGGATTCAATCGTTCCAGTAAATGGGCCAAGGACTACCCAGCTGGGATTCAATCGTTCCAGTAAATGGGCCAAGGACTACCCAGCTGGGATTCAATCGTTCCAGTAAATGGGCCAAGGCCTACCCAGCTGGGATTCAATCGTTCCAGTAAATGGGCCAAGGACTACCCAGCTGGGATTCAATCGTTCCAGTAAATGGGCCAAGGACTACCCAGCTGGGATTCAATCGTTCCAGTAAATGGGCCAAGGACTACCCAGCTGGGATTCAATCGTTCCAGTAAATGGGCCAAGGACTACACAGCTGGGATTCAATCGTTCCAGTAAATGGGTCAAGGACTACCCAGCTGGGATTCAATCGTTCCAGTAAATGGGCCAAGGACTACACAGCTGGGATTCAATCGTTCCAGTAAATGGGCCAAGGACTACCCAGCTGGGATTCAATCGTTCCAGTAAATGGGCCAAGGACTACCCAGCTGGAAGTCGTTCCAGTAAATGGGCCAAGGACTACCCGGCTGGGATTCAGTCGTTCCAGTAAATGGGCCAAGGGCTACCCAGCTGGGATTCAATCGTTCCAGTAAATGGGCCAAGGACTACCCAGCTGGGATTCAATCGTTCCAGTAAATGGGCCAAGGACTACCCAGCTGGGATTCAGTCGTTCCAGTAAATGGGCCAAGGACTACCCAGCTGGGATTCAATCATTCCAGTAAATGGGCCAAGGACTACACAGCTGGGATTCAATCGTTCCAGTAAATGGGCCGAGGGCTACCCAGCTGGGATTCAATCGTTCCAGTAAATGGGCCAAGGACTACCCAGCTGGGATTCAGTCGTTCCAGTAAATGGGCCAATGACTACCCAGCTGGGATTCAATCGTTCCAGTAAATGGGCCAAGGACTACCCAGCTGGGATTCAATCGTTCCAGTAAATGGGCCAAGGACTACCCAGCTGGGACTCAATCGTTCCAGTAAATGGGCCAAGGCCTACCCAGCTGGGATTCAATCGTTCCAGTAAATGGGCCAAGGACTACCCAGCTGGGATTCAATCGTTCCAGTAAATGGGCCAAGGACTACCCAGCTGGGATTCAATCGTTCCAGTAAATGGGCCAAGGACTACCCAGCTGGGATTCAATCGTTCCAGTAAATGGGCCAAGGCCTACCCAGCTGGGATTCAATCGTTCCAGTAAATGGGCCAAGGACTACCCAGCTGGGATTCAATCGTTCCAGTAAATGGGCCAAGGACTACCCAGCTGGGATTCAATCGTTCCAGTAAATGGGCCAAGGACTACCCAGCTGGGATTCAATCGTTCCAGTAAATGGGCCAAGGACTACACAGCTGGGATTCAATCGTTCCAGTAAATGGGTCAAGGACTACCCAGCTGGGATTCAGTCGTTCCAGTAAATGGGACAAGGACTACCAAGCTGGGATTCAATCGTTCCAGGGATTCAAAAATGGGCCAAGGACTACCCAGCTGGGATTCAATCGTTCCAGTAAATGGGCCAAGGACTACCCAGCTGGGATTCAATCGTTCCAGTAAATGGGCCAAGGACTACCCAGCTGGGATTCAGTCGTTCCAGTAAATGGGCCAAGGACTACCCAGCTGGGATTCAGTCGTTCCAGTAAATGGGCCAAGGACTACCCAGCTGGGATTCAGTCGTTCCAGTAAATGGGCCAAGGACTACCCAGCTGGGATTCAGTCGTTCCAGTAAATGGGCCAAGGACTACCCAGCTGGGATTCAATCGTTCCAGTAAATGGGCCAAGGACTACCCAGCTTGGATTCAGTCGTTCCAGTAAATGGGCCAAGGACTACCCAGCTGGGATTCAATCGTGTTCAAAACACAAGTGTATACGAAAGCCATTTGTTTTTAGAAGCGGAAAGACCACAACAGCGCTCTATAATGGGCTATGAGACAATCTGCAGGGAATCATTAAGCTTAGACAGCTGAGGACCTCTGGGTGGGAAACATGGATAATGAGTACTTTATATCTAACGCAATTCTATATTTCGCTTTACCGTGGCTGTTACCGAACGTGATAAAACTAATCAAAGGAATGTTTCAGCAGCTTTTTTGATTCAGTCAATTGCAGTAGAATTCCAGAGAAACATTAACTCTAAAAGTAGCCCACTAGGTCAACAGAGATACATAATAAAATATTGGATGAGATCGAGCAATCTCAGAAGCATGTCTTAATCAAATCTCCTTTCCATGTTCTCCTTCCGTTTCTTCTTTAAATGCATTTGTATTTGAGTCTGGCTACACTTTGTTTTGAAAAGGCATTGACTGCCGAAGAGATGGGATTCAATAGTTTCTACAGGGCTGTGTAAGGAGATCTCAATTAAGACAGGCATGGGTGATTATGACTCTAAGTGCTGAGCTACATCTACCTACATATCTCCCTCCCTCCCTCCCTGCCTGCCTGCTTCCATCTTACAATGACAGGTGGCGATTTCAAACAACCTGGAACAATGCTTTAGGGGGAAGACAGCAGTAAACCAACTAACTGTATAAAAAGCACTCAAAGGATGGTGTGTATCTCACACAGTACTTTTTATATGTACAGACTTCACTAGCATAAATGATAAGGCAGTACTACTGCTAGTTCCTAAGCATTAAATGGACTATTTTATTTCAGAAGGACCCATGTGAAATACAGTATGTCAGCATGTTAACCAGCAATCCAAATAAATGAATAAATACAAATCACATACTTACGTATTTACTTCCTTCCTTGGCTTAAGCTCAGTGGGCTAAAGTGTCTCAGAGAGCCTTGAGGTTCAGCTGAACATGTAATGAATGGTAAGTATCAGCCCTTCGAGTAGAAAAAGTCAAGTTTCTAGCCCCCTTAAATGTTTGATTACCTCATTTGAATTCTCTCTGTACTTGGTGCAAAGGTGCCAATTTTCTCTGACATTTTGACTTGATGACAGACAGGAGAATGCTCTGTTACTCCTTAATAGGATTTAAACTAAAGGCCAGCCTGAGCTGAACAACAATGAAATCTCTGACATTTCTACCCCCTTTTGTTTGATCAATAACTGCAGGACAAAATAACAGAATAGACATGCCTCCAGAGGTTAAATATATGTGCCCCACTACAGTCTAGTCAGCCTTGCTTTCTCATCTAAAATCACATGCACAATTTAACGGAAAGTACAGTTTAAACTTTAGGACAACCTCAGATATCAGCATCAAGGCTAAGTCATCCCTGATTCAGATCAGTCAGCCGTTATCAAAGGATCCAAAACAATCGGCCAGTGATTAACCAGAGTTTGTGAAGAACAGAAAATTCATTGAGGTCTTTTTGTACAGTTTTTAGGTCTATGGTCAACCAATACTTACCTCAATGTCAAGAAGCCATATTAGCCATTTGGCTAACTTTTCATTTAGCTAACTTTTCATTTAGCTAACTTCCTATTTAGCTACATTTGAAATGCTATTACGTGAAATGTGAAATGTGATATGCTATTACGCCAATATGTCCTCTCAATGTTGACCAAGTATTGAGAATGGAGGAATGGAAGATTCGGATTGCTTATAACTACATAATGGAGAATGACCCAGATCTGACCTTTCTTTAACATTAAACATATGGCTTTAATCAGGGTTTAAATGTCAGTCTGTGTCTCAGGTGAATACTAGTGAAATTACTCAGCAGACATTTTTTTCCCTCAGATCCTTTGGGGTCTGAAATGCTTTATCACTAATTGAGTCTGACTGAAACTCTATTGTGTTACAGAGTGCTGTTATTATTTCAGGTCTTATCTTTCTGTCGTGGAGACATATCATTACAAAGAGGGTCCCAAAATGTCCCTGTGCTGTTTTGTGAGAGGCTGAGAAAGTTCACAAATGTCCGCCAGCTATGGTAAAAAGTGCTGCGTCATCACAGGGGGCAGCTTGGTCCAGACACACAGTAATGCTGAATCACAACAGTCATCAACATATCCATGGCTGTTCTTTTCTCACCAAGGGCAGGTGGTAAACAAATATTTGAGTACATTAGCATATTATCACTTAGCATTAGTCCAGCGATATGCCAGGGGGTCTTAATTGTAGACCATCACTCCCCTAAAAATTGCACATTCAGCATAACAGTTTAAGTACAGGTTTCTTTCAACAGCTGGATAAGTCTTACATAGTGTTATTGGGTAGATGTTGATACATGGACCCAGGGTATTGGGAGAATGTATTCAGTCGTACCAAATTGGGTAACACTTTATTTTAATGGTCCACAATAAACCATTTATAAAGGCATTTATACAGTTTGTGTTCATCATTTATTAATTCCTCCCACATTTCTAAACCATTTAATAATCATTAGTAAATTATTTTTACAGCCCCTAATCTAAAGGGATTTATGCTTTATAAATACGTTAAAATGTTTTGCAGGTAATTTTCTCACAAATGATGGGCATACTATTACTGTACATTCCAGAAGGACTGTAAAGAAACAGGATATTTAAGGAAATATGTATATAGTACCAGTCAAAAGGTTGGACACACATACTCCTTCAAGGGTTTTTCTTTACTTTTACTATTTTCTAAATTGTAGAATAATATCGAAGACATCAAAATGATGAAATAATACATATGGAATCATGTAGTAACAAAAAAATGTTAAACAATATCTAAATATATGACATATTTGATTTTATTCAAAGTAGCCACCATTTGCCTTGAAGACAGCTTTGCACACAGTTTTTGCAAATGTATTAACAATAAAAAACAGAAACACCTTATGTACATAAGTATTCACACCCGTCGCTATGAGACACGGAATTGAGACACGGAATTGAGCTCAGGTGCATCCTGTTTCCATTGATAATCCTTGAAATGTTTCTATAACTTGATTGAAGTCTACCTGTGGTAAATGCAATTGATTGGACATGATTTGGAAAGGCACACACCTGTCTATTTCAGTTTCCACAGTTGGCAGTACGTCAGAGCAAAAACAAAGCCATGAGGTCGAAGGAATTGTCCGTAGAGCAACAAGACAGGATTGTGTCGAGGCACAGATCTGTGGAAGGTTTCCAAAACATTTCTGCAGCCTTGAAGGTCCCCAAGAACACTGTGGCCTCCATCATTCTTAAATAGAAGAAGTTTGGAACCACCAAGACTGTTGCTAGAGCTGGCCGCCCGGCCAAACTGAGCAATGGGGTGAGAAGGGCCTTGAACAGGGAGGGGACCGAGAACCTGATGGTTACTCTGACATAGCTCTAGAGTTCCTCTGTGACTGTATGGTGGCTCTCCAGGAACTAGATTAGGGTTGGAGTGAAAACCTACAGTCCCTAGCATCATGACGTGGGGATGTTTTTCAGCGGCAGGGACTGGGATCGAGGGAAAGATGAATGAAGCAAAAAACAGAGAGATCCTTAATGAAAACCTGCTCTAGAGCGCTCAGGACCTCAGACTGTGGCGAAGGTTCACCTTCCAACAGGACAATGACCCTAAGCACACAGAAAAGACAGGAGTGGCTTCGAGACAAGTCTCTGAAGGTCCTTGAGTGGCCCAGCCAGAGTGAATGTGTCTGCCTACTTCCCGAATGCACTGTACCATTTTGAATCTTTACTTTTATCCAATGTAAAAAACACCATTTCAAATGTTGCTATATAAGACCAAATCAAGGCAGTCGGTCACAAATAAACATTCTTTGGATATCTGGATGTCTAGCATATGTTTGATGCTACAGAGCCCTGTACAACTTAAAAATATATAAATATCTTCTGTGAATCCATAAGGGCAGACAAATTTCAAAGACTGATTGAAAGTATCCATTTTTTTTAAAGGTGTTTCTACATCAGGTCTCTTCAACCCTGTTCCTGGAGAGCCACCATACTGTAGGTTTCCACTTCAACCCTAATCTAGTTCCTGGAGAGCCACCATACTGTAGGTTTCCACTCCAACCCTAATCTAGTTCCTGGAGAGCCACCATACTGTAGGTTTTCACTCCAACCCTAATCTAGTTCCTGGAGAGCCACCATACTGGAGAGCCACCATAGGTTTTCACTCCAACCCTAATCTAGTTCCTGGAGAGCCACCATACTGTAGGTTTTCACTCCAACCCTAATCTAGTTCCTGGAGAGCCACCATACTGTAGGTTTCCACTCCAACCCTAATCTAGTTCCTGGAACCACCATAATCTAGTTCCTGGAGAGCCACCATACTGTAGGTTTTTTTCACTCCAACCCTAATCTAGTTCCTGGAGAGCCACCATACTGTAGGTTTCCACTCCAACCCTAATCTAGTTCCTGGAGAGCCACCATACTGTAGGTTTCCACTCCAACCCTAATCTAGTTCCTGGAGAGCCACCATACTGTAGGTTTTCACTCCAACCCTAATCTAGTTCCTGGAGAGCCACCATACTGTAGGTTTTCACTCCAACCCTAATCTAGTTCCTGGAGAGCCACCATACTGTTTCAGGTTCCTGGAGAGCCACCATACCAACCCTAATCTAGTTCCTGGAGAGCCACCATACTGTAGGTTTTCACTCCAACCCTAATCTAGTTCCTGGAGAGCCACCATACTGTAGGTTTCCTCCACCCTAATCTAGTTCCTGGAACCACCATAATCTAGTTCCTGGAGAGCCACCATACTGTAGGTTTTCACTCCAACCCTAATCTAGTTCCTGGAGAGCCACCATACTGTAGGTTTTCACTCCAACCCTAATCTAGCACACCTGCTTCTAATAATTAGCTGGTTGATTAGCTGGTTGACAACGCAGGAGTGGCTTCGGCACAAATCTCTGAATGTCCTTGAGTGAGCCCGGACTTGAATCCGATCTAACATCTCTGGAGAGACCTGAAAATATCTGTACAGCGATGCTTCCCATGCAACCTGAAAAAGCTTGAGAGGCTCTGCAGAGAAGAATGGGTGAAACCCCCCAAATACAGGTATGCCAAGCTTGTAGCGTCATACCCAAGAAGAATCGAGGCCAAAGGTGCTTCAACAAAGTACTGAGTAAAGGATCTGAATACTTATGTAAATGTGATATTTCATTATTATTTTTTTTTACACATTTGCAAAAATGTCTATAAGATTGTTTTTGATTTGTCATAATGAGATATTTGTGTGTAGATTGAAGAGGGGGAAAAAACAATTAAATCATTTTTAGAACAAGGCTGTAATGTAACAAAATGTGGAAAAGGTGATGGGGTCTGAAAACTTTCTGAATGCACTCTACATACTGTATACATATATTTTTTTTAAAGAAAACAGCCAATTCGGCCCCCAAAAGTAAAGATTGGCAACTGTTGGCTTGGAAACAGAATGGGAGAAAGGAGTTCACAACATTTTTTATATCTCCAAAGGTTCTCGCTACAGCACATGCTTGATTAGATTAGCTTGCTGACACCACAGCTAAGGGAATGTTGTACAAAGCAGGGGTGACAGTTTAGGCAGATGAGAGAAGGGGTTGGTGGTGGGTGTTAAGTTTTATAAGCGTAACTAAGTTTGTATACCATGTCAATTCTGGAGTTTTGCATCTCTGCTTAATTGCCTTCCACAAGCTGCACTAAGAAAGTCAGATATACAGATGTTCTCTGAGTTCCTCAGAGAGGGTTCTTTTTCTCTCCCTACATTTTAGATTTGAGATTTTTCTGAAACGTATTTAGCTCAAATGTGCACCAACACAGTGGAGTGGGAGCAGACAATGCATCTTACTGTGGTACATAGGCAACGAGACTTGCAATTAGGCATTATATGGGACACTATCGATAATGAAGTATGTATAGGCAATCTGAAGCAAGGGACTGCAAGCCAAGGGACAGCTGGTGACTGGTTTCTGACCATAGCCATTTTTCAATGATTGTGAATATTCAGTTAGAGACCTGTTCAGAAAGATAAGGCGGTGAGATAAGACTCTCCTTCACTGCAGCCGACGTGAGGAAAACATTTAAACGTGTCAACCCTCGCAAGGCTGCAGGCCCAGACGGCATCCCCAGCCGCGCCCTCAGAGCATGCGCAGACCAGCTGGCTGGTGTGTTTACGGACATATTCAATCAATCCCTATCCCAGTCTGTTGTTCCCACATGCTTCAATAGGGCCACCATTGTTCCTGTTCCCAAGAAAGCTAAGGTAACTGAGCTAAACGACTACCGCCCGTAGCACTCACTTCCGTCATCATGAAGTGCTTTGAGAGACTAGTCAAGGACCATATCACCTCCACCCTACCTGACACCCTAGACCCACTCCAATTTGCTTACCGCCCAAATAGGTCCACAGACGATGCAATCTCAACCACACTGCACACTGCCCTAACCCATCTGGACAAGAGGAATACCTATGTGAGAATGCTGTTCATCGACTACAGCTCGGCATTTAACACCATAGTGCCCTCCAAGCTCGTCATCAAGCTCGAGACCCTGGGTCTCGACCCCGCCCTGTGCAACTGGGTACTGGACTTCCTGACGGGCCGCCCCCAGGTGGTGAGGGTAGGCAACAACATCTCCACCCCGCTGATCCTCAACACTGGGGCCCCACAAGGGTGCGTTCTGAGCCCTCTCCTGTACTCCCTGTTCACCCACGACTGCGTGGCCACGCACGCCTCCAACTCAATCATCAAGTTTGCGGACGACACAACAGTGGTAGGCTTGATTACCAACAACGACGAGACGGCCTACAGGGAGGGTCCTTGGAGTGTGGTGTCAGGAAAATAACCTCACACTCAACGTCAACAAAACTAAGGAGATGATTGTGGACTTCAGGAAACAGAAGAGGGAACACCCCCCTATCCACATCGATGGAACAGTAGTGGAGAGGGTAGTAAGTTTTAAGTTCCTCGGCGTACACATCACAGACAAACTGAATTGGTCCACCCACACAGACAGCATCGTGAAGAAGGCGCAGCAGCGCCTCTTCAACCTCAGGAGGCTGAAGAAATTCGGCTTGTCACCAAAAGCACTCCAAACTTCTACAGATGCACAATCGAGAGCATCCTGTCGGGCTGTATCACTGCCTGGTACGGCAACTGCACCGCCCTCAACCGTAAGGCTCTCCAGAGGGTAGTGAGGTCTGCACAACGCATCACCGGGGGCAAACTACCTGCCCTCCAGGACACCTACACCACCCGATGTCACAGGAAGGCCATAAAGATTATCAAGGACAGCAACCACCCGAGCCACTGCCTGTTCACCCCGCTATCATCCAGAAGGCGAGGTCAGTACAGGTGCATCAAAGCTGGGACCGAGAGACTGAAAAACAGCTTCTATCTCAAGGCCATCAGACTGTTAAACAGCCACCACTAACATTGAGTGGCTGCTGCCAACACACTGACTCAACTCCAGCCACTTTAATAATGGGAATTGATGGGAATTGATGTAAAATATATCACTAGCCACTTTAAACAATGCTACCTAATATAATGTTTACATACCCTACATTATTCATCTCATATGTATACGTATATACTGTACTCTATATCATCTACTGCATCCTTATGTAATACATGTATCACTAGGCAGTTTAACTATGCCACTTTGTTTACATACTCATCTCATATGTATATACTGCACTCAATACCATCTACTGTATCTTGCCTATGCCGCTCTGTACCATCACTCATTCATATATCTTTATGTACATATTCTTTATCCCCTTACACTTGTGTCTATAAGGTAGTAGTTTTGGAATTGTTAGCTAGATTACTTGTTGGTTATTACTGCATTGTCGGAACTAGAAGCACAAGCATTTCGCTACACTCGCACTAACATCTGCTAACCATGTGTATGTGACAAATAAAATTTGATTTGATTTGATTTTGCGATCAGTAAGTGCACCGTCCACTATTGGACTGGTGAACTACACTGAGTTTTAAAAACGTTAAGGACACCTGCTCTTTCCATGATATAGACTGACCAGGTGAATCCAGTTGAAAGCTAAGATCCCTTATTGATGTCACTTGTTAAATCCACGCTCTGTGTAGATTAAGGGAAGGAGGCACACATACAGTAAATGGCACACATACACAATCCATGTCTCAATTGTCTCAGGGATTGTGTATGTGTGCCATTCAGAGGGTGAATGATGAAATATTGAAGTGCCTTTGAACAGGTTATGGTAGCAGGAGCCAGGACCTGTTTTTTGTTGTTGATTTTTTTCACCTTTATTTAACCAGGTAGGCCAGTTGAGAACACCTTTATTTAACCAGGTAGGCCAGTTGAGAACACCTTTATTTAACCAGGTAGGCCAGTTGAGAACACCTTTATTTAACCAGGTAGGCCAGTTGAGAACACCTTTATTTAACCCAGTTTTTATTTAACCAGGTAGGCCAGTTGAGAACACCTTTATTTAACCAGGTAGGCCAGTTGAGAACACCTTTATTTAACCAGGTAGGCCAGTTGAGAACACCTTTATTTAACCAGGTAGGCCAGTTGAGAACACCTTTATTTAACCAGGTAGGCCAGTTGAGAACAAGTTCTCATTTACAACTGCGACCTGGCCAAGATAAAGCAGAGCAGTTCGAAACATACAACAACACAGAGTTACCCATGGAATAAACCAAACATACAGTCAATAATACCGTAGAAAAGTAATTTCAAAGTACTTACGAAGTAATTACAATATAGCAATTAAACACTGGAATGGTAGATGTGCAGAAGATTAATGTGCAAGTAGAGATACTGGGGTGCATTAAATACAGTATGGGGAGGAGGTAATTGGATGGGCTATGTGTCAAAGAACTTCAACGCTGCTGGGTTTTTCACGCTCAACAGTTTCCCGTGTGTATCAAGAATTGTCCACCACTCAAAGGACATCTAGTCAACTGACAACTGTGGGAAGCATTGGAATCAACATAGGCCAGCATCCCTGTGGAACGCTTTTGACACCTTGTAGAGGGTGTCATGATTCCCTAAATTGGACTGTGACAGCAATACACTCCAGTAATACCCTCCCTCATTCTGCTTGTGATACCCACACTTGTCTTCCTTTAAAGCTGAATCTCTTACTACTTTCACAACTGAAGTCACTCAGACTGATATCTGATGTCTGAACTCCTGGGTGTACGAAGCAGTCTCAACGACATGACACACTCACTAAATGTGAACAAAACCGAACAAATCTCTTTATGCAATATTTCTGACAAAAATCCTTTTCCACATCTGATGGCTTTTGTTTTTTTCCTTGATTTGCACATTGCATTTCCTGGACTGTAGTACCTCGGACAGACTCCACAGAACAGAGTAATGAAGCAGGGGAAATGGAGCAGCCTGCAGCCACTGATAGTAAATGAGGCCCATTTAGATCACATTGGTTTTCCATTGGCTGAGCCAATCTCAAATTTGGAATTGGAGCATTTCATTCTATCCTCCCAACAACAATTTTTATTAAGGTCTCCGGACACGACGGGGAATCTAAACGCCAAATGTTATTTGCTAATTGTGTGAAGAAAGATGTCTAGGGATGGAGAGACCTCCCCAGTAATCTGTAGATCCTGTCAATGTTCCTTCTTTAGACAGTAATTAATGTTCACTCCATGTGTTTACCACTAATCATTCTGAGCCCCCTGCCTTTTCCATATGTCCCAGACAATCAAAGACAATCTTAATCCATCTAGAATATATTTTTTCTCTTCACCCCATGTGTTCCCTATTAACGGATTTGACTTTGCAGAGATCAATCAGCTTTACCAAACGAACAGCCATATTGGTTTTTGAGTAGTAGTAACTTCAGCTGGCTATGCGTTATGTTAATTGCAACATTATATTTAAAGCAAGCCCTTTGTCATTGTTGATTGTGCCTTTTCGGGTTGCTGTACGGAGGCGATAATGCTTTGGTGGAGAGCAATCTCAGCTGGCTTGAATTGGAAGCTGGTTGACTGGAAAGCTTTAGCTTACCAAGCAATGCAGGGATTTGCCAAAAGTTGTATTTCTCTGAATCACTATGCAAACATAGCTGGGAATCTGCTCAAAGTGGCCCGTGTCTGAGTGGGGGGGATATATTAGCATAAGACAGGCATTCAGGAGAAGCAGAGTGAGATATCTCTGCTTGACTGCTGGCTGTTGGCGCAGGACAAACAGATATTTGTAACAAGGTTGTTCACACTCAAATCATACATTTAATGCATTACTGCTGCAGAAGGTTTGCGATTATAACCATGCCAGAGCATGTGTGGGAGGATAAAAAAGGACTTTAAAAGTCATGTAATGATGCATTTTGTATGTCCGTTTTTATGCTGTCATTGTTCAGCCTTTTATGCTCTTACTGTAATCTAGCTGGATCATCAAAGCCTATGCTAAATAACTACATGGTCTCATTAGAATGTCAAGAGCAGAACCATTTAACCATTGTAAATATATGTCGCCCAAGCTGACATATTCATTTGTGTAATGATTCAATGATTGACAGATCTTCAAAGTCAGTCTTGAGAGAAAGTTGTGTTCTATCCTTGGGTTGGCCATAGACATTCGATACAGGCCATAGACTTCCTTTACAGTTTGACCAAGGTGTCCTTGGTACTGTTGCGCTCTCCTTAATGCATTGAATCCTTTTTTAAAGGGGAATATCACCCTGGGGGAATCTGGGCTTGTGTTAATCATGTCTGAGGCATTTCTAGGACAGTGAAATGTGTTTCACACATAATTGCCCAGGAGGAAGGCAGGACAGGTCTTCGCGCGCTGGATAACTAAGTTGGCTAAATAACTAGCCATACACTTCATGCCAAAAGTATGTGGACACCTGCTCGTCGAACATCTCATTCCATAATCATGGGCATAAATATGGAGTTGGTTCCCACTTTGCTGCTATAACAGTCTCCACTTTTCTGGCTTTCCACTAGATGTTGAAACATTGCTGCAGGGACTTGCTTTCATTCAGCCACAATAGCATTAGTGAGGTCGGGCACTGATGTTAGGCAGTTAGGCCTGGCTATTTTCATGATTACCTGGACCTACAAATAGTTTTTGAAGTATTGAAACCAAACCAAGTATTTTAGTAAACATGAAAAGGTGAATGTAAGAAGCAAACATCATTTCAAATAGACTACATGTCATATTAAACAGCATATAAACACTCTAAATAGGTCCGGAGACAGTCAGGGAGCCTAATAAGGAACGGAAGGAATTATTTAGGCTACGTTATTTCAATTATTTCAAGGCTATATCCCACAAATAAATACATTGTGAAGCATTTGCGAGTGTGACACAATAAGCTGGCAAGCGCATACAGCGCTCAGCATTTAAATAACATTTTGTTGTATTAAATTATTATATTCTATAAATTGCCCATAGGCTGTGACTGAATTAGAATGAAATACAAATTAAACAAAAATTGACTCATTATTGCCTTTGAATAAATAAAAAAAACACGAGTTAGGCCTGTGGTTTCAGGCTCATGCGATGCTGGAGAGCAGGGCAGCAGTGGGGAATATCCTCTCCAGCTTGCAGAGCCCCTGGGGATGTTGAACACACCTTTGGCCACTCTTGCCAGGCTGGGCAGAGATGCAGAGATGTATATTTGGTCAGAGTCTGTGGCCTCAGGCTGATGGTTGTGATGCTGCCTGGAGAGCAGGGCAGCAGCGGGGAATATCCTCTCCAGCTTGCAGAGCCCCTGGGAATGTTGAACACACCTTTGGCCACTCTTGCCAGGCTGGGCAGGAATGCAGAGATGTATATTTGGTCAGAGTCTGTGGCCTCAGGCTGATGGTTGTGATGCTGCCTGGAGAGTTGGCCAGCAGCGGGGAATATCCTCTCCAGCTTGCAAAGCCCCTGGGGATGTTGAACACACCTTTGGCCACTCTTGCCAGGCTGGGCAGAGATGCAGCACATTTTTCTATAGGTAGGCCTAAAGGGCTTTTGGCAAAATAACCCCATCAAAATGTAAAGCTCCTTGAATGTGGGAATATGCCAGGCCTATTGGGCCAAATCAATTATGGCTTATTGTATAGATAATAGAACGAAAATGAGCCGTTTAAGGGATCCGATTTTTTGTTTATAAATAATATGCTACAAAGACAGACTTAGTTATCCACCCAGCTGGTTCCTTTCTTTAGCATGTGCAAGTACACCATCATGCTTTTGGGATACGTGTCTTTTCACATTCCATAATGATTATTTAGTTGTGGACACTACATCACCGCACTCCCTCTCTTGCTCTTAGTCCTCATCTTTGTAAGTCACCTTGATTTAGCACCTGTGTGTTTTATCAGTTTCTTTATGAAAATATTTTACGAACTCCATGACAGTAGCTATAAAGCAAGGGGCTATAGCAGCACACAATTAGACTACAAATGCATGCTGGGCATGCCCTGAGCTTGTGAAGTGAGCGCAAAATTGGAGTGGGTGAGAGGCCGATGCTCCAGCCTTTGGGAATCTCGCTCCACGCTCCAGTCAAATCGGGCACACTCCTCTCCTTGCTACACTGTGTTCACATATTCTGGTTCCAATTAATCCCAAAGGTGTTCAATGGGGTTGTGGTCAGGCCTCTGTGCAGGTCAATCAAGTTCTTCCACACTGATATCGAGAAAATATTTTTGTATGAACCTCCCTTTGTGCATGGGGGCATTGTCATGCTGAAACAGGAAAGTGCCTTCCTCAAACTGTTGACACAAAGTTGGAAGAATGTCACTGTATGTTAAGATAGCGTTAAGATTTATCTTCAATGCAACTAAGGGGCCTAGCTCGAACCATGAAAAACAGCCACAGACTGTTATTCCTCTTCCACCAAACTTTACAGTTGCACTATTGAAATCAAATCAAATTCATTTGTATTTGTGACGTGCTAACTTACAAAACCTTAACCAATATTTGCAGTTTTAAGAAAATAGGCGTAAGAAAATATTTACTAAATAAAATTAAGTAAAAAATAAAATAAAAAATATAAAAATGAATTCGGCCAGGTTGCGTGCTCCTGGTATCCGCCAAACCCAGATTCATCTGCCGGACTATCAGATTGTGAAGCGATTCCATTGCTCCAGAGTCCAATGGCAGCGTGCTTTACACTACTCCAGCCCACGCTTGGTTTACACCACTCCAGCCAACGCTTGGTTTACACCACTCCAGCCAACGCTTGGTTTACACCACTCCAGCCAACGCTTGGTTTACACCACTCCAGCCAACGCTTGGTTTACACCACTCCAGCCAACGCTTGGTTTACACCACTCCAGCCAACGCTTGGTTTACACCACTCCAGCCAACGCTTGGGTTACACCACTCCAGCCAACGCTTGGTTTACACCACTCCAGCCAACGCGTGGTTTACACCACTCCAGCCAACGCTTGGTTTACGACACTCCAGCCAACGCTTGGTTTACACCACTCCAGCCAACGCTTGGCATTGGGCACGACGATCTTAGGCTCATGTGTGGCTGCTCCCGACAAACAGTTATTGTGCTGAAATTGCTTCCAGAGGCAGTTTGGAACTCATTAGTGAGCGTTGCAATCGAGGACAGGCAATTTTTTACACGCTATGTACTTCAACACTCGGCGGTCCCATTCAGTCATCTTGTGTGGCCAACCACTTCACGGCTGAGCATTTGTTGCTCCTAGACGTTTCCACTTCACAATAACAACACCTACAGTTGACCGGGGCAGCTCTAGCAGGGCAGACGTTTTATGAACTGACTTGTTGGAAAGTGTTGAAAGTCACTGAGCTCTTCAGTAAGGCCATTCTACTGTCAATGTTTGTCTATAGAGATTGCATGGCTGTGTACTCGATTTTATATCCCTGTCAGCATGGCTGAAATAACTGAACCCACTAATTTCAAGGGTTGTCCACGTACTTTTTTTATATACAGTGCATTCGGAAAGTTTTCAGACCCCTTGAATTTTTGTGTTACAGCCTTATTCTAAAATGGATTAAATAAAACATTTTCCTTATCAATCTACACACAATACCCCATAATGTCAAAGCAAAAAGAGGTTTTTAGAACGTTTTGCTAAATGAAATACATTATTATCATAACCCTATGAGACACGAAATTGAGCTCAGGTGCATCCTGAGCTCATTGAGTTTCCATTGATCATCCTTGAGATGGAGTCCACCTGTGGCAAATTCAATAGATTGGATATGATTTGGAAAGGCACACACCTGTCTATATAAGGTCCCACAGTTGACAGTACATGTCAGAGCGAAAACCAAGCCATGAGGTCGAAGCAATTGTCCTTAGAGCTTCGAGACAGGATTTTGTCGAGGCACAGATCTGTGGAAGTCTACCAAAATAATTCTGCAGCCTTGAAGGTCCCCAAAAACACAGTGGCCTCCATCATTCTTAAATGAAAGGAGTTTGGAAGTACCCAGACTTTTCATAGAGCTGGCCGCCTGGTCAAACTGAACAATCTAGCCTTGGTCAGGGAGATGACCAAGAACCCGATGATCACTCTGATAGAGCTCCAGAGTTCACTTTGGAGATGGGAGAACCTTCCAGAAGGACAATAATCTCTGCAGCACCACCAATCAGGCCTTTATGGTAGAGTGGCCAGTCGAAAGCCACTCCTCAGTAAAAGACACATGACAGCCCGCTGCCGAGAAGCAACTAAAGGACTCTCAGATTATGAAAAACAAGATTCTCTGGTCTGATGAAACCAAGATTGAACTCTTTGGCCTGAATTCCAAACATCACGTCTGGAGGAAACCAGGCACTGCTCATCACCTGGCCAAAACCATCCCTACAGTGAAGCAAGGTGGGGGACCTCAGACTGGGGCAAAGGTTCACCTTCCAACAGGACAACGACCCTAAGCACACAGAAAAGACAGGAGTGGCTTCGAGACAAGTCTCTGAATGTCCTTGAGTGGCCCAGCCAGAGCCTGGACTTGAACCCAATCGAACATCTCTGGAGAGACCTGAAAATAGCTGTGCTGCGACGCTCCCCATCCTACCTGACAGAGCTTGAGAGGATCTGCAGAGAAGAATGGGAGAAACTCTCCAAGCTTGTGCCAAGCTTGTAGCGTCATACCTAAGACTCAAGGCTGTAATCGCTGCCTAATGTGCATCAACAACGTACCGAGTAAAGGGTTTTTTAATTTTATATTTTAAATAAATTAGCAAACATTTCTAAAAACCTGTTTTTGCTTTGTCATTATGGAGTATTGTGTGTAGATTGAGGAGGATTTAAAAAAAAATAAGGCTGTAACGTAACAAAATGTGGAAAAAGTGTATGTCTGAATACTTTCCGAATGCACTGTACCATTTTGAGTCTACTTTTAGCCAATGTAAAAAACACCATTTCAAATGTTGCTACATAAGACCTAATCAGTCACAAATAAACATTCTTTGGATATCTGAATGTCTAGCATATGTTTGATGCTACAGAGCCCTGTACGTCTTAAATATATATGCATATATTCTGTGAATCCATAAGGGCAGACAAATTTCAAAGACTGATTGAAAATATCCATATATATTTTTTAAGATGTTTCTACATCAGGGCTCTTCAACACTGTTGTAGGTTCTCTCTGCAACTCTAAACTAGCACACCTGCTTCTAATAATTAGCTGGTTGATATTCGGAACCAGATTAGTTACAATTACAGTTGGACAAAAGCCTTCAGGAGGCACAGTAGCTCTCCAGGAACAGGGTTGGAATCCCCTGTTCTACATGGTCTTATGCTGCTGAGCCACACTGGCTGCGTTTACACAGGCAGCCTAATTCTGACATCAGACCTTTTTCATAACTGATCTGATTAGTCAAAATACCTATTAGTGAAGAAAAGATCAGAATTGTGCTGCCTGTGTAAACATAGGCATAGTCCTTTATCCGGCTTCAGTACACTGGCAATTGTGTTTGGCATGGTGGGCTGGAGAAGCCGAGACTCTTTGTGCTTATGGCGATGGGCTTGTCCTGTCTTCGGTGAATGGCCAGCTGGATAACTATCTGCCGAAAGTGGTGTAGGGCTTCTTAACCACCAACTGTTTGGTCCTCTTGCAGACTATTTGCTGGTACTGCAGGTCTCCCGGAAAGACATTGTTGTAGTGTTAGCATTTTACACTTTTTTTGTGGAAGGGATGTAGGGCAACACGCCTTTGTTAGTAAAGGTATCAACCGAATGGGATCGGCTAGCGGATTGTTTAGGGACAATTAGGGGACATTGGGAGCTGATTTTGAGAGGAAAGATCAGTCAACAAAGTCAATGGGCTGTGGGGGTGCTAAATAAGGTGTGAAATGTCTTAGGAAGGCTGTTCTTACACAGTATGAATTTTTGTGTGTGGGAGATAAAGGAGAAATGGCACTTCAATTGCTCTCAAACACAACAATTCATTTACTGTCTCAACACAACCCTGCACAACCCCCCAAAAATAATCCTCATCTCAAAGTACTGTCTGTAAACCTCCCTCAGCCCATTGACTTTGACAGATCATTCTTGTCAATAGTAGCCCTTTACATGGATTTTTGTAGACATGTCTGTGTATTGTGTTTTGAGAATCTGCAGAGAGAAGAATGAGGTGGTTGTGTCATTACTGTTGTAGTCTTGATTTTATATCTTTCAGTGCCCCTTGCTGGTTTCTGGCCCACAATCTTGTTGTGCTCCATAACTCCGTCCTGCTTGTGTACCCAAAATGCCCCCGCTTTAGGGTATTTTTTCAGCAGGGCACTGTGGAATGACTCCAGATAACTTTAGTTTTACAAAAAGAAAAGTTAAAAAGAGAAGACGGGTAGACTAAATTGATGAAACCACCTGTATCCTCATAACAGAAACACAAACCATACAAACACAACCCAATTCATGTTTATACCATTCTTACTGTAAATTGAGCTATCTTAGCTGTCAGCTTGTAAATATTTTGGGCAACTTAGCTTCACTTTGTGCAGAGCTAGGGGTTGGTAGCGATGTTGGTGGAATCCGATTCTGTACCACCTACAACAACATACTGATCAATACACAATTTGTATTTTACCAATTAGGGCTATCTTCTGTATACCCCCCTACCTTGTCACAACACAACTGATTGGCTCAAATGCATTAAGAAGGAAATATATTACACAAATGTACTTTTAAGAAGGCACACATGTTAATTGAAATGCATGAAGCTGGTTGAGAGAATTCCAAGAGTGTGCAAAGCTGTCATCAAGTGACTACACTTCACTATTATTCTACAATGCGGAAGATAGTCTAAATAAAGAAAGAACTCTTGAATGAGTAGGTGTTCTAAAACGTTTGAACGGTAGTGTATGTAATTACAAGATGTCTTGTTCCAAATGTAACTGTTATGTTCTTTTAATTACACTTTTGCATTCTGCTGTGAGGCACCATGTTAACTATGCATCCTAATACATAACCTTGTTCCAATTACATAAATCACTAGCACCAAAATAAGCTAGGCCTCTGTCAGCTGTTGTAAACACACCCTATCATTAACTAAAGCTTAAGTTATCTTATTTCCATATTATTTGGCTGAAAGGATGTACTGAACTAAATGTAAGAGCAATGTATTTTCTATGGGTATGCAATTAACTATAGTGTACAGTACCTACCCAAGAACAAGCAACTTAATGTTAAGTGAAACACAATGGTGTAGCCTTTGTAAATGCTATGTAACTTCCTTTGACAATGGATTTTGCGTTTATTTCCCTGGCTTCAAGGATGTAATGTAAGTAAAATGTTGTTCAAAATAATGTCATGTATCATGTGAACGTAGGTACTCATGAGCGAGCAGCTTCAAGTAAAGTGGAACACAGTAGGGTAAACCTTTTTATTACAATCGTTGGGAAAATACACTTCAATGTAGAAGACATGGTGTTACAGCACCTGTAAGTGTAATTAAAATGTACTCAACGACGCAGTTACATCTTCCACAGGACATATCCAATTGTCAGTTATTACGATGTTGTTATAAAGAAAAGTATTGTAACTGCAATGTTTCCACACAGGAACAAGCAACTGTAAAGTGAAACACATCGTTAATTACTCAAGTAATTACTATGTGGTTAATGTTACAACGATGGCAGGCACCCACTACAGTACTTGTAGCTGTGATCAATGGAAATCCATCTCAATCTAGGAAAAAAGTTGTTACAGCACCTTAAAGTGTAATTTCTATACACTTTCAATATTATTAAATATTTCGTAAGGTATATGAAAAGTTTAGTTATTACAATGTCGTTATAAAGAAAAGTATTGCATCTACTCTGTTTCCACACAGGAACAAGCAACTTAATGTAAAGTGAAACACATCATGAATTACTTTTTGTGTTTTTGATTATAGTAGGTGAATTTTGGTAGAACACTTTGAGGGTCGGTGCATAGCCTGTTGATCAGACAGTGATATATGTGGAAGCAATGGAATACATAGTCTCCCGTTTCATGTGTTATGAAACATTTTTAATGTGACCTAAAAAATGACCCAAAAAACACTGATAGCAACAAAACAGTTCCCAAGACATCGTATAACCTTGCTGTTCCAAAGACATCGTTTAACCCTGCTGTTCCAAAGACATCGTATAACTCTGCTGTTCCAAAGACATCGTATAACCCTGCAGTTCCCAAGACATCGTATAACCCTGCTGTTCCAAAGACATCGTATAACCCTGCAGTTCCCAAGACATCGTTTAACCCTGCTGTTCCAAAGACATCGTATAACCCTGCAGTTCCCAAGACATCGTTTAACCCTAAAGACTCTGCTGTTCCAAAGACATCGTATAACCCTGCAGTTCCCAAAGACATCGTATAACCCTGCTGTTCCAAAGACATCGTTTAACCCTGCAGTTCCAAAGACATCGTATAACCCTGCTGTTCCAAAGACATCGTATAACCCTGCTGTTCCAAAGACATCGTATAACCCTGCAGTTCCAAAGACATCGTATAACCCTGCTGTTCCAAAGACATCGTATAACCCTGCTGTTCCCAAGACATCGTATAACCCTGCTGTTCCAAAGACATTGTTTAACCCTGCTGTTCCAAAGACATCGTATAACCCTGCAGTTCCAAAGACATCGTATAACCCTGCTGTTCCAAAGACATCGTATAACCCTGCTGTTCCAAAGACATCGTATAACCCTGCAGTTCCAAAGACATCGTATAACCCTGCTGTTCCAAAGACATCGTATAACCCTGCTGTTCCAAAGACATCGTATAACCCTGCTGTTCCAAAGACATCGTATAACCCTGCAGTTCCAAAGACATCGTATAACCCTGCAGTTCCCAAGACATCGTATAACCCTGCTGTTCCAAAGACATCGTATAACCCTGCAGTTCCAAAGACATCAAATAACCCTGCTGTTCCAAAGACATCGTATAACCCTGCAGTTCCAAAGACATCGTATAACCCTGCAGTTCCCAAGACATCGTTTAACCCTGCTGTTCCAAAGACGTCGTATAACCCTGCAGTTCCAAAGACATCGTATAACCCTGCTGTTCCCAAGACATCGTATAACCCTGCAGTTCCAAAGACATCGTATAACCCTGCTGTTCCAAAGACATCGTATAACCCTGCAGTTCCAAAGACATCGTATAACCCTGCTGTTCCAAAGACATCGTATAACCCTGCAGTTCCAAAGACATCGTATAACCCTGCTGTTCCAAAGACATCGTATAACCCTGCTGTTCCAAAGACATCGTATAACCCTGCTGTTCCAAAGACATCGTATAACCCTGCTGTTCCAAAGACATCGTATAACCCTGCAGTTCCAAAGACATCGTTTTGGTTGATATAAATGAAAAACTGAATGTCCTCATGGGGGCACTGTGTAGCAAACAACTCATCTGTAAGTATTCCATTCACATTGAAAGGAAATGGAAAGGTCTCAGCTATAACTCTGATAATTCATCAGTGTAGGCTCTTATTTTCGAAAGATAACATTGACCCTACTTCTGTTACAAACAATGTCTTATTTTACAGTTTGGAAATTACAAAACAATTCCTTGCGAGTGGATGCTAAAAGTGAAAATCTTACAGCGAATATACCAATCGGATGTCTTTGAAGAGTTGAGAGAGTACTCCTTTCTTATTTCCTTTTCCCAACCTGTACATCCACTCAATAAATTGGAGATGCTTCCTTAAACGTTTTTTTTGGTCCGAATGCCCTTTAGCTTCCCGACCTGCTCCTTTATTGTCTGCCATGCTCTTTCAATGTGTTGTGTGTGACATCTAGTGTGAGGATCCACAGCGTTGTTTGTGTGGTTGACTGTCTGGTGATTGTAACCCAGCCTATTCAGAGACCTGACATACACACTCCAGCAGTCACTCAGAATGGTGGAACCACTTCGCACATGTCGTCTGATGATAGGGATTAAGGCTGCCTGTGAATGCTTTTCCACCATTTTAAGAACTGAATGCCGTCTGTTGTGTTTGACCTCCATCATCAATCATCCCAAACACCCAACCCCATCTTTCCACAATTGTACAGAAAGATAGGAACATGTGCAATTCAGAATTCCAGTGGGTCAGAAGTTTACATACACTAAGTTGACTGTGCATTTAAACAGATTGGAAAATTCCAGAAAATGATGTCATGGCTTTAGAAGCTTCTGATAGGGTAATTTACATAATTTGAGTCAATCGGAGGTGTACCTGTGGATGTATTTCAAGGCCTACCTTCAAACTCAGTGCATCTTTGCTTGAGATCATGGGAAAATCTAAAGAAATCAGCCAAGACCTCAGGAAACAAATTGTAGACCCCCACAAGTCTGGTTCATCCTTGGGAGCAATTTCCAAACACCTGAAGGTACCACTCTCATCTGTACAAACAATTGTATGCAAGTATGAACACCATGGGACCACACAGCCGTCATACAGCTCAGGAAGGAGACACGTTCTGTCTCCTAGAGATGAACGTACTAAAGTGCAACTCTATCCCAGAACAACAGCAAAGGACCTTGTGAAGATGCTGGAGGAAACAGGTACAAAAGTATCCATATCCACAGTAAAACGAGTCCTACATCAACATAACCTGAAAGGCCGCTCAGCAAGGAAGAAGCCACTGCTCCAAAACCGCCATAAAAAAGACACATGGGGACAAAGACTGTACTTTTGGAGAAATGTCCTCTGGTCTGATGAAACAAAAATAGAAGTGTTAAGGGCCTTAATGACCATTGTTATGTTTGGAAGGAAAAGGGGGAGGTCTGCAAGCCAAAGAACACCATCCCAACCGTGAAGCATGGGGGTGGCAGCATCATGCTGTGGGGGTGCTTTAGTGCAGGAAGGACAGGTGCACTTCACAAAATAGATGGCAGCATGAGGCAGGAAAATTATGTGGATATATTGAAGCAACATCTCAAGACAGTCGGGAAGTTAAAGCTTGGTCACTAATGGGTCTTCCAAATGGACAATGACCCCAAGCATACTTCCAAAGTTGTGGCAAAATGGCTTAAGAACAACAAAGTCAAGGTATTGGAGTGGCCGTCACAAAGCCCTGACCTCAATCCTATAGTAAATGTGTGTGTAGAACTGAAAAAGCGTGTTCGAGCAAGGAGGCCTACAAACCTGACTCAGTTACACCAGCTCTGTCAGAAGGAATGGGCCAACATTCACCCAACTTATTGTGGAAACTTGTAGAAGGCTACCTGAAACGTTTGACCCAAGTTAAACAATTTAAAGGCAATGCAACCAAATACTAATTAAGTGTATGTAAACTTCACATCCCACGTGTGTCACGAATATTACCGAAGGTGACTCCCCTTCTTGTTCGGGTGGCGCTCGGCGGTCATCGTCGCCGGTCTACTAGCTATCACCGATCCTTTGTTCTGTGTTCGTTTGGTTTTGTCTAATTGGTATCACCTGTTTCTTGTTTGGTTGTTAGGGTGGGGTTATTTAAGTTTGTTCAGCCCGCTTCTGTTTCGTGCGGGCTTGTTCGTCTGTTTTGTGTTAGAGTGTATTTTGTTTGCTTTTTTGGGTTTCGCGCTGTCCGTTAACATTTCTGTTCATTTGTTTTCCTACTTTTGTTCATGTTATTTTTCCTGGACATTAAAGCGTGTTTTTCCCCACATCCTTTTGCTCTCTGCGCCTGACTCCACAACTCTTCACTCATTGCACGTTACAACGTGGAATGTGATGAAAGAAATAAAAGCTTAAATAAATCATTCTCTCTCCTATTATTCTGACATTTCACATTATTAAAATAAAGGGGTTAACCCAACTGACCTAAGACAGGGAATTTTTAGGGAATTTTTACTCTTAAATGTCAGGAATTTTGAAAAACTGTGTTTAAATGTATTTGGCTAAGGTGTATATAAACTTCCGACTTCAACTGTATATTACATGGATTTATTAGATATTTTAAAATGTAAGTGTTCCAAAGGTCTGTCAAAGGTCTGTCAGTGTGTGGATTCCAGGAGATGGTCTGTCAGTGGATTCCAGGAGATGGTCTGTCAGTGTGTGGATTCTAGGAGAAGGTCTGTCAGTGTGTGGATTCCAGGAGAAGGTCTGTCAGTGTGTGGATTCTAGGAGAAGGTCTGTCAGTGTGTGGATGTCAGTGGAGAAGGTCTGTCAGTGTGTGGATTCTAGGAGAAGGTCTGTCAGTGTGTGGATTCTAGGAGATGGTCTGTCAGTGTGTGGATTCTAGGAGATGGTCTGTCAGTGTGTGGATTCTAGGAGAAGGTCTGTCAGTGTGTGGATTCTAGGAGAATGTCTGTCAGTGTGTGGATTCCAGGAGAAGGTCTGTCAGTGGATTCTAGGAGATGGTCTGTCAGTGTGTGGTTTCCAGGAGAAGGTCTGTCAGTGTGTGGATTCTAGGAGAAGGTCTGTCAGTGTGTGGATTCTAGGAGAAGGTCTGTCAGTGTGTGGATTCTAGGAGATGGTCTGTCAGTGTGTGGATTCTAGGAGATGGTCTGTCAGTGTGTGGATTCTAGGAGATGGTCTGTCAGTGTATGGATTCTAGGAGAAGATCTGTCAGTGTGTGGATTCTAGGAGATGGTCTGTCAGTGTGTGGATTCTAGGAGAAGGTCTGTCAGTGTGTGGATTCTAGGAGATGGTCTGTCAGTGTGTGGATTCTAGGAGAAGGTCTGTCAGTGTGTGGATTCTAGGAGATGGTCTGTCAGTGTGTGGATTCTAGGAGAAGGTCTGTCAGTGTGTGGATTCTAGGAGAAGGTCTGTCAGTGTGTGGATTCTAGGAGATGCAGTTATTTGTTTGATAATCACTGGCTGACAATATTTAGTGATCACCACAGCCCCAACCGGCTCGATTCGGTCTTCTGTAGCAAAATTTGAAATTCAGATTAGAAAATGGTATATCTGTCACGGTTGTCGTAAGAACGGGACCAAGGCGCAGCGGATGTTGAATTCCACATATTGATTTCAAAGTGAAACTTTAAGCAAAAACAATAAATCATTAAACGAACAATGACACGTGATTACGTGGTACAATGATTACCAGCTGCCTCTAATTGGGAACCACACAAACCACCTACCTAGAAATTTAAAAACTAGATAACCCCCCCCAGTCACGCTCTGACCTAAACACCATAGAGAACCGAGGGCTCTCTATGGTCAGGGCGTGACAATATCATACACTACAGTTGAGTTACAATGGGAAAGTCATTTTGCTTTGAAAGTTGATAAACTTGTAACCTCACTTTTGAGATCATGGAATATTTTGGTACAGGTACTGGAGAGCTCTTCTTTGTCTACAGCCATTCAGCATCAGTTCACACCTTCTTAAGCCTCAGCCCCACCCATCTCTTTAACCTTTTCGTATGAGTTCACATATGAGTTCCAAATATCTCTAACGGTCACGTGAGTTGTTTAATGCACATGATATCAGAATGCACTCACTGTTCCAAAATGTGATTATTACGCAACAGAACAGTTAACACATGCTGCCTGCTAATTATCTATAGGCTATGTTTCAACTTGTCAATTTCAAATTATTTTCTAACAAGTTGTATTTTCTAACAACAGTTTGAATTGAGGTGTGTTCTGCCTCCTCATTAATTCAAATTCAGCGTTGCGGTCAATTTCTGTTTGAGGCTTTACTGAGCTGGATAAACTTCTCTCTTCCAGCCCACCACACTTCACTCTTGCCCAGTCTTGCAAGATTTGGACAATTTTCTTGCTGGGGCTCGATTTGCCTTCCTTGTTGTTTTCCTTACAAATAATAACTAAATAATAATAATATTAATAATTAAAGGAAGTTCCTTATTTTCTGTATATCGTGTTGTCATTTCTACTGTAGTCGCATACCGTATGTATGTATGTATGTATGTATGTATGTATGTATGTAGCATAATGTATTTACAGTTTATTCACAAGTACTGGTGACAAATAATGCATTCCGATTATTGCATATATTGTAATCGACACCTATGATGTGTGTAAAATACTTTGAGGGTTTTACTGTTTATAATGAGCTAAGCGATTTGCCAGCTACGTGTGGTGCTATGTTTCTTGACATTATACATTGCATTCTGGGTGTCACGTAATCTGTCAGACTCAATATGTTATAATGAGATGAAGGAATGGTTCACTCATCTTTCGGGTCAACTTCTGGAAGTGAATGAAGTGAAGTGGCTGATCGTAGACAACACCCCCCCTTTAACATGCATACTATAAACAGGCCAAACTCAAAACAAGATCATTGTTTACAAGTTAATGGCAAACTAATTACAGAAAATAGCTTATACAACAGCCTGTTGTTTAAAACACCTGTCTCTGGATTACATCTTCAAACTAAGGACACCCATGGCATCTGTGACAGAGAGGGAGAAGTGTTCATCCATGTACAGGGGTAAGATTCTAGCTAGCTAAATTTTCAGATAAGATATATTTCTCATTTTTGTCAAAGTCGTTTTCATTGCAAGTTAAAGCGTGTGCTCTTTTTGACTCCCTCCGCATTTTCAATCAAACAACAGAATTTTCTTTATCTCCTTAGCTATCATACTCTGCTTCCATCGGGCATTCCACTGATTTCAAAACTTGGTGCTCCAGAAAGTGGAGCCACTTTCTTTCTGGAGCCAAGAAACGCATTTTGAAAAAAAAAAATGCCTCTCCTGTGAAGTAGTGACGCGCGACCTATGCCTAGTTTCCTGAGACGAGTCACAATTCACGATGTGTTGCACTTTACATTGAGTTGCTTGTTCCTGTGTAGAAACATTGACGTTACGATACTTTATATCTGACATTTTGATATATCCTGTGAAATGTAATTGTATTAAAAGTATATTGTAATTACATTTACAGGTGCACAAAAAGCTTTTCGCTCATATTTTGTGCACAAATTTGTTTACATCCCTGTTAGTGACCATTTCTCCTTTGCAAAGATAATCCATCTACCTGACAGGTGTGGCATAACTGTCACACCCTGATCTGTTTCACCTGTCTTGTGCTTGTCTCCACCCCCTACCAGGTGTCTCCCATTAGGCCCCTTTATCTCTTGTGCCTTTTATGCCTGCCTGCCGTTCTGTACCTGTTTAACACTGCCTTGGACTTCTGACTATTTTGCCCTGCCCTGACCCTGAGCCTGCCTGCTGTTCTGTACCTTACTGACACTGCCCTGATTACTGACCTCTGCCTGCACTTGACCTGTCATTTGCCTGCCCCCTGTTTTGTAATAAACATCTGTGATTCAAACTTTCTGCATCTGGGTCTTATCCTGAGTCCTGATATATATAACAACATCCACATCGATGGAACAGTAGTGGAGAGGGTAGCAAGTTTTACGTTCCTCGGCATACACATCACAGACAAACTGAATTGGTCCACTCACACAGACAGCATCGTGAGGAAGGCGCAGCAGCGCCTCTTCAACCTCAGGAGGCTGAAGAAATTCGGCTTGTCACCAAAAGCACTCACAAACTTCTACAGATGCACAATCGAGAGCATCCTGGCGGGCTGTATCACCGCCTGGTATGGCAACTGCACCGCCCTCAACCGTAAGGCTCTCCAGAGGGTAGTGAGGTCTGCACAACGCATCACCGGGGGCAAACTACCTGCCTCCAGGACACCTACACCACCCGATGCTACAGGAAGGCCATAAAGATCATCAAGGACATCAACCACCTGAGCCACTGCCTGTTCACCCCGCTGCCATCCAGAAGGCGAGGTCAGTACAGGTGCATCAAAGCTGGGACCGAGAGACTGAAAAACAGCTTCTATCTCAAGGCCATCAGACTGTTAAACAGCCACCACTAACATTGAGTGGCTACTGCCAACACACTGTCAATGACACTGACTCTACTCCAGCCACTTTAATCATGGGAATCGATGGGAAATGATGTAAATATATCACTAGCCACTTTAAACAATGCTACCTTATATAATGTTACTTACCCTACATTGTTCATCTCATATGCATACGTTGATACTGTACTCTATATCATCGACTGCATCCTTATGTAATACATGTATCACTAGCCACTTTAACTATGCCACTTGGTTTACATACTTATCTCATATGTATATACTGTACTCGATATCATCTACTGTATCTTGCCTATGCTGCTCTGTACCATCACTCATTCATATATCCTTATGTACATATTCTTTATCCCCTTACACTGTGTATGACAGTAGTTTTTTTTTGAATTGTTAGTTAGATTACTTGCTCGTTATTACTGCATTGTCGGAACTAGAAGCACAAGCATTTCGCTACACTCGCATTAACATCTGCTAACCATGTGTATGTGACAAATAAAATTTGATTTGATTTGAACAAACTGATTAAACAGCATGATCATTACACAGAGAAAAAGGCCACTCTAAAATGTACAGTTTTGTCACACAATACAATGTTACAGTGCGCAAATGGCAGGGTTGGATAGGTAACTTTCTAAATGTATTCTGTTACAATCCAAAATAGTCATCTTTAATGTAATTTTGGCTTACCCAAACTCAGCAACGTAATCTGGTTACATTCAGTTACTTTTAGATTACTTTCCCCTTAAAAGGCATTAGAAGAAGACAAAATGTATGTTACAAATTGAACAACATCTATTGCAGGATAAATAAATGTTAAAGTTTACATAGCTGGCCATATATGGATGTTTAATTTTACTTTATGAGGTGGTTATGTAGGCTTCTTCTAACCCATCACTTTCTACTACATATAATAATATGATTCAATTATATCTTCACATTAATATTAATTTGTAAGTCCAAAAATGGATGTAGCAACTACAGATTGTCCCTTTAAGTCTATCAAAAGTGTGCGAGTTTGAGCATCTGTCCATTAGGCCTATGTTTGTTTTTTTATCAGCATGAATGAGATTGAGGAATAAAGCCCCACTTTTACTCCACAAGCTGGGATCCGCACTATGGAGCTGTTTCACTGGCTGTCGACTGGTTTCAAAAACAATGATTGATAGACAGTTTAAACTTCTTGAATTCAACCATTATTGGGTTCAAACACACATTTAGGTTTCTGAACAGCCATCCACAACAACCACAATCCATAAGGCACAAATAGCTACATGAGAGAGCAGGAGTGTGATTCACATTAATGCCCTATGTAGATGTCAATAATAAGTGATATCCATATCACCGTAGACTACACCACTGGTCATATCCTTACCTCCAAGCGTTTATTCATGTTGGATAATCTTTGGATGCCGACAGCAGTCGCACCATAGGAAGACATAGCTTAGACTGTAGCCTACAAAAGCCTATTCCTGCTCTTTTCCTGCGATTCCGTTACTCCCCAATGCTGATGGCATGCTGACTGCAGGAATGTCCACCAGAGCTGTTGTTCTCTGGCATTACATGTAATCCGTTACTCCCCAATGCTGATGGCATGCTGACTGCAGGAATGTCCACCAGAGCTGTTGTTCTCTGGCATTACATGTAATCCATTACTCCCCAATGCTGATGGCATGCTGACTGCAGGAATGTCTCTGGCACATGTAATCCGTTACTCCCCAATGCTGATGCATGCTGACTGTGTCTGTTGTTCTGGCATTACATGTAATCCATTACTCCCCAATGCTGATGGCATGCTGACTGCAGGAATGTCCACCAGAGCTGTTGTTCTCTGGCATTACATGTAATCCGTTACTCCCCAATGCTGATGGCATGCTGACTGCAGGAATGTCCACCAGAGCTGTTGTTCTCTGGCATTACATGTAATCCGTTACTCCCCAATGCTGATGGCATGCTGACTGCAGGAATGTCCACCAGAGCTGTTGCCAGAGAATTTAATGTTCATTTCTCTATTATAAGCTGCCTCCAAAGTCGCTTTAGAGAATTTGGTTGTACGTCCAACTGGCCTTACAACCACAGACGAGTTGTATGGGTGGGTGGTTCGCTGAGGTCCACGTTGTGAACAGAATAGCCAATGGTGGCGGTGGGGTTATGGTAAGGGCAGGCATAGACACCACTGCATTTTATCAATGTCAATTTGAATGCAGAGATACCGTAGCACGACAAGATCCTGAGGCCCATTGTCATGTCATTCATCCGTCGCCATGACCTCATGTTTCCGCCTGACAATGCATGCCCGCCCCCATGTTGCAAGGATCTGGACACAATTCCTGGAAGTTGAAAATGTTTTATTTTTATTTTTATAAGCTGAAAATGTCCCAGTTCTTCCACGACCTGCACACTCACCAGACATGTCACCCATTGATTATGTTTGGGATGCTCTGGATCGACATGTACAACATTTTGTTCCAGTTCCCGCCAATATACAGAAAGAGGAGTGGAACAACATTCCACAAGCCACAATACATAGCCTGATCAACTCTTTGTGAAGATGTGTCGCGTGGCATGAGGCGGCACACCAGATGCTGACTGGTTTTCTGATCCACACCCCTTCCTTTTTTTAAAGCTATCTGTGACCAAACAAAGCATATCTGTAATGTGAAATCCATAGATTAGGACCTAATGAATTTCTATGAACTGTAGCTCAGTTCTTTAAAAGATCTTTAAAATTGTTGCATGTTGCATTTATATTTTTGTTGAGTATACAAAGGTTATACCATTATGTGTTTTACTTTACAGTAAGTTGCTTGCTCCCGTGTAGGTACATTATAGTTACATGTATATCCATTGTAAATACACAGCTCTTACATTTAATTCAGTATATCCTTTAAGCCAAATAATATGGAAATGAAATAACTGAAGCTGTAGTTAATAATTGGGTGTGCATTGACAGGGTGTGCATAGTCCTTGCCTTTCTTATTTTGCAGGTAGTGACTTATGTAGTTACATGTAACAAGGTTACATATTAGGATGCAATGTTAACATGGTGCTACACAGGAGACTGCAAAAGTGATATTACAGAGCATGTTAGTTACATTTGGAACACATGTGGAATAACCTCAGACAAGCTGATATGTAATTGCATTTCCTTGTTCCACTTAATAACCTATACCGCTAAATCCTTAATAGTGGAATTACATAGTATTTACACTAATTGCATGTAACTACTATGTTATCAATGTATGTATTCCATTTAGTTACATATTAATTAATGTACACTTAAGATAAAGTGTTACCATAACTTGTAATTGAGAATCTTCTGTTTTGTAGTAAAAACATACATAAAAAATAAGTTATTGCATTCTCAGCTGTCGTCGAAATGGATTTCCCATCAGTTTATCATGAAAATCCCTCAGATAGTCTTTGGTCACTGCATCACTCTTGATAGCCACAAGTCACAGGCAAAATTGGGGTGAATCTCTGGTAGTTTAGAACAGTGGAAGGTAACTCATCTTTGCCCTTGTTTGTAATTAGCACAGCCAGGCACAGAACACCACACAAGCATGATGACAAACATTAGAGAAAAAATATAACCTAGAGAAGTCCTGAGATTACTGTGTGTTGGTCGTTCGAAGTAAACAACGCAATTATTCATGTTTGTGGGCACGCCCCCCTCTACCAGCGGTATCAGCATTCAGTTTGAACTTTCAGGACTTTGTGGCTGACTATGAGCAAACAAATACTCAGGGAGTCAACTTCACGATTTAACCAGTGAAATGAAAATGTGCGAGTTCTATCTTGTGGTTTGGATAATTGTGATGTTTATGATGAAAACCTAAAGTTGTTAATATAGTAATTACTATATGCCGTTGCAAAAACAGGGTGAAATTCCCCTTTAATGCAATGTGCTCTAATCAGGTGATTTAAAGGAGTAATCCTCTACTGTAAATAGGTTCCATTTTGTGTGCAGAGGCTTAGTGCAAAGGGCAGAACTGTTTTATGACTTTGTGACTTAAGCCTCCTAAAATTAAAATTCATAATTACTTCACAGAGGTAAGTGCTGAATGTTTTAAACAACTCAGTCCAAAATGACCATGCTCAACAGAAGTGACATAATGGGTTTGTGGGAGAAAGCAGTCATATGAGCTATAATGTAATTGCCCACTGGGCACAGACGTTAGTTCAACATTTGATTTGGCTGAGTTGTCAACTAACGTGAATTCAATGTGAAATTAACATGGGGAAAAAAATGTTAAAAGTTGGGTAAAAAACAAAAATATGTATAAATTTGTCACATGCAGGCATGTACAGTACGACAGATGTAGTCTTTATCGTGAAATGCTTACTTATGAGCCATTTCCCAACAATACAGAGTTAAAAAGTAAGAAAAGATGAGAAAACAAATAATAATGAAATAGTAACACAAAATAAAAATAACGAGGCTATATTGAAGGAGTACCAGTACCGAGTCTATGTGCAAGGGTATGAGGTAGTTGAGGTAATACACTACATGACCAAATGTATGTGGACACCTGCTCGTCGAACCTTTAAATACCTTTATTTCAACAAGGAACACAGACTGAGGCCAAGGTCTCTTTTACAGCCCTGCATGTCCATGTTTACACAAACAATTTAGGTAGAATGATTAAAAAATAAACAAGACTAACAAAACCATCACAGATTTTTAAAAATGTTTAAATACAGCAACAGATTTCATTTACACACAGGTTATTCTACTAACAGCACAAGAACTTGCATTACCCAAAACAGTTACAAGCAATACAAAAATCAAAATGCTCCAATAAATGTTTAGAATCAGCAAGGGGGAGAAGAGTCTCAGGTTTAAGTTTAGTCTGCAGGCTATTCCATAGGCAAGGAGCGTAACAGGAAAAGGCAGCCATACCCAACTCTGTGGAAATCACATGGGCCTCAAGTGTAATCCATGCTTGAGACCTGGTTTTAGGAATTATAATTATAATGTTGATGAGTGATGATAAATAAGAAGGTAGCTTATTCAGTCGTGTTTTACAGACAAACACGAGAGCCTGTTGTCCTCGTCTCACGGACAGCGAAGTCCAACCCACATTATGATACAAAACACAGTGGTGAGTTCTGTAGCTAGCACCCGTGATAAACCTAAGTGCGGATTGATAAGTAGCATCCAGCGATTTAAGTGTTGATGCCGTAGCATGCATGTAAATAATATCCCCATAATCTATAACAGACATAAAAGTAGCTTTCACAATTTGTCTTCTATTTGTAGAGGAAAAGCATGTCCTGTTTCTATAGAGGAAGCCTAGCTTGATTTTTAGCCGTTTACAAAGTTCGTCAACATGCATTTTAAAAGACAGTTTATCATCCAAACATATCCCTAAGTATTTATATGCAGAGACCTGATTCATTCAAGAACATCTAAGCTCGTAAATGCAAGTGTATTTTCAACCAACTTTTTGAACCTATTAAAAATTCAAAATCATAAAATGTGTTTTCTTTGCATTTAAAACAAGTCTCAGCTGTATAAAAGACCCTTGTAATATCTTAAAATCTGTCTCCAATAGTTATAATGTGTTACGGTTTTCCTCCGTCGAAAGAGAGTCGGACCAAAATGCAGAGTGGTTAATACGATACATGTTTAATGACGAATAAACACGACAATACAAAAACAACAAACGGAACGTGAAAACCTATACAGCCTATCTGGTGACAACTAACACAAAGACAGGAACAATCACCCACAAACCTACAGTGAAACCCAGGCTACCTAAATATGGTTCCCAATCAGAGACAACGAGAATCACCTGACTCTGATTGAGAACCGCCTCAGGCAACTATAGACTTTGCTAGAACACCACACTAAGCCACAATCCCAAAACCTACGAAAAACCCCCATACACAAACACACCACAAAATAAACCCATGTCACACCCTGGCCTGACCAAATAAATAAAGAAAACACAAAATACTAAGACCAGGGCGTGACATAATGCTTGGTTTGCCGTTGAAGCGATAGAGTACATGACAGTGTCATCAGCATATAAATGATTTTGACACTTTCTTATCTCATCTCATTCCAAAATCATAGGCATTAATATGGAGTTGGTCCCCCTCTTGCATCTATAACAGCCTCCAGTCTTCTGGGACGGCCAGCCTTCACTCTTCTGGGAAGGCTTTCCACTAGATGTTGGAACATTGCTGCGGGGACTTGCTTCCATTCAGCCACAAGAGCCTTAGTGAGGTCGAGCACTGATGTTGGACAATTAGGCAGTCGGTGTTCCCATTCATCCCAAAGGTGTTCGATAGGGTTGAGGTCAGGGCTCTGTGCAGGCCAGTTCTTCCACACCGATCTCGCCAAATAATTTCTGTATGGACCTCGCATTGTGCACTGGGGCATTGTCATGCTGAAACAGGAAAGGGCCTTCCCCAAACTGTTGCCTAAAAGTTGGAAGCACAGAATCGTCTAAAATGTCATTGTATGCTGTAGAATTAAGATTTCCCTTCACTGGAAGTAATGGGCCTTAACCATGAAAACATATTTTTCCTTCTACACCAAACTTTACAGTTGGCACTATGCATTGGGGAAGGTTGCGTTCTCCTGGCATTCGCCAAACCCAGATTCGTCTGTCGGACTGCCAGATGGTGAAGCGTGATTCATCACTCCAGAGAATGCGTTTCCACTGCTCTGGAGTCCAATGGCGGCGAGATTTACACCACTCCAGATAAAGCTTGTCTTTGCGAATGGCGATCTTAGGCTTGTCTGCAGCTGCTCGGCCATGGAAACCCATTTCATGAAGCTCCTGACGAACAGTTATTGTGCTGTCGTTGCTTCCAAAGGCAGTTTGGAACTCAGTATTGAGTGTTGCAACTAACTGAGGACAGATCATTTTTATGCTCTACGTGCTTCAGCACTTGGCAGTCCGTTCTGTGAGCTTGTGTGGTCTAACACTTTGTGGCTGAGCCGTTGTTGCTCCTAGACTTTTCCACTTCACAATAACAGCACATGCAGTTGACTGGGGCAGCTCTAGCAGGGCAGAAATTTGACCAACTGACTTGTTGGAAAGGTGGCGTCCTATGACGGTGCCACGTTGAAAGTCACTGAGCTCTTCAGTAAAGCCATTCTACAATGTTAGTCCATCGATATTGCATGGCTGTGTGCTCGATTTTATACACCTGTCAGCAATAGATGTGGCTGAAATAGCCCAATCAAATCAAATTGCGTTTGTCACATGCGCCGTATACAACAGGTGTAAACCTTACAGTGAAATGCTTACTTACAAGCCCTTAAACAACAGTGCAGTTAATACATAAACAAGTAAGAGATAAGAATAACAAATATTTGAAGAGCTGCAGTAAATTACAATCGTGGGGCTATATAGAGGGGGGTACCGGTACAGAGTCAATGTGGAGGCTATATACAGGGGGTACCGGTACAGAGTCAATGTGGAGGCTATATACAGGGGGTACCGGTACAGAGTCAATGTGCGGGGGCACCGGTGTCAAGGTAATTGAGGTAATATGTCCATGTAGGTAAAGCTATTAAAGTGACTATGCACAGCAGTGTAGAAGGGGGGGGGGGATTCAAAAAGTCTGTGTAGCCATTTGATTCATGTAGGTGTGGGGTAAAAGTGACTAGGCAATCAGGATAGATAATAGAGTAGCAGCAGCATATGTGAAGAGTCTGAAAACTTGTTTATGTGTGTGTGTGACATCAATATGCATGTGTGTTTGAGCGTTTGTAGCATGTGTATGTTGGAGTGTAAGTGTAGAATGTGCGTCGAGTCCAGTGAGTGTGCAAAGAGCCAGTGCAAGAATGTCAGTGCAAGAAATTCCCTTAGGTTGATAACTTTTTTTCAAATCCAATCAGTTTTCCATGGTGATTCAACATCATTACATTGAATTTTTTGGTAGAAATGACGTGGAACCAACGTTGATTCAACCAATTTTTGCCCACTTGGAGGGTACTCCCTCTCGTCTCAAATCACATTGAAACTGGTAACTAATTCAGAAGAACGAACGATAAATCAGGCAAGTCATTCAATTTGTTCTGTTTAACAAAGAGAATTTGATTAATTAAACGTGCTTCTATCTGTCCCCCCCCAAATGTGCTTATTCTACTCACAGTCAGTACTACAAATCAAAGTTAATTCAATCATAACAATGGACTTCTTTCAAAGTTTTGTACAATTTACTTGTATTACCTGGGGAGCTGGATACTTCTGATGTGTCTGCACCTGTCATACTGTCTTACCTGTCTTACTTCCTTCAGAAGAGAAGCTATGTGGCACTAAATGGAAAAGATTCATCGGAAATAGTCTGTGACACTCAAGTGCCCTATGGCTTTGTCCCAATCTGTTCTTCAGTAGAGAGTACGTGTCTATACCAAATCATTGCGAAATGAAGTGGATTTTGTTTTGACAGTTCATCAGTGTTGCAAACACTGCTGAAATAACACCATAGACCAGCATACATTTCAAGCTGGTCCATGCTGGCCTGGTCTGACCAGCATGGTCCAGCTGGTCAAGCTAGCATTGCCACCACAAAGCCCTGACTTCAAACGAGCAAGGAGCCCTACAAACCCGACTCAGTCACACCAGCTCTGTCAGGAGGAATGGGCCAAAATTCACCCAACTTATTGTGGGAAGTTTGTGAAAGGCTACCCAAATTGTTTGACCCAAGTTAAACAATTTAAAGGTAATGCTAATTGCAAATACTAATTGAATGTATGTAAACTTCTGACCCAGTGGGAATGTGATGAAAGAAATAAAAGTCTAAATCAATCAATCTCTCTAGTATTATTCTGACATTTCACGTTCTTAAAATATATTGATGATCCTAACTGACCTAAAACAAGGAATTTTTACTAGGATTAAATGTCAGGAATTGTGAAAAACTGAGTTTAAATGTATTTGGTTAAGGTGTATGTCAACTGTATATATATTGATGTGTGTCATTACTAATTCTTTGCTGGATATGCAATATCAAGTGCGCCTATACACTATTTAGTATGGTTTCAATCAAATGATCCATAGCCTATAGGGTACGAAGTGCATGGTCGGAGAAGCATAGAGCAAAGTTATATTTCTCAGAAAATATACTTGGTTCCTGAATCTTTTGCACTGCTGGGATGGTGTAAATAAAATGAAGCCACATTACACACTGCTACCTAACCAATGATGTGCTGTGTAGGCCTACAGTGGATATTCCAACCCGGAGCCCAAGCCTGCTCTGCTCTTGCTGATCAACACTTGTTTTGTGCTACCTAACCAATGATGTGCTGTGTAGGCCTACAGTGGCAGTTCAGGAGGAGAGTCAAAGAATTATTCAGATTTTTTGGAGGGGGATTAGGCCTATCTAAAAAGAAAATGCAATATTTTGTGTGCGGACTAGCCTATAGCCTATGTTCTTTTCAGTTAGCTTGCTACTACTATAATTGATTTAAATAAAAAACTGTTTCCTGCCCATGATGTATTGACAGAGTTATTTATCTCGCAATAATCCAGATTTGAGTGATTTACATTGTGACACTGAAACGTGAAGCAGCAGCCGCAGCACAATCAATCGGAAATAGACAGCTCATGGCGCGGAAAGTAGGCAAAATACGAGTAGGCATAATTCATCTCAACAGTCTTCATTTTATTTAGACTTTACTAACAACAAGAGGGCTTTGTGTTGGAGCCTATTTAAGAAGTAAAATCTAGGCCGACCAGTTTGACAGACGAAATTAGCCTATAAACTGCTATATCCAATTCCTCCACCCACTGTGCACTCTTTAAATACCCTACCGCTATGTCAGTGAAGGGCTGAGGTGGTATGGCAAAAAGCACAGGCATACCCATTGTCAGTTTAAAACCAGATCCGATTATAAAAAGTGATCGATAACAGCGCTTTAGTCCACAATATTTTATGCTACAAACAAACTGAAATACATGGGAAAGACTCTGATGCTTTTGGGGATTCTCTTTTGTTTATTTGACATTCAGAGGCTGAGCTATAACCTTCTATCACCAAGGAGACAAACATTGACTTTGAAGTCATCTAATTATGTCACTGTTAATTGATTAAGCTATTCACTTTCTGTACAATGGATGTTTAAACGCAGGCAGCTTTTAAGGAAACACGTGTGACCTTTTCTCATTTGGGTTAAGCCATGGAAGAGTAGCCAGCAGTTACAGCTTACATTTGTTTTGTGTCGGTAGGCCTACTCTGTCTGGGGTGGAAAGGTATAGGCCTAACTTTTGAAAGTACCATGCTCAGATACTTAATAACATCTCAGATTAAATTATTTGCAAACAGGGACAGTTTTGTTGCAAACAAGACACACTGATTAGGCATTAGAGAAATAGGATAAGGTGAACAAATAGGCCTCTCTCTCAATCCATTCTTACCCTGTAATTTTGGTCATTTGTGGAGTGTTAAAATAGATTCTGCTAATATGTAAAATGACGTAGAACTGCATTCAATTATTATAAAATGCAATTTATCAGACCTGCATACATGATAGATTCATGCAAAGCTTTTACTATCAAGGACAACCTTCCACCTGTACTCTTGTCCACAATGGTCTGTGAACCCACAACCTTCTGGCCCGCAGCCATGTGCACTATCAAAACTCTTGCATTTCCATGTAATGCTTACAGGATCAAGAACAGCTTCTAAAATTGCATATCTAACACTGGTCTGTACAAGAAGTGAGGGTAAACAGTAGGGATGTTCTCTGCTATCCACTTCATGTTTTGATTATTACTTTGGGTATAGGGGATGGTCACTTTTTTTTCAAGCATTCAGGAAGGGTTTAGGTCAAATATACTGAACAAAAATCTAAACTCAACATAAAACATTTTCATTGATTTTACTGAGTAACAGTTCATATGAGTAAATCAGTCAATTTATATAAATTCATTAGGGCCTAACCTATGGATGCCACATGACTGGAAATACAGATATGCATATGTTGGTCACAGATACCTTAAAAAATAGGCCTCACAATGGGGCCATCAGGATCTCGTCATGTTATTTTTGAGCGTTCAAATTGCCATCGATGCAATGCAGTTGTGTTCGTTGTCTGTAGCTTATGCCTGCCCATACCATAACCCCACTGGCACCATGGGTCACTCTGTTCACAACGTTGACACGATGCCATGGTCTGCGGTTGTGAGGCCGGTTGGACACACTGCCAAATCCTCTTAAACAACGTTGGATGCGGCTTATGGAATAAAAATGTACATTCAATTATCTGGCAACAGCTCTGGTGGACATTCCTGTTGTCAGCATGCCAATTTCACATGGCCTCAAAACTTGAGACATCTATGGCATTGTGTTGTGTGACAAAACGGCACATTTTAGAGTGGCCTTTTATTGTCCCCAGCACAAGGTGCACTTGTGTAATGATCATGCTGTTAAATCAGCTTCTTGATATGCCACACCTATTGTTACGGTTCTCTTGTGGTGAAGGAGAGTCGGACCAAAATGCAGCGTGTAGATTGCGATCCATGTTTATTCAATAAACGTAACACGAATCTAAATACAAACACTATAAAACAAATAACGAAAACCGAAACAGCCTATACTTGCGTAAACTAACACAGAGACAGGACCAAATACACTAAGGACAATCACCCACGACAAACTCAAAGAATATGGCTGCCTAAATATGGTTCCCAATCAGAGACAACGATAAACACCTGCCTCTGATTGAGAACCACTCCAGACAGCCATAGACTTTGCTAGATAACCCCACTAGCTACAATCCCAATACACACACACCAAAACCCCAAGACAAAACACACCACAATACAAAAAACCCATGCCACACCCTGGCCTGAACCAATACATGAAGAAAAACACAAAATACTTAGACCAGGGCGTGACACCTATCAGGTGGATGGATTATCTTGGCATAGGAGAAATGCTCACGAACAGGGATGTAAACAATGTGTGCACAAAATTTGAGCGAAATAAGCTTTTTGTGCGTATGGAACATTTCTAGGATATTTTATTTCAGCTCATGAAACATGGGACTAACACTTTACATGTTGTATTTATATTTTGTTAAGTGTATATTTTGCTTGAAGGGAGGGCTATCCATTTATGTTTTTGTTAAGTGTATATTTTGCTTGAAGGGAGGGCCATCCATTTTCCTTTCAGAGGGATACAATTTTCTCCATGTAATCCTTTTTATAAATAGACATTGGAATCTTTTTCTGTTAATTTTATTTTCATAAACATTGCAGAATATTTTCCTCACCTTTCTGGGCATACAACAAATTACCATGTGTTTCTCATTTAATTGGAGCTAGTAGCCTAGTAAATAGATAGACTATATGTATTTCAAGCTTGGGCAATATCATAGGCAGTGCAGTTTATAATACCGGTATATAGTCGAAATTAACAGCTGATCTTTTACAATGAAGTAGGCCTATGTTTCAAATTTAAAGTTGAACATTTTTATTGTAATTTGCAAAAGTACAGTAACATTATTTTGCTTGCTCTTTCCCAACAATGCAGTAATCAATATCAATAGTACTATAAAACATATATAAAAAAGTTATTTAGAACAGAACCATGCAGGAAATAGAACTGAAGCTACTGTAAGTAGTGCAATTGCTTTTCTTTTTGTAACCTGCCCTACAATGTTTCAGAATTCACAGGCAGTCCATCCATATTTAGGTTGGGGGAAAGTTGATATAAAACATTGTTCAATTCAAATGTTCTGCTGACAGGTCCACAACAATTTGCCATCCTTTTCTCATTCAGAAACGAACAGTCATTTTCAAGATACAGCATATAACTGCTAAAGATTAAATCATTCTGCTAACACATTGAATAGGCCGGTAGCTTATGTAACATATTTTACATTATGGGTAGGCCATAGTATTGCTGTGTGTACGATAGGAGCGCAACATCATTGGGTATTTCATCTCAGCGCCTATACCAAGGCAGGACATATTAACCCAATAATCTATTGATAAACTAAATATTGAACAACAATTAGTCTTTTGCAAGCCGTGGCCTACTAATGCCAGATGTTCAAAATGATACAGCAAATAAAAAGTGTTATTGTCACCACAATAGGTGAATGGAGGCAGTTTCCAGGTGGAGTTTCAATGCTAGTCCATGGAACGCTTTTTACGACAGGCCTGATTTATAATGGGAAACATTCCTATGTATGGTGTGCACCGAGTTATTCAATCTCAATATTTTTTATAGGTGCGCAGACCTCTCAGAAATGTTGCATGCAGAAATGTTGTGTGAAATGTACGCAGTGGTTATCAAAGAGGCCTCTGAAGAGAGTCATGTGACAGAAATAAACAACATTCTGCTGCAAACTATTTCTAATCATGTCATAATCATTGGCTACACAATAAATTGGTCTGTCCGAACAGGTTGAAACCCTCAAGCTTTTATGTCCAACCGTTGTAACATATATTTAAAATGCATAAAGCTGAACAGCATTCAAAATAAGACCAAATATACAGGAGTGTGAATTTCTGGCTGTTTTGACACTTATTTGCATAGCATTTGAATGATGAGACTCATGGTAATTCGGCAGCCTGTTTGATGTGTCTGAGGACACAGTTTCAAATTGGAAAGTGTAGCCAGAGAAGATGAGAGCAGAGCACTTAGTTCCCAAAAGCAACTGCATAATCATCCAAAGGATGACCTCCTCAATCCAAACAGATGGGTCTCACACGATGCCAGCCAGAGAGACAGGAGCCAGAAGAACATCTATGCGGGAGAGAGGGGTATTCGAGACAAAGTTTTGGGGTGGGAACAGAAGTCAAAACATGGCTTTTGTTGTAGAATTTGTATGGGTATAACGGAAAATGTTGTTGTGTGTGTGTGTGTCCATATCCAATACATATCAGGGTGCAAACTGGGTTGCAGATGTTGGGTCACTTAGTTGGGTTGTTTTCTCTATAATAGCTGGTTGTGTTGTTGATGCTGGGTTGAGATTGAGACTGGAGGCATAGTTTAGTAGCGGTATGGCTTTAAGATAGTTATTTTTAGCCACCTATGAGAGTAAATGTCGTACCTGTTCATCTGTTATTGTAGAGTTATCACATGGTAAGGTCGAACATTGACATTTTTGTAGCTTCAACGAGACTTACAGAAGTGTATGAGTTCCCAAAAAGCCCATGTACAGTAAATGGTAGATGGTATATTATTCCTTATTATAATATGTAATGCATCATCTTAATATTCTAGAATAATGTGTAAAATGCACAAAAAAATAAGGAACATTTTAATTTGCACTATGTAAACTGCCTTGCCTGGTTCACCAACTACTTTGCAGACAGAGTTCAGTGTGTCAAATCAGAGAGCATGTTGTCCGGTCCTCTGGCAGTCTCTATGGGGGTGCCACAGGGTTCAATTCTCGGGCCGACTCTTTTCTCTGTATATATCAATGATGTTGCTCTTGCTGCGGACGATTCCCTGATCCACCTCTATGCAGATGACACCATTCTGTATACTTCTGGCCCTTCCTTGGACACTGTGCTATCTAACCTCCAAACGAGCTTCAATGCCATGCAATACTCCTTCCGTGGCTTCCAACTGCTCTTAAACGCTAGTAAAACCAAATGCATGCTTTTCAACCGTTCGCTGCCTGCACCCGCACGCCCGACTAGCATCACCACCCTGGATGGTTCCGACCTAGAATATGTGGACATCTATAAGTACCTAGGTGTCTGGCTAGACTGTAAACTCTCCTTCCAGACTCATATCAAACATCTCCAATCTAAAATCAAATCTAGAGTCGGCTTTCTATTCCGCAACAAAGCCTCCTTCACTCACGCCGCCAAACTTACCCTAGTAAAACTGACTATCCTACCGATCCTTGACTTCGGCGATGTCATCTACAAAATAGCTTCCAATACTCTACTCAGCAAACTGGATGCAGTTTATCACAGTGCCATCCGTTTTGTTACCAAAGCACCTTATACCACCCACCACTGAGACCTGTATGCTCTAGTCGGCTGGCCCTCACTACATATTCGTCGCCAGATCCACTGGCTCCAGGTCATCTACAAGTCCATGCTAGGTAAAGCTCCGCCTTATCTCAGTTCACTGGTCACGATGGCCAGTTCACTGGTCAGTTCACTGGTAGCACGCACTCCAGCAGGTGTATCTCACTGATCATCCCTAAAGCCAACACCTCATTTGGCTGCCTTTCCTTCCAGTTCTCTGCTGCCTGTGACTGGAACGAATGGCAAAAAAATCGCTGAAGTTGGAGACTTTTATCTCCCTCACCAACTTCAAACATCTGCTATCTGAGCAGCTAACCGATCGCTGCAGCTGTACATAGTCCATCGGTATATAGCCAACCCAATTTACCTACCTCATCCCTATACTGTTTTTATTTATTTAATTTTCTGCTCTTTTGCACACCAGTATCTCTATCTGCACATGACCATCTGATCATTTATCACTCCAGTGTTTATCTGCAAAATTGTAATTATTCGCCTACCTCCTCATGCCTTTTGCACACAATGTATATAGACTCTTTTTCTCTTTTTTTTCCTCTTTTTTTCTACTGTGTTATTGACTTGTTTATTGTTTATTGTTTACTCCATGTGTAACTCTGTGTTGTTGTCTGTTCACACTGCTATGCTTTATCTTGGCCAGGTCGCAGTTGTAAATGAAAACTTGTTCTCAACTAGCCTACCTGGTTAAATAAAGGTGAAATAAAATAAAAATAAATAAAAACTTAAGATGAACAGGAATGACATTTACTCTCATTGGTGGCCAATAAGATCTATCTGAAGGCAATGCCTCTAATAAGCCACGCCTCCTGAAAATAACCTGAGGATTACATTAAAAAAGACCCAGCTGCTAGTTCAACACAGCATGAGAGTAAAAAAACCAACAACTGATGGTTCAATTAACCCATCTTTTGGTCCCAAAAACCCAATGTGTAACCAAACGTGTGTTCTGTCCAATATTTACCCAACATTGGGTTACCAAAGAACCCAAATTGTGTTGTTTTTAACCCAGCATTTGGGTTAGCTACTTCTATGCAAAAAAGTGCCGGCCAGCAACTCCTTTGTCTATAAGGAGTCTGTGAACAAGTGCTGTGTCCCAAATGGCTCCCTATCTCCTATGTAGTCAACCCTATGGGTCCTGTTGAAACATAGTGCACTAAGTACAGAATAGGGTGCCACTGGAGACAACCAAGGGCTGCCATGTCACTGCTGGATTAGTAATATCTCGTTTTGCATTCGTACCTTGACCGGATTCATGGGTACATGATAGAACCACAGCACTCAGTCTAGAGCACTGGTGTCATGGCACCTTACTCAGTTACCATGGGAACAATGTAAGGGCAAGTTCTTAACTGTTAAACTGGACTGAACAATCTGGCTGAGCAAAATGACCTGCTCTCTACTGCTGCAGTATTTGGAGGGAGAGAAATCTGATTGCAGCAAGGTAAAAACAAAGGGTGGCACGGATCAATGTAAATATTCCGGGTGGCCATTTGATTCATCGTTCAGTAGTCTTATGGCTTGGGGGTAGAAGCTGTTTTAAGAAACCTTTTGGTCCTAGACTTGGCACTGCGGTACCGCTTGCAGTGCGGTAGCAGGGAGAATAGTCTATGACTTGGGTGACTGGAGTCTTTGACCACCAATTTTGGGCCTTCCTCTGACACCGCCTAGTATATAGGTCCTGGATGTCAGGAAGCTTGGCCCCAGTGATGTACTGGGCCGTACGCACTAACCTCTGTAGAGCCTTACGGTCAGATGACAAGCAGTTGCCATAACAAGCGGTGATGCAACCAGTCAGGATGCTATTGATGGTGCAGCTGTAGAACTTTTTGAGGATCTGCGAAATCTGCCAAATCATTTCAGTCTCCTGAGGGGGAAAATGTTTTGTCGTGCCCTCTGGTTGCACATGTGACATGCTGGTAGAAATGAGGTAAAACTGATTTAAGTTTGCCTGCGTTAAAGTCCCCAGCCACTAGGAGTGCCGCTTCTGGATGAGCATTTTCTTGTTTGCTTTATGGCCTTATACAGCTCGTTGAGTGTGGTCTTAGCGCCAGCATCGGTTTGTGGTAGTAAATAGACGGTCTACAGCTTAGTGTGGTCTACAGCTTATCATGAGGTATTCTACCTCAGGCTAGCAATACCGAGACTTCTTTAATATTAGACATTGAGCACCAGCAGCAATTGACAAATAGACACACACTCCCACCCCTCGTCTTACCGTGTCGTCATTTAGCCACGTCTCAGTGAGACATAAGATATTACAGTATTTAATGTCCCGTTGGTAGGATAGTGTAAATCGTTCAGTTTGTTTTCCAATGATTGCACATTGGCTAATAATATGGCGGGTAGTGGTGGTTTACCAACTCGTCTGCGAATTCTTACAAGGTACCCCGCCCTCCTCCCCCTTTTTCTTCAAGCGGATGATGGGATTTGGGACTTGTCTCAACAAAGCAGTAGAGTCGGACTCGAGTCGGACTCAAAAACGAAAACACGTTTGAAGTGAGTAATCACTGTATTGATGTCCAGAAGCTCTTTCGGTCATAAGAGATGGTAGCAGCAACTATGTACAAAACGAGTTACAAACAATGCAAAAAATTAACAAAATAGAACAGTCCTGGCTTTCAGGAAAAAGGCCATCCTCTCCGGCACCATTACCATATATTATATAGTATATGTAAAGACAAGATAGAATCAAAAAATAGTCTGATAGGTAACAATATTAGCCCATAACTTGTGAATTATATAGTATCACGTGTGAATGATGCTCAGCTTGTGTGAAGTAAGGCAAGAAACAGTACATGCATGTGTTTTGGGACTTTTTCCAATCATAGTCCCACACCTCATGTAGTCTAGCCCATAGGCCTATATCTTTTGATAAGGTTTGTATCACAACTAAAGTGGCCAAATAACTTCTTAAAGTTAAGCACATGAATCTGCTTTTCAACCAGTGTAGAGCCAGTTGTGGTGCGTGAGTTTCAATTTCATGGAAGATCATTTGCACAGTAAAAATGCACCTTTATAATAAAGCATTACTTGCACAATCACATTTGTGGTCACTTTTGAGAATGGTGTTCTCCCGCTAATTGATTGCATTTTGGAACATTCGCGCTATTAGCCTACTGTCGTGTTTTTTACATTGGATAATTTAGAGACTCAGAGCTACAAAATGGTATATCATACACTGCATTTGAGGAAACAATGGGGAAGTAATTCTGCTTTGAAAGTTGATAAACTTGTAAACTCATTTTCGAGAAAACCGTCATTCAATGTTTCGGTACTACTATTGGAAAGCCCTTCTTTGTCTACACCCATTCAGCATTGTTCACACCCTCTTAAGCCTTAGCCCCACCCATTCAGCATTGTTCACACCCTCTTAAGCCTTAGCCCCACCCATCTCTTTAAGGGTTGATACGTGCATTCTGTACTAACCTGACAGCTACTTCCAGACATCTAAGAGAGAGAGAACAGCTCACTGAACATGTCTCGCACTAGCAGAGCTGGTTAGGCTGTTATGTTTACTAGAGCGTTGGCGACTGCAACTGTGCTGTCAGATTGTCCCGTTCGTAAATTCAGAGCATTTAGCATTCAGAACCAACACTGGACGCTCTGGCCAATAAGTAGGGTTGTTCTGAATGCTCTGACATCAGCTTGGGTGCATGACTGTCATTCTAACTGGCTAACATTGGCTAGCTACTTCCAGACACATAATCAGAGAACACCCCAATCTGACCATTTTACTCCCCCTAGCAGAGCTGGTTAGGCAGTTTTCGTGTTATCCAGAGAGTTGGTGACTCTAACACTGCTGCTGGTAACAATTGAATTACACTTTGTTGCCGACATTTACTGACACCGGACATATTCAACAAGTGTTGAGCATTCAAAAATGAATCAGTTATTCTGCGCTCTGGCACACTAAGACGAGAGCCTTTGTTATGAAACGTAGCTAACGTGGAACCCCGTATTATCGGCATACTCAACAGCATTTAAGAAATATATTACCTTCAACAGTGTTATATTGGGAAGAAGCCATCAATGTTTTGTGATTATTGGTGTCGTAAAAATGTTAGCTAACGGGTCAACAAATAGCATGTTTGAATTTCAGTGAAAATACTTCTAGCAGCTTTTTGGATAAACGGCTTAGCAATAAAATACGAGTTATCGGTCCCCAGTTATCGGTCCCCAGTTATCGGTCCCCAGTTATCGGTCCCCAGTTATCGGTCCCCAGTTATCGGTCCCCAGTTATCGGTCCCCAGTTATCGCCGCCTTACTATTTTGTTCATCTACAAGAGATATCTGTTGAGATTTTTTCAAATATCAGAAACCAACCTCGTATCCAAAGTGTTTACTCAATAGTTGACTAGATGGCTAGCCTTCCGGTAAAAAAAAAGAGACTTGCATGTCAACTTTTCATTGCGTAGCCCAGTCCGCCCTCCAGTGGACTCTTAAAAAATGGTTCTTCAACAACATATTCAGTGTTGTAACCAAATAATGTCTCATAATTTGTTTGACAGATTAATCTTATGTTTTGAGAAAGTAGATAACAGTTTAATACTAAAATATACATGAGTTTAAATGAATACAACTTTAATTTCAGTCATGTGCATTGACATAAACAATTAAAACAATGTTGGAGTTTGTGTTGCAGAGATGCACTTGGAAAGTAAAGGAAGGAATACACAAGGTGGGTTGCATAAATATTATATTTTTGGCATATTTTTTTTTACAAATAAATGATTTCATATGAAAACCTCCATACCTGTATTGTCACAAAATAAAAATCCAGCTCCACCGCCAACTGTAGATACCATTGCACACACCTACAGTTGAACCAGTGCTGGCAGAAGTCACAGCACACCCATGGCACTTCGGACCTACACTCCTGCGGGGAGCTTGCAGCTGGATTAAGCTCCCCGCACTGATCAAATCAAATTAAATGTTATTGGTCACATACACATGGTTAGCAGATGTTAATGCGAGTGTAGCGAAATGCTTGTACTTCTAGTCCAACAGTGCAGTAATATATAACTTGTAATCTAACAAATTCAACAACGACTATGGAATAAGAATATGTACAGTAACATAAATGGATGGAAGAGCGATGGCCGTGCGGCATAGGAAAGATGCAATAGATGGTATAAAATACAGTATATACGTATGAGATGAGTAATGTATGTCGGTGCCTCTACTTGTTCGGGCGGTGATCAGCGGTCGACGTCGCCGATCTTCTACCCATCGCCGATCCATTTTTAATTTTCCATTTGTTTTGTCTTGTTTTCCCACACACCTGGTTTTCATTTCCTCATTAAGTGTTGTGTATTTAACCCTCTGTTCCCCCCATATCTTTGTGCCGTATTGTTTGTTTTAAGTGCTTGTGCACATTTGTTTGACTGGTGCGCGTCGGGTTATTGTGCCCATATTTTGAATTTCTTATGCTGTTGGTTTTACTATTAAACTGCTCCGGCTATTACATAGTTCTGCTCTCCTGCGTTTGACTTCCCTGCCACAAGTTACGCACCCCTTACAATGTAGGATAATTAAACATTATTAAAGTGGCATTATTTAAAGTGACTAGTTATATCATTATTAAATATATTTATCAAAGTGGCCAGTGATTTGAGTCTCTATGTTGGCAGCATCCTCTCTATGTTAGTGATGGCTGTTTAAAAGTCTGATGGCCTTGAGATAGAAGCTGTTTTTCAGTCTCTCTGTCCCAGCTTTGATGCACCTGTACTGACCTTGCCTCTTGGATGATAGTGGCAGGCTGTGGCTCTGGTGGTTGTTGTCCTTGATCTTTTTGGCCTTCCTGTGACATCGGGTGCTGTAGGTGTCCTGGTGGGCAGGTAGTTTGCCCCCGGTGATGCGTTGTGCATATTGCACTACCCTCTGGAGAGCCTTACGGTTGAGGGGGGTGCAGTTGCCGTACCAGAAGGTGATACAGCCCGACAGGATGCTCTCGGTTGTGCATCTGTAGAAGTTTGTGAGGGCTTTGGGTGACAAGACACATTTCTTCAGACTCCTGAGGTTGAAGAGGTGCTGTTGCACCTTCTTCACCACACTGTCTGTGTGGGTGGACCATTTCAGTTTGTCCATATGCAGAGGAACTTAAAACTTTCCACCTTCTCCACTACTGTCCCATCAATGTGGATGGGGGGTGCTCACTCTGCTGTTTCCTGAAGTCCACGATCATCTCCTTTGTTTTGTTGATGTTGAGTGAGAGGTTATTTTCCTGACACCACACTCTGAGGGACCTCACCTCCTCCCTGTAGGCTGTCTCGTCGTTATTGGTAATCAAGCCTACCACTGTAGGGTCGTCTGCAAACCTGATGATTGAGTTGGAAGCGTGCATGGCCACGCAGTCATGGGTGAACAGAGAGTACAGGAGAGGGCTGAGAACGCACCCTTGTGGGGCCCCAGTGTTGAGGATCAGCGGGGTGGAGATGTTGTTTCCTACCTTCACAAGCTGGGGGCGGCTCGTCAGAAAGTCCAGGACCCAGTTGCACAGGGCGGGGTCGAGACCTGGGGTCTCAAGCTTAATGATGAGTTTGGAGGGTACTATGGTGTTGAATGCTGAGCTGTAGTCAATGACCAGCCTTCTTGCATAAGTAATCCTCTGGTCCAGATGGGATAGGGCAGTGTGCAGTATAATGGCGATTGCATCATCTGTGGATCTATTGTGGCAGTAAGCAAATTGGAGTGGGTCTAGGGTGTCAGGTAGGGTGGACGTGATATGATCCTTGACTAGTTTCTCAAGGCACTTCATGATGACAGAAGTGAGTGCTAACGGGGTGATCGTCATTTAGTTCAGTTACCTTAGCTTTCTTGGGAACAGGAACAATGGTGGCCATCTTGAAGCATGTGTGGACAGCAAACTGAGATATGGATTGATTGAATATGTCCGTAAACACACCAGCTGGTCTGCACATGCTCTGAGGATGCGGCTAGGGATGCCGTCTGGGCCGGCAGCCTTGCGAGGGTTAACACGTTTAAATGTTTTACTCATGTCGGCCATGTTGAAGGAGAGCCCACAGTCTTTGGTAGCGGGCCATGTTGGTGGCATTGTATTGTACTCAAAGTACGCAAAGAAATTGTTTAATTTGTCTGGGCCCGAGAGGTCAATGTCCACAACAGGGCTGGTTTTCTTTTTGTAATTCATGATTGTCTGTAGACCCTGCCACATACGCCTCGTGTTTGAGCCATTGAATTGCGACTCTACTCGGTCTCTATACTGATGCTTTGCTTGTTTGATTGCCTTGAAGACGGAATAGCTACACTGTTTGTATTCGGACATGTATTGTATTGTCTGAGGCTACCCGAACATATCCCAGTCCACGTGATCGAAGCAATCTTGAAGCGTGGAATCCAATTGGTCAGACCAGCGTTGGATAGACCTAAGCACGGGTGTGGCCTGTTTTCATTTCTGCCTGTAGGAGGGGAGCAACAAGATGGAGTCATGGTCGGATTTGCCGAAGGGAAGGCAGTGGAGGGCCTTGTTAATTTTCAGCAAACATAACATGTGTAAATATTTGTATGAACATAACAAGATTCAACAACTGAGACATAAACTGAACAAGTTCCACAGACATGTGACTAAGAGAAATGGAATAATGTGTCCCTGAACAAAGGGGGGGTCAAAATCAAAAGTAACAGTCAGTATCTGGTGTGGTCCCCGGAGCCTGCTGGTACACGTGTTTTGCACCCCAGTGAGCCAGTACTTTGTGATTCCTCTGGTCGTTACGACACCCAGACTTATCGCAGTTATAGATTTGTCTGGGTTTCTCCCTCCGTTAGCTATATTTCAGAGGTAAAAAGTTGGATATTAAATGATGTTTGCTATATTTCAGACGCGCAGTCTAATTTTACGATATACCTATACGGTCTTACTAACTTAACTTACATAAATTGCAATAAGAATTGGTGGTCAGCTAGCTAGAAGGTTGTCACGAATATTACCGAAGGTGGCTCCCCTTCTTGTTCGGGTGGCGCTCGGCGGTCGTCGTCGCCGGTCTACTAGCTGCCACCGATCCTTTGTTCTGTGTTCATTTGGTTTTGTCTAATTGGTATCACCTGTTTCTTGTTTGGTTGTTAGGGTGGGGTTATTTAAGTTCGTTCAGCCCGCTTCTGTTTGTGCGGGCTTGTTCGTCTGTATGTGTTAGAGTGATTTCTGTTTGTATTTCGGGTTTCTCGCTGTCCTTTATTTTTCTTATTTTGTTACCATTTTTGTTCATGTTATTTTTCCTGGACATTAAAGCGTGTTTTTTCCCGCATCCTTTTGCTCTCTGCGCCTGACTCCACACCTATTCACTCATTGAACGTTACAAAGGTTGTCTTTAGATGCAAAACTTACCGTTATTTTCCAATGCATTTAAATGTTGAGCTCGATGTGATTTAGTTCCCCCACCGCTAGAAAGTGTCCAAAGTTAATGGGTGACCGATGTTGGGGGGGAATGATGCCAACGCAGGATGTAACGTTAGTTAGCGAGCCATCCAGCTAACGTTAGCTAGATAGCTAACAGTACACTAACTTGAAATTAAATTACTTTGTCAAAATTAGAGTGGAGTCTTTTGTTAAGACATGTAGCTAGCTAGCTAAACAATGAACCATAATCACAACTCATTATATTACTACCATGCATGAATCTGCAGGTAGCTAAGAAGGATGCGTGCAGTTGCTTCCAAGATGTGTCTGTCTTCACTTGAAGCCTACATCGGAGATGAGATGGAGGCCTGTGAAAGAACCTGATCACTTTTTTAGGGTGCATTACGGCCACACTAGGGATACCGCCGGTAAATTCGAGACATTTTCAAGTGCTTTCAAATTGTGAATGAGAGACTGATGAATTGTTTGTGTCCGGTACAAGAAACTAAACAGAGCTCAAGCCTTTCATGCAACTTTTTTCAAATCATCATTAGTCGCAATCATGCAGCCTTGAATGTAAACTCAGCAAAAGAAGGAACATCCCTTTTTCAGGACCCTGTCTTTCAAAGATAATTCGTAAAAATCCAAATAACTTCACAGATCTTCATTGCAAAGGTTTAAACACGGTTTCCCATGCTTGTTCAATGAACCATTAACAATTAATGAACATGCACTTGTGGAACGGTCATTAAGACACTAACAGCTTACAGACGGTAGGCAAATAAGGTCACAGTTATAAAAACGTAGGACACTAAAGAGGCCCTTCTACTGACTCTGAAAAACACCAAAAGAAGGATAGCCAGGGTCCCTGCTCATCTGTGTGAATGTGCCTTAAGCATGTTTCAAGGAGTCATGAGGACTGCAGATGTGGCCTGGGCAATAAATTGCAATGACGTACTGTGAGATGCCTAAGACAGCGCTACAGGGAGACAGGACAGACAGGTGATCGTCCTAGTGCCAGACCATGCGTAACTACACCTGCACAGGAATGGTACATCCGAACATCACACTTGCGGGACAGGTACAGGATGGCAACAACAACTGCCCGAGTTACACCAGGAATGCACAATCCCTCCATCAGTGCTCAGACTGTCTTCAATAGGCTGAGAGAGGCTGGACTGAGGGCTTGTAGGCCTGTTGTAAGGCAGGACCTCACCAGACATCAGCGGCAACAATGTCGCCTATGGGCACAAACCCACCGTCGCTGGACCAGACAGGACTGGCAAGAAGTGCTCTTCACTGACGAGTCTCACTAGGGGTGATGGTCGGAATCGCATTTATTGTCAAAGGAATGAGCGTTACACCGAGTCCTGTACTCTGGAGCGGGACCGATTTGGAGGTGGAGGGTCCATCATGGTCTGGGGCAGTGTATCACAGCGTCATTGGACTGAGCTTGTTGCCACCAGCCATACTGCTCATTCTGTGCGTGATTTCCTGCAAGACAGGAATGTCAGTGCTGCCATGGCCAGCGAAGAGCCCGGATCTCAATCCCATTGAGCACGTCTGGGACCTGTTGGATCGGAGGGTGAGAGCTAGGGCCATTCCCCCCAGAAATGTCTGGGAACTTGCAGGTTCCTTGGTGGAAGAGTGGGGTACCATCTCACAGCAAGAACTGGCAAATCTGGTGCAGTCCATGAGGAGGAGATGCACTGCAGTACTTAATGCGGATGGTGGCCACACTAGATACTGACTGTTACTTTGATTTCTGTTAGTCACATGTCTGTGGAACTTTTTCAGTTTATGTCTCAGTTGTTGAGTCTTGTTGTGTACATATTTTAATGAATATATGTTAAGTTTGCTGAAAATATACACAGTTGACAATGAGAGCACGTTTTTTTGCTGCTGAGTTCATTAAAACATATAGCCCACAACTAAAGTTGCATACATAACTCTAAATTAAGCATATAGGAGGACCTGTCTTTGTAAACCACTCAACACAGCATGTGCGCACTCGCTCAGAAATCGTTGAGAAAACATCCTATTTTATTGAGCTATGTTCAATTGTTTTCTTCATACTATGGAATAATATCAATAATAATAATACCACGGAATTCTAATTCTATTTTATTGAGCATTGTTCAATTGTTTTCTTCATACTATGGAATAATATCAATAATAATAACACCACGGAATTCTAATTCTATTTTATTGAGCATTGTTCAATTGTTTTCTTCATACTATGGAATAATATCAATAATAATAATAACACCACGGAATTCTAATTCTATTTTATTGAGCTTTGTTCAATTGTTTTCTTCACACTATGGAATAATATCAATAACAATAATAATAACACCACAGAATTCTAATTCTATTTTATTGAGCTTTGTTCAATTGTTTTCTTCATACTATGGAATAATATCAATAATATCAATAATACCACGGAATTCTAATTCTATTTTATTGAGCTTTGTTCAATTGTTTTCTTCATGCTATGGAATAATATCAATAATATTAATAATACCACGGAATTCTAATTCTATTTTATTGAGCTATGTTCAATTGTTTTCTTCCCACTATGGAATAATATCAATAATAATAATAATACCACGGAATTCTAATTCTATTTTATTGAGCTTTGTTCAATTGTTTCTTCATACTATGAAATAATATCAATAATATCAATAATAATACGGAATTCTAATTCTATTTTATTGAGCTTTGTTCAATTGTTTTCTTCATACTATGGAATAATATGAATAAGAATAATAACACCACGGAATTCTAATTCTATTTTATTGAGCTTTGTTCAATTGTTTTCTTCATACTATGGAATAATATTCATAATAATAATAACTCCACGGAATTCTAATTCTATTTTATTGAGCTTTGTTCAATTGTTTTCTTCACACTATGGAATAATATCAATAATAATAACACCACGGAATTCTAATTCTATTTTATTGAGCTTTGTTCAATTGTTTTCTTCATACTATGGAATAATATCAATAATATCAATAATACCACGGAATTCTGCAAATCTTGTCTGTTTAATGAACTAGTGTAACCCACAGCCATTTGGCGTAACCAGATCAGGGCCTAACATAAGGACAACTCAAAGTATGCTATTCTGTTCTGCTGAAGTAGACTACATTTTCTTCATATCATGTTTCTTTAGACCTGTCTAAGATAAAATAGATTAATTGTAAAGGTGTAGGCTATATTATATGGATATATTAGACTTTATAAAATGTAGATGTTCCAAAGTTCTGCATCAGTGGCTTGTAGGCTATACGTGGAATTCAGGAGATGCTAAATGTGTTCAATCAATGGTCAACTACCGTGAGACCTGCAGTTATTTGCTCACTATCACAGGCTGACAAAATTTCATGACCTCCACAGCCCTAACAACATCCAAGCTGAGAATATTGAATTTGATTCAATACGAATTGGTAGTTATTTGGCCTGAGGCTATTTCAATCTCAATGTCATGCATCTGAGGTAAAGACCATTCCAGTCACTATAGTATTTAGATTTTTTACTTCCTGACTTCATCACCCTTTATGCCTTTGCTAATAAATGACATATCAACCAGTATGCAGTGTTTATGAAGACCTTGTGAATGCCCTATGAAGCTATATAACTGTGAACAAAAACTACTTTTGGTTTTCCGTATGCAAAACAGGTTGCCAAGGCACCTAATTACAATAATGATAATAGCCAGCATGGTGGTTATTGAAGTGTCACAAGGTCACAAAGAGTAGACCCTTTGTTCTCAGGAACAGCTCTTTGTGTGCATAAAAAATGGAACGCTATTTCATAGAACTAGAAATTAGAATACTAATTGTAGGTTGTAATTTAATAGGATCTCTATGCCTCATTCCCTATATACTGCACCATTTTTGACCAGGGCACATAAGGAATATGGCATAATTTGGGACGTCAGCCTTATCTAGTGGAATTTTTTAAAGAAAGCACATTAAAGTTCCAGACCGGAGGAAAAAAACTGCTATCTTCCCTTTCCCAAAATTGAAATATGGGTAAAGAGAAAAGTTCCCCAATCTAGATGACATCCAAGATGCAAATGCAGGTGGCAGGTAGCCTAGCGGTTAAGAGCGTTGGACCAGTAATCGAATGGTTGCTGGTTTGAATCGACTAGGCAACAAATGGATCAATGTTCCCTTGAGCAAGGCACTTAACACTTAATATTACGCCTGTATGTCGCTCTGGATAAGAGCTTCTGCCTAGTTTAAAAAAAACTCAATGAAAGCAGATAGAGACTGTTTCTTTAATCAATAACTAGGGTAGGGTTACAGCTTGGGTATCACTAAATTGATCATTAACATCATTAACATTTTGTAGCTGAGCCATATTCATTTTTAACCTTTATTTAGCGAGGCAAGTCAGTTAAGAACAAATTCTTATTTACAGTGATGAAAAGTAGCTAACAGCTAACTGCTCTCTCATGTCTCTTCATTGAGCAGAGCAGCCTAAGCAGAGCCATTGCTATGGCAATTCACACACCCAGAGACGCCATGAGCAGATTGCATGCAGAGCAAGCTGCCTGTGTGCAGGGAGCGAGTGACAGATAGTAAATCCATTGGCTGCTCCTCTAACGGAGGAAGCTATTTCTGATTTCGGACAGGGACGGACCTTAAATTTGTCAGATGCATTCAGGCTTTGGTAGGGTAGGACCTGAATGTCGCGGGCATGGATAGGGCTTGGGGTTAAAATAGGGCAGGGCTCTAGTGTATGTGTGTGGGTGTGTGTGTGAAGGATGGATGGATGGATGGATGGATGGATGGATGGATGGATGGATGGATGTGAGGCTGCTGTCATGGCAGGCACCCTAGTCACACTGACTTGTTTGAATTATAGAAGCCTATACAGTATATTAATGCTGGGAGTCGTCATGGTTGAGATGCAACACATGTAGGTAGTGTTGTTTTGCTATAATCCAATTTGAATTGAACATGGTAAGACTAAGATATAGTGTACAATAAAATACAATCAAACTCTGCAGATGACATATAGGGTCTATAACATTATTTACACATTGTTAGTTAATGAGTTGTGATTAAATAAGTGTTGAACGGGTGGTTGAATTTATAGAATTAATTTAAAGTGCACTCGATATTGTATTAAAACTCCACTCAAGAGTGAGAGTGCATGTACACTATTGAGGCCACATGAAACCTTATTCCCATTACTACATGACAATATACCATTACTTTAGTCTACTAGGTCACACTGTACATGTTCCATTGGGTTACCAGGTATATGGGGATATACCATCCCTCCACAGCGCAGGAATACATTTGAATCCAGTATCAATCAGGTTAGCACAGATCCATGACACCGAGGATTCCGGGCTACACTGGAGATGTTGCCTTCTGGAGGAGGAAATTGATTCCTGACACAGGGGCATATGTCACCATCACCAGAGACAAGAGAGAAGATGCTAAAGTTAGTGCCTTCAGAAAGTATTCATACCTCTTGACTTATTCCACATTTTGTTGTGTTTCAGGGAAAATGGATTTCAGTGATTTTTTTTCTCACCCATCTCCACACAATACCCCATAATGACAAAGTCAAATCAAATCAAATGTATTTATATAGCCCTTTGTACATCAGCTGATATCTCAAAGTACTGTATAGAAACCCAGCCTAAAACCCCCAAACAGCAAGCAATGCAGGTGCAGAAGCACGGTGGCTAGGAAAAACTCCCTAGAAAGGCCAAAACCTAGGAAGAAACCTAGAGAGGAACCAGGCTATGTGGGGTGGCCAGTCCTCTTCTGGCTGTGCCGGGTGGAGATTATAACAGAACATGGCCAAGATGTTCAAATGTTCATAAATGACCAGCATGGTCCAATAATAATAAGGCAGAACAGTTCAAGTGGCCAGGTGGACTGGGGACAGCAAGGAGTCATCATGTCAAGTAGTCCTGAGGCATGGTCCTAGAGAGAGCACACTTACTGTAAATTCACACAGGACACTGAATAGGACAGGAGAAGTACTCCAGATATAACAAACTGACCCTAGCCCCCCGACACATAAGCTACTGCAGCATAAATCCTGGAGGCTGAGACAGGAGGGGTCAGAAGACACTGTGGCCCCATCCGAGGACACCCCCGGACAGGGCAAAACAGGAAGGATATAACCCCACCCACTTTGCCAAAGCACAGCCCCCACACCACTAGAGGGATATCTTCAACCACCAACCATCCTGAGACAAGGCTGAGTATAGCCCACAAAGATCTCAACCACGGCACAAACCAAGGCGGGGTGCCAACCCAGACAGGATGATCACATCAGTGACTCAACCCACTCAGGTGACACACCCCTCCCAGGGACGGTATGAGAGAGCCCCAGTAAGCCAGTGACTCAGCCCCTGTAATAGGGTTAGAGGCAGAGAATCCCAGTGGAAAGAGGGGAACCGGCCAGGCAGAGACAGCAAGGGCGGTTCGTTGCTCCAGAGCCTTTCTGTTCACCTTCCCACTCCTGGGCCAGACTACACTCAATCATATGACCCACTGAAGAGATGAGTCTTTAGTAAAGACTTGAAGGTTGAGACCGAGTTTGCGTCTCTTACATGGGTATGCAGACCATTCTATAAAAATGGAGCTCTATAGGAGAAAGCCCTGCCTCAAGCTGTTTGCTTAGAAATTCTAGGGACAATTAGGAGGCCTGCGTCTTGTGACCGTAGCGTATGTGAAGGTATGTACGGCAGGACCAAATCAGAGAGATAGGTAGGGGCAAGCCCATGTAATGCTTTGTAGGTTAGCAGTAAAACCTTGAAATCAGCCCTTGCTTTGACAGGAAGCCAGTGTAGGGAGGCTAACACTGGAGTAATATGATACATTTTTTTTGTTCTAGTCAGGATTCTAGCAGCCGTATTTAGCACTAACTGAAGTTTATTTAGTGCTTTATTCGGGTAGTCGGAAAGTAGACCATTGCAGTAGTCTAACCTAGAAGTCACAAAGGCATGGATTAATTTTTCTGCATCATTTTTGGACAGAACGTTTCTGATTTTTGCAATGTTACGTAGATGGAAAAAAGCTGTCCTTGAAATGGTCTTGATATGTTCTTCAAAAGAGAGATCAGAGTCCAGAGTAACGCTGAGGTCCTTCACAGTTTTATTTGAGACGACTGTACAACCATTAAGATGAATTGTCAGTTTCAACAGAAGATCTCTTTGTTTCTTGGGACCTAGAACAAGCATCTCTGTTTTGTCCGAGTTTAAAAGTAGAAAGTTTGCAGCCATCCACTTCCTTATGTCTGAAACACATGCTTCTAGCGGGGGCAATTTTGGGGCTTCACCATGTTTCATTGAAATGTACAGCTGTGTGTCATCCGCATAGCAGTGAAAGTTAACATTATGTTTTCGAATGACATCCCCAAGAGGTAAAATATATAGTGAAAACAATAGTGGTCCTAAAACGGAACCTTGAGGAACACCGAAGTTTACAGTTGATTTGTCAGAGGACAAACCATTCACAGAGACAAACTGATATCTTTCCGACAGATAAGATCTAAACCAGGCCAGAACTTGTTTGTGTAGACCAATTTGGGTTTCCAATCTCTCCAAAAGAATTTGGTGATCGATGGTATCAAAAGCAGCAAAGGTCTAGGAGCACGAGGACAGATGCAGAGCCTCGGTCTGATGCCATTAAAAGGTAATTTACCACCTTCACAAGTGCAGTCTCAGTGCTATGATGTGGTCTAAAACCAGATTGAAGCATTTCGTATACATTGTTTGTCTTCAAGAAGGCAGTGAGTTGCTGCGCAACAGCCTTTTCTAATATTTTTGAGAGGAATGGAAGATTCGATATAGGCCGATAGTTTTTTATATTTTCTGGGTCAAGGTTTGGCTTTTTCAAGAGAGGCTTCATTACTGCCACTTTTAGTGAGTTTGGTACACATCCGGTGGATAGAGAGACGTTTATTATGTTCAACATAGGAGGGCCAAGCACAGGAAGCAGCTCTTTCAGTAGTTTAGTTGGAATAGGGTCCAGTATGCAGCTTGAAGGTTTAGAGGCCATGATTATTTTTATCATTGTGTCAAGAGATATAGTACTAAAACACTTGAGCGTCTCACTTGATCCTAGGTCCTGGCAGAGTTGTGCAGACTCAGGACAACTGAGCTTTGAAGGAATACGCAGATTTAAAGAGGAGTAATTTGCTTTCTAATAATCATGATCTTTTTCTCAAAGAAGTAAATTAATTTATCACTGCTAAAGTGAAAGCCATCCTCTCTTGGGGAATGCTGCTTTTTAGTTAGCTTTGCGACAGTATCAAAAAGGAATTTCAGATTGTTCTTATTTTCCTCAATTAAGTTAGAAAAATAGGATGCTCGAGCAGCAGTAAGGGCTCTTCGGTACTGCACGTTACTGTCTTTCCAAGCTAGTCGGATGACTTCCAGTTTGGTGTGGCGCCATTTCCGTTCCAATTTTCTGGAAGCTTGCTTCAGAGCTCGGGTATTTTCTGTGTACCAGGGAGCTAGTTTCTTATGAGAAATGTTTTTAGGTTTTAGGGGTGCAACTGCATCTAGGGTATTGCGCAAGGTTAAATTGAGTTCCTCAGTTAGGTGGTTAACTGATTTTTGTCCTCTGGCGTCCTTGGTTAGACAGAGGGAATCTGGAAGGACATCAAGGAATCTTTGTGTTGTCTGTGAATTTATAGCACGACTTTTGATGTTCCTTGGTTGGGGTCTGAGGAGATTATTTGTTGCAATTGCAAACGTAATAAAATGGTGGTCCGATAGTCCAGGATTATGAGGCAAAACATTAAGATCCACAACATGTATTCCATGGGACAAAACTAGGACCAGAGACATGTTGGACAAAATCCACTGAGTCGATGATGGCTCCGAAAGCCTTTTGGAGTGGGTCTGTGGACTTTTCCATGTGAATATTAAAGTCACCAAAGATTAGAATATTATCTGCTATGGCTACAAGGTCCAATAGGAATTCAGGGAACTCAATGAGGAACGCTGTATATGGCCCAGGAGGCCTGTAAACAGTAGCTATAAAAAGTGATTGAGTAGGCTGCATAGATTTCATGACTAGAAGCTCAAATGACGAAAACATATTTTTTTGTTTGTAAATTGAAATATGCTATGGTAAATGTTAGCAACACCTCCGCCTTTGTGGGATGCACGGGGGATATGGTCACTAGTGTAGCCAGGAGGTGAGGCCTCATTTAACACAGTAAGGCTTAAGCCAGGCTTAAGCCATGTTTCAGTCAGGCCAATCACATCAAGATTATGATCAGTGATTAGTTCATTGACTTTAATTGGCTTTGAAGTAAGGGATCTAACATTAAGTAGCCCTATTTTGAGATGTGAGGTATCATGATCTCTTTCAATAATGACAGGAATGGAGGAGGTCTTTATCCTAGTGAGATTGCTAAGGCGAACACCGCCATGTTTGGTTTTGCCCAACCTAGGTCGAGGCACAGACACGGTCTCAATGGTGATAGCTGAGCTGACTACACTGACTGTGCTAGTGGCAGACTCCACTATGCTGGCAGACTGGCTAACAGGAAATACAGAAATCTCATTTACATAAGTATTCTCTAAGAGCTTTGCACAGCTGGATTGTACAATATTTGCACATGATTATTTTTAGAATAATTCCAACTCTGTCAAGTTAGTTGTTAATTATTGCTTGACAGCCATTTTCAAGTCTTGCCATAGATTTTCAAGACGATTTAAGTCAAACTGTAACTAGGCCACTCAGGAACATTCAATGTCGCCTTGGTAAAGCAATGCCTTGTGTTTTAAGTCCTGGTGAAAGATGAATTTGTCTCCCAGTGTCTGTCGGAAAGCAGACTGGACAAGGTTTTCCTTTAGGATTTTGCCTGTGCTTAGCTCAATTCAGTTATTTTTATCCTAAAAAACTCCCTAGTCCTTACCGATGACAAGCATATCTATAACATGATGCAGCCACCACCATGCTTGAAAATATGAAGAATGGTATTCAGTGCTATATTGTGCTGTTGATCCATCCCTAGTTTGTCCTATCACAGCCATTAAACCGTGTAACTGTTTTAAAGTCCTATTGGCCTCATGGTAAAATCCTTGAATGGTTTCCTTCCTCTTATTGTGTGTTGGTCAGTGGCACAAAAGCTTAAAATAATCAATTTTAAATTCAGGCTGTAACAACAAAATGTGGAAGAGATCAAGGGTGTGAATAATTTCTGAAGACATTGTAAATATGCCTTGAGGGAAATAAAACACACTAGGTCTACCTACAGTATATGCTGTCATTGTGTGTGTCCTGTCCCATCACCGTTGAGTCTCACTGGTTAGGTGGTGTCTGATGTCTTATAACTCTCGCTCTAGCCATTTCTCTCCTAGTTGACAGTTGTATCTACTCAGTCTCCCGCTTCTTCACCGCAACTCTAAAGCCGTTATTTGCTTTCTCTTCTTTCTCTCCACCTGCTTCTATTAAAATTGTACTTGCGGCATTTATTACGCGTCTAATTGTCCAGCTTCTTCATTACGTGCCCTCGCCTATAGCTCGCAGAACATTGCTACACCGGTGCCTAATTACATCCTGTGAGTCAAGCCTGCACGGGAACACTGCTTCAAAACACATGCAGATTGAATACAGAGGTTTTAAATGCTATTGTTGTATCTGATGTCTACTCCAGATGTGTGAATCAATTTCAGAGAGCAGACACTCGCGATTGCATTTAAGCCCTTTGTCACCAAGGAGGGGAGTGACGTTGCCAATGAAGATTCAGAAATGGCTTGTAGTACAATAGAAGAGAGGACATGAGTAGAGTATTGAAGAGTATGGGGTAGAGTGGAGGAGGGTAGAGAGTATAGGAGTAGAGTGGAGTTTAAGAGTGGAGGAGTAGAGAGTATGGGAGTAGAGTAGTAGAGAATATGAGTAGAAAGTACAGGAGTCAGGGTTTTTGAGCGTAGCGGAGCGAACAAAAACCTATGACAGTAACTAAGGCTGGGAATGTTAATTAGGGCTTAAGAAAATATTGGTTGACTGAAAGTCTGTTCTTTTGACCAATCGATTGCTTGAAATGTTTAATTGTGCATTTTTCCATATATAGACACACCCTGTGTTTTAACAAAATCATCTTTATGCATTGAGCTTGTCTGATGCTTTAAGCTTATGGTTTGATGCCTCAAGAGGGCGCCAGACATGTAGATAACCAGAATAAAAAACCTTAACCTGACCAAACTATTCTATTCTATTCTATTCTAACTATTCAACTGTTCTTAAAGGCACTTTAGTATTGCCAGCCTAATCTCTGGAGTTGATAGGCTTGAAGTCATAAACAGCACTGTGCATCAGGCATTGCTAAGAGCTGCTGGCAAACGCAGTAAAGTGCTGTTTGAATGAATGCTCTCTCAAATATCAAATCATAGACTTAATTATAATATAATAAACACAGAAATACGAGCCTTTGGTCATTAATATGGTCAAATTCGGAAACTATAATTTCGAAAACAAAACGTTTATTCTTTCAGTGAAATACGGAACCGTTCTGTATTTTATCGAACGGGTGGCAACCCTAAGTCTAAATATTGCTGTTACATTGCACAACCTTCAATGTTATGTCATAATTATGTAAAATGATGGCAAATTAGTTCACAGTTCGCAACACGCTGGGCGGCCCAAAATGTTGCATATACCATGACTCTGCTTGCACTGAACGCAAGTGACACAATTTCCCAAGTTAATATTGCCTGCTAAAATGAATTTCTATCAAATCATCACCCATTTGGCAAAGTTGAAGTAGGCTGTGATTTGATAATAAATTGACAGGCACCACATTGATTATATGCAAAGCAGGACAAGCTAATAAATAGGACTAGGGGTCGCGTTACAACTTCTGGTGAAACTGGAGGGCGCGCAATTCAAATAAATAATCATAAGAGTTATTGATATTAAACATTTATGTACAGTCGTGGTCAAAAGTTTTGAGAATGATACAAATATAAATTTTCAAAATTTCTGCTGCCTCAGTTTGTATAATGTCAATTTGCATATACTCCAGAATGTTATGAAGAGTGATCAGATGAATGGTCCCGCTTTGCCATGCAAATGAACTGAATTCCAAAAAAATGTCCACTGCATTTCATCCCTTCCACAAAAGGACCAGCTGAAATCATGTCAGTGATTCTCTCGTTAACACAGGTGTGAGTGTTGACGAGGAGATCACTCTGGAGATAACTCTGTCATGCTGATTGAGTTCGAATAACAGACTGGAAAGTTCAAAAGGAGGGTGGTGCTTGGAATCATTGTTCTTCCTCTGTCAACCATGGTTACCTGCAAGGAAACACCTGCCGTCATCATTGCTTTGCACAAAAAGGGCTTCATAGGCAAGGATATTGCTGCCAATAAGATTGTACCAAGATTGAACCATCAACCATTTATGGGATCATCAAGAACTTCAAGGAGAGCGGTTCAATTGTTGTGAAGAAGGCTTCAGGTGACCCAAGAAAGTCCAGCAAGCGCCAGGACCATCTCCTAAAGTTGATTCAGCTGCGGGGCACCAACAGTCCAGAGCTTGCTCAGGAACGGCAGCAGGCAGGTGTGAATGCATACGTTTCTATTGAATCCTCAGATACCCTAAAATGTAATTGAACTATAATATTTCATACAGAAAGAAGTATGTTCAATAGGAAAACCATTTTAGCAGGTGCATGTCCTCTTCATTGCACGTACATACATGAATTTCCAAGTCTGTGAAACTCATATGTCTTACTTGTTTTGGAAGAAACAAGCCTGAAAACTTGAACAAAGTCTACTGACATCCAGTTGGATCTAGATTGAATTATTTCCCTATACGTTCCATTGGAAGAGCATGGGTTCTCCTGGTTGTTTTTTCTTTGGATTTTCTCCTACCATATCTATTGTGTTATAGTCTCCTAAATTATTTTATAATTTCTACAAACTTCAAAGTGTGTTCTTTCCAATGGTACCAATTATATGCATATCCTGGCTTCAGGGCCTGAGCAACAGGCAGTTTACTTTGGGCACGTCAGTCAGGTGGAAATTGAGAAAAAAGGACCCTAGCCCTAACAAGCTCTAGATAACCTAGTAATATCATCAACCATGTGTAGTTAACTAGTGATTATGTGAAGATTGATTGTTTTTTATAAGATAAGTTTAATGCTGGCTAGCAACTTACCTTGGCTCCTTGCAGCCACAAGGTCCTTTTGACGCTGCACTCGCGTAACAGGTGGTCAGCCTTACACAACGTTTCCTCGTGGATTGCAATGTAATCGGCCATGATCGGTGTCCAAAAAGGCAGATTACCGATTGTTATGACAACTTTAAATCATCCCTAATTAATAGGCCATGCCGATTAATCGGTCAACCTCAGGTGTTGAGTCAATTGCTTCTTGAGTGCTATTTCTGTTTTAAAGATGCACGGACCGTCTGGATGAATACATGGTAATGGACAGGTTCTTGTATAATGTCCATGCTTCAATTCGTAATAATAAGGATGCATTGATTTGATGTGTCAAATCTGCAGTACTTACAATTCCACTTTATCCATTGAAGGAATCATGCTTTTGATTTCCAAGAAACTTAAAAATAATGTTTACATAAACATTTTTTATTCTCTTTTGTTAATATGTTACAATTATTCTGAAAATGATTAAAAAAATTCAAGTTATGGTGCTGTCTAGGTAAACCTGTTAACTAACTGCAAAATAAATTGTATAATATGGTTTGTTTAACATATCTCATTACACCCAAACTAACAATTGTACAATAACAAAATATATACTAACATTACCACTTGCAAGATTAGGTTAATGAATCATTAGAATATTCTTAGGTTTTTAAATCATACATTTTGTAAAGAAGAAGGGTTTAAAACCCAGTACTAATTTGAATCATGGCTAGCAAACATAAATCTTTTGTATTATTATGCAGGTTATCAAACTATTTTCAAGCTAGCCAACAAGCAGCTTTCATGAGCACTTGTGCAATTCCGACCACGTGCTATCTAGCACCATGCTAACTAAACACACTTTAACTAACCAGCACGTGCAAATTCGGCCACATGTCCTAACAGTCCTAACTAGCACTATGCTAGCTAACACCATGCTAGATAGCGCAATGCTAGCTAACAGCATACTAACTAAATGCCACAACATACCCTGGAGAATTTACTTAGCTACACATGCCTATATCTGATGTTTGGCTTGTAAGTCACTGAATACAACTGAATACAACCACAATAGTAAAATAAACAGATAACAGCTAGTATTATAACTACAAGCATAGCTACAGTAGCAACAGTTGGCTTTTGTAGCTAGCTACTGTTATACAGGTTATCAAACAAATGACAAGTTAGTCAGCATATCTGCAAGTTGGCTCCATGTGTGCTGCTAGATGGAGCGGTACAATTTAACAGCATGATAACAGCAAGCATAGCTACGATTATACTACAGTACATGTAGCAGAATTGCACAAGTAATCTGATTTAAACTGCTATAGTAAAATACTATTTGCCAAACATAGCCAAATATCAGATTTTCTTTCTTAATTTAACCAAATTACCATTTTAACATGGTGTGTGTGTGTGTGTGTGTGTGTGTGTGTGTGGTGCTTACCAGCTAGCTAGCATGTAACATAGTGGCTAATGTCCTTGCAATTATTGTGCTGAAAAGTTATCATTATTTTTATAAAGGGCACTTGTTAACTTACAGAATAAATATTTATACCGTGTAGGTTACCAAGTAGGTAAATAACATGCTAGTGGTTGTATTGTTTTAAAGGAGAAGCCAAGCTACTTTTATACTCACTCCTGCTTGGAAAGCTGTTGAACGCAGTAGAGGAGTTGCCAAAGCACAGTCTTGATCAAGCCACTTCCTGAAATGCAACGCCCCTATAAATTCTAAAATAAATTGTGCTATTATGACAAGGCTTAAGTAAACAAAAACAATGTTAGATATGAAACATTATACACTTAACTGATTACTAAAATAAGAAGGAGCAAGTGCTAAACCAAATTGAGTTAAACTCTAAATGGTCCTCTCACTGTCAACCTCGTTTATTTTCAGCAAGATTCAACAACTGAGACATGAACTGAACAAGTTCCACAGACATGTGACTAACAGAAATTGAATAATGTGTCCCTTAACAAAGGGGGCGGGGTCAAAATCAAAAGTTGCAGTCAGTATCTGGTGTGGCCACCAGCTGCATTAAGTACTGCAGTGCATCTCCTCCTCATGGACTGTACCAGATTTGCCAGTTCTTGCTGTGAGATGTTACCCCACTCTTCCACTAAGGCACCTGCAAGTTCCCAGACATTTCTGCGGAGAATGGCCCTAGCCCTCACCCTCCGATCCAACAGGTCTCAGACGTGCTCAATGGGATTGAGATCTGGACTCTTCGCTGGCCATGGCAGAACACTTCCTGTCCTGCAGGAATTAATGCACAGAATGAGCAGTATGGCTGGTGGCATTGTCATGCTGGAGGGTCGGTCATGTCAGGAAGACCCAGTAGGAAGGGTACCTGCACGGAGGGGCGGCAGGTAGCCTAATGGTTAGAGCATTGGACTAGTAACCGAAATGGTTGCAATATCGAATCCCTGAGCTGACAAGGTAAAATTCTGTCCGTCTGCCTCTGAACAAGGCAGTTAACCCACTGTTACACAGGCTGTCATTGAAAATAAGAATTTGTTTTTAACTGATTTGCCTGGTTAAATAAAGGTAATATAAAAAAAATATAAAAATATATAAAAATACATGAGGGAGGAGGATGTCTTCCCTGTAATGCCCAGTGTTAAGATTGCTGCAATGACAACAAGCTCAGTCTGATGATGCTGGAACACACTGCCCCAGACCATGATGGACCCTCCACCTCCAAATCGACCCTACTCCAGGCCTCGGTATAACGCTCATTCCTTCAACGATAAACGAGAATCTGACCGTCACCCCTAGTGAGACAAAAAACAAAACCGGGACTCATCAGTGAAGAGCACTTTTTGCCAGTCCTGTCTGGTCCAGCAACGGTGGATTGTGCCGATAGGCGACGTTGTTGCTGGTGATGTCTGGTGAGGACCTGCCTTACAACATGCCTACAAGCCCTCAGTCCAGCCTCTCTCAGCCGATTGTGGACAGTCTGAGCACTGATGGAGGGATTGTGCATTCCTGGTGTAACTCAGGGAGTTGTTGTTGCCATCCTGTACCTGTCCCGCAGGTGTTGTTACACATGGTCTGCCACAGCGAGGATGATTAGCTGTCCGTCCTGTCTCCCTGTAGCGCTTTCTTAGGCGTGCCACAGTACGGACATTGTGATTTATTGCCCTGGCCACATCTGCAGTCCTCTTGCCTCCTTGCAGCATGCATAAGGCACGTTCATGCAGATGAGCAGGGACCCTGGGCATCTTTCTTTTGGTGCTTTTCAGAGTCAGCAGAAAGGCCTCTTTAGTGTCCAAAATTTTCATAACTAGTGTCTTAACGACCGTTCCACAGGTGCATGTTGTTTATGGTTCATTGTACAAGCATGGGAAACAGTGTTTAAACCCTTTACAACAAATTTTCTTTGAAAGACAGGGTCCTGAAAAAGGCATGTTTCTTTTTTTTGCTGAGTTTATATCCCCTATCAATGCGCAATCAAGGAGCCAACTCTACACAAACATCACACAACGGGATCTGATGCATTCCTGATGTTTTTGTTATTGTTGTACTTTCTCTTTTATAACCAATTGTAACATTACACATATTACTTTCACTACATTGGCCTCACCAAACACCAACTGTTAGATGGCTAACCATAAAAGCTTAGGCCCAATATTAGAATCGCTAATACACGTGCATGCATAGAGAAATAGATGAAAGCTTAGGCCCAATATTAGAATCGCTAATACATGTACATGCATAGAGAAATAGATGAAAGCTTAGGCCCAATATTAGGATCGCTAATACACGTGCATGCATAGAGAAATAGTACATGTAAATCATTCTCCTACAGTTTAGTCAGTTACCAGATGCTCTTATCCAGAGCGACTTACAGTTAGTCTTTCAGGAATAAGCAATAGGCCTACTTGCTAAGCAAGCAGCTTGGCAGAGTTACACATGTGTAGACCTTCATACAGTAAAAACCTGTAACCCTCAGCTAACACAATATGAACCCATAGCCCACACAATTGGCACAGTTCATGCTATGTGGCTCCATTTTCTTTTACATTTGCTGCAGTGGTGTCAGAAATGAGAAAATCTAATGTTGCATGTTACTTTTGCCCTCAGAGACAAAAAAATGAATTTATTGGCTACAAGGAATGTGGGGGGTCACTCCAGCAAAGTTGCACCAATCAAATTCCACTTCAAACAAACCAATCCACAAAATGTAAATTGTGGCAATTGTTCGCACCCCATAGGGATTCTTACTGATGAAAAAATGAACTGTATTTTGGCCTTCCATGGCTCCCTTTAACTGGGGTATAAAAATAAGGCATTTTTCACCTAGGTGTGTAGAGAGGAATCAGGTGCAGAGAGCAGAGAGGTCCAGGGGAAAGATGCACTTTAATGCGGCACCAAAAGTAAATGCCCAAACACGCAGGGCGCAAAACACTGGCCAATCCAAAGCAACTAATTTGAAAGTTAAGTGAACACAGTTAATAGCTGATTCAACTTGATTTTGTAAGTTAAGACAATGTAATGACTTGTAGTTATTATAACGTGACATTTTTCATGAACACAACTTGGATTTGTTTTAGTTTATTTGACTTATTAATTCTGATTTGAAAGTTGATTGAGCAAATTGTTCTTTGCTAACTGAACTAGATTTTTTTTTACAGCTTTTGTTGAATTGATGTCAACTTAACATGATTTGTCAAATCAACACATTTTTGCACATTTAGTTGACTTTAATAGATGAAATTATTTTGACTTATTAATTACGACAACAAAAAATGTACAATGTGTTGCGGTCCTCATAAGAGCCAGTATCATCATAGCGCTGGATGGTTTTTGTGACTGCACTTGAAGAAACTTTCAAAGTTCTTGAAATGTTCCATATTGACTGACCTTCATGTCTTAAAGTAATGATGGGCTGTCATATCTCTTTGCTTATTTGAGCTGTTCTTGGCATAATATGGACTTTTACCAGATAGGGCTATCTTCTGTATACCACCAACACATTAACCTCTTTGGCCTAGGGGGCAGTATTTTGACTTCCGGATGACAAGCATGCCCAAAATAAACTGCCTGTTACTCAGGCCCAGAAGCTAGGATATGCATATAATAATAATGCATATAATAATAATATAATGCATATAACAGCCAGTGAAACTGCAGGGCGCCAAATTCAAAACAACAGAAATCCCATAATTAAATTCCTCAAACATACATGTATTTTACACCATTTTAAAGATACACTTGTTGTAAATCCAGCCACAGTGTCCGATTTCAAAAAGGCTTTACGACGAAAGCAAACCAAACGATTATGTTAGGTCAGAGCCAAATCAGAGAAAAACACAGCCATTTTTCCAGCCAAAGAGAGGAGTCACAAAAAGCAGAAATATAGATACAATGAATCACTAACCTTTGATGATCTTCATCAGAAGACTTCATGTTACACAATGTATGTTTTATTCGGTAAAGTTCATATTTATATTTTAAAAAATCAGAGTTTACATTGGCGCGTTATGTTCAGTAGTTCCAAAACATCAAAATGTGATTTTGCAGAGAGCCACATCAATTTCCAGAAATAGTCATCATAAATGTTGATGAAAATACAAGTGTTATACATGGAATTTTAGATCCACTTCTCCTTAATGCAACTGCTGTGTCAGATTTTTTTTCAACTTTACGGAAAAATCAAACCATGCAATAATCTGAGTATGGAGCTCAGACGACAAATCATCCCAAAGAGATATCCGCCATGTTGGAGTCAAAAGAAATCAGAAATAGCATTATAAATATTCACTTCACCCTGTCTTTCAAAGAAAATTTGTGTGAATATTCACTTCCCTTTGATGATCTTCATCTGAATGCACTCCCAGGAATTCCAGTTCCACAATAAATTAATTTTTTTTGTTTTGTTTGATAATGTCCATCATTTATGTCCAAATTCCTCGTTGTTGTTCGAGCGTTCAGTACACAATCTAAACTCACGACGCGCGTGCAAGTCCAGTGGAAAGTACAGACCAAAAGTACATAAAGTTCCGTTACTGTCCGTAGAAACATGTCAAACGATGTATAGAATCAATATTTAGGATGTTTTTAACATAAATCTTCAATAATGTTCCAACCAGAGAATTCCTTTGTCAGTAGAAAAGCAATGGAACACGAGGTAACTTTCACGTGAACGCGCGAGACTGAGCTCGTGGCTGCTGGCAGACCTCTGACTCATTCCCCTCTCATTCGGCCCCACTTCACAGTAGAAGCATCAAACAAGGTTCTAAAGACTGTTGACATCTAGTGGAAGCCTTAGGAAGTGCAACATGACCCCATTTCCACTGTTTCTTGGATAAGCAAAGAGTTGAAAACCTACAAACCTCAGATTTCCCACTTCCTGGTTGGATTTTTTCTCATTTTTTTGCCTGCCATATGAGTTATGGTATACTCACAGACATCACTCAAACAGTGTTTTCTATCCAAATCTACTAATAAGATGTATATCCTAGGATCTGGGCCTGAGTAGCAGGCAGTTTACTCTGGGCACGCTTTTGAAAATACTGCCCCCTACCCCAAAGAAGATAACACGGTTTTGGTTACTACATGATTCCATATGTGTTATTCCATAGTTTTTATGTCTTCGCTATTATTCTATAATGTAAAAAATATTAAAAAATAATGAAAAGCCCTTGAATGAGTAGGTGTGTCCAAACTTTTGACTGGTACTGTATGTAATTGGGAAATTGATATACACTAACAATCAAATGCAAACAATTCACACAATTTCGTTATGAAACAATGAATGTGCAGGGAGGAAGGGAGAGAGCACATTCTGGAGAGAGAAGTACATTGTGCATCTGGGCGCATGGTCAATCCGACATCTGCATTGCAGCATTTACGTGATATGTGCTCAGCAGAAAGCAAGAATGGCCTCAGAAGAAGTCAGGGCATTCATACTTCTTTCGCTTTGCGGAACAGTACAAAGCTGTTTTCAACAAAGTGAGTTTGTCTTTAAACAGGATGTACTGCCCCCACCTAATATCAACCAATCATGTCAATGCGAAGCTATACAGAGCCATCTGCAGGGAAAGTGTACAGACACATGTCACAGTCCTAGTTAGGCTACTAAAATGTTGCAGTCTGGCTTCAGTTTTTAAGCTTAAAAAAGTAAAACCAAAAAACCAAAACCTGCAATAAAACACCATGAAAAGGAGAAACATGTAGGCCTGATACAGAAACATTTGAGCAGTAGTCTGGCTTCTCAACTACAAGATATTTTGAGTGCCCCATACAGCAATGCTGCATTCAACCGCACCGGTGATCCATGCAGTACAAAAACATTTTAAACATGTTTAATTTTAATTATAATATTTTTGTTTGTTATTAAATACTTTTAGATTAGGGTCACAGCATATTATGCACAGTCTGGACAAACATTATTTATCTCTTCTTTTGTTTTAATATATTAAAATGCTATATACAGCATCCAATGTGCATAAGTGGACATTATAAAGGACCATATTGTTTTGAATAAAACAATGCCCAGTTTGCGTCGAAGTTGCGTTTTTTTTTGTACAAACAAATAGGCCATGTCGATTATGGCCATGCGCTGATTGAGTTTGACACCTCTGTACTAGCGTATCTATTTATGTAGCTAGGTATTTATTTAGCAAGCTAAAAACACATAGCCTAACATTAGCTAGCTATCTGCTGGGAGGATGTCATGTCAATGGGGGAGCGGGTGAGACACCGACTTTTTCCCCTCATATTGTTTTTTGGTGGCTACAGGCATCTAGAGAGGCTGGTGTCATTTGGTTAGCTAGAAAGAAATGTGAATTGCTTTGCTAGCTAGCTATGTTGGCTATGCTGAACTTGAACAACTGTTATCCACAGTTAGCATATCTCTTAATTGTCAATCAAATGTATTTGGCATTGATGAAATGGGTGGGCAGGCAAGTTCCCATTCACTTGGCAAAACGTGGATTGGGACAAGCATTCATTAGCAGACAAGCTGCAGAAGAACGAGCAGGCTATTATTCCGCAGTGTTTATTACTTTTTTTAGGGTTTATCTAATGTTCCCTCATTATATTTTAGCTCATCTTGCTCAAACATGCTCTGCCTAAGACCGCAAGGAACTACATAGTGCGTTCGGCCCAGTACATCACTCGGGCCAAGCTTCCTGCCATCCAGGACCTCTATACCAGGCGGTGTCAAAGGAAGGCCCTACAAATTGTCAAAGACTCCAGCCACCCTAGTCATAGACTGCTCTCTCTGCTACCACGTGACAGGCGGTACCTAGCGCCAAGCCTAGGTCCAGAGGCTTCTAAACAGCTTCTTCCCCCACGCCATAAGACTCCTGAGCATCTAATCAAATGGCTACCCAGACTATTTGCATTGCCCCCCCCCCCTCTTTTACACTGTTGCTACTCTCGGATATTATCTATGCATTGTCACTTTAATAACTCTACCTACAGTTGAAGTCGGAAGTTTACATGTACTTAGGTTGGAGTCATTAAAACTTGTTTTCAACCACTCCACACATTTTTTGTTAACCTCTCTGGGATATGGGGGACGCTAGCATCAAGCTACACTTGTTGTGAATCCAGCCAACATGTCAGATTTCAAAAAGGCTTTTCGGCAAAAGCAAACAATGCTATTATCTGAGGATAGCACCTCTGTAAACAAAGAGAGAAACCATATTACAACCCTGCAGGTGCGACACAAAACGCAGAAATAAAAATATAATTCATGCTTTACCTTTGACAAGCTTCTTTTGTTGGCACTCCAATATGTTCCATAAACATCACAAATGGTCCTTTTGTTCGATTAATTCCATCGATATATATCCAAAATGTCCATTCATTTGGCGCGTTTGATCCAGAAAAACACCGGTTCCAACTTGCGCAACATGACTACAAAGTATCTCAAAAGTTACCTAGAAACTTTGCCAAAACATTTCAAACTACTTTTGTAGTACTACTTTAGGTATTTTTTTAACGTAAATAATCGATAAAATTGAAGATGGGATAATCTGTGTTCAATACAGGAAGAAAAACTGAAGCATGCTTTCTGGTCTAAAGACTGTTGACATCCAGTGGAAGGGATAGGAACTGCAAGAAGGTCCCTTAGAAATCTGGATTCCCAAGGAAAGCCCATTGAAAAGAGAGTGACCTCAAAAAAAAATCTGAATGGTTTGTCCTCGGGGTTTCGCCTACTAAATAAGTTCTGTTATACTCACATACATGATTCAAACAGTTTTAGAAACTTCAGAGTGTTTTCTATCCAAATACTAATAATATGCATATCTTATCTTCAGAGGATGAGTAGCAAGCAGTTGAATTTGGGCATGCATTTCATCCAGACGTGAAAATACTGCCCCCTGTCACCAAGAAGTTAACAAACTATAGTTTTGGCAAGTCAGTTAGGACATCTACTTTGTGCATGATAAGTCATTCTTCCAACAATTGTTTACAGACACTTATAATTCAGTGTATAACAAATTCCAGTGGGTCAGAAGTTTACATACATTAATTTTACTGTGCCTTTAAACAGCTTGGAAAATTCCAGAAAATGATGTCATGGCTTTAGAAGCTTCTGATAGGCTAATTGACATAATTTGAGTCAATTGGAGGTGTACCTGTGGATGTATTTCAAGGCCTACCTTCAAACTCAGTGCCTCAGAAAACAAATTGTAGACCTCCAGAAGTCTGGTTCATCCTTGGGCAAAATGTCAAAATGCCTGAAGGTACCACGTTCATCTGTACAAACAATAGTAAGTATGGGACCACGCAGCCGTCATACCGCTCAAGAAAGAGACACGTCTCCTAGAGATGAACGTAATTGGTGCGAAAAGTGAAAACCAATCCCAGAACAAAAGCAAAGGACCTTGTGAAGATGCTGGAGGAAACAGGTACAAAAGTATCTATAGCTACAGTAAAACAAGTCCTATATAGACATACAGTGGGGCAAAAAAGTATTTAGTCAGCCACCAATTGTGCAAGTTCTCCCACTTAAAAAGATGAGAGAGTAATTTTCATCAGAGGTACACTTCAACTATGACAGACAAAATGAGGGGAAAAAAATCCAGAAAATCACATTGTAGGATTTTTAATGAATTTATTTGCAAATTATGGTGGAAAATAAGTATTTTTTTACATTCCTCCTAACAAACCTGGAGGCCTACAAACCTGACTCAGTTACACCAGCTCTGTCAGGAGGAATGGGCCAAAATTCACTCAACTTTTTGTGGGAAGCTTGTGGAAGGCTACCCAAAATGTTTGACCCAAGAAAAACAATTTAAAGGCAATGCTACCAAATACTAATTGAATATATGTAAACTTCTGACCCACTTGGGAATGTGATAAAATAAATAAAAGCTGAAATAAATCATTCTCTCAACTATTATTCTGACATTTTCACATTCTTAAAATAAAGTGGTGATCCTAACTGGAGGTAAGACAGGGAATTTTAGCTAGGATTAAATGTCAGGAGTTGTGAAACTGAGTTTAAATGTATTTGACTAAGGTGTATGTAAACATCCGACTTCAACTGTACATGTACATATTACCTCAATGACATCGACTAACCGGTGCATGTTATGGCTTTCTTCCGTCGAAGGAGAGTCGGACCAAAATGCAGCGTGGTTAGTTCGATACATGTTTAATAAATGAATAAACACAACAACTACAAAAACAAGAAATGGAACGTGAAAACCTATACAACCTACCTAGTGAATACAAAGACACTGAGACAGGAACAATCACCCACAAAACACACAGTGAAACCCAGGCTACCTAAATATGGTTCCCAATCAGAGACAACGAGAATCACCTGACTCTGATTGAGAACCGCCTCAGGCAGCCATAGACTATGCTAGACAACCCTACTCAACCACAATCCCAATACCTACTAAAACCCCAATACAAAAACACACCACAAAATAAACCCATGTCACACCCTGGCCTGACCAAATAAATAAAGAAAACACAAAATACTAAGACCAAGGCGTGACAGAACCCCCCCCCCCAAGGTGCGGACTCCCGGCCGCACACCTAAACCCACAGGGGAGGGTCCGGGTGGGCGTCTGTCCACTGTGGCGGCTCTGGCTCGGGACGTGGACCCCACTCCAACCAAGTCTTAGTCCCCCTGTAACGCGTCCTTTGATTGGCGACCCTCGCCGCCGACCTTGGCCTAATAACCCTCACCAAGGACCCCACTGGACTGAGGGGCAGCTCGGGACTGAGGTGGAAGCTCGGGACTGAGGGGAAGCTCAGCACTGGGGGGAAGCTCAGCACTGGGGGGAAGCTCAGCACTGGGGGAAGCTCAGCACTGGGGGGAAGCTCAGCACTGAGAGGAAGCCCAGTACTGAGAGGAAGCTCAGGCAGGTAGTAGGCTCTGGCAGATCCTGGCTAGCTGGTGGTTCAGGCAGATCCTGGCTGACTGGCGAAACCTGGCGAATCCTGGCGGATCTGGAAGATCCTGGCTGACTGGCGGATCTGGAAGATCATGGCTGACTGGCGGATCCCGGCTGACTGGTGGCTCTGGCTGTTCTGGCTGCTCCATGCAGACTGACAGCTCTGGCTGATCCATGCAGACTGGCAGCTCTGGCAGCTCCATGCAGACTGGCAGCTCTGGCTGCTCCATGCAGACTGGCAGCTCTGGCTGCTCCATGCAGACTGGCAGCTCTGGCTGCTCCATGCAGACTGGCAGCTCTGGCTGCTCCATGCAGACTGGCAGCTCTGGCTGCTCCATGCAGACTGGCAGCTCTGGCTGCTCCATGCAGACTGGCAGCTCTGGCTGCTCCATGCAGACTGGCAGCTCTGGCTGCTCCATGCAGACTGACATCTCTGGCTGCTCCATGCAGACTGACAGCTCTGGCTGCTCCATGCAGACTGACAGCTCTGGCTGCTCCATGCAGACTGACAGCTCTGGCTGCTCCATGCAGACTGGCAGCTCTGGCTGCTCCATGCAGACTGGTAGCTCCATGCAGACTGGCAGCTCTGGCTGCTCCAAGCAGACTGGCAGCTCTGGCTGCTCCATGCAGACTGGCAGCTCTGGCTGCTCCATGCAGACTGGCAGCTCTGGCTGCTCCATGCAGACTGGCTGCTCTGGCTGCTCCATGCAGACTGACAGCTCTGGCTGCGCTGAACAGGCAGGAGACTCTGGTAGCGCTGGAGAGGAGGAAGACTCTGATAGCGCTAGACAGGCGGGAGACTCCGGCAGCGCTGTAGAGGAGGAAGGCTCTGGCTGCGCTGAACAGGCAGGAGACTCCGGCAGTGCTGTAGAGGAGGAAGGCTCTGGCAGCGCTGAACAGGGGAGGCTCACTGAAGGCCTGGTGCGTGGTGCTGGCACTGGGTAGAGGACATGCACAGGAAGCCTGGTGCGGGGAGCTGCCACCGGAGGACTGGTGTGTGGAGGTGGCACTGGATAGACCGGACCGTGCAGGCGCACTAGAGCTCTTGAGCACCGAGCCTGCCCAACCTTACCTGGCTCGATGCCCACTCTAGCCCGGCCAATACGAAGAGCTGGTATGTACCGCACCGGGCTATGCACCCGCACTGGAGACACGTGTGCTCCACAGCATAACATGGTGCCTGCCCGGTCTTTTTAGCCCCCCGGTAAGCACAGGATGTTTGTGCAGATCTCCTACCTGGCGTTGCCATACTCCCCCCCCCCATTTCACACCCTGGCCTGACCAAATAAATAAAGAAAACACAAAATACTAAGACCAAGGCGTGACAGTGCACCCCCCGCACACTGACTCTGTACCGGTAACCCCTGTATATAGCCTTGCTAATATTATTTTATTGCTACTTTTACATTTTTTTAGTTTTATTCCTTATTCTTATTTTTTTATTTTTTTAAATCTGTATTGTTTGTTAGGGATTGTAGGTAAGCATTTCACTGTAAGGTCTATATACCTGTTGTTTTTGGTGCATGTGACAAATAACATTTGATTCCTATGAATTTAAAAAAATATTGTTCTCAATTGTCAGAATTTATTTTTTAAGGTTTCAAATTCTTCTTGGCAGGGTGAATATGAACAAATGTTAATACCATTTCATGTTGCTAAAACACTGTCAGTTCCACTTTAAAATGCATGCAATTCCCAATACATGAGCTTCTCATAGCTGTCATTACAGTAGATTTGTTTTATTTTTTGTGTTTGGTTATGTCTATGCAGCATACAGTCAGTATCAGAGTGCAAACTGTTGTTCAGGCTAGTTTTTAGCATCTCCAGGCCTCTACACATATAAGGCGCTAATCAGCACCAAACTGTTGTTCAGGCTAGTTTTTAGCATCTCCAGGCCTCTACACATATAAGGCGCTAATCAGCACCAAACTGTTGTTCAGGCTAGTTTTTAGCATCTCCAGGCCTCTACACATATAAGGCGCTAATCAGCACCAAACTGTTGTTCAGGCTAGTTTTTAGCATCTCCAGGCCTCTACACATATAAGGCGCTAATCAGCACCAAACTGTTGTTCAGGCTAGTTTTTAGCATCTCCAGGCCTCTACACATATAAGGCGCTAATCAGCACCAAACTGTTGTTCAGGCTAGTTTTTAGCATCTCCAGGCCTCTACACATATAAGGCGCTAATCAGCACCAAACTGTTGTTCAGGCTAGTTTTTAGCATCTCCAGGCCTCTACACATACAAGGCGCTAATCAGCACCAAACTGTTGTTCAGGCTAGTTTTTAGCATCTCCAGGCCTCTACGCATATAAGCCGCATACAAGGCGCTAATCAGCACCAAACTGTTGTTCAGGCTAGTTTTTAGCATCTCCAGGCCTCTACACATATAAGCCGCATACAAGGCGCTAATCAGCACCAAACTGTTGTTCAGGGTAGTTTTTAGCATCTCCAGGCCTCTACACATATAAGGCGCTAATCAGCACCAAACTGTTGTTCAGGCTAGTTTTTAGCATCTCCAGGCCTCTACACATATAAGGCGCTAATCAGCACCAAACTGTTGTTCAGGCTAGTTTTTAGCATCTCCAGGCCTCTACACATATAAGGCGCTAATCAGCACCAAACTGTTGTTCAGGCTAGTTTTTAGCATCTCCAGGCCTCTACACATATAAGGCGCTAATCAGCACCAAACTGTTGTTCAGGCTAGTTTTTAGCATCTCCAGGCCTCTACACATACAAGGCGCTAATCAGCACCAAACTGTTGTTCAGGCTAGTTTTTAGCATCTCCAGGCCTCTACGCATATAAGCCGCATACAAGGCGCTAATCAGCACCAAACTGTTGTTCAGGATAGTTTTTAGCATCTCCAGGCCTCTACACATATAAGCCGCATACAAGGCGCTAATCAGCACCAAACTGTTGTTCAGGCTAGTTTTTAGCATCTCCAGGCCTCTACACATATAAGCCGCATACAAGGCGCTAATCAGCACCAAACTGTTGTTCAGGCTAGTTTTTAGCATCTCCAGGCCTCTACACATATAAGCCGCATACAAGGCGCTAATCAGCACCAAACTGTTGTTCAGGCTAGTTTTTAGCATCTCCAGGCCTCTACACATATAAGCCGCATACAAGGCGCTAATCAGCACCAAACTGTTGTTCAGGCTAGTTTTTAGCATCTCCAGGCCTCTACACATATAAGGCGCTAATCAGCACCAAACTGTTGTTCAGGCTAGTTTTTAGCATCTCCAGGCCTCTACACATACAAGGCGCTAATCAGCACCAAACTGTTGTTCAGGCTAGTTTTTAGCATCTCCAGGCCTCTACGCATATAAGCCGCATACAAGGCGCTAATCAGCACCAAACTGTTGTTCAGGATAGTTTTTAGCATCTCCAGGCCTCTACACATATAAGCCGCATACAAGGCGCTAATCAGCACCAAACTGTTGTTCAGGCTAGTTTTTAGCATCTCCAGGCCTCTACACATATAAGCCGCATACAAGGCGCTAATCAGCACCAAACTGTTGTTCAGGCTAGTTTTTAGCATCTCCAGGCCTCTACACATATAAGCCGCATACAAGGCGCTAATCAGCACCAAACTGTTGTTCAGGCTAGTTTTTAGCATCTCCAGGCCTCTACACATAAGCCGCATACAAGGCGCTAATCAGCACCAAACTGTTGTTCAGGCTAGTTTTTAGCATCTCCAGGCCTCTACACATATAGGCCGCATACAAGGCGCTAATCAGCACCAAACTGTTGTTCAGGCTAGTTTTTAGCATCTCCAGGCCTCTACACATACAAGGCGCTAATCAGCACCAAACTGTTGTTCAGGCTAGTTTTTAGCATCTCCAGGCCTCTACACATACAAGGCGCTAATCAGCACCAAACTGTTGTTCAGGCTAGTTTTTAGCATCTCCAGGCCTCTACACATATAAGCCGCATACAAGGCGCTAATCAGCACCAAACTGTTGTTCAGGCTAGTTTTTAGCATCTCCAGGCCTCTACACATACAAGGCGCTAATCAGCACCAAACTGTTGTTCAGGCTAGTTTTTAGCATCTCCAGGCCTCTACACATACAAGGCGCTAATCAGCACCAAACTGTTGTTCAGGCTAGTTTTTAGCATCTCCAGGCCTCTACACATACAAGGCGCTAATCAGCACCAAACTGTTGTTCAGGCTAGTTTTTAGCATCTCCAGGCCTCTACACATATAAGCCGCATACAAGGCGCTAATCAGCACCAAACTGTTGTTCAGGCTAGTTTTTAGCATCTCCAGGCCTCTACACATACAAGGCGCTAATCAGCACCAAACTGTTGTTCAGGCTAGTTTTTAGCATCTCCAGGCCTCAGCACCAAACTGTTGTTCAGGCTAAGCCTACACATATAAGCCGCATACAAGGCGCTAATCAGCACCAAACTGTTGTTCAGGCTAGTTTTTAGCATCTCCAGGCCTCTACACATACAAGGCGCTAATCAGCACCAAACTGTTGTTCAGGCTAGTTTTTAGCATCTCCAGGCCTCTACACATACAAGGCGCTAATCAGCACCAAACTGTTGTTCAGGCTAGTTTTTAGCATCTCCAGGCCTCTACACATATAAGGCGCTAATCAGCACCAAACTGTTGTTCAGGCTAGTTTTTAGCATCTCCAGGCCTCTACACATATAAGGCGCTAATCAGCACCAAACTGTTGTTCAGGCTAGTTTTTAGCATCTCCAGGCCTCTACACATATAAGCCGCATACAAGGCGCTAATCAGCACCAAACTGTTGTTCAGGCTAGTTTTTAGCATCTCCAGGCCTCTACACATATAAGCCGCATACAAGGCGCTAATCAGCACCAAACTGTTGTTCAGGCTAGTTTTTAGCATCTCCAGGCCTCTACACATACAAGGCGCTAATCAGCACCAAACTGTTGTTCAGGCTAGTTTTTAGCATCTCCAGGCCTCTACACATACAAGGCGCTAATCAGCACCAAACTGTTGTTCAGGCTAGTTTTTAGCATCTCCAGGCCTCTACACATACAAGGCGCTAATCAGCACCAAACTGTTGTTCAGGCTAGTTTTTAGCATCTCCAGGCCTCTACACATATAAGGCGCTAATCAGCACCAAACTGTTGTTCAGGCTAGTTTTTAGCATCTCCAGGCCTCTACACATATAAGCCGCATACAAGGCGCTAATCAGCACCAAACTGTTGTTCAGGCTAGTTTTTAGCATCTCCAGGCCTCTACACATATAAGGCGCTAATCAGCACCAAACTGTTGTTCAGGCTAGTTTTTAGCATCTCCAGGCCTCTACACATATAAGCCGCATACAAGGCGCTAATCAGCACCAAACTGTTGTTCAGGCTAGTTTTTAGCATCTCCAGGCCTCTACACATATAAGCTACAAGGCGCTAATCAGCACCAAACTGTTGTTCAGGCTAGTTTTTAGCATCTCCAGGCCTCTACACATATAAGCCGCATACAAGGCGCTAATCAGCACCAAACTGTTGTTCAGGCTAGTTTTTAGCATCTCCAGGCCTCTACACATATAAGGCGCTAATCAGCACCAAACTGTTGTTCAGGCTAGTTTTTAGCATCTCCAGGCCTCTACACATATAAGGCGCTAATCAGCACCAAACTGTTGTTCAGGCTAGTTTTTAGCATCTCCAGGCCTCTACACATATAAGCCGCATACAAGGCGCTAATCAGCACCAAACTGTTGTTCAGGCTAGTTTTTAGCATCTCCAGGCCTCTACACATATAAGGCGCTAATCAGCACCAAACTGTTGTTCAGGCTAGTTTTTAGCATCTCCAGGCCTCTACACATATAAGCCGCATACAAGGCGCTAATCAGCACCAAACTGTTGTTCAGGCTAGTTTTTAGCATCTCCAGGCCTTTATAAGCCGCATACAAGGCGCTAATCAGCACCAAACTGTTGTTCAGGCTAGTTTTTAGCATCTCCAGGCCTCTACACATCATAGTTTTTAATCAGCACCAAACTGTTGTTCAGGCTAGCATCTCCAGGCCTCTACACATATAAGGCGGCTAATCAGCACCAAACTGTTGTTCAGGCTAGTTTTTAGCATCTCCAGGCCTCACATATAAGGCGCTAATCAGCACCAAACTGTTGTTCAAGTTTTTAGCATCTCCAGGCCTCTACACATATAAGCCGCATACAAGGCGCTAATCAGCACCAAACTGTTGTTCAGGCTAGTTTTTAGCATCTCCAGGCCTCTACACATATAAGCCGCATACAAGGCGCTAATCAGCACCAAACTGTTGTTCAGGCTAGTTTTTAGCATCTCCAGGCCTCTACACATATAAGCCGCATACAAGGCGCTAATCAGCACCAAACTGTTGTTCAGGCTAGTTTTTAGCATCTCCAGGCCTCTACACATATAAGCCGCATACAAGGCGCTAATCAGCACCAAACTGTTGTTCAGGCTAGTTTTTAGCATCTCCAGGCCTCTACACATATAAGCCGCATACAAGGCGCTAATCAGCACCAAACTGTTGTTCAGGCTAGTTTTTAGCATCTCCAGGCCTCTACACATATAAGCCGCATACAAGGCGCTAATCAGCACCAAACTGTTGTTCATGCTAGTTTTTAGCATCTCCAGGCCTCTACACATATAAGCCAGCTATACAAGGCGCTAATCAGCACCAAACTGTTGTTCAGGCTAGTTTTTAGCATCTCCAGGCCTCTACACATACAAGGCGCTAATCAGCACCAAACTGTTGTTCAGGCTAGTTTTTAGCATCTCCAGGCCTCTACACATATAAGCCGCATACAAGGCGCTAATCAGCACCAAACTGTTGTTCAGGCTAGTTTTTAGCATCTCCAGGCCTCTACACATACAAGGCGCTAATCAGCACCAAACTGTTGTTCAGGCTAGTTTTTAGCATCTCCAGGCCTCTACACATACAAGGCGCTAATCAGCACCAAACTGTTGTTCAGGCTAGTTTTTAGCATCTCCAGGCCTCTACACATATAAGGCGCTAATCAGCACCAAACTGTTGTTCAGGCTAGTTTTTAGCATCTCCAGGCCTCTACACATATAAGGCGCTAATCAGCACCAAACTGTTGTTCAGGCTATGTTTAGCATCTCCAGGCCTCTACACATATAAGGCGCTAATCAGCACCAAACTGTTGTTCAGGCTAGTTTTTAGCATCTACAGGCCTCTACACATATAAGCCGCATACAAGGCGCTAATCAGCACCAAACTGTTGTTCAGGCTAGTTTTTAGCATCTCCAGGCCTCTACACATATAAGGCGCTAATCAGCACCAAACTGTTGTTCAGGCTAGTTTTTAGCATCTCCAGGCCTCTACACATACAAGGCATACAAGGCGCTAATCAGCACCAAACTGTTGTTCAGGCTAGTTTTTAGCATCTCCAGGCCTCTACACATATAAGCCGCATACAAGGCGCTAATCAGCACCAAACTGTTGTTCAGGCTAGTTTTTAGCATCTCCAGGCCTCTACACATATAAGCCGCATACAAGGCGCTAATCAGCACCAAACTGTTGTTCAGGCTAGTTTTTAGCATCTCCAGGCCTCTACACATATAAGCCGCATACAAGGCGCTAATCAGCACCAAACTGTTGTTCAGGCTAGTTTTTAGCATCTCCAGGCCTCTACACATACAAGGCGCATACAAGGCGCTAATCAGCACCAAACTGTTGTTCAGGCTAGTTTTTAGCATCTCCAGGCCTCTACACATATAAGCCGCATACAAGGCGCTAATCAGCACCAAACTGTTGTTCAGGCTAGTTTTTAGCATCTCCAGGCCTCTACACATATAAGGCGCTAATCAGCACCAAACTGTTGTTCAGGCTAGTTTTTAGCATCTCCAGGCCTCTACACATATAAGCCGCATACAAGGCGCTAATCAGCACCAAACTGTTGTTCAGGCTAGTTTTTAGCATCTCCAGGCCTCTACACATATAAGCCGCATACAAGGCGCTAATCAGCACCAAACTGTTGTTCAGGCTAGTTTTTAGCATCTCCAGGCCTCTACACATATAAGCCGCATACAAGGCGCTAATCAGCACCAAACTGTTGTTCAGGCTAGTTTTTAGCATCTCCAGGCCTCTACACATATAAGCCGCATACAAGGCGCTAATCAGCACCAAACTGTTGTTCAGGCTAGTTTTTAGCATCTCCAGGCCTCTACACATATAAGCCGCATACAAGGCGCTAATCAGCACCAAACTGTTGTTCAGGCTAGTTTTTAGCATCTCCAGGCCTCTACACATATAAGCCGCATACAAGGCGCTAATCAGCACCAAACTGTTGTTCAGGCTAGTTTTTAGCATCTCCAGGCCTCTACACATACAAGGCGCTAATCAGCACCAAACTGTTGTTCAGGCTAGTTTTTAGCATCTCCAGGCCTCTACACATATAAGCCGCATACAAGGCGCTAATCAGCACCTTTGGAACATCTACATTTTTAAAAAGTCGAATAAATCAATTTCATATACACTGTCACAATAAATCCATTATTTATTTTAGGCAGATCTAAAACAAACAGAAAATGTATTTCAGATTAACAGAATATGAGTTCGCCTACATTATCTGGCTATGCGCCAGCCAAAGGCTGTAGGCTTGTTCATTTAGCAGACAAGATATGCTTACAAGTCCTCTGACATTATTTTCTCATAATAATATAATTGAACATAAATTAATAAAACAGAAAGGATATTTTTCCCATTCCGGATTGCCGGTTGTGGAGGCGTGTGTGTGATTGTGCTTTCGCGTGTATATGTTTCACTATGTATGTGCAATGGCGACGCTATGGAACAGCTGCAATTTTGTTCCAAAATGTAATCAAAGATTTCCTTGAAGAGCCTTGATTGAGATGGACCAAAGATTACATGGCACATCCTCTGTCTCCGGAACAAAAAGAAAGAAAAGAATACTCAAAATCTCTGATGAAATGACTGCCTGATGCTGACAGAGAGACATTTTACATTTCCTTATCAGCATTTGCAAGCATCAAACTGAAATGCTACGAATCGCAAATGTACAAAGGGATAGGAATACATTGGCTTTGAAGTAATAATTCCTTCGTGTGTCACCGCTTTGTGACGAGAGTCCATGCTTTGCACTGTATTGATAATGATAAAATGGTAATTAAAAAACAATTTGAACAGTCCTGTCAATGATTTTGTTCCTCAATATTAAGCATCTTTGCTGGCAATTTTTTCTTCTGATTACTAGTGCGCAATGTTCTTTTTAAAGGTATTTTCCATTACTTAGCCTTTTTCAAGGGAAGTGTTACGCTTAGGCAGAATGATTGTTGTTTTCTCCCCAAGCAGTAGCAATGCAGATTCATTGTAGTATGTTCTGGGTATTCTACAGTTCTAAGTATTCTAATTCATGATTGCCCTCTAACTGCAGCCAGTCAACTATACTGCAAGCGACTTAGGGTCCTTGAAAAGCACAAAATAAGTCCCTTATACAGTATTATTATTATTATTATTATTATTATTATGCTTTCTTTGCCTGCAATATGACAAAAAGGAAGTCTGAAATTACAAATATCTATACTGAGTGTACAACACCTTCCTAATATTGAGTTGCACCCATTTGTCATCAGAACAGCCTCAATTCATTGGGGCTGTGTCAAAAGTGCTCTACAGGGATGCTGGCTCATGTTGACTAATTTACATTTAAGTAATTTAGCAGACGCGCTTACCCAGAGTAGTGACTGTGTACATTTTCATATTTGTTCATACTGGTTGCTTGTGGGAATTGAACCCACAACCCTGGTGTTGCAAGTGCCATACTCTACCAACTGAACCACACAGGACTCCAATGGAGCCACAGTTGTGTCAAGTTGGCTGGATGTTCTTTGGGTGGTGGACCATTTTTGATACACAAGAAACTGTTGAGCGTGAAAAGCCCAGCAGCGTTTGCAGTTCTTGACACACTCAAACCGGAGCGCCTGGCACCTACTACCATACACTCTTCAAAGGCACTTACATCTTTTGTCTTGCCCATTCACCCTCTGAATGGCACACATACACAATCCATGTCTCATATGTCTCCAGGCTTAAATTCTTCTTTAACCTGTCTCCTTCCCTTCATCTACACTGATTTGAAGTGGATTTAACAAGTGACATCAACAAGGGATCATAGCCTTCGACCTGGACAGTCTGTCATGGAAAGAGCAGGTGTTCCTAATGTTTTGGACATCAGTGTATATGTTTTATAGGTTTATAGTGAAATGTGTTGTTTTAAAGGGTCAGCCATAGTACTGTAGTACAGCGCCCCGTAGCAAATTGCCTTGCTCAAGGGCACAGACAGATTTTTCACCTGTTGGATCGGGAATTCAAACCAGTAACATTTCAATTACTGGCCTAATGCTCTAGTCGCTAGGCTACCTGCCACCCTATAAACAACTGAACTTAAACGAGTGAGATAAGAACGTCTCATGATAACACTGCGCTTCTTGCTAAGCTAGTAAAGTTTTTGAAATAAATAACAAGATGTTGATCTTGTTGAATGAGCTATAATAACGGCAGAATGTAGATGTTATAAATGCTACTGCACACTCTTTCAGGCAAGCTACAGTACCATCAAGCTACAGTATCACCAAAGCAAAATAATTTTATGAGTTAAGGTAAAGAAAGAATCACTACAGTATGCAGTTGTGTGGATACTGGATAGCAGTGATCAACGTAAATCATTTGACAGGCTGATTCTACAAGTGTTTGTCAAACATGACTCTGGAGACCAATTCTGAAAATATGGCAAAGTACATCTGAGATTGATTTCTTTCTCTTTTTTTCATTGATCTTTTAAATTATTCCGCCTGAGTTAAACTTATTGCTCCCCAAAGGTGGAACTTTCCCCAAGCCTTGGAACACTCAGACTTCCCATTGTGTTGTGAATACCTGCAGGAAACCCAAGGAGACTTTTCAGACTTGTATGGGAATCGATCCCATCATCTCGAAACGAAGTGCAAGGTAATAGAACAACCCAAAATCCCTCACGCCATTTCAGTGGGGTGGGCGGTGAAGGAGGGATGATTGTCGGGAAAGTGCCTGAAAACATGTCATTCCTATAAAGAAAAAATGATGTTGATTCCGTGCTCTTTGCTTCAGACATGCTCTGACCCATGCTTCTGCCATAAAACGTGAGCAGCCCTTCATTCCTTACATCTGATCCTTATTATTTTTCTCAGCCCAACCCACGACCAGCCAGACCTCATTTCTTCCATCTAAAGACATACGGTATGTTTGATGTAGTACAAATATGAAACGTTTCTGATTCCGAAATGTAGGAATTGCCAATGATTAGCTTTGTAATCCTGGCTTAAGAAGTGAATGACAGATAAACACTTATATATGTGCTGTTATTTAAAACCACTAACGACTAAATCAATAGAGTCAATGGTGATGATAATTATGCATATAGAGAGAGCTTTATATAGAGAGAGCTTTATACTACTATTGACATGGTGATTAATGGCTTGGGAACTGTAGTACAGCTGGTCTGAGTCCTAAATGGCACTTTATTCCTTACTTTATTCCTTACATAGTGCACTAGTTTTGATCAAAAGAAGTGCACTACAGCACATTCGAAAAGTATTCAGACCCCTTCACTTTTTCCAAATTTTGTTACATTACAGACTTATTCAGAAATGGATTACATTTTTAAAAATCCTCATCAATCTACACAAAATACCCCATCATGACAAAGTCAAAAAACAGGTTTAGCAATTTTTGCAAATGTATTACAAATAAAAACCAGAAATAACTTATTGACATAAGTATTCAGACCCTTTGCTATGAGACTTGACATTGAGCTCAGGTGCATCCTGTTTCCATTGATCATACTTGAGATGTTTCTACAACTTGATTGGAGTCCACCTCTGGTAAATTCAATTGATTGGACATGACTTGGAAAGGCACACACCTATCTACTGAATATAAGGTCCCACAGTTGACAGTGCATGTCAGAGCAAAAACCAAGCCATGATGTCAAAGGGATTTTCCATGCAGCTCCGAGTCAGGATTGTGATAAGGCACAGATCTGGAGAAGGGTACCAAAACATTTGTGCAGTATCGAATGTTCCCAAGAACACAGTGGCCTCCATCATTCTTAAATGGAGGAAGTTTGTAACCACCAAGACTTCCTAGAGCTGGCCTCCAGGCCAAACTGAGCAATCGGGGGAGAAGGGCCTTGGTCAGGGAGGTAAACAAGAACCTGATGGTCATTCTGACATAGCTTCAGAGTTCCTCTGTGGAGATGGGAGAACCTTCCAGAAGGACAACCATCTCTGCAACACTCCACCAATCAGGCATTAATGGTAGAGTGGCCAGACTGAATCCACTCCTCAGTAAAAGACACATGACAGCCCACTCGGAGTTTGCCAAAAGGCACCTAAAGACTCTCAGACCATGAGAAAAAAGATTCTCTGGTCTGATGAAACCAAGATTGAACCTTTTGGCCTGAATGCCAAGCGTCACGTCTGGAGGAAACCTGGCACCATCCCCACGATGAAGCACAGCATCATGCTGTGGGAATGTTTTTCAGCGGCAGGGACTGGGAGACTAGTCAAATCAAATCCGCCGAATACAACAGGTGTAAACCTACAGTGAAATTCTTACTTACAAGCCCTTAACCAACAATGCTTTAAGAGGGTGTTTTTTTTATTAAAAAAAAAGTTAAGTAAAAAATAGAAATCAAAAGTAACAAATAATTAAGCAAATAATTAAACAGCAGGAGTAGAATAACAATTGCAAGGCGACATACAGGGAGTACCGGTACAGAGTCAGGATCGAGGGAAAGATAAACTGAGCAAAGTACAGAGAGATCCTTGACGAAAATCTGCTCCAGGACCTCAGACTGGAGAGACCTGAAAATAGCTGTGCAGCGACGCTCCCCATCCAACCTGACAGAGCTTGAGTGGATCTGCAGAGAATAAATGGGAGAAACCCTCCAAATACAGGTGTGCCAAGCTTGTAGCGTGATACCCAAGAAGACTTGAGGCTGTAATCCCTTCCAAAGGTGCATCAACAAAGTACTGAGTAAAGTGTCTGAATACTTACAGTGAGGGAAAAAAGTATTTGATCCCCTGCTGATTTTGTACATTTGCCCACTGACAAAGAAATGCGATTTTCTGGATTTTTTGTTGTTGTTATTCTGTCCCTCACTGTTCAAATAAACCCACCATTAAAATTATAGACTGATCATTTCTTTGTCAGTGGGCAAACGTACAAAATCAGCAGGGGATCAAATACTTTTTTCCCTCACTGTATGTAAATTATGTTGTATTGTGTGTTGATTGATGAGGGGGAAAAAACCATTTTAGAATAGGGTCGTAACATAACTATAACGACACAGGACAAGACCCAGATGCGGACACAGGAGGCAGATGGTTTCAGTCTCTGATATTATTAATAGACAAGGGACAGGCAAGAGGCAGGTCGTGGACAGGCAGATGTTTGTAAACCAGGTCAGAGTCAGATGGGTACAGGACGCCAGGCAGGCTCGAGGTCAGGGCAGGCAGAAAAGGGAGGACTAGAAAACAGGGACTAGTAAACCAGGAGTACTGAAAAACATGCTGGTAGGCTTGAGGAGACAAGATGAACCAGCAACAGACAAACAGAAACCACGGGTAAAAATGCCAAGGGGATAATGGGAACAAATGGGAGACACCTGGTGGGGGGGTGGAGACTAGCACAATACAAGTGAAACAGATCAGGGTGTGACAGTAACAAAATGTGGAAAAAGTCAAGGGATACTTCCTGAATAGGGTGCCATTTGATACGTAGTTCAAAGCTCCCCTCTTCTGGCTTCTCACCCTAGGAGTCTCACCCACGCAGCTGTGTACAGACTATTTCACTCAGGATGCTTAGGACACCTGCCAATGCCAGTTAGCTAGTGGGTCTATTGTTTGAATGAGTTTACCAAGGATACCGATTAATGTCAACAGGCCTCTTAAAACAACTTTTTGAAGTATAGCGGCCAAAAAGACTGTAAGTTACATGGTTATTTTCAATAAAGTATCACTGAATGAAAAAGGATTGGTGTTTCTTTTCTCACATATTGGGGTTAAGGTCTTTGTAGAGTATTTCTAAACATACCTTTGGACAAGGCCTAGCTAGCCTTAATTAGAATTTTTAAGAAGGGGTAAGGCTAAAGAGGATCCTTTAAACTCTTTAATTCAACTGTTGTTTTCATCAAAGGTCAGTGCACAGAATGTAGTGACAAATTGCTTGAGGCTTGACCTTCCCATCCTCTAATTACCATGAGCAAGGCCATGGTAAAGCTGGTGTTAGCCTAGCCTGAATCCCAGATCTGTTTGTGATGTTTTGCCAACTCCATTGCTGTAAGAGTTGACAAGACAGCACACACACACACAAGGCAGCACACGCAGATCTGGGACTCAGGCTAGGTATTAGCTATAAGGGCTAGCTCAGAGTATAGAGGGCTGAGTTGTCTGAGGTAAAAACTTTGGGCTACATGCCATAATACCTTAAAGAGGCCAAAAAACAAATAGGGTTATTTAGAGATGCAGTATATTTGCAGTAGCTGGAATTATGTCTCTCAAATTAAATGAGCAGTGAGTAGGCGCCTGCAAGTGTCCAGAAATAATTGGCCCACTTGCAAAGCTTAGCTAGTACATTGATGTGAATTGAGACATTCATAATGCTTTCAGGTACAAGCCCTATGATCTGATGTTTTTGTCTTCTCGTTCATTCATATTCAAGACGGAGAACATAAACTTTCAAAGGAAGTAAATTCAGAACTACACACCGGCGAGCCCAGCTTCAAGGCCTGTGTGATCTTACTGAACCCAACTGAGCTGTGCTAGCAATGACGCAGAGGACTGTGTTTGTACTGCCAAAACCAATGGCCATGGAGTCTGTATAACTCCATTTCACAGTGAAACGGAGAATACAACTTCTGCACAAATGAACCTATATTTTCATGGGTTCAAAATTGTATAGGTCTATTACTTCAGCCTCAGCTTGGAGGTTTGTTATTTGTCTCAAAGATTCTACGGGAAATTACTCAAATTTAATTTAAGCTGGCCAATGTAAATGACTGAAGCTAAGAAAAAAGTTTTAATTTGCAAAAAAAAATAAATAATCTTGGCTTCTTGACAAAGACTTGCTAACATATAAAAAAATGTCCCTATGGTGTACTCTGATCATAGAAATAGAATAATGTGATTATTTTTTGTGGTCCTGTTTCCCTCAGGTTGTTCTAGAATGGCAGAGGCTGTCTAAATGTGTTTTTAATTACTTTAGAGCCATGTAGACAATATACATGTACACATCATAACTTAGGTTATGAACTGAAGAATGTGAATGCTCAACTGTCATGACTAATTAGTAAAGTTATACATGACCACTTAAAAAAAAAGGAAAAATACTATATTTGCTATTATTCGACCAAGCCACAGCATTATTTAAATACCATGACAAAAGGTACACTTTTATTTGAATGTAGTTTTGGGAGGACTACTGAATTAGAATGTTTGAACAAATTTGCTTTGAATAATTGTAATAATGCAAAGCAGTTGGAGGAGTAGGTATTGTGATGCGATACCATGTTGTGCTATCATTCACCCTTGAATAAATGGAGCAGAATGACTGATCAATCTTAGATTCCCTCTCCTCTCTGTGCTCATTTGTGGTTCACATCACAATCCTCACAGTCATTGGCTAATTTACATTTCTCAAGCTCGTGCTTTCTTTCCCTGGGTAATTTGTGGTTGCATTTCCTTGTTTCCCTTGATTTCTTGCCTCTGAGAGCACAAATAGATCAAGACTCTCCTGCATATGCTTTTCTTTAGTGCCTCCTCCTCCCTCATCATCCTGCCCCTCTTTCTCGTCCTCCTCCTCCCTGGATGTTTACAGTGGCAACACTTGGCTCCACCAACGTCATTTCCATGTACATTATTAACCCTTTGACTATGAATCCAATGATGCACAATTCATTTATCACCTCTCCCTTCATTAAGAAGGCAATATGGGTCAACACACGTGTTCATTTGCCTTGCCTGTGGTCAGAATCACTGGCGTAACACACACCCCCCGCAAGGCTTTAGGCCCCCCAAAAAAATACATGGTTTCTCTGTCATTGAGTCCGGACTCATTACTGAAATAAATAAACATTCAGGTTTTCATAATGCGTGTCTTTAGATAGGAGACGTTGTATTACACTGTGAGGAATGATTGTGCAACCCATCAAGTTGGCTGAAATTAACAAAATTGTATCTCTGCTTTCATGGCCTTTTAAAGCCACTTCTGAAATTAAATGCTTAACCTGGAGTCTGTTTTGAAATGCTCTTAAGATGTAGTGGCTTTAAAAACATTAAAGCAATTTGAGACGATTAATGTCCATCACAATTCTTAGCAGTGCAGCAGCTGGTTTTAAATTAATTAAATGTTTTTAAATGTTTTGACAGGTCGCCATGTGGATGGAAAGGAATTTCAAACACAGATTCACCCACAAAGACAATGACGGTTTTCCAATGGCGCTAAGCACAGGCAAAAAGCTGTGCTGGTTCAGTCTGCTTTCCACCAGACACTGGGAGATAAATATACCTTTCAGCAGGACAATAAATTAAAACACAGGCCAAATATATACTTGAGTTGCTTATCAAGAAGACAGTGAACGCTCCTGAGTGGCCGTCTTACAGTTTTGACTTAAATCTACTTGAAAATCTATGGCAAGACCTGAAAATGGTTGTCTAGCAATGATAAACAATCAATTTGACAGAGCTTGAAGAATTTGGAAATAATAAATGGGCAAATGTTGCACAATTCAGCTGTGGAAAGCTCTGAGACTTACCCAGAAAGACTCACAGCTGTAATCGCTGCCAAAGGTGCTTCTACAAAGTATTGACTCAGGGGTGTAAACACTTATGTAAATGACATATTTCTGTATTTAATTTTCAATATATTTGCAACCATTTCTAAACACAGGTTTTCACTTTGGCATTATGGGGTATTTTGTGTAGATGGGTGGGGAAAATCTATTTAATCCATTTTGTAACACAACAAAATGTGGAATCAGGGTTATGCATTCTTTCTGAAGGCGCTGTAACTTCATCCAAATCCAAAAGTTAATTTGACAGGTCATTTGTGGATATAAAGGCTTATGTTAAAGAACAGGCCGGGATGAGGGAAGATAAAATAGGCCCCTAAATGGCAGGCAATTCAAGAAAGAAAAAAAGTTAGTCGGCCAGTAGGATGCAGAAAACGCAATAGACTATTTACAGATAATATTTACAATGAATACATAAGCAGGTGCTGATCAGTCTATGGTATAAATAAGAAAAGCACAACTGCAATGTTTCGACTGCAAGAGTCTTCTTCAGGCAGCCTTTACCACATTTTTTGTACTAGCAGCCTATTTCTTCTCTTTCTTCAGTTGCAGCACACAATGTCCTTGGCCACAATACGTTTACTACAGCATGTCACCATACAGTATGTCATCAATACATCTATTTGATCTAATATTGTATACAGTGAATTGTACTGTGACACAATCAAACAATGTCAGGGGACAGAAATTGGCATGCGTCTTTGCATGTTGTATCAAACAGGTTACAGTTGTGACAGTCAGCAGTGTTGTCTTGAGGAAATGGTCAACGCAGTTTGACAAGCCAGGCTGGGCTGGGAGGGATACAAGATTTGCACAGCACAGGGCCCAGAGTGAAAAAGGAAAAGAGAGTGGAGGAAATTGAGTTGGAGAGTTTAAAAATAATTCAAATCAGATAATATACCCTTGGGTAGCGTTAGAGGGATTAAAGGGATACTTCGAGATTTGGAAATTAATCCCTTTCTCTACTTCACCAGAGTGAGATGAACTCATGAACAGCATTCTTATGTCTCTGCATCCAGTATGAAGGAAGTTAGAGGTTGTTTCACGAGCCAATGCTAGCGTTAGCGCAATGACTGGAAGTCTATGGTGTCTACTAGCATGCTAGCAGTTACCATAGAGCAGTTGCGCCAATGCTAGTCAGCAACTTCCTTCAAACTGCACGCCGAGATAAAAATGGTATCCACAAATTCCTCTGACTCTGTGGATAAAGATACTGTAGATAAAGGGCTTCATTGACAAAATCCTAAATTATCCATTTAAGAGTTACTCAAGAGTGAGAAATATGTTATTAAAAATGACCAATTGTCAAAATCACATGCACAAGACCAATTTCCTTTTTATAGGTATCAGGCAAATCTACATTTAAATTCACCACCATTTTGTGAATTACTGCAACTACAGAATTCTTTAACATGAAGCAAAGTCATTACAGAAACCCAATGGAGGTGATGGGGGCATGTTTTCTTTTTTTAAATGGCCAAATCAAATCAGCTTCAAGTAACATCAAACCAAATAATGGAGTTGATTTCAGGTGATTTGGACATTATTTGCTCCCATCACTTCCATAGATTTTTAGCTAGCGGTGGCTAAAGATGGCTGAAGTTTGTAATGGCCATTAAAGAAAACTGAACCATGGATTATAGTTTCTCCTGGCCCATAGACTACTTTCACGGTGAGGATCCATCTTTCAGGGTGTGGAACCATCTAACATAAAGTTATAAATAGTGAAAAATTCCTATAACAATGTATCTCCAAGCAGTACCACTACTGTTATGTATTGAGGTCAGTTTCTTCTGTGGGGTCAGTCCATTCCTCCGTATTATTCTGCCCATTGATCCACAGACGGCCCCCTGATGGAGGGTTGTATCACTACCACTCCCTCCTTCCCTCACGTTAAACATATTGAAATTCCCCCAAATGGACCTCCTAGCTGCTCTAACAATGCCAGCATCCCAAATGGCACACAATTCCCTTTATAGTGCACTACTTCGGACCAGGGACCTATATAGGGAACAGGGTGCCATTTGGGATGCAATCAATGTTCCACCTGAAGAGCCCTGTCTGCCACTCACAAGCTAATACTGTGGAGATGATCAGGGGTCAATACGGCGCCGGAGCCCTGTGGTGTGTACCGCTTCGCTTAATATCATGCTCCATATCACACTTAATATCACACGGCCCTCGTCAAACTCAACCTAAGTGCCGCTCACAAAGTACACACACTCCACTCTAATTCTATCGTTAAGTCATTACCCTAAAGGAGTTGTTATTTTATTGTGTTAAAAAGGAGTTGTTATTTTATTGTGTTAATATATCCTTTTTTTCCAATTTATTTAATTTATTTACTGTTTAAATCTGCATTGTTGGGAATAGGCTCATAAGTAAGCATTTCTTGGGAAAGTCTACACCTCTTGTATTCGGCGAATATGACCAATAAAATGTGATTGATTTGATTATGAATCGCAGAGACACACCACCATTTGGGAAACACTGATCTAGGAGTCACACTTGAATAATTCTGAACACCTCTCCCATCTTCTCACTATTTCCCATTGAATTATACTAAGACCCTAATGTGCTTAAGAATAATTGAACCCTGACATAATTACTGTGTCGATGTGTTTCAATTATCACAGACTTTTATGTATCCCAGCAACTTATACCCTTGCACCTATTCTGCATTGTCAATATGCTGACTATCCTCAAAATCGTACAGTTATGAACATAACTACTGTTCCCTGAAGGAGTGAACGAGGTATAACATACTATGGGGACATGCAATCATGCCCCAAGCCGGCTCTGAGGGTACCAAACTAGGAGCCCCACGTTAGACCAAGCACACACAGGTTCCAGCTCCTTTTTCCCGAACACTGACCTGAGAAGCCTGAACTGTCAGACCCTGATGAGGGCTGAACTGTGAGAGACCCATATAGGGAACCAGAACCTGCTGCAACTTGGCTATGTGCAGTGACACACTGCCCCTGCAGCCCAAGTCCATTGATCCCACGGTACTCACCTTGCTAACCTGAAATGTCAGAACTCTACAAGGTGCCGCAAATCCAAAACAACAAAACACCTGTAAAGCGCACACGAGGGCTATATAGAGTCGATGAATCATGGCAGCCCGAGACTTAAACCCACAGCATTTAGATTTTTTTTATTTGAACCTTTATTTGACCTTTTCATGCGCGAGTTCCAAATATCGCCTCAGCGTGAGTTTTTTCTGCACGTGATGTTAGAACGTTCTCTCCATTCCAGAATGTTACTGTTACTCAGCAGTACAGTTAATCCGCGCTGCCCTCAAATCATAGGCTGTTTCAACTTGTCAATTTCAACTTATTTTTTTTTTCTAATAACAGTTTGATTTGAAGTGTGTTCCGCCTCATTCATTCACATAAAAGTAGTCATTTTTACATTTACGGACCAATATTTTTTTTTTTAACATTTCTGACCCGGACAAAATTCCCCAAGCACTTCCCAATTGTTTGTGCAGTTCAAGTCTGCAGACATTTGCTCATCTCCCGTCCTGTACACACATGTTCCATCTGAACTGTCCAATTACAAAACATCCCTTGTTCAGAAATCATCTCACCTGTTAGTTGGTGGTGAACTATGTGGTAATTGAGGGCTGCGTTGATCAGATGGAAAAACATATTCTTATACCACTTGGTCATTTTCTGAGTGCATTCCACAAAGCTGTTTATCATGTCCGCCTTATCCACTGCCCCCATTTTGAGGTTATAGTCAAGCAGACAGTCTGGTTCGATTTTTCTCTCTCCCGTCAGGTGGTCCACCTTCCCTGTGGCCGACATGGTTACTGTATGGACAGTGGAGAGGACATGGATGTCTTGTTTGTCATGCCACATTACTGCCAGCTGTTGACTGTTCTCCTTGAACTCCACCTCCCCTCTCTGCATCTTCCTGCATCGGAATGCCGGCATCCACTTCCGGTTTGACCTGACTGTGCCACAGGCCCCTGTGCTGTTGGAGAGCAGATGCTGGAAGAGTGGCGATTGCTGTAACAATTTTCCACATACAAAGTGTGTCCCTTGCTGAGAGATGAGGAGCCAGCATGGTCATCACCGCGGACCCGGACACCCAGGTAAATGCATAGGTCCTTGTATGGTCCAAAGACTCATCCAAATGCTATTGTCAGGCTGGAAAGAACATTTCTTATTTTGTATGACGGGTCATTTAGGATGGCAGTAGCATTGTTGACAAAATGCAGTCATTGCAGCAGAACTAGGTAGCAGTCTTGGGAAAAGAGGGTGGCAAAGAAGGGAGTTGCAAACATGGGATCTGTGCTCCAGCATTCTCTTAGGGAGTTCTTCTTTCCTATCCCCATGAGAAGGACTGTCACCAGGAAGGTATACATTTCACAAATTGTGGATGTGCCCCCCACTTCTGGCTCTCTCTTCTCCTGTAGCTCCAAGGCATAGCAATTGGTTTCTACTATGTCTACCACCAGCTCTTCTGTCAGAAACAACTTGAAGCACTCTGCCTCAGATGGAAATGACAAGGGGCATTGAACTCCAGACCGGGACTCATCAAAGCAAACAGCAGGGCCAGGAGGGGTGAAATAGCTTGCAGCCTTCCAGCTACCACAGAACTCCTGTACTTCATCCACTGTCGGTCTGCCTCCATCACCACCAGCATCTTCAAAGGGAACTGAGACTTGGTTGCTGGACAAGGGGTCCTGAGATTCATGGTTCTCAATGGCTGGGGGGCAGTTCCTCACGGTCTCTGTCAGAATCTGATTCCTGACTTTCATACTCAGACTCATTGTCAGATTTTTTTTCCCTTTTGAAAGACATTGCTAATGCTAAATCAAATCAATTTATTTATATAGCCCTTCTTACATCAGCTGATATCTCAAAGTGCTGTACAGAAACACAGCCTAAAACCCCAAACAGCAAGCAATGCAGGTGTAGAAGCAAGGTGGAAAAACTCCCTAGAAAGGCCAAAACCTAGGAAGAAACCTAGAGAGGAACGAGGCTATGAGGGGTGGCCAGTCCTCTTCTGGCTGTGCCGGGTAGAGATTATAACAGAACATGGCCAAGATGTTCAAATGTATATAAATGACCAGCATGGTCAAATAATTATAATCACAGTAGTTGTCGAGGGTGTAGCAAGTCAGCACCTCAGGGGTAAATGTCAGTTGGCTTTTCATAGCCGCAGGCAGAACAGTTGAAACTGGAGCAGCAGCACAGCCAGGTGGACTGGGGACAGCAAGGAGTCATCATGCCAGGTAGTCCTGAGGCATGGTCCTAGGGTTCAGGTCCTCCGAGAGAAAGAAAGAGAGAGAAAGAGAGAATTAGAGACAGCATACTTAAATTCACACAGGACACCGGAGAAGACAGGAGAAGTACTCCAGATATGACAAACTGGCCCTAGCACCCTGACACATAAACTACTGCAGCATAAATACTGGAGGCTGAGATAGGAGGGGTCAGGAGACACTGTGGCCCCATCCGATGACACCCCCGGACAAGGCCAAACAGGAAGGATATAAACCCACCCACCTTGCCAAAGCACAGCCCCCACACCACTAGAGGGATATCTTCAACCACCAACTTACCATCCTGAGACAAGGCCGAGTATAGCCCACAAAGATCTCCGCCACGGCACAACCCAAGGGGGAGCGCCAACCCAGACAGGAAGATCACATCAGTGACTCAACCCACTCAAGTGACGCACCCCTCCTAGGGATGGCAAGAAAGAGCCCCAGTAAGCCAGTGACTCAGCCTCTGTAATAGGGTTAGAGGCAGAGAATCCCAGTGGAGAGAGGGGAACCAGCCAGGCAGAGACGGCAAGGACGGTTCGTTGCTCCAGAGCCTTTCCGTTCACCTTCACACTCCTGGGCCAGACTACACTCAATCAAATGACCCACTGAAGAGATGAGTCTTCAGTAAAGACTTAAAGGTTGAGACCGAGTCTGCATCTCTCACATGGGTATGCAGAGCATTCCATAAAAATGGAGCTCTATAGGAGAAAGCCCTGCCTCCAGTTGTTTGCTTAGAAATTCTAGGGACAATTAGGAGGCCTGCATTTGGGACCATAGCATACGTGTAGGTATGTACTGCAGGACCAAATCAGAAAGATAGGTAGGAGCAAGCCCATGTAATGCTTTGTAGGTTAGCAGTAAAACCTTGAAATCAGCCCTTTGGGGCTTCGCCATTTTTCATTGAAATGTACAGCTGTGTGTCATCCTTATAGCAGTGAAAGTTAACAGTATGTTTCCGAATGACATCCCCAAGAGGTAAAATATATAGTGAAATCAATAGTGTTCCTAAAACGGAACCTTGAGGAACACCGACATTTACAGTTGATATGTCAGAGGACAAACCATTCACAGAGACAAACTGATATCTTTCTGACAGATAAGATCTAAACCAGGCCAGAACCTGTCCGTGTAGACCAATTTGGGTTTCCAATCTCTCCAAAATAATTTGGTGATCGATGGTATCAAAAGCAGCACTAAGGTCTAGGAGCATGAGGACAGATGCAGAGCCTCGGTCTGACTCCATTAAAAGGTCATTTACCACCTTCACAAGTGCAGTCTCAGTGCTATGATGGGGTCTAAAACCAGACTGAAGCATTTTGTATACATTGGTTGTCTTCAGGAAGGCAGTGATTTGCTGCGTAAGAGCTTTTTCAATTTTTTTTGAGAGGAATGGAAGATTTGATATAGGCCGATATTTTTTTATACTTTCTGGGTCAAGGTTTGGCTTTTTCAAGAGAGGCTTTATTACTGCCACTTTTAGTGAGTTTGGTACACATCCGGTGGATAGAGAGCCGTTTATTATGTTCAACATAGGAGGGCCAAGCACAGGAAGCAGCTCTTTCAGTAGTTTAGTTGGAATAGGGTCCAGTATGCAGCTTGAAGGTTTAGAGGCCATGATTATTTTCATCATTGTGTCAAGAGATATAGTACTAAAACACTTGAGTGTCTCTCTTGATCCTAGGTCCTGGCAGAATACGCAGATTTAAAGAGGAGTCCGTAATTTGCTTTCTAATGATCATGATCTTTTCCTCAAAGAAGTTTATGAATTTATTACTGTTGAAGTGAAAGCCATCATCACAAAAAGAAATTGTGGATTGTTCTTATTTTCCTCAATTCAGTTGGAAAAATAGGATGATCGAGCAGCAGTGAGGGCTCTTCGGTACTGCACGTTACTGTCTTTCCAAGCTAGTCGGAAGACTTCCAGTTTGGTGTGGCGCCATTTCCGTTCCAATTTTCTGGAAGCTTGCTTCAGAGCTCGGGTACTTTCTGTGTACCAGGGAGCTAGTTTCTTATGAGAAATGTTTTTAGTTTTTAGGGGTGCAACTGCATCTAGGGTATTGCGCAAGGTTAAATTGAGTTCCTCAGTTAGGTGGTTAACTGATTTTTGTCCTCTGACGTCCTTGGGTAGGCAGAGGGAATGCTACAGCTTAGCTGACTAGCTACATACATAAACAGCAGCACTGAATGGCTCAGAGTGGGAGAGAGAAGTGACGTAATTGACTGCAGGCACGCTCCATTTGTATCAATAAATCCCTATCAGAAAATGTTTTGTGTGGTAATTATTGATATATTTACTGTTTTATTCACATGTTTTCAAGTTCCAGTGATAAATCATGCATTCCGATTCTTGCATAGATTGTAATGGGCACATATTATTGTGTGTAAAATACTTTTTTTAAGGTAGTGCTGATTATGATGTGCTAAGATAATTCCAGCTATGTGTTGAGCCATGTTTGTTGACATACAATGCATTCTGAGTTTCACGTAGTCGTCTGTCGGACCAAAGATGCTATAACAAAATGAGGTGGGGGAGGGTTCACACATTTTTTGAGAACTTCAGGAAGTGAATGGTGGGATGTGAACGATGGTAGATGACACATCCATTCAACATGCATACTATAAACAGACCAAACTCATCTTGTCATCTCTTATTGTCTTTGGTTTCTGTGAGGGAAGAAAAGCATGGTGGTGCACTGAAATTAATCATCGTTCGATTACTTTCGATTTCTAGAAAGTGTTTTTCTCAATTATTTCAATCAATGGTGAGCTCACCCATGTGATTAATTATCAATATTAATTGCTATTAGCTAATTCATATTGTAGTTTACGTCAGCCAAGAGTTGAAAAAATATGACCGCTTGTGTTGTGTCAATCTTTCCTCAGTTAGTGCTAGGACAAATGTAGCCTACATTTTTCCGGTTTGGATGATTGTGTTATGCTATAGATACTTCTGTGAATATCTGAACATTGCATCTAAAAATAAACTTCACACATTCTGGACATAACTTCATAAGGACTGGGTTTGTGTAAATAGTTTCTGAAAAAGTGTGGCCAGCTCAAATACTGATTGTTGCTTCATTTGAAACTGACCGTTCTAAATAAGCATTCTAATCACACAGGTGTGGTCATATGATTCAGGGACCACAGTAGAACAATCACACACGTTATGGTACGTGTGAAAGGGTTAACCTCTTAGTGGTCCCTTCACGTGCCAATCCCGTTAGTGGGACAGATTTGACAACATCCGGTGAAATTGCAGAGCGCCAAATTCAAACTACAGAAATATCAATATTCATCCTTCACGAAAATATAAGTGTAATACATCAAAATAAAGCATAACTTCTTGTTAATCCAGCCGCTGTGTCAGATTTCAAAAATACGGCGAAAGCACACCATGCCATTATCTGAGAACAGCGCCCCGCATACAAACACATGAAAATCTTTTTTCAACCAGGCAGGTGCGACACAAAAGTCAGAGCCTTACCTTTGAAGATATTCTTATTTTTGCAATCTCAAATGTCTCAGTGACACAATGAATGGTCTCTTTGTTTGATAAATGTAAAAAAAAAAGGGCAAATTTGATTCGTTTCCAACTTGCCCAACATGACTCAAAGTATCTAAAAGTTACCTGTAAACTTGGTCCAAACATTTCATACAACGTTCCAAACTCATGTATCCTAAAATGTAAATAATCAATCAAATTTAAGACGGGATAATCTGTTTCCAATACCGAAGAAAAATAACACGGAGCATGCTCCTGTTCACGCGCAACAAAAGACTAGGGACCTTCAGAGTGACACACAAAGAACAGCACTTCTTCATTTCTCAAAAGAAAAACATCGACCAATTTCTAAAGAAGCCAAAGGAACTGCATCCAGGTTCCTAATAAATAGGGTTTCCCATAGAAAACATTGGAAAATTCTATGACCTCTGGATGGTTTTCCCTCAGGGTTTCACCTGCCAAATCAGTTTTGTTATACTCACAGACATTATATTAACATCTTTAGGAACTTTAGAGTATTTCTATCCAAATCTACCAATTATATGCATATCCTAGCTTCTGGGCCTGAGGAACAGGATGTTTACTTTGGGCACGCTTTTCCTCCGGACGTCAAAATACTGCCAAATAGCCTTAAGTTTTAACTAGGCGAGTCAGTTAAGACTTGGTAATCACCAATTGCTGCTCTTTTGACCCTATGATCACTCGGCTACACAGCTGTTGCCCCTGGACTGTTTTAATATGGTACCTCATTTTGTTTACCTGTCAGCCCCAGCCTCGAACTCAGGTCCTGTATGTACCTAACTGACCCGCTCTGCCCATTCATCACCATTTACCCGTTGTTGTCTTAGCTCTCCTGATCAACACCTGTGATTGCTTTACGCCTATCTCTAATGTCAATATGCCTGGTCTACTGCTTTCTTGGCTAGTTTGTATTGTTTTATTTCACTGTAGAGGCCTCAGTAATGCTCAAAATGCATTAGATAGCTATTTTTTCCCATCCCACACACATGCGGAGACCTCACCTGGCTTAACTGGTGCCTCCAGAGACATCCTCTCACATCGTCACTCAACGCCTAGGTTAACCTCTACTGTAGTCTGTACATTATGCCCTGAATCTATTCTACCACGCCAAGAAATCTGCTCCTTTTATTCTCTGTCCCCAATGCACTAGACAACCAGTTCTTATAGCCTTTAGCCGTACCTTTATCCTACTCCTCCTCTGTTCCTCTGGTGATGTAGAGGTTACCCCAGGCCCTGTAGCCCCCAGTTCCACTCCCATTCACCAGGCACTATCATTTGTTGACTTATGTAACTGTAAAAGCCTTGGTTTCCTGATTGTTAACATCAGAAGCCTCGTCCCTAACTTTGTTTTATTCATTGCTTTAGCACACTCCACCAACCCTGATGTCCAAGCCGTGTCTGAATCCTGGCTTAGGAATGCCACCAAAAATTCTGAAATTTCCATCCCCAAATACAAATTTTCTGTCAAGATAGAACTGCCAAAGGGAGCAGAGTTGCAATCTACTGCAGAGATAGTCTGCAGAGGTCTGTCATCCTATCCAGGTCTGTGCCCAAACAGGTCGAACTTCCACTTATAAAAATCCACCTTTCCTGAAATAGGTCTCTCACTGTTGACACTTGTTATAGACCCCCTCAGCCCCCAGCTGTGCCCTGAACACAATCTATAAATTAATTGCCCCCCATTTATCTTTAGGGTTTGTACTGTTAGGTGACCTAAACTGGGATATGCTTAACACCCCGGCCATCCTACAATCTAAACTAGATCCCCCCAATCTCAGCCAAATTATCAAGGAACCTACCAGGTACAACCCTAAATCCGGGCACCCTCATAGATATCATCCTGACTAACCTGCCCTCTAAATACACCTTTGCTGTCTTCAACCAGGATCTCAGCGATCACTGCCTCATTGCCTGCGTCCGCTATGGGTCCGCGGTCAAACGACCACCCCTCATCACAGTCAAACGCTCCCTAAAACACTTCAGTGAGCAGGCCTTTCTAATCGACCAGGCCTGGGTATCCTACAATCTAAGCTAGATGCCCTCAATCTCACACAAATTATCAAGGAACCTAACAGGTACAACCTTAAATCAATAAACACGGGCACCCTCATAGATATCATCCTCACCAACCTGCCCTCTAAATACAACTCTGCTGTCTTCAACCAGGATCTCAGTGATCACTGCCTCATTGCCTGCGTCTGTAATGGGTCCGCGGTCAAACGACCACCCCTCATCACTGTCAAACGCTCCCTAAAACACTTCAGCGAGCAGGCCTTTCTAATCGACCTGGTAGGATATAGATCTCATTCAGTCAGTAGAGGATGGCTGGTTATACTTTAAAAGTGCTTTCCTCCCCATGTTAAATAAGCATGCCCCATTCAGAAAATGTAGAACTAAGAACAGATATGGCCCTTGGTTAACTCCAGATCTGGCTGCCCTTGACCAGCACAAAAACATCCTTTGGTGTACTGAATTAGCATCGAATAGCCCCCACGATATGCAACTTTTCAGGGAAGTTAGGAACCAATATACACAATCAGTGAGGAAAGCAAAGGCTAGCTTCTTCAAACATAAATTTGCATCCTGTAGCACAAACTCCAAAAAGTTCTGGGACACTGTAAAGTCGATGGAGAATAAGAGCACCTCCTCCCTGCTGCCCACTACACTAAGGCGAGGAAACACTGTCACCACCGATAAATCTACGATAATCGAGAATTTCAAGAATAATTTTTCTACAGCTGGCCATGCTTTCCACCTGGCCACCCCTACCCCGGTCCACAGCTCTGCACCCCCCACAGCAACTTGCCCAAGCCTACCCAAATTCTCCTTCACCCAAATCCAGATAGCTGATGTTCAGAAAGAGCGGCAAAATCTGAAACCCTACAAATCAGCTGGGCTTGACAATCTGGACCCTCTCTTTCTAAAATGATCTGCCGCAATTGTTGCATGCCCTATTACTAGCCTGTTCAACCTCTCTTTTGTATCGTCTGAGATCCCTAAAGATTGGAAACCCAGTTTGGGTCTAGAGTGTCTTCCCTCTTCAAATGGGGAGACATTCTAGACCCAAACTGTTACAGACCTATATCTATCCTGCCTTTCTAAAGTCTTCGAAAGCCAAGTTAACAAACAGATCACCGACCATTTCGAATCCCACCATACCACCTGGTACATTGTGCTGGTTATGGGTGCACCTCAGCCACGCTCAAGGTCCTAAACAATATCATAACCACCATCGATAAAAGACAATACTGTGCAGCAATCTTCATCGACCTGGCCAAGGCGTTCAACTCTGTCAATCAACGCATTCTTATTGGCAGACCCAACAGCCTTGGTTTCTCAAATGACTGCCTCGCCTGGATCACCAACTACTTCTCAGATAGAGTACAGTGTGTCAAATCGGAGGGCCTGTTGTCTGGACCTCTGGCAGTCTCTGGGGTGCCACATGGTTCAATTCTCAGGCCGACTCTTTTCTCTGTATGCATCAATGATGTCGCTCTTGCTGCTGGTGATTCTCTGATCCACCTTCTATGCAGATGACCCCATTCTGTATACTTCTGTCCCTTCTATGGACACTGTCTTAACAAACCTCCAAATGAGCTTCAATGCCCGCCCGTCTCGCAACCCTACTCTGGAAGGTTCTGACTTTTTATATGTGGACAACTACGAATACCTACGTGTCTGGTTAGACTTTTAAACTCCCCTTCCAGACTCACATTAAGCATCTCCAATCCAAAATTAAATCTAGAATCGGCTTCCTATTTTGCAACAAAGCATCCTTCACTCATGCTGTCCAAACATACCCTCAGTAAAACTGACTATCCTACAGATCCTTGACTTCGTCGATGTCAATAATCAATGTGCCCATAATCAATTGTGTTATTTGTTAATTTTTTTGCGTTGTTTGTAACTTATTTTGTAACTTATTGTGTTCACAATGTTGCTGTTACCGTCTCTTATGACCAAAAATAACTTCTGGACATCAGAACTGAGATTACTCACCACGGACTGGAAGAAGGATGACACGTTCTGACCGTAGTTCTTTTGTTAGGTCTTTGTTTTAGTATGGTCAGGGCGTGAGTTGGGTGGGTTGTCTATGTTCGTTTTTCTATGTTGTGTTTTGAGTTTGGCCTGGTATGGTTCCCAATCAGAGGCAGGTGTCGTTAGTTGTCTCTGATTGAGAATCATACTTAGGTAGCCTTTTTCCACCTGTGTTTTCGTGGGTGTTTGTTTTCTGTTGTGTGTCTGCACCAGACAGAACTCTTTTCGGTCGTTTCGCTTTGTTATTTATTTATTTATTTATTTATTTATTTTCCCCGTGTTCATTTTAATAAATATGGACACATACCACGCTGGATATTGGTCCTCACCTTCTTCCATCCACAACGACCGTTACATCCGATGAGAAAGATATACTTTTCTCCCGGGAACAGGCCCAGATCCACTTCATTTGCGTGAAGAAAAGACGGAGGAAACGAGGACGCAGATCAGGCTGCCTTTTGAGAATCCGTAGGTGATGCCAACTCCCATTGGCATCAATTCTACTTGCTAACATGCAATCATTGGAAAATAAAAAGGATGACCTACGATTACAGTTATCCTACCAACAGCACATTAAGAACTGTAATATGTTATGATTCACAGAGTAGTGGCTGAATGACGACACTGACAAGAGCTGGAGGGGTTTTCAATGCACTTGCAGAACAGAGAAGTCTGGTAAGACGAGGGGTGGGGGTGTGTATTTTAGTCATTAACAACTGGTGAGCAATATCAAATATTAAAGAAGTCTCGAGGTATTGCTCACCTGAGGTATAGTACCTTATGATAAGCTGTAGACCACACTATATACCAAGAGTTCTCATCTATATTATTCGAAGCCGTTTATTTCCCACCACAGACCGATGCTGGCACTAAGAGCACACTCAACCAACTCTATAAATTCATAAGCAAACAAGAAGATGCTCACCCAGAAGCGGCACTCCTAGTGGCCAGGGACTTTAATGCAGGCAAACTTAAATCAATTTTACCAAATGTATACCAGCATGTCACGTGTACAATCAGAGGAAAAAAAACTCTAGACAACCTTTACTCCACACACAGAGATGCATACAAAGCTCTCCCCTGCCCTCCATTTGGCAAATCTGACCATAATTCTATCCTCCTGATTCCTGCTTACAAGCAAAAAAATAAAGCAGGAAGTACCAGTGACTCGTTCAATATGGAAGTGGTCAGATGGCGTGGATGCTACGCAACAGGACTGTTTTGCTAGCACAGACTGGAACATGTTCTATAATTCATCCAACGGCATTGAGGTGTATACCACCTCAGTCATCGGCTTCATCAATAAGTGCATTAATGATGTCATCCCCACAGTGAACCTTACATATCCAAACCAGAAGCCGTGGATTACAAGCAACATCCACATCGAGCTAAAGGCTAGAGCTGATGCTTTCAAGGAGCGAGACACTAATCCGGACGCCTATAAGAAATCCCACTATGCCCTCAGACGAACCATCAAACAAGCAAACCGTCAATACAGGATTTAAATTGAATCCTACTTCCCCAGCTCTGACGCTCGTCGGATGTAGCAGGGAAACCCAGACGTGAGCTACCCAGTGACGCAATCTTACAAGACAAGCTAAATGCCTTTTTGTGCTTGCTTCGAGGGAAGCAACACTGAAGAATGCACGAGAGCACCAGCTAATCTGGATGACTGTCTGATAACGCTCTTGGTAGCCGATGTGAGCAAGACCTTTAACAGGTCAACATTCACAAAGGCGAGGGGCCAGATGGGTTACCAGGACTTGTACTCAAAGCATGCGCGGACCAACTGACAAGTGTCTTCACTGACATTTTCAACCTCTCCCTGACTGAGTCTGTAACACCTGCATGTTTCAATAGACCACCATAGTTCCTGTGCCCAAGGAAGCAAAGGTAACCTGCCTAAATGAATACCGCCACGTATCACTCACGTCGGTAACCATGAAGTGCTTAGAAAGGCTGGTCATGGCTCACATCAACCTCATCCTCCCGGATACACTTGATCCACTCCAAACTGCATACCGCCCCAACAGATCCACAGATGACGCAATCTCAATCACACTCCACACGGCCCTTTCCCACCTGGACAAAACCTATGTGAGAATACTGTTCATTGACTACAGCTCAGCATTGAACACCATAGTGCCCACAAAGCTCATCACTAAGCAAAGGACCCTGGGACTAAACACCTCCCCCTGCAACTGGATCTTGGACTTCCTGATGGGCTGCCCCCAGGTGGTAAAGGTAGGCAACAACACATCTGCCACGCTGATCCTCAACACTGGGGCCCCTCAGGGGTGTGTACTTAGTCCCTTCCTGTACTCTTTGTTCACCCATGACTGCGTGGCCAAACACGACTCCAACACCATTAAGTTTGCTGATGACACAACAGTTGTAAGCCTGATCACCGACAACGATGAGACAGCCTATAGGGAGGATGTCAGAACTGGCAGTGTGGTGCCAGGACAACAACCTCTCTCTCAATGTGAGCAAGACAAAGGAGCTGATCGTGGACTACAGGAAAAGGTGGACCAAACAGGCCCCCATTAACATCAACCGGGCTGTAGTGGAGCTGGTCGAGAGTTTCAAGTTCCTTGCTGTCCACATCACCAATGATCTATCATGGTCCAAACACACCAAGACAGTTATGAAGAGGGCACGACAAAACCTTTTCCCCCTCAGGAGACTGAAAAGATTTGGCCTGGGTCCCCAGATCCTCAAAACATTCTACAGCTGCACCAGAGAGCATTCTGACCAGTTGCATCACCGCCTGGTATGGCAACTGCTCGTTATCTGACCATAAGGCGATACAGAGGGTAGTGCCTAAGGCCCAGCACATCACTGGGGCCAAGCTTCCTGCAATCCAGGACCTATATAATAGGCAGTATCAGAGGAGAGCCCATAAAATTGTCAGAGACTCCTGTCACCCAAGTCATTGACTGTTTTCTCTGCTACTGCATGGCAAGCGATACCGGAGCCCCAAGTCTAAGACCAAAAGGCTCCTTAACAGCTTCTACCCCCAATCCATAAGACTACTGAACAATGAATCAAATGGCCACCAGACCATCACATTGACCCACTCCTCCGTTTGCATTGTACACTGCTGCTACTCGCTGTTTATTATCTATGCATAGTCACTTCACCCCTACCTACATGTACAAAATACCTCTAACCTGTACCCCCACACTGACTGTTTGTTTGACTGATTGTTACGTTACTGTGTTACATTTTTATAATTGTTTTACTTAAAATGTTTAAAGTTTCATGATCTGAAATAAAAGATGCCAGAAATCTTCCATAAGCTACAAAATCTTATTTTGTGCAGTTTTGTGCAAACATTTTTGTACTCTCTAATTCTCTCTTTCTTTCTCTCTCTCGGAGGACCTGAGCCCTAGGACCATGCCTCAGGACTACCTGACATGACTCCTTGCTGTCCCCAGTCCACCTGGCCGTGCTGCTGCTCCAGTTGCAACTGTTCTGCCTTATTATTATTATTGGACCATGCTGGTCATTTATGAACATTTGAACATCTTGGCCATGTTCTGTTATAATCTCCACCCGGCACAGCCAGAAGAGGACTGAACACCCCACAGCCTGGTTCCTCTCTAGGTTTCTTCCTAGGTTTTGGCCTTTCTAGGGAGTTTTTCCTAGCCACCGTGCTTCTACACCTGCATTGCTTGCTGTTTGGCGTTTTAGGCTGGGTTTCTGTACAGCACTTTGAGATATCAGCTGATGTACGAAGGGCTATATAAATACATTTGATTTGATTTCTTTACATTCCTGTTAGTGAGCGTTTCTCCTTTGCCAAGATAATCCATCCACCTGACAGGTGTGGCATATCAAGAAGCTGATTAAACAGCATGATCATTACAGTTTCTTGTGCTGGGGACAATACAAGATCACTCTAAAATGTGCAGTTTTGTCAAACAATGCCAGTGAGAAGGACAAGAAAGTAGTCAAGATGACTAATTTGATTATAAGCCTCATCCATGTATTTGTATTTATTAAGGATCCCCATTAGCCAAGACAGCTACTCTTCCTGGGGTCCAGCAACATTAAGGCAGTTGTAAAATATTACAGGTGTATTTTTATCATTTTTTTTACACCTGATTCTACTGCTTGCATCAGTTACCTGATGTGGAATATAGTTCCGTATAGCCATGGCTCTACATAGCGCTGCATGCCTCCCATAGTCTGTTCCTGACTTGGATTGTGAAAAGACCTTTGGTGGCATGTCTTGTGGGGTATGCATGGGTGTCCGAGCTGTGTGCTCATAGTTTCAACAGACAACTTTGGTGAATTCAGCCTATCAACACTTCCTACCAAAACAATTATTGATGAAGTCAATCTCTCCTCCACTTTGAGCCATAAGTAATGTACATGCATATTATTAATGTTAGCTCTCCGTGTAAATTTAAAGCCAGCCGTGCTGCCCTGTTTTGAGCCAATTGTAATTTTCCGAGGTTCCTCTTTGTGGAACATGACCACATGACTGAACAGTAGTCCAGGTATGACAACTAGAGCCTGTAGAACCTGCCTTGTTGATATTGTTGGTTGACTTCTCGCCATTTTAGCTACTTTTGTATCAACATGTTTTGACCATGACAGCTTTACTTTACATTTTAGGCACCTCAACCTGCTCAATTTCCACATTACTTAATACAATATTTAGTTGAGGTTTAGTCTTTAGTGAATTGGTTTGTCCCAAATACAATGCTTTAAGTTTTTGAAATATTTATAACTAACTTATTCCTTGTCACCCATTCTGAAACTAACTGCAGCTCTTTGTTAAGTGTTGCTGTCATTTCACTCTGTAGTAGCTGACGTGTATAGTGTTGAGTCATCTACATACTGGGTTTATTCAAGGCCAGTGGCATGTCATTAGTAAAGATTGAAAAAAGTAAGGGGCCTAGACAGTTGACCTGGGGAAATCCTGATTCTACCTGGATTCTGTTGGAGAGATTTCCATTAAAGAACACCCTCTGTGTTCTGTTAGACTGGTAACTCTTTATCCAAAATATAGCAGGGGGTGTAAAGCCATAACACATATGTTTTTCCATCAGCAGACTATGTCTGATAATGTTAAAAGCTGCACTGAATTCAAACAAAACAGCTCCCTCGGTCTTTTTATCATCAATTTCTCTCAGCCAATCATCAGTCATTTGTGTAAGTGCCATGCTTAGAGTATGAACTTCCCTATGGGCCTGCTGAAAGTCTGTTGTCATTTTGTTTACAGTAAAATAGCATTGTATCTGGTCCAGCCGAACTTCATGTATCTCACTAGGTCAGGATTTTTAAGCCTCCATATACAGTGCCTTGCGAAAGTATTCGGCCTCCTTGAACTTTGCGACCTTTTGCTACATTTCAGGCTTCAAACATAAAGATATAAAACTGTATTTTTTTGTGAAGAATCAACAACAAGTGGGACACAATCATGAAGTGGAATGACATTTATTGGATATTTCAAACTTTTTTAACAATTCAAAAACTGAAAAATTGGGCGTGCAAAATTATTCAGCCCCTTTACTTTCAGTGCAGCAAACTCTCTCCAGAAGTTCAGTGAGGATCTCTGAATGATCCAATGTTGTTCCTGTAAACAATTAGTATTATATTCCTTCTCTTTAAGCCAAGTATGGACTGATTGTCTTTTTTATAATCTGCTAGACCAAATCCTTCTTTCTGAGTAGACCACACACAGCTCTCCCCATCCCAGTAAGGATGCATCATCTGTCATTAATACCCTCGTGAACCCTCTGCAACAGCAGTCGCAGGTCCCTCCAAGGAGTCAACACACTTCGGCACGACAGGGATACCTTGAGCAACCGATGGCAGTGGCAAGATGCATCCAGATGCATAGCAATCACCCTGCACTGAAATAGACACATGAACAGAAGTCCCAGATGCACCACATCTGGCCATCAGATCCAATAACCACAGGCACAAGAGAAAAGTGCCCAAACTGAAACCGTGACAGACAGAGCTGGAATGTGACACTCCTCTTTTGGGACAAAAATGCATGATTCAGAACCGAGACCGAGTGACATTGAATGTGCTGAGCCGGAGTCAAACAACTTTTCTTGTGATACACTATGAACCCCAGAGACTGAATATGGGAAACCAGTGTGGCAGTGTGGAGCGCCACCTGTTCCCTCGACTCCACTTTGACCAGCCAATCGTCCAGATACAGTATGCCAATACTCTGATCCCATGGCACCACACCATTTAAAAGGTGCGGGCGATAGGGAGAGCCTGAAAGGCAGGACCAGAAACTCATAGGCCACAACCTTTAAATTAAACCTCAGAAATTGTCTGTGGAGGAGGATGTATAGCCACATGAAATATGCATCCTTCAGATCTATGGACATGAAACAATCGCTGGGATGCACCGACTGCAATAGCCGGTGAAGTGTGAGCACTGAAGTGTGAGAACTTGCAAACCTTGAGGTGCTTGATTAAAACACCAGAAAGTCCAGAATGCGACGCAAAGTTTCATCACTCTTAGGAACTAGCTAAGATATTATGGCTGTACCAACTGCTCTGATGCCTGCTTTTGAAGGAGAGAGGACCATTGAGGTAATGACACCATGAAAAGGAGGAAGCCTACAGCAAACTGCAGTCCATACCCATTTGTCCCCTTCCTCATCATACATGACAAAACTGTGCATGCCCACCACTGGATGGAGTACACTGCCAGTCTCCCATACATTATTTCCTGAAGGGGCAGAGCACCACACTGAGAACTGGGATAATTAGTTTTTACTGTTGTGGTTGTTTTCATATCCACCACACTTGACAACCGTGTGTCTGAATGTGGGGAAGAAACTGTGTTTACTATGCCCACACCTGGACAATACCGCACTCTCTATACCCCTGAACACAGAGGAACCTTGGGTAGAAACAATTTGTGGTACCGGCGTTCTGATACCCGGCCCACACCGGGTTTGGAAACATTGGCAAGCAGTAACTTGACAGAGTCACTTGGGAGCACTGTTGCCATAGTAAATGCTTGGGGAGCAGGGCCCAGAGAACACGCCCCCTTCCCCGGCCTCCAGATATGGTCACAAAGTCTGTGCAGGGGAAGAATCCGCTCTCCTTTGACCCAGCATGGCGTCTGTGCCAAAACCTCCGCCGCTGCCCAGAAGCACTAAGGTGGTTAAAAACCGTCCTCTAAGCCGCCTCCTGGCCCGGGGCAACCCACCTCTGGCCTGGACCCTTTCCTTCCTAAACCCCGCAAAATATTACTGTGGGAAAACGACCCGTAGAGCTGCGTCCTGTTTTTCTTTCTCCTCGAAACGGGCCTGTATAGACCTCATAGGCAAGCCAAGCAACCTTCTTGGCGAACCTGGCTCATCCAAATCAGTGGAGGCTGCTGAGGGGAAGACGGCTCATAATAATGGTGGGAATGGAGCTAATGAAATGGCATCAAACAAATGGAAACCATGTATTTGATATACACTGAACAAAAATATGTAAAGTGTTGGTCCCATGTTTCATGAACTGAGATTAAAGATCCCAGAAATGTTCCACAAGCACAAAAAGCTTATCTAGCTCAAATCGTTTAACATTCCTGTTAGTGTGCATTTTTCCATCCACCTGACAGGTGTGGCATATCAAGAAGTTGATTAAACAGAATGATCATTACACAGATGCACCTTGTGCTGAGGACAATAAAAGGCCACTCTAAAATGTGCAGTTTTGTCACACAACACAATGCCACAGATGTCTAAAGTCTTGACGGAGCATGCAATTGGCATGCTGACTGCAGGAATGTCCACCAGAGCTGTTGCCAGAGACCTCCACATACGGCTTTTTTCACCTGAGGGATCGTCTGAGGGGGAGAGTAATTATTTCTCTAATAAAGGCCTTTTGTTGGGAAAAACTGATTCTGATTGGATCGGCCTAGCTCCCCAGTTGATGTGCCTGGCTACCAGCACTTTGTCTCCTTGAAACCGGAGACAAAGGGCTGCGATACATAGGTTTAGTCCTAGACACATGAAAAGGGGGATGTATACGGAGAATGTGGGCCTACAGAAGTTGAACAGCAGAGGGGCTAAGGACCTTAGAGATGGGGGAAAAGGTCCAATAAAATGGGGGGAAAGTTTGCGGGATTCCACCATGAGGGGCAGATCCCGAGTGGACAGCCATACTCTGCCCAAGATGGTAGCGAGGAGCAGGGGTCCAGTGGTGGTCCGTCTGTCATCAATACCTCTCTTCTTGAGAAGAGGCTCTCTTCCAGGTACGGCGACAGCAACAGACATCTGGGCAGAAGGTATGCTGACCTCTTGCTCCAGGAAGAGTGGGGGATGATATCTCAGGGAACAATCAAAAGGTGAGAAACCTGTAGCAGAATAGGGAAGGGTGTTGCGGGCATATTCCACACCCAAGAGTTGCTGGCTCCAGGTGGTGGGATTGGTGGAGATGAGGCAGCAAAGAGTCGTCTCCAGGTCCTGATTAACTCGCTCCGACTGGCCGTTAGACTGGGGATGAAAACCAGAGGACAGGCTGGCCGTTCACCCAATGAGGGTGCAGAACACCTTCCAGAACCGGGACGAGAACTGAGGCGATGATCGGAGACCATGTCAACCGGCGGTCCATGGATCCAGAAGATGTGCTGCACAATGAGTTGGGCATCTCCTTAGCTGAGGGCAACTTAGGAAGGGGGGATAAAATGGGCAGCGTTGGACAACCTGTTGCCATCTGACAGAGGGAGGCCCATGATGAAGTCCAAGGATATATGGGACCAGGGGTGGTGAGGGACAGGGAATGGTTGAAGGAGGACAACCGGAGCTTCCGCAGAGTCTTATTTTGCGCACACACAGTAAAGGAGGCAACGAACGCAGTGCCACCAAAAACGTTGTCGCACGAAAGTCCAGATCCGACAGGGGCCAGGATAACAGGTGTGTCTCGAGGAATGTGCCCAGAACAGGAGCACGGTAGAGTCCGGGACAAACATCGTTAGTAGCTGGACTGCACAAACGTGAGAGTGCATCAGGCTTCACATTCTTGGATCCCAGGCGGTAGGAGTTCTAGCCTGCCCGGAGTTGAGGCGCTTGGCGGGGTGGAGATATTCCAGCTTCCTATGGTCCGTCCACACCTCCACTCCTTCAACACCATCTTGACAGCGAGTAATTCTCGATTTCTCACGTCATAGTTCCTCTCAGCGGGGTTAAGGCAATGGGAAAGGAAGGAGCAGGGATGCATCTTCTGGTCCTGGGCAGAACACTGTGACAGGACAGCCCCCGCTCCGACATCTGAGGCGTCAACCTCCACCACAAACTGATGGGAGTTGTAGTGAATTGCTGCTGGAGATCATATGAACAGAACCTTGGGAGAGGTAAGTGCAGAGATGGGGGAAGCAAGGGTGCTGTAACCCCGGACGAAACAACGGTAGAAATCGGCAAACCCCAAGAAATGTTGCAGCTGCACTCGATGTGGGTTGTGGCCAATCCACCACTGCTCTCACCTTGTCAGGGTCTATCTGAATATTCCCTACAGCGATGACGTATCCTAGGAAGGAGATGGCGGCGCAATAGAACTCACATTTCTCCGCCTTCACGAAAAGCTGGTTCCTCTAGGAGACGCTGGACCTGTCGGCCATGGAGGACATACTCTTGAGCTGACTGGGAATAGGTGAGGATGTCGTTGAGGTAGACAAACACAAATCAGTTCAACATTTCTCTGAACACATCATTGACCAGGCCCAAGAACACTGCGGGAAGATTGGTCAGTCTGAACGGCATCCCCAGGTTCTCGTGGTGCCTGCTAGCTGTGTTAAAGGCAGTCTTCCAATCATACACTTCCATCGCTTTGATCAGAGAAAAAAGTTGCCCCCGAGGTGGTGTGGTGCCCAGGAGAAGGTAAATAGAAGGGATGTGGCAGAGTTGAAAACCTCCCGTAAGTTCTGTTTTCCACGGGAATGGAGAAGAGGAGAAATCCAAGGTTTTTCTCAAGCCAGCAGGGAGACGTCCCGGGGCAGATGGTGCCGACTTCAGACAATGAGCATGGAAAAACAGGCTCCAACCCGTAGCCCAGTCGATAAGGGGATTGTGCCTCTGGAGCCATGAAAACCCCAAAACCATGGGTACATGAGGTGACTCCAGGATCAGAAACTGCATGGATTCAATGTGGTTGCCTGGCACTCGCAAGTGTATAGGAATCACACTGTGGTTGACTCTTCCAGTAGAGCGCCCATCCAGCGCGCTGATGTCCATCGGAATGGAAAGGAATTGAGTGGAGATGCTCAGCTCCGAAACCAGTGTAGCGTCCACAAAGCGCTCGTCGCCCCCAGAGTCAATGAGCACCTGGATGGATTTGGACTGGCCTCCCCACAAAAAGGGTAGCATAGAGGGGGTTACGAGTACCTACTGATGAGTACATACTGATGAGACTGGTCTTTTTAGTGGGCAGGTAGATAAGAAATGTCCCTTAGCTCCACAATACTGACAGCTCTTGGTGTTAAGTCTGTGTAAGTGCTAAGCAGGAGACAATCTAGCCCTGCCCAGTTGCATGGGTTCCAGAGGAGGCGAGTCGGCAGCCCTCTGTGATTCCCGAGAGAACACGGGTGACATCGGATTAACTCAGCAATGTAGACTTCCCCCTGAGACGAGGTGGAAATTGAGGATGAGCGAGGGCGACATGGAAGATATTCCCTCTCCCTCCTACATTCCTGTAGCCGCCCATCGATCCGGATGGTCAAGGCTATGAGGGAGTCGAGGTCCATGGGCAGCTCCCAGGCTGCGAGCACCTCTTTATCACCTATGATAATCCGCGAAGGAACATGTCGAACAAGGAGCAGCCTCTCTCCCGGACAGCGGAAAATTGAACACCTTATGTACCTCTGCCACTAACTCCTACAGACTGAGGCAAATGGCGGACTGTTGCTCCCACACTGCTGTAACCCAGCATTATGAGGTAATCTATCTACGAGCGGTCCGAGGGGAACGAAAAAGGCTGCAGCTCAAAGATGAGGGAGCATTGGGAGAGAAAGTCCAGGCAGGTTCCAGAATCTCCAGCATAGCACTGCAGAGGAGGTAAGCAAGATTCTCGGGACACTAGTGTAGGCTGGGAAAAAGTGCCACTGCTGAGAGTCTGGGTGATTAATGTTGTGGCTTGCTGCCTAATAGTGGATCCACGTAATTGCTCCAGCAATGTATCAAACGCATGGTCATGGCGTTCTGCCAGGTTATGGAGTCCACCAATAAGGCATTGCAGTAACTTCTTGTGTCTTCCAATGGTGGCTCCTTGCTGGGAGAGAGCATTGTGGAGCTGGTCTGAGTCTGCTGGGTCAGTCATGGCCTGTTCGTACGATCACAGCTCAGGATAAGAACCAGATGCAGAGACAGGAGGCAGATAGTACAAGTCTCAGAGTTTATTATACTGCAAGGGGCAGGCAAAAGGTAAGTCATGGCAGGCAGAGGGTCATAATCCAAATCAGAGCCAGGCAGTTACAGGACAGCGGGCATGGTCAGGACAGGCAGAAAGGTCAGAACTGGGAAGACCAAGAAAAAAAAACTACAGCACAGGAAACAAACACGGGAACACGCTGGTAGGACTTGACGGGACAAGAAAAACAGACAACGCAAGTATAAATACACAGGGGATAATGAGGGGAGATGGGAGACACCTGGTGGGGGGTGGAGACAAGCACAATGACAGGTGAAAAAGATCAGGGTGTGATACCAAGTTGGTGGGACTATACCATCCCAGGCGCACCCATGGCTGCGCCCCTACCATGTAATTTGAAATTCATAGATTAGGGCCCAATGAATTTATTTCAATTGACTGATTATTTTGTATGAACTGTAACGTATATGAACTGTAACTCATCAACATATTTGAAATTGTTGCTTGTTGCATTTACATTTTTGTTCAGCACATTTGATACCACTCCACTTATTCCGTTCCAGCCATTACCACGAGCCCAACCTCCCCAATGATGGTACTTTGGTAATTTTAAATCACTGATGAAAGATCTTGAGACTGATTCCCTGACCTGTCAATGTTTTTAATTTACTGTTTTTGATTTTGTTATACTCTTGTGAATATGGTTTTTAATAGATTACTTGTAGTTTTTCATGTTGTTTGTATGTCATTTTTGTAATGACTTGGTGCTGCCTATCTTGGCCAGAACGCTCTTGAAAAATAGATTTTAAATCTCAATGAGCCCTTACTGGTTAAAATAAAAGTACTTTTTTTATATATATATAAAACCACCAACCTCCTGTGATCCAAATACAGTCGAAGTCGGAAGTTCACATACACTTAGGTTGGAGTCATTAAAACTCATTTTTCAACCACCCCACAAATTTCTTGTTAACAAACTATAGTTTTGGCAAGTCGGTTAGGACATCTACTTTGTGCATGACACAATTAATTGTTCCAACAAATATTATTTCACTTATAATTGACTGTATCACAAATACAGTAGGCCAGAAGTTTACATACACTAGGTTGACTGTGCCTTTAAACAGCTTGGAAAATTCCAGAAAATGATGTCATGGCTTTAGAAGCTCTAATAGGCTAATTCAACCCAGTGCACCTTTGCTTGATACCATGGGAAAATCAAAAGAAATCAGCTAAGACCTCAGAAAAAAATTGTAGACCTCCACAAGTCTGGTTCATCCTTGGGACCAATTTCCAAATGCTTGAATGTACCACGTTCATCTGTACAAGCAATAGTACCATGCAAGTATAAACTCCATGCAGCCGTCATACCGCTCAGGAAGGAGACGCGTTCAATTATTGATGAACGTACTTTAGTGTGAAAAGTGAAAATCAATCCCAGAACAACAGCAAAGGACCTTGTGAAGATGCTGGAGGAAACAGGTATAAAAAAGTAACTATATCCACAGTAAAACGAGTCCTTTATCGACATAACCTGAAAGGCTGCTCAGTAACGAAGAAGCCACTGCTCTAAAACCTCCATAAAAAAAGCCAGACTACGGTTTGCAAATGTCCTGGTCTGATGAAGCAAAAATAGAACTGTTTGGCCATAATGACCATCGTTGGGTTTGGAGGAAAAAGGGGGAGGCTTACAAACTGAAGAACACGATCCCAACCGTGAAGCATGGGGTGGAAGCATCATGTTGTGGGGGTGCTTTGCTGCAGGAGGGACTGGTGCACTTCACAAAATAGATGGCATCACAGGGAAGGAAAATTGTGGATATATTGAAGCAACATCTAAAGACATCAGTCGGGAAGTTAAAGCTTGGTCGCAAATGGGTCTTCCAAATGGACAATGACCCCAAGCATACTTCCAAAGTTGTGGCAAAATGGCTTAAGGACAACAAAATCAAGGTATTGGAGTGACCATCACAAAGCCCTGACCTCAATCCCATAGAAAATTTGTGGGCAGAACTGAAAAAGCGTATGCAAGCAAGATGTCCTACAAACCTGACTCAGTTACACCAGCTCTGTCAGGAGGAATGGGCCAAAATTCACTCAACTTATTGTGGGAAGCTTGTGGAAGGCTACCCAAACTGCTTGACCCAAGTTAAACAATGTAAAGGCAATGCTACCAAATACCAATTGAGTGTATGTAGACCTCTGACCCACTGGGAATGAGAAATAAAAAGAAATGAAAGCTGAAATAAATCATTCTCTCTACAATTATTCTGACATTCACATTCTTAAAATAAACTGGTGATCCTAACTGACCTGGAATTTTTACTAGGATTAAATGTCAGGAATTGTGAAAAACTGAGTGTAAATATATTTGGCTAAGGTGTATGTAAACTTCCGACTTCAACTGTACATCCGCCTGTCCCGCTCAGGAATCCGGGACAACGTCAGAACATGCTTAAGGGCGTTGACTCCTTGCCAGTAGGGTCTGTGGTGCAACAGCTAGAGCCCTAGCCCCTCTCCGTAGGGTTTCTGTTTGCCTCAGAGCCTATCAGCAGGTTGAGTTGTGCACCTAGCCCTTCTCAGTAGGTTCAGTGTGGTGTGCGCCTCAGAGTACCTAGAACACTGGAATGAGGTCACAGTGGGTTAGTCGCTCTGCTGAACGGGCCGCTGGCTGTGATGAATTACTGGTCCGGAGGGCCAATGCCATTTTTCCCTTTATGTCAAGGCCTGTCAAGTCACAGACACAGGCTGTTTATTTAACATCCCTCCAACAGTCTGGAAGGTGGATTGTGGCTTAGCTGACCTGAGGCTAAGCTGTGGGAATGACTGAAACTGGCTGCTAACAGGGTGTTCTCATGATCAGAGCTCACAAAATCTACTAGACAGGCCATTCGGAATGGTTATAGAGATCAATATCTTTTTTGACTATTATTGTATGCTGTTCTTCTACTTTTGAAAACAAACAACTGCTTCCATCCCCAAACACAATATTTATCCAAATATTGGTACTCTGACACAATACTAAGGCTTTTTAGTAAAGGGAAGTGTAGGGTAACACTGTATATTAGCTTGATGCATTTGAAACACCTGCATTTTTTGTAAATGGCTCCTTGCGGTACAGTACATTCACAAAAGTGAAAAAGCATGTATATTCCAGTATCTACAGTGTAATGAGGCCGTCACTGTCGGCCATCATTGTAAATAAGAATTTGTTCTTACTGACTTTCCTAGTTAAATAAAGGTTAAATAATTTCATTTAAAAAAAAGATCAATAGGATACCTTTGTGAGGATATTGTATTACTCAATGGAGGTTGTGTACTGTACTTCATTGGCACAGTATATACTGTACTTAGTTGTGCTCGTTATCTCTGTCATAATTAATGCCTGCTAAAATTGAGAAAAACAACTATTAAGACTATATCTATATCAACCAGACTATTTTTATAATTTAAGTTAAATGCAGTGTTAATTTTACCACTATTTTTGTCATTTGAATAATTATTGAGTCTAGATATTGTCAAAATTACAAAAACAGTGGGCCATTTTAGTCCACTACTGTAAATATCCTTTCTTTTTAGTCACATTTTTATGGCCTCATTAACCTATTACATGTATATCACTGACTTCCATGTGCACTAACATACATTGCTTTGTCCTATCAACATATATTTTTGCACAACATCTTATCGCAAGATTGTTTTCCCAACAACCACATAAGCAGAAGAACACATTGCTCCATAGCAGATAAAAAAATCACTTCTTTGACAGGTCTCCAGAATAACATTTTCCCAAGTGCCACCAACATTTTCAGTGGCACCTACTATTCAACACTTTTATAAGCCATAAAATGTGTGTTCTGCCTACATCCACTAGAGCAACAACCAGCAATGAGTTGGAAAGTGTATCAATAGGCCTGCGTTGTTGTTGTTATTAGCGGCTTGGGTCTTTTCAATACCAAGGAATATTTCACTCTCTCTGGTCATAGGAGTAACATTTTTTTATTTTACCTTTATTTAACCTTTATTTAACTAGGCAAGTCAGTTTAAGTACAAATTCTTATTTTCAATGACAGCCTAGGAACAGTAGGTTAACTTCCTGTTCAGGGGCAGAAAGACAGATTTTTTCCTTGTGTGCTCAGGGATTTGAACTTGCAACCTTTCGGTTGCTAGTCCAATGCTCTAACCACTAGGCTACCCTGCCGCCCCCATGAATTTGTGCATGAGGCAGAAATTGAGTTTTGCCATCAGCTGGAAGATGGTGTCCATTTTTGGTCAGTGTCTGCTGCACTCTGCCTCTGCTGAGACTGACTATCAGATGCAGGTTCCATCAGCCCAGAAAAAAAGGCAAATTATTTAAATATATGCTCACTCAGCTGTGCCTCACACGTAATATAACAACTGACCAGTGTGATCATATAGCCTGAGATGAAAAACAATACATTGGCAAGGCAATTCAAGCAAATCCAAGGATTTGTTTAGGGCCTACTCCACAAACTTCATTCTAAAAGTACTGTTTTAAACAGGTCAATTTTGCACATTCTTACTTTTTAAAAAGTCTTGTTAAAACTCCTTATGGCTGCAATCCCGTAAACGGGAGCGATATGACAACAGCCAGTGAAAGTGTAGGGCGCCAATTTAAAAAAATCAAGAATCTCATAATTACAATTCCTCAAACATACATGTATCTCATACCATTTTAAAGCTAATCTTGTTGTTAATCCCACCACAGTGTCCAATTTCAAATATGCTTTACAGGAAAAGCACCACAAATGATTATATTAGGTCACCACATAGCCACAGAAAAACAGAGTCATTTTTCCAGCAAAAGATTTCAGCCAGAGTCACAAAAACCACAAATAGATAAAATTAATCACTGACCTTTGATCATCTTCATCAGATGACACTCATAGGACTTCAAGTTCCACAATACACGTATGTTTTGTTTGATAAAACATTAATATTTATCAAAATATGAGTTTACATTGGTGCGTTACATTCACTAGTTCCAAAAACATCCAGTGATTTTGCATAGCCACATCATTCAACAGAAATACTCATCATAAATGTAGATAATAATACAAGTTATACACATGGAATTATAGATATACCTCTCCTTAATGCAACCGCTGTGTCAGATTTTCAAAAAGCTTTATGGAAAACGAAACCCATGCAATAATCTGAGACGGCGCTCAGAAGTAAAAGTCACAATAGCCGCAACGATGGCGTCAACATAAATAAGAAATTACATGCTAAATATTCCCTTACCTTTGATGATCTACATCAGAAAGCACTCCAGGAATCCCAGGTCCACAATAAATGTTTGTTTTGTTCGATAATGTCCGTTATTTATGTCCAAATACCTTCTTTTGTGAGTGCGTTTGGTATACATATCCAAACACTCATTCTGGTCAGCTTTACATCAGACAAAAACTTCCAAAAAGTTATATTACAGGTCGAAGAAACATTTCAAACTAAGTACAGAATCAATCGTTAGGATGTTTTTAACATATAGCTTCAAAACAGTTCCAATTATTCCTTCGTGTCTTCATGAGCAATAGAACGCAAGTGAATACCATGAGGAATGCGCATGATCAGAAAATGGCTGACTGCCAGACATCTGATAGATTCTGCTCTCATTCACTCCCACAACACCGTAGAAGTCTCATTCAAAATGTATATTGATGGTTGACATCTAGTGGAACCCCTAGGCAGTGCAACATCATTAATATCTCAAGGGGATTTCATTGGGGACTCTGGTGAATACATACAAAGCTCAGGTTTCTCACTTCCTGTTTTGATTTCTCCTCAGGATTTTGCCTGCCATATGAGTTCTGTTATACTCACAGACATCATTCAAACAGTTTTAGAAACTTTAGAGTGTTTTCTATCCAATACTAATAATAATATGCATATATTATGCATATATTAACTGAGGCTGAGGAGCAGGCCGTTTACTTTGGGCAACTTATTCATCCAAGCTACTCAATACTGCCCCCCAGCCATAAGAAGTTAAAAAGAATCTGAAACGTAGATCTCAGCTTGCATTTTGACTCAGAAAGTGATCTTGACTCAAAAGGTTGGTGACCACTGCTTTAGACTGTGTAATAGACTAATGAGATGGTAGGCTGTTCAAAAAATACACTATTTATACAAAGTATGTGGACACCCCGTCAAATTTGTGGATTCGGCTATTTCAGCCACACCCGTTGCCGACTGGTGTATAAAATCGAGCACACAACCATGCAATCACCATAGACAAACATTGGCAGTAGAATGAACTTACTAAAGAGCTCAGTGACTTTCAACGTGGCAGCGTCATAGGATACCACCTTTCCAACAAGTCAGTTCGTGTCAGAGGAAGGACCTAAAAATTAGCAAGACTCTAGCCACCCTCGTCATAGACTGTTCTCTCTGCTACCGCACAGCAAGCGGCACCGGAGTGCCAAGTCTAGGTCCAAGAGGCTTCTAAACAGCTTCTATCCCCGAGCATATAAGACTCATGAAAAGCTAATCAAATAGCTACCCAGACTGTTTGCATTGCTCCCCCCCCCATGCTGCTGCTACTCTCTGTTATTATCGATGCATAGCCACTTTAATACCTCTACCTACATGTACATATTTACCTCAATTACATCGACACCGGTGCCCCCCGCACATTGACACATTGACTCTGTACCGGTACCCCCTGTATATAGCCCCGCTACTGTTATTTACTGCTGCTCTTCAATTATTTGTTATTCTTATCTCTTACTTTTTTAGGGATTTTCTTAAAATTGCATTGTTGGTTAATTAAGGGCTTGTTAGTAAGCACTTAACTGTAAGGTCTACACCTGTTGTATTCAGTGAATGTGATAAATACAATTTGATTTGATTTGTTAAGTTCGCTGACTCTGGAGCAGTGGAAACGTGTTCTCTGGAGTGATGAATCACGCTTCACTATCTGGCAGTCGACGGTCAAATCTGGGTTTGGAGGATGCCAGGAGTGTAACGGTTTTCTTCCTGGGAAGGAGAGGCAGACCAAAATGCAGCGTGGTTATTTATAAACCTCTTTAATGAAAGATGAAAACGTGAACGCTATACAAAATAAGAAAACGTGGAAAAACCGAAACAGTCATAACTGGCTGACTGGCGGCTCTGGCGGATCCTGGCTGACTGGCGGCTCTGGCGGCTCCTTGCAGACTGGCGGCTCTGGCGGCTCATGACAGACGGGAGACTGGCAGCTCATGACAGACGGGAGACTGGCGGCTCATGACAGACGGGAGACTGGCGGCTCATGACAGACGGGAGACTGGCGGCTCACGACAGACGGGAGACTCTGGTGGCTTACGACAGACGAGAGACTCTGGCGGCTCACGACAGACGGGAGACTCTGGCGGCTCACGACAGACGGGAGACTCTGGCGGCTCACGACAGACGGGAGACTCTGGCGGCTCACGACAGACGGGAGACTCTGGCGGCTCACGACAGATGGGAGACTCTGGCGGCTCACGACAGACGGGAGACTCTGGCGGCTCACGAGAGACTGGAGACTCTGGCGGCTCTGGACAGATGGGAGACTCTGACGGCTCTGGACAGATGGGAGGCTCTGCTAGCGCTGGAGAGGAGGAAGGCTCTGGCAGCGCTGGACAGACGAGGCGCACTGTAGGCCTGGTGCGTGGTGCCGGCACTGGTGGTACTGGGCCGAGGACACGCCCCTCAGGGCGAGTGCGGGGAGCTGCCACCGGAGGGCTGATGCATGGAGGTGGTACTGGATAGACCGGACCGTGCAGGCGCACTGGAGCTCTTGAGCACCGAGCCTGCCCAACCTTACCTGGTTGAATGCTCCCGGTCGCCCTGCCAGTGCGGCGAGGTGGAATAGCACGAACTGGGCTGTGCCGGCGAACCGGGGACACCATGCGCAAGGCTGGTGCTATGTACGCCGGCCCAAGAAGACGCACTGGAGACCAGATGCGTAGAGCCGGCTTCATGGCACTTGGCTCGATGCCCACTCTAGCCCGGCCGATACGAGGAGCTGGTATGTACCGCACCGGACTATGCACCCGCACTGGGGACACCGTGCGCTCCACAGCATAACACAGTGCCTGCCCGGTCTCTCTCGCCCCCTGGCAAAATAATAAAGAAATCACAGAATACTAAGGCCAGGGCGTGACAAGGAGACTGTGCAACATTTGCCCATTATTCTTTTCAAATGTCTTCAATCTCTGTCAAATTGGTTGTTGATCATGGCTAGACAATCATTTTCAGGTTTTGCCATAGATTTTCAAGTAGATTTAAGTCAAACTGTAACTTGGCCGCTCAGGAACATTCACTGTCTTCTTGAAAAGATACTCATGTGTTGATTTGGCTTTGTGTTTCAGGTTATTGTCCTGCTGAAAGGTGAATTCATCTCCCAGTGTCTGGTGGAAAGCAGACTTCTTGGTTTTGCTCTAAGATCTTGGTTGCGCTTAGCTCCATTCCATTTCTTTTCTATCCTAAAAAACACTCTTGTCCTTAACGATTACAAGCATACCCATAACAAGATTCAGCCACCACTATGCTTGAACATATGGAGAGTGGTACTCAGTAATGTACATTGTGCCCTTGGCCTGAGAGGATGGAACTTCAATATGTAGCTAGATGTAGAAAACTAATGTTCAATTTATGCATTTAGCTGTTGAAATTCCTTTTTGGGGGCGGGGGAGAATGCCCTCGGAGAATGCCCTTGGCTTTCGGCTAAGCCGCCAATATCTTCATATCCTAGCCCTTGGTGTTTCACAAATATTTTCATCACTAATTTTAGTTGATGTTATTAACACTGAAACAATACACTATTTCTGTACTGTAGGTCTGTGTTCTTAGTGCATTACTTTTGACCTGGGCTCATGGGATCTGGGACTCTGGTTGAAAGTAATTCACTAGGGAATAGGGTGCCATTTGGGATGCACATACATCTTTCCATACTATACAGCTGTTGCTTCTCCATGTTGTTCCTATTCTTGGCTGATCCCTACAAAATATTCTCTACTTGTCTCTTACAAGAGTAATGTTCACATTGCAGGTGATACTTAGTTCTAGCCTGGTCCAAGGTATGTTTGTGCGGTTGGCAAAATTGTCATAACAATGACCTTAGGAGTTGGCAAGACAGTACAAACAGATCTGGGACCAGGCTATGTAAATTCACTGTAGGATTAGGAAACTCCAGGTAGATACTGCAATCTACTTCTATTCAAAATACCTTTGTGATGAAATGTTTATTTCCTATGCTGTTGCTGTTTTCATCTGTGAGGAAAGAGAGTTAGTAGTCATGGACCAGAGTGAGGCTCAGTCTCGCTCTGGTGTCGGCTAATCCACGCTTTAAGAGTGCTAATCCTTGACATGGAGAGTTATGCTAGCCTCTTTGGCGTGTTGAATCAACAAGTAATAACATTGTTGAAGGGCTTATATGATTCTGCCAGTTTGTTGAACTCCTGCTAAAAAAGTAAAGGGAAAATAGGAAAGTAAGAGACCCCTAGCAACACAAACAAATAGGATTACCTAGGGGTGTTATTTTTGGGGGTAAATATCACGGTTGACTAGTTACTGTGACTTATGATTTCAAAGTAGAGTTCGCTAGACAAACTCTTAAGGATATCAAGGTGGTTAAATGAGAAGCTGGGAAGGGGGGTTGTTGGTGGCTGGGTATCATGAATACAGATTTCCCTTTTGTAATAGGCTGTAAAGTGTGTGTTTTTTTTCTTTCACAATTAAATCTTATCATTGTTGTTGCTGTCGATTGCTATCCACTTTTGTTACTGTTATTCATCTGACAACCTTTTTACTGGTCAAGCACTTAATCATGGAGAGGTATCTTTTTTGGGGTAATTTAAATATTGACTAGCTTTCATCAGGCTGCCAACTCAAGAGAAAGCTTCAAACTGTAACTGATAACTGCAACCTGGTTTGGATTATCAGTCAACCTACCAGGGTAGTTACAATGCATTTGAAAAGTATTCAGGCCCCTTCACTTTTTCCACATTTTGTTACGTTACAGCCTTATCTTAAAATTGATTCAATGTTTTTTTTCCTCACCAGTCTAAACACAATACACCTTAATGATGAAGTGAAAACAGATATTTACATTTTTTTGCACATTAATTACAAATACAAAAAATAAATACCTTATTTACCTAAGTATTCAGACCCTTTGCTATGTGACTCAAAATTGAGCTCAGGTGCATCCTGTTTCCATTGATCATCCTTGAGATGTTTCTACAACTTGATTGGAGTCCACCTGTGGTAAATTCAATTTATTGGACATGATTGTGAAAGGTACCACAGTTGACAGTACATGTCAGCGCAAAAACCAAGCCATGAGGTCGAAGGAATAGTCCATAAAGCTCAGAGGCAGGATTGTGTTGAGGCACAGATCTGGGGAAGGGTACCAAAACATGTGTTCAGTATTGAAGGTCCCCAAGAACACAGTGGCCTCCATCATTCCTAAATGGAAGTAGTTTGGAAGCACCAACACTCTTCCTAGAGCTGACCGCCTGGCCAAAATGAGTAATCAGGGGAGAAGAGCCTTGGTCAGGGAGGTGACCAAGAACCGGATGGTCACTCTGATAGAGCTCCAGAGGTCCTCTATGGAGATGGGAGAACTTTTCAGAAGGACAACCATCTCTGCAGCACAACACCAATCAGGCCTTTATGGTAGAGTGGCCAGATGGAAGCCACTCCTCAGTGAAAGGCACATGACAACAAGATTTTCTGGTCTGATGAAACCAATATTGAACTCTTTGGCCTGAGTGTCACATCTGGAAGAAACCAGGCACTGCCCATCACCTAGCCAATACCATCCCTACGGTGAAGCATAGTGGTGGCAGCATCATGCTGTGGGGACATTTTTAAATGACAGGGACTGGAGACTGGTCAGGATCGAGGGATGAACCAAGCAAAGTACAGAGATCCTTGATGAAAACCTGCTCCAGAGCTTTCAGGACCTCAGACTGGGGCGAAGGTTCACCTTCCAACAGGACAACGACCCTAAGCACACAGCCACAACAACACAGGAGTGGCTTAGGTGGCCTAGCCAGAGCCCAGACTTAAACTTGATCGAACATCTCTGAAGAGACCTGAATATAGCTTTGCAGCGATGCTCCCCATCCAATCTGAAGGAGCTTGAGAGGATCTGCAGAGAATAATGGGAGAAACCCTCCAAATACAGGTGTGCCAAGCTTGTAGGGTCATACCCCATGAAGACTCGAGGCTTTAATCACTGCCAAAGGTAGTTCAACAATGTACTGAGTAAAGGGTCTGAATTCTTATGTAAATGTCATATTTCATTCTTTATTGTTTTATACATTTACAAAAAAATCTAAAACCTGTTTTCGCTTTGTCAATATGGGGTATTGTGTGTAGATTGATGAGGATTTAGGATCTATTTTAGAATAAGGCAGTAATGTAACAAAATGTGGGAAAAGTGTAGGGCTCTGAATACTTTCCAAATGCACTGCACCAACAGCACAGGAATGAAATCATCAACATGTATTGACCACATATTTTCTAATGCCTCAGAAATTTGCTTTAAAGCAGTATCCAAATACATTGGATGTAGTGATCACAATATAGTAGCCATATCTATTAAAACCCGAAGTTCCAAAACCTGGGCCTAATGTAGTGTATAAGAGATCATAAAATAAGTTTTGAAGTGAATTCTATGTTGTTGGTGTAAATACACGTTTTGACACATTTATGAAAGGGCTTGTCCCAGTTACTAATGCACCAATTACGAAAATGACTGTTGAAACTGCAAAATCCAGTGGATTGTTGAGGAAGTGACAAATTGCATGGTTGAGAGGGACGAGGCAAAAGAAATGGGAACTAAGTCTTGCTTATTATACACAACCGATTGGCAAACATACTGCAAATTGAGCAATCACGTGACTAAACTGAATAAAAAGAAGAAACTGTGCTATGGAAACAAAGATAAATAACAAATAATGATAGTAAAAAGCTTTGGAGCACCTTAAAGGAAATGAAGGTGAATCAAATTGCTCATTCATCACAAAACCCACTGATATTGCCAACTACTTTAACTATTTTTCATTGGCAAGATTAGCAAACATTGGCATGACATGCCAGCAAAATATTCTGACACTACACATCCAAGTATAACTGATAAATTAGGAAAGATAAGCATTTTGAATTTTAAGTGAGTGTTGGAGAATTGAAAAAAATATTGTTCTCTATCATAAATGACTAGCCACCGGGGTCTGACAACTTGGATGGAAAATGACTCAGGATAATAGCGGATGATATTGCCACTCCTATATGCCATATATTCAATCTAAGCGTACTAGAAAGTGTGTGCCCTCAGGCCTGGAGTGAAGCAAAAGTAATTCCTTTACCCAAGAATAGTAATTGCCCCCTTTACTGGCTCAAATAGCAAACCAATCAGCCTGTTACCAACCCCTCGTAAACTTTTAGAAAAAATTGTGTTTGACCAGATACAATGCCTTTTTACTGTAAACAAATTGACAACAGACTTTCAGCATGCTTATAGGAAGGACATTCAACAAGCACAGCACCTACACAAATGACTGATGATTGGCTGAGAGAAATTGATGATGAAAAGATTGTGGGAGCTGTTTATTTAAACTTTAGTGCGGATTTTGACATTATTTATCAAGATATTTCTGTGGTTACTCACAGATAGGGGGCAGTATTTTCACTTTGGATGAATTGCGTGCCCATAGTGAACTGCATCAAAATCTGTCCTAAATTGCTAATATATGCATATTATAATTAATATTGGATAGAAAACACTCTGAAGTTTCTAAAACCGTTTGAATTATGTCTGTGAGTATAACAGAACTCACAGGGCAGGCAATCTTCCAAACAAGTTTTGAAATCCTGAAAGTTGGGGCAACTTTGATGTCATCGCCCCCTCCCTTCCCAACAAGTTATGGATCTGGAAACACTTCCTACGTCTTCCACTAGATGTCCTCATTCAGTAGAACGTGTACTGGAGCATTTGCTGTGAACTTTGACCTAATGGGAGGGACAATAGTCGGTGTTGCAAGAGAATGCCATTTTGGTGTGGTGCATTTCTCTTTGAGTGCTACGGCTGTTCCAATAAGCCCCAGATGAAAACAAATGATCCAGTTGGAATGTTATTGGATATATATGATTATAACATCCTGAAGATTGATTCTGCACTTAGTTTGACCAGTTTCTTCAACCTGTAATATGTCTTTTGGACATTTTGGAAGTTTTCCTGGACCAGAAGTCATTTTTTGGGCATGTGAGCTGAGAGTGATAGCAATTTTTTTTTAATTTTACCTTTTTTTAACTAGGCAAGTCAGTTAAGAACAAATTCTTATTTTCAATGACAGCCTAGGAACAGTGGGTTAACTGCCTGTTCAGGGGCAGAACGACAGATTTGTACCTTGTCAGCTCGGGGGTTTGAACTTGCAACCTTCCGGTTACTCGTCCAACGCTCTAACCACTAGGCTACCTGGACACTACAATTGAACATTATGGAACAAAATTATTTGTTGTTGAACTAGGACTCCTTGCACTACATTCTGATGAAAGATCATCAAAGGTAAGGGAATATTTATATTGTAATTTTGTATTTCTGTTGACTCCAACATGGCGGAGAAATATTCTTAAAAATCTGACACGCTGGGTAGATGAACAAGGTGTTTATCTTTCATCTGAGGTATTGGACTTGTTAATGTGTGGAGGTTTAAATATTTCTAAAGAATATTTTTGCATTCCCTGCACCACCTTTTCAGCTGAACAGGGGGGTGGGGTTCCCTGGGTGGAACCCATCGCCTCAACAGGTTTTAACACCCATTCCTTTTATAGTGGATAAAGAGTTAGCTGTCTAACAGAACACAGAGGGTGAATCTGTAATGGAAGCCTCTCCAAAATAATCCAGGTAGAATCAGGAATTGCACAGGGCAGCTGTCTAGGCCCCTTACTTTTTTCAATCTTCACTAATGACATGCCACTGGCCTTCAGTAAAGCCAGTGTGGCTATGTATGTGGAGGACTTAACACAATACATGTCAGCTACTACAGCGAGTGTAATCGTTGCAACACTTAAAAAAGACCTGCAACTAGTTTCAGAATGGGTGGAATAAGGAATAAGTGAGTCCTACATATTTCAAAAAACTTAAAGCATTGTATTTGGCACAAATCATTCACTAAACCATAAACCTCAACTAAAACTTGTAATAAATAATGTGGAAATTAGCAAGTTGAGGTGACTAAACTGCTAGGAGTAACTCTGGATTGTTAACTGTCATGGTAAAAACATGTTGATACAACAGTAGCTAAAATGGCCATAATAAAGCGCTGCTCTGCCTTTTTAACCATGCTATCAACAAGGCAGGTCCTACCTACAGGCTCTAGTTTTGTCACATCTGGCATACTGTTCAGTCGTGTGGTCAGGTGCCACAGAGGGACCTCGCAAAATTACAATTGGCTCAGAACTGGGCAGCACGGCTGGCATTTAAATGTACACGGAGAGCTAACATTAATAATATGCACCGAGGTGTCTGTTTAAACTACTAGCACACAGCTCAGACACCCATGCCACCAAAGGTCACAATCCCCAAGTCAAGAACAGACTATGGGAGGAACACAGTACTACATAGAGCCATGGCTACATGGAACTATAAGTCACATCAGGTAACTGATGCAAGCAGTAGAATCAGATTTTAAAAACAGATAAAAATACACAAATGGAACATCAGGGACTGTGAAGGGACACACACAGTCATACATACACATGATAAGACACTCACTCCACACACACGTACACATGGATGTGTATTGTAAATATGCGGTGGTGGAGTTGTGGCCTGAGGGAACACACTGAATCTGTTGGGTAAGGTGTTATGAAATGTAATGGCATGTAATAAATCCATAATAAATCCATAATAAATCCAAATGGAGAGAGGAACCATAAGCTGACCAACCTCACTGGAAAAGAAATACCCTGTAACTGTACCGGTGGATCTATTTCCTATGTTGAGTTATTGATACCTTAACACAATGATGTGGAGGCAACACATTCAGTCATATGGACAATATACCGCTAAATCTCAAAAACCTTGTACAGTGGCCTATAGCACCATCATCTAACAACTATACCACCAAGAGCTCTGGACCTCCTAGGTCAGACATGTCCAATTCAATTCCTACTGTTTTGTCATGACCCCTGTGAGGTTACAGTGGGTCCGTGCTACATTGCCCTCTCTCCATCTCACAGATGGGGAGAGGAAACACTTTGAAGTTTGTGGAAATATTAAATTAATTTAGGAGAATGTAACACATTAGATCAGGTAAAGATAATTTTCATCATCTTTGAAATGCAAGAGAATAGTCATAATATATTGCAGTTTAGGCGTTGGCCACTAGATGGCAGCAGTGTGTGCGCAAAGTTTCAGATTGATCCAGTGAAGCATTGCAATACTGCACAGTATTTTGTATCAAGTCGGCCCAAATGTGCTGAATTGGTCATTTGATACATTTTTAAGTACATAACCATAGAGAACATACAACAATGATATGGTAATAAAACACTTAAGTTTACACACTACCAGGAATGTCATACATGATGGATCATTAGCTTATAGACCAACTTTCACACATCTAGATGGCCGGGTGGGGTGGGTGTGGAGCCAGACACAGCAGGGGTTCAAACTGTAGAACTCAGTTCCTACATTTGAGTATAAAAATGACAAAAATATGCTAAATGTTATCTCTGGATCCCTCAGGATGACAAATCAGAGCAAGATTACTGAATGTAAGTACATTATTTACCTTCGGAGGTGAATGTATCCAACCAGTTGGCGTGATAAAAGTGTTTTGTTGTTGTGCACTCTCCTCAAACAATAGTATGGTATTTTTTCACTGTAATAGCTACTGTGAATTGGACAGTGCAGTTAGATTAACAAAATGTAAGCTTTCTGGCCATATAAGACATGTCTATGTCCTGGAAAGTTTGCTGTTACTCACACCGTCATTCTAGTCATATTAGCGCAAGTTAGTGCACGTTAGCATCAACTGTCCCGGGATATAGGGTAACCGATCTCATAGAGGCTAGCTAGCTGTGTTTGCTGTACCTAAAATGTACTGTAGTCTAGCGTTATAGCTAGCTAACTACCCTAGCGAGCCTCAGTGCCTCTCATTAGGAGAAAAACTGGATAAATGTTTTGATGATGGCAGAGAGTAAAGGACTGACATAGGTTTGATGACTCATTCATCTTAGAGTAACTATACCTTTGTTGTAGATAGTTAGCTAGCTAACATGTGTCTGTGAAATGTCTCATATTCTACACCATGCTGCTACAATTCACTGTACACTTTTCAGCTGCTAAATCAAATCAAATCAAATCAAATTTTATTTGTCACATACACATGGTTAGCAGATGTTAATGCGAGTGTAGCGAAATGCTTGTGCTTCTAGTTCCGACAATGCAGTAATAACGAGCAAGTAATCTAACTAACAATTCCAAAAAAAACTACTGTCATACACAGTGTAAGGGGATAAAGAATATGTACATAAGGATATATGAATGAGTGATGGTACAGAGCAGCATAGGCAAGATACAGTAGATGATATCGAGTACAGTATATACATATGAGATAAGTATGTAAACCAAGTGGCATAGTTAAAGTGGCTAGTGATACATGTATTACATAAGGATGCAGTCGATGATTAGAGTACAGTATCAACGTTGCATATGAGATGAACAATGTAGGGTAAGTAACATTATATAAGGTAGCATTGTTTAAAGTGGCTAGTGATATATTTACATCATTTCCCATCAATTCCCATGATTAAAGTGGCTGGAGTAGAGTCAGTGTCATTGACAGTGTGTTGGCAGTAGCCACTCAATGTTAGTGGTGGCTGTTTAACAGTCTGATGGCCTTGAGATAGAAGCTGCTTTTCAGTCTCAGTCTTTTCAGTCTCAGTCTCTCTGCTTTTCAGTCTCTCTGCTAGTTTTGATAGCTATGTCTCTTAAAGTAAACAACAAAACAACTTAGAAGATGGCGAATGGTGAAGCTTCTTTGGTTTTGTTCAAATGTAAGTAGGTTGTTCTCCTTAATGACCACAACTATTTCATCGTACATCTTTGAAAACAGATTTGCAGCCTGCTGGCGTGCCTTTAGCTAGCTATGCGCTTAAGTAGGACTATTAGTTGTTGATCGACAACTAACATTAGCCTAGTTAGCAAGCTAGCTAGGTTTATTGCACATAACATTTTAATCTGAAAGTAAATTTAATAAAGTATGTGGCAGTCTAGCTACAGAACGTTCACACAACTCTACTTTGGTCATGTTTTGGTTAATGTTGTACTTCATCTTATGTCTTTTCAGGATCTACGTGTAGGAGTGTGAGCAGGAGGGGCAGCTGTCACCTGCATGGGTGAAAAAGAAGTGAGAGAACTCTAAGCATAAATACACAGTACGCTACTGTATGTAATTTGATATTTATTGCTGTGCTTACATCTATTTCCTATGCTTCACTGGCACATCCATGTAAGTGTGAACATATACATGTTAGAAAGGTACAAGTATTTCAAATACATTTACTGCAATTGGCATAATACCTTTTAATTGGGCTTTACATGTAGTAGGTGTGGTGCTGAAAGCTAACCTTTTCCTCATTTTTCAACAGTTGAAAGCTCCCCCCACCAGAGTCAGCTCGGAGAGAGGGGAGGCCAAAGCCACATCCTGGATGTGTGATGGATGAGGCGCTGCAAGGGCTGCCACTCTATCACACCACTAGTCATTATCTCCTCATCCTCCCAAGGTGCAGCTGTGGGCTCCTCTCCCTCCCAGAACGGTCAAGATGTGGATGGGAGAAGGAGGTGACTGCCACATTGAAAAGTGTTTCTTGTTTGTCATAAACCTTTCAAACCAAGATGATTTTCCACCAACTTTAGCATCTGGCCAACTTTTTGCAGACTTTTCTTTATATATGAAAGGTATGGCCGGCGACAAAGCCTGTATTTTTATTTCCAACAACTGACCTAGTCATGATTGCGGTAAAGTTCTGCCTACGGCTTAGTATGAAATGTAGCTGTAATGCTGAGGCGGCATTGGCACGCACTACGCTCTTAAACTCATGATGGTTGCGCCCACCACTACTATCCTCCTGACAGTTCTCAACCACAACTGGATGGATCAATAAAGAATAACTGAGGGAATAAATTAAGAAAATATTGGAATAAAGTAGGCTAATGCAATTGAATGCATCAAATTGTTGCTTACTGGTACTCCCAAAGTCATCTTTTGATATTGACATTTGAAGCAATAGCCTATCCTCATGTGCTCAAATATTTCAGCACCGTTTTGCGCTACTTTGAAACAAGTGTGAGGACTTCATTGATAAATCAATCAATGTCAGCTATTTCTTGGATATAATCTCTGTTTCGATATAGGTTAGGTTACAATTAGGCTGTGGAAATGTTAGCTAAATTGAGGTGAGTGCTGCTCATTATCATCTTGTCTAGTTGGCTCATTTATTAGCATTGATCAGAACATTTTGCCAGAATGTTATGTAGCTTGGCAAGTGGATTATTTAGCTCTTTACGCGCAGTTGCTTAGTAGCCTAGGCCTACTCTCGACCAGAAGCCTGTGACTTGTTTTAATCAATCAATATGAATTGGTTCCACTGAATCTCTGTCTGTATACAGTGCATTCGGAAAGTATTCATTTTTTCATTTATTCTCTGCAGATTCTCTGTCAGGTTGGACAAGGAGCGTCACTGCACAGCTATTTCCAGGTCTCTCCAGAGATGTTAGTTTGGGTTCAAGTCTGGGCTCTGGCTGGGTCACTCAAGGACATTCATAGACTTGTCCCAAAACCACTCATGCGTTGCCTTGGCTGTGTGCTTAGGGTTGTTATTCTGTTGCAATGTGAACCTTCGCCCCAGTCTGAGGTCCTGAGCGCTCTGGAGCAGGTTTTCATCAAGGATCTCTATGCACTTTGCTCCCTTTATCTTTCCCTTGATCCTGGCTAGTCTCCCAGTCCCTACCAATGAAAAACATCCCCACAGTCCTTTAGGTGCCTTTTGGAAAACTCCAAGAGGGCGGTCAAGCGCCTTTAAATGAGGAGTGGCTTCCGTCTGACAACTACCATAAATGCCTGATTGGTGGAGTGCTGCAGAGATGGTTGTCCTTCTGGAAGGTTCTCCCATCTCCAAAGAGGAACTATGGAGCTCTGTCAGAGTAACTATTGGGATCTTGGTCACCTCCCTGACCAAGGCCCTTCTCCCCCGATTGCTCATTTTGGCCAGGCGGCTAGCTCTAGGAAGAGTCTTGGTGGTTCCAAACTTCTTCCATTCAAGAATGATGGAGGCCACTGTGTTCTTGGGGACCTTCAATGCAGGTGCGTCCTGTCTTCATCGCGTGCGCACACAAATCTCCAAGACTGTGTCCCTGTACTGATATTTCTTATTCCTTTTGGAAGTTACAAGCCTGAAACCTTGAACATAGACTGCTGACAACCTGTGGAAGCCATAGGAATTCATCGGATGGGGCCACAGTGTCTCCTGACCCCTCCTGTCTCAGCCTCCAGTATTTATGCTGCAGTAGTTTATGTGTCGGGGGGCTAGGGTCAGTTTGTTATATCTGGAGTACTTCTCCTGTCCTATCCGGTGTCCTGTGTGAATTTAAGTATGCTCTCTCTAATTCTCTCTTTCTCTCTTTCTTTCTCTCTCTCTGAGGACCTGAGCCCTAGGACCATGCCTCAGGACTACCTGACATGATGACTCCTTGCTGTCCACAGTCCACCTGGCCGTGCTGCCTCTCCAGTTTCAACTGTTGTGCCTGTGATTATTATTATTTGACCATGCTGGTCATTTATGAACATTTGAACATCTTGGCCATGTTCTGTTATAATCTCCACCCGGCACAGCCAGAAGAGGGCTGGCCACCCCACATAGCCTGGTACCTCTCTAGGTTTCTTCCTAGGTTTTGGCCTTTCTAGGGAGTTTTTCCTGGCTTCCAGGCCAGAGCAACAACAGTTTACTTTGGGCACGTCATTCAGGCGGAATTTGAGAAAAAGGGGCCTAGCCCTAAGAAGTTTTAAGGGGTAACATTTAAATGTCTTGGAATGGCCTAGTCAAAGCCCAGACCTCAATCCAATTGAGCTGTGGTATGACTTAAAGATTGCTGTACACCAGCGGAACCCATCCAACTTGAAGGAGCTGGAGCAGTTTTGCCTTAAAGAATGGGCAAAAATCCCAGTGGCTAGATGTGCCAAGCTTATAGAGACATACCACAAGATACTTGCAGCTGTAATTGCTGCAAAAGGTGGCACTACAAAGTATTGACTTTGGATTGGGTGTGAATAGCTATGCATGCTTAAGTTTTCCGTTTTTTTGCCTTATGTCTTGTGTGTTTCACAATAAAAAATGTTTTGCATCTTCAAAGTGGTAGGCATGTTGCGTAAATCAAATGATACACACCCCTAAAAAAATATATTTTAATTCCAGGTTGTAAGGCAACAAAATAGGAAAAATGCCAAGGGGGTGAATACTTTCGCAAGCCGCTGTCCGAACATGAGACTCACATGCTTTGAAAATATAGATTTCTATTGTTTCTATCAATATCATGATGTAGATACTCACAATATAAGACTCTACGCTCCATAACAAAGCGGAGTGGATGTAGAAAAGAGATGAAACATTGATCAAAAAGGCTTTGCCTTTGCTCTGTTTCAAAACATCACATATGACAGCAGTTCCACAAGTTGCCGTGACAAATGTTTTGTGGGAAAAAATATTATTTGTATTTTATTATATTTCATGATGTTCTAGTCAGGGTGTCTTGTCTGTTTAATTAACAAAATAACTATCTATTTCATGTGCATGGCACAGCCATGTATCCTACAAAATATATGTTTTATTAGTCTAACAATGTTTCTAAGGACCTGCCTAAAACCAGTCAACAATAGATTTATTTTTGATGGTGTATAGTCTATGGATTTATTTAGACAGATGTCCTTGGCCTCCCGAGTGGCACAGTAGTCTAATGCAATGTGTCACAGTGTTGCGGGTTCACTACAGCCTGGGGTTTGATCCCAGGCTGTGCCATTACTTGGCTCATTGCGCTCTAGCGACTCCTTGTGGTGGGCTGGGCACCTGCAGGCTGACTTCGGTCATCATCTGAAAGCTGTTTCCTCCAACACATTGGTTAAGTGGGCGGGTGTTGAGAAGAGCAGTTTGGTGGGTCATGTTTCAGAGGAAGTTAGCCTCGACCTTTGCCTCTCCCGAGCCCGTTTGGGAGTTGCTGCAATGAGACAAGTTCTCATAATCATGAAAAGAAGGGTGTAAAAAAAGATTTTTAAATTATCATAATAATAGACATCAGCCTACGTCTTCTCCCACTCCTAAACTTGCCGGCATGTACACGGAAGATATAAAAGGCGCAATGTGGTAAAAATGGGACTTTTTGATTTTTTTTCTCTCCAGGAAACATATACCATAAAGTCTTTCTGTAAAGGGTTTAATAAAATTTAATATTTGATACCGGTACATCCACTGTTGGTGTATTTTACTTTCAACATTCAAAAAAGCACTCACTCATCTGAGCTATCTATCTGAGCTTTATACTCTACTTAACTAAATAAATCATATTTTGTATAATAAGAGTTGACTACATTTCTGTCGCGTTTCTCAAAATAATCTCAAAGCACAAAAGCCAAAAACAAACAAACAACAATCATGAGTAGCCTAGATTTGTACTTCCGGCGCCGACAGAGATGGCCGCCTCGCTTCGCGTTCCTAGGAAACTATGCAGTTTTTTGTTTTTTTACGTTTTATTTCTTACATTAGTACCCCAGGTCATCTTAGGTTTCATTACATACAGTCGAGAAGAACTACTGAATATAAGATCAGCGTCAACTCACCATCAGTACGACCAAGAATATGATTTTCACGAAGCGGATCCTGTGTTCTGCCTTTCAACCAGGACAACGGTATGGATCCTATGCAGCGACCCAAAAAAAACGACTCCGTAAAAGAGGGAAACGAGGCGGTCTTCTGGTCAGACTCCGGAGACGGGCACATCGTGCACCACTCCCTAGCATTCTTCTCGCCAATGTCCAGTCTCTTGACAACAAGGTTGATGAAATCCGAGCAAGGGTAGCATTCCAGTGGGACATCAGAGACTGTAACTTTCTTTGCTTCATGGAAACATGGCTCACTGGAGAGACGCTATCGGAGGCGGTGCAGCCAGCGGGTTTCTTCACGCATCGCGCCGACAGAAACAAACATATTTCTGGTAAGAAGAGGGGCGGGGGCGTATGCCTTATGGCTAACGAGACATGGTGTGATGAAAGAAACATACAGGAACTCTAATCCTTCTGTTCACCTGATTTAGAATTCCTCACAATCAAATGTCGACCACATTATCTACCAAGAGAATTCTCTTCGATTATAATCACAGCCGTATATATCCCCCCCAAGCAGACACATCTATGGCTCTGAACGAACTTTATTTGACTCTTTGCAAACTGGAATCCATTTATCCGGAGGCTGCATTCATTGTAGCTGGGGATTTTAACAAGGCTAATCTGAAAACAAAGACTCCCTAAATTTTATCAGCATATCGATTGCGCAACCAGGGGTGGAAAAACCTTGGATCATTGTTACTCTAACTTCCGCGACGCATATAAGGCCCTGCCCTGCCCCGCCCTCCTTTTGGAAAAGCTGACCACGACTTCATTTTGTTGATCCCTGCCTACAGACAGAAACTAAAAAAAGAAGCTCCCACGCTGAGGTCTGTTCAACGCTGGTCTGACCAAGCTGACTCCACACTCCAAGACTGCTTCCATCACGTGGACTGGGAGATGTTTCGTATTGCGTCAGATAACAACATTGACGAATACGCTGATTCGGTGTGCGAGTTCATTAGAACGTGCGTTGAAGATGTCGTTCCCATAGGAACGATTAAAACATTCCCTAACCAGAAACCGTGGATTGATGGCAGCATTCGCGTGAAACTGAAAGCGCGAACCACTGCTTTTAACATGACCGAATACAAACAGTGCAGCTATTCCCTCCGCAAGGCTATCAAACAAGCTAAGCGCCAGTACAGAGACAAAGTAGAATCTCAATTCAACGGCTCAGACACAAGAGGTATGTGGCAGGGTATACAGTCAATCACGGACTACAAGAAGAAAACCAGCCCAGTCACGGACAGGATGTCTTGCTCCCAGGCAGCCTAAATAACTTTTTTGCCCGCTTTGAGGACAATACAGTGCCACTGACACGGCCTGCAACGAAAACATGCGGACTCTCATTCATTGCAGCCGAGGTGAGTAAGACATTTAAACGTGTTAACCCTCGCAAGGCTGCAGGCCCAGACGGCATCCCCAGCCGCGCCCTTAGAGCATGCGCAGACCAGCTGGCCGGTGTGTTTACGGACATATTCAATCAATCCCTATACCAGTCTGCTGTTCCCACATGCTTCAAGAGGGCCACCATTGTTCCTGTTCCCAAGAAAGCTAAGGTAACTGAGCTAAACGACTACCGCCCCGTAGCACTCACTTCCGTCATCATGAAGTGCTTTGAGAGACTAGTCAAGGACCATGTCACCTCCACCCTACCTGACACCCTAGACCCACTCCAATTTGCTAACCGCCCAAATAGGTCCACAGACGATGCAATCTCAACCACACTGCACACTGCCCTAACCCATCTGGACAGAGGAATACCTATGTGAGAATGCTGTTCATCGACTACAGCTCGGCATTCAACACCATAGTACCCTCCAAGCTCGTCATCAAGCTCGAGACCCTGGGTCTCAACCCCTCCCTGTGCAACTGGGTACTGGACTTCCTGACGGGCCGCCCCCAGGTGGTGAGGGTAGGCAACAACATCTCCACCCCGCTGATCCTCAACACTGGGGCCCCACAAGGGTGCGTTCGGAGCCCTCTCCTGTACTCCCTGTTCACCCACGACTGCGTGGCCACGCACGCCTCCAACTCAATCATCAAGTTTGCGGACGACACAACAGTGGTAGGCTTGATTACCAACAACGACGAGACGGCCTACAGGGAGGAGGTGAGGGCCCTCAGAGTGTGGTGTCAGGAAAATAACCTCACACTCAACGTCAACAAAACTAAGGAGATGATTGTGGACTTCAGGAAACAGCAGAGGGAACACCCCCCTATCCATATCGATGGAACAGTAGTGGAGAGGGTAAGCAAGTTTTAAGTTCCTCGGCATACACATCACAGACAAACTGAATTGGTCCACTCACACAGACAGCATCGTGAAGAAGGCGCAGCAGCGCCTCTTCAACCTCAGGAAGCTGAAGAAATTCGGCTTGTCACCAAAAGCACTCACAAACTTCTACAGATGCACAATCGAGAGCATCCTGGCGGGCTGCATCACCGCCTGGTACGGCAACTGCTCCGCCCACAACCGTAAGGCTCTCCAGAGGGTAGTGAGGTCTGCACAACGCATCACCGGGGGCAAACTACCTGCCCTCCAGGACACCTACACCACCCGATGTCACAGGAAGGCCATAAAGATTATCAAGGACAGCAACCACCCGAGCCACTGCCTGTTCACCCCGCTATCATCCAGAAGGCGAGGTCAGTACAGGTGCATCAAAGCTGGGACCGAGAGACTGAAAAACAGCTTCTATCTCAAGGCCATCAGACTGTTAAACAGCCACCACTAACATTGAGTGGCTGCTGCCAACACACTGACTCAACTCCAGCCACTTTAATAATGGGAATTGATGGGAAATGATGTAAAATATATCACTAGCCACTTTAAACAATGCTACCTAATATAATGTTACATACCCTACATTATTCATCTCATATGCATACGTATATACTGTACTCTATATCATCTACTGCATCCTTATGTAATACATGTATCACTAGCCACTTTAACTATGCCACTTTGTTTACATACTCATCTCATATGTATATACTGTACTCGATACCATCTACTGTATCTTGCCTATGCTGCTCTGTACCATCACTCATTCATATATCCTTATGTACATATTCTTTATCCCCTTACACTGTGTATAAGACAGTAGTTTTGAAATTGTTAGTTAGATTACTTGTTGGTTATTACTGCATTGTCGGAACTAGAAACACAAGCATATCGCTACGCTCGCATTAACATCTGCTAACCATGTGTATGTGACAAATAAAATTGGATTTGATTTGATTTGATTTTAGTTGGCTACAGCCAGCAGAGACCAAGTCTTGCATCCTCCAAAGATGCAGAGGGAGAGTTCATGGTTTGATCAGAGGAAGGAGGTCAGGAAGATGTTCGATGAAGATATAGTCTCGTGACAATCTTGTAGATGCCTAGCTACTCTGGGAACCAGCCTGTGCCGTGTGGCCACTGGACTTCTCCTTCACAGTGTATGGCACCACTTGATTGATGCCTCAGCACCTCTGGGCACCAGAAAGCTCTTCATTACGACCCCTCTGCCCTCAGCACTGCATTTCTCTACTGCATCTCCCATTCCTCTCCAGCCTCAGGTGACTCTTCAATCAATAGATGCATAGGCCCCACAGTACAGACAAGATAACTCATAACATGTCGTTCCAAATGCTAGCTACTTAGCTCATGTTAGCCCAAAACCACAAATCGAAAGGTCACTGGGATGGGCTACGGATGATCATTTCCGGTTCATATGTGAAGCCGTGACTGATGGTGTGTTCAAGAAAACAGGGAACTCTGGGGGAAATAAACATTCGCCGACTGGAAAAAAAATCATTTTCAACGGTCACCCAACTCGGAATTACAAATCAGAAAGAACTCTGACTGCTCAGGCCTGAAGATCACCAATGGCACAATTTTTCCCAGTCTGAGCTCTTTTTGTTTCCGAATTCCCAGTTACCTTGGATTGAATTAGAAAATATAATGCAAATAAATGTCCTAATTTGGAGACTTAACTGTTTTTTAAATAAAAAAATTTATTAAAATTGTGTGAGTAGAACAGCAATTTACACCACTTCTGTAGAATCACCCGTATCACATTTCCTGTAGAATAAATATTTTGTATATGTACTGCTCCGGGTGTCGTGGGTGTGGAGTCAAATGCAGGAGACAGAGTTCAATGCTGTGCGTCTTTTAATTGCACCAACGCACCACAGGGTGCTCACAAAAGTTACGTTCCCAACCACAGGGAATCAAAATGTACAATGGAAAAAATCACGACCAGGCACATACACGTACCTCTACAACAGAGCCGAAGGTTACATTGAAATAATCCCGCACAACAACCAGGCGGGCCGGCTGTCTAATAAAGACAAACTCATTAAACATGAACAGGTGCTACCACTAAACATACAAGGAGGGGGAGGAAAAACAATCAGTGGCAGCTAATAGGCCGGTGACGACGACCGCCGAGCGCCACCTGCCCGGGAAGGGGAAACACCCTCGGTCGGACTCGTGACAGTATAGACACCAACACAGCACATGTGTACATAATACAGATGTTTCTGTATTACAGTTCTACCAAGTATTCATATCACTGATATACTTTTATGAGCTGTTTTGACTGAAAATAAGCATATAAGTAAGGTAATTTTGATTTTGTACACAGTCATACCTAGTTAGAACCAATTAGAACTATATATGAGTACATAAGGGGCTTCATTTCTGCAGGTCATCTGTCTTTCTGGTCAAAATCACTGATACAGGTCCCCTTCCATCCTCTGAGGATATGTATAACGCCCCAGAAAACCTGATCTCAAATCAAATTTATTTATATAGCCCTTCGTACATCAGCTGATATCTCAAAGTGCTGTACAGAAACCCAAAAACCCCAAACAGTAAGGGGTGTAGAAGCACGGTGGCTATGGGCCAAAACCTAGCCTAGAGAGGAACCAGGCTAGACCTCTTCTGGCTGTGTCGGGTGGAGGAAAATCACATCAGTGACTCAACCCAGGTGGACTCAGCAAGTCATATGCACCCCATCCCTCAGGTCCTCAGACGGACACCGGATATGAATAACAAACTGAGCCCCAGTAAACTGAGACAGTGACTCAGCCCACTGTCCCCCAACCACTAGGGTTCTTCAACCACCAACTTACCATCCTGGACAGAGCCCAATCCCAGTGGAAAGAGTGGAACCGGCCAGGCAGAGACAGCAAGGGCAGTTCGTTGCTCCAGAGCCTTTCCGTTCACCTTCCCACTCCTGGGCCAGACTACACTCAATCATATGACCCACTGAAGAGATGAGGCTTTAGTAAAGACTTGAAGGTTGAGACCGAGTTTGCGTCTCTTACATGGGTAGGCAGACCGTTCCATAAAAATGGAGCTCTATAGGAGAAAGCCCTGCCTCCAGCTGTTTGCTTAGAAATTCTAGGGACAATTAGGAGGCCTGCGTCTTGTGACCGTAGCATACATGGAGGTATGTACGGCAGGACCAAATCAGAGAGATAGGTAGGAGCAAGCCCATGTAATGCTTTGTAGGTTAGCAGTAAAACCTTGAAATCAGCCCTTGCCTTGACAGGAAGCAAGTGTAGGGAGGCTAGCACTGGAGTAATATGATCAAATTTTTGGGTTCTAGACAGGATTCTTGCAGCCGTATTTAGCACTAACTGCAGTTTTTTTAGTGCTTTATCTGGATAGCCAGAAAGTAGAGCATTGCAGTAGCCTAGCCTAGAAGTGACAAAAGCATGGATAAATTTTTCTGCATCATTTTTGGACAGAAAGTTTCTGATTTTTGCAATGTTAAGTAGATGGAAAAAAGCTGTCCTTGAAATGGTCTTGATATGTTCTTCAAAAGAGATATCAGGGTCCAGAGTAACGCCGAGGTCCTTCACAGTTTTATTTGAGACGACTGTACAACCATTAAGATGAATTGTCAGATTCAACAGAAGATCTCTTTGTTTCTTGGGACCTAGAACAAGCATCTCTGTTTTGTCAGAGGTTAAAAGTAGAACGTTTGCAGCCATCCACTTCCTTATGTCTGAAACACATGCTTCTAGCGAGGGCAATTTTGGGGCTTCACCATGTTTCATTGAAATGTACAGCTGTGTGTCATCCGCATATCAGTGAAAGTTAACATTATGTTTTCGAATTACATCCCCAAGAGGTAAAATATATAGTGAAAACAATAGTGGTCCTAAAACGGAACCTTGAGGAACACCAAAATTTACAGTTGATTTGTCAGAGGACAAACCATTCACAGAGACAAACTGATATCTTTCTGACAGATAAGATCTAAACCAGGCCAGAACTTGTTTGTGTAGACCAATTTGGGTTTCCAATCTCTCCAAAAGAATGTGGTGATCGATGGTATCAAAAGCAGCACTAAGGTCTAGGAGCACGAGGACAGATGCAGAGCCTCGGTCTGAAGCATTTCGTATACATTGTTTGTCTTCAGGAAGGCAGTGAGTTGCTGCGCAACAGCCTTTTCTAAAAAATTTGAGAGGAATGGAAGATTCGATATAGGCCGATAGTTTTTTATATTTTCTGGGTCAAGTTTTGGCTTTTTCAAGAGAGGCTTTATTACTGCCACTCTTCTATTAATGCCAGGTCACAACATGCAGACTTGTTGCTGTGCGTTTTGTTGGCAACCTATTTTGCTACCTGACAACTTTATGGTTTTTACTTTTTAATTATCGTTTATATTTGTTTTTTCCCTCAACTTTTTCACTCCGGACGCTTTATCTGGACATGGTTCGTCAGGACCTCCAACAGCCGAAGCTAAGTAGTAACATTAACATGGTGCCTTCTAATTGCAGTCGCTGTACTCATAATATACAGGAGAACGATCGCCTTACGGAAAGGATAGCTGTGCTACAAGCCCAGCTTCAGACGCAATCATTAGGCAAGGGTCATTTCAGTGTAGGAAAGGATGAAACAGCGTCTGTGCCACCAGTAAGTACAGATAGTAACGTTAGTATAAATCCCCTCGCACGGTCCCCGCAGCCAGACAACTTTCTCACGGTTTCTGGAAGGAAATGCTGTAGGAATGCTCAACCGGTGTCGCTCATTCAGCCGACAGAAACTTTCAACCGGTTTTCCCCATTAAGCAGCGAGTCGGAGTCAGAGGCCGAGCCTTCTCTTGTCTCTACTCCTCCCGTTACGGGGTCTGAGACGCCGAAGCTTCCCACCATTAGCTCTGACAAATTGAAAACTCTAGTCATTGGCGACTCCATTACCCGCAGTATTAGACTTAAAACGAATCATCCAGCGATCATACACTGTTTACCAGGGGGCATGGCTCCCGACGTTAAGGCTAATCTGAAGATGGTGCTGGCTAAAGCTAAAACTGGCGAGTGTAGAGTATAGAGATATTGTTATCCACGTCGGCACCAACGATGTTAGGATGAAACAGTCAGAGATCACCAAGCGCAACATAGCTTCAGCGTGTAAATCAGCTAGAAAGATGTGTCGGCATCGAGTAATTGTCTCTGGCCCCCTCCCAGTTAGGGGGAGTGATGAGCTCTACAGCAGTCTCACAACTCAATCGCTGGTTGAAAACTGTTTTCTGCCCCTCCCAAAAGATAGAATTTGTAGATAATTGGCCCTCTTTCTGTGACTCACCCACAAACAGGACCAAGCCTGACCTGCTGAGGAGTGACGGACTCCATCCTAGCTGGAGGGGTGCTCTCATCTTATCTACCAACATAGGCAGGGCTCTAACTCCTCTAGCTCCACAATGAAATAGGGTGCAGGCCAGGCAGCAGGCTGTTAGCCAGCCTGCCAGCATAGTGGAGTCTGCCACTAGCACAGTCAGTGTAGTCAGCTCAGCTATCCCCATTGAGACCGTGTCTGTGCCTCGACCTAGGTTGGGCAAAACTAAACATGGCGTTGTTCGCCTTAGCAATCTCACTAGGATAAAGACCTCCTCCGTTCCTGTCATTATTGAAAGAGATCATGATGCCTCACATCTCAAAATAGGGCTACTTAATGTTAGAACCCTTACTTCAAAGGCAATTATAGTCAATGAACTAATCACTGATCATAATCTTGATGTGATTGGCCTGACTGAAACATGGCTTAAGCCTGATGAATTTACTGTGTTAAATGAGGCCTCACCTCCTGGCTACACTAGTGACCATATCCCCCGTGCATCCCGCAAAGGCCGGAGGTGTTGCTAACATTTACGATAGCATATTTCAATTTACCCCCCAAAAAATGGCGTTTTCGTCTTTTGAGCTTCTCGTCATGAAATCTATGCAGCCTACTCAATCACTTTCATAGCTACTGTTTACAGGCCTCCTGGGCCATATACAGCGTTCCTCATTGAGTTCCCTGAATTCCTATTGGACCTTGTAGTCATAGCAGATAATATTCTAATCTTTGGTGACTTTAATATTCAAATGGAAAAGTCCACAGACCCACTCCAAAAGGCTTTCCGAGCCGTCATCGACTTAATTGGGTTTTGTCCAACCCACTCACTGTCACAGTCATACTCTGGACCTAGTTTTGTCCCATGGAATAAATGTTGTGGATCTTAATGTTTTTCCTCATAATCCTGGACTATCGGACCACCATTTTATTACTTTTGCCATTGCAACAAATAATCTGCTCAGACCCCAACCAAGGAACATCAAAAGTCGTGCTATAAATTCACAGACAACACAAAGATTCCTTGATGTCCTTCCAGATTCCCTCTGTCTAACCAAGGACGCCAGAGGACAAAAATCAGTTAACCACCTAACTGAGGAACTCAATTTAACCCTGCGCAATACCCTAGATGCAGTTGCACCCCTAAAAACTAAAAACATTTCTCATAAGAAACTAGCTCCCTGGGACACAGAAAATACCCGAGCTCTGAAGCAAGCTTCCAGAAAATTGGAACGGAAATGGCGCCACACCAAACTGGAAGTCTTCCGACTAGCTTGGAAAGACAGTACCGTGCAGTACCGAAGAGCCCTTACTGCTGCTCGATCATCCTATTTTTCTGACTTAATTGAGGAAAATAAGAACAATCCGAAATTCCTTTTTGATACTGTCACAAAGCTAACTAAAAAGCAGCATTCCCCAAGAGAGGATGGCTTTCACTTCAGCAGTGATAAATTCATGAACTTCTTTGAGGAAAAGATCATGATTATTAGAAAGCAAATTACGGACTCCTCTTTAAATCTGCGTATTCCTTCAAAGCTCAGTTGTCCTGAGTCTGCACAACTCTGCCAGGACCTAGGATCAAGAGAGATGCTCAAGTGTTTTAGTACTATATCTCTTGACACAATGATGAAAATAATCATGGCCTCTAAACCTTCAAGCTGCATACTGGACCCTATTCCAACTAAACTACTGAAAGAGCTGCTTCCTGTGCTTGGCCCTCCTATGTTGAACATAATAAACGGTGCTGTCTGCTTTCCGACAGACACTGGGAGACAAATTCATATTTCACCAGGACTTAAAACACAAGGCATTGCTTACCAAGGCGACATTGAATGCACATCAAGATTATGATCAGTGATTAGTTCAAATTCAAATAAATACTTTTTTTAGATTTGCCTTAGAATAACTACTTTTCAGAAAATACACACCAATACAGCTCTCTGTGTAGATTCAGAGCATATCTGAGTTCTGTATTGCAGTTCTATCAAGTATGTGTACCATTGACAGACTTTTAATACCATATGCACAGACGTAAGGTAATTTTGGTTCTGTACACATTCATACAATACGTGGTATAGAAAAGTACAATCTTAGGTGAGTACATGGGGAGCTATATTTGGTCAAAATCACTGATACAGATCTCGCTCCACCCTCTGGTGGTATGGATAACTTGTTATTTATCATGTCTCCAGAGAAATCTAGATTCAAATAAAGGTCCTATCTATCAAATTACTATAGAATGATTTTGTTTTTTTTGGCTGCGGTCAAAATGACACTAAAGGACACCATTTTTTCCCGAGTTGTTGATACAGAAACAATAAACAATTATTCATATTTATTAGGAACAAGTTGATTGACAAAGTCAAGAAAAATGTGAAGAATAAACCAACTTTGGGCTATGATCAAAATATGCAGTCAGTAGTATGTGTCACACCCTGATCTAGTTCAACCGTCCTTGTGATTGTCTCCACCCTCTCCAGGTGTCACCCATCTTCCCCATTATCCCCTGGGCATTTAAACATGTGTTTTACATCTGCCAGTTTGTTTTGTATGTTCCAAGTCAACCCTTGTGTTTTTCCCTGTGCGCCTGCCTTTTCTACTCTCTTTTTCTAGTCCTCCCGGTTTTGACCCTTGCCTGTTTCTGGACTCTGTACCCACCTGCCTGACCATTCTGTCTCCCTGACCTCGAGCCTGTCTGTCACTCTGTACCTCCTGGACTCTGATCTGGTTTTGACCTTTTGCAGGTCCATGACCATTCTCTTGCCTGCCCCTTTTGGATTATTAATAAATATCAAAGACTCAAACAATCTGTCTCCCATGTCTGCATCTGGGTCTCGCCTGTGCCATTATAGTATGAGGGTTAAAGAGGCAATCTGAGATAGGTACATCCTTTTTTTGATTGTTCAATTATTAATATATAGCCATTGATTCTTGAAGGCTGTAATGTAACCCCACCAGAACCAAAAATATAACCTTGTTTTATGCCATTGTAAGTAATTGTAAAGCAACTATAATTTTGATCTCATGGATGGTCAGCCTCCATATGTGAGAGTCCTTGCATCTATGTATTTGAGAGTAAAGGTATCCCATAATATGACTTATCTTATAATTATGACTTATCTCAAAATTATGACTTACTATCTATTCGTGGTCTGATTTTATTTTATTTTTTGTGATGGGGGGCAGTGGAGGGAACAGGCTTCCATAGATCTCCATGGCTACAGTACCATGTGCAACCCATACAGAGCAGCAGCTGTGCAACAACTACTTCAAACTCTCTCACTCTGACTCCGCAGGTCAAGGTCATGACCTTGGGAGAAACAAATATTTAATGGGTTATAAAAGGTTCAGTAACTGTTGTGATTCCGTTTTAGGACTTCAATAAGTCCTCTTGACTACCCAGGTTCACAATAAAATGGTATATTTTCATACACAGTAACGTACACAGAAATGCACTCGTGGCCAAAAGCTTTGAGAATGACACAAATATTAATTTTCACAACGTTTGCTGCTTCAGCGTCTTTAGATATTTCTGTCAGATGTTACTATGGAATACCGAAGTATAATTACAAGTATTTCATAAGTGTCAAAGGCTTTTATTGACAATTACATGAAGTTGATGCAAAAAGTCAATATTTGCAGTGTTGACCCTTCTTTTTCAAGACCTCTGCAATCTGCCCTGGCATGCTGTCAATTAACTTCTGGGCCACATCCTGACTGATGGCAGCCCATTCGTGCATAATCAATGCTTGGAGTTTGTCAGAATTTGTGGGTTTTTGTTTGTCCACCAGCCTCTTGAGGATTGACCACACATTTTTCAATGGGATTAAGGTCTGGGGAGTTTCCTGGCCATGGACCCAAAGTGCCAATGTTTTGTTCCCCAAGCCACTTAGTTATCACGTTTGCCTTATTGCAAGGTACTCCATCATGCTGGAAAAGGCATTGTTCATCACCAAACTGTTCCTGGATGGTTGGGAGAAGTTGCTCTCGGAGGATGTGTTGGTACCATTCTTTATTCATGGCTGTGTTCTTACGCAAAATCGTGGGTGAGCCCACTCCCTTGTCTGAGAAGCAAACCAACACATGAATGGTCTCAGGATGCTTTACTGTTGGCATGACACAGGACTGATAGTATGACACAGGACTGATGGTAGCGCTCACCTTGTCTTCTCCGGACATGCTTTTTTCCGGATGCCCCAAACAATTGGAAAGGGGATTCATCAGAGAAAATGACTTTACCCCAGTCCTCAGCAGTCCAATCCCTGTACCTATTGCAGAACATTTGTCTGTCCCTGATGTTTTTCCTGGAGAGAAGTGGCTTCTTTGCTGCCCTTCTTGACACCAGGCCTTCCTCCAAAAGTCTTCACCTCACTGTGGGTGCAGATGCACTCACACCTGCCTGCTGCCATTCCTGAGCAAGCTCTGTACTGCTGGTGCCCTGATCCCGCAGCTGAATCAACATTAGGAGACAGCCCTGGTGCTTGCTGGACTTTCTTGGGTGCCCTGAAGCCTTCTTCACAACAATTGAACCGCTCTCCTTGAAGCTCTTGATGATCCAATAAATGGTTGATTTAGGTGCAATCTTACTGGCAGCAATATCCTTGCCTGTGAAGCCCTTTTGGTGCAACGCAATGATGATGGCACGTGTTTATAATTGACAGAGGTTGACAGAGGAAGAACAATGATTCCAAGCACCATCCTCCTTTTGAAGATTCCAGTCTGTTATTCGAACTCAATCAGCATGACAGAGTGATCTCCAGCCGTGTCCTTGTCAACACTCACACCTGTGTTAACGAGAGAATCACTGACATGATTTCAGCTAGTCCTTTTGTGGCAGGGCTGAAATGCAGTGGAAATATTTTGGGGGGATTCAGTTCATTTGCATGGCAAAGAGGGACTTTTCAATTCATCTGATCACTCTTCATAACATGCTGGAGTATATGCAAATTGCCATCATACAAACTGAGGCAGCAGACTTTGTGAAAATGAATATTTGTGTCATTCTCAAAATGTTTGGCCACGACTGTAGAACCTAAAAGGGTTATTCAGTTGTCCCCATAGAAGAACCCTTTGAAGAACCCTTTGAAGAACCCTTTTTGGTTCTAGGTAGAACCTTTTTGTGTTACATGTAGATCCTTTTCCACAGAGAGATCTACATGGAACCAAAAAGGGTACTTTAGGAACTATTGTTTTCTAAGTGTACTGTATACTGTAACCATAGCTATTGAACTTCACTATAAACCATTTAGCCCACCATTTAGGTCTATCTTAGATAAGGAAAGTGCCTTGCGAAAGTATTCGGCCCCCTTGAACTTTGCGAGCTTTTGCCACATTATAGGCATCAAACATAAAGATATAAAACTGTATTTTTTTGTGAAGAATCAACAACAAGTGGGACACAATCATGAAGTGGAGCGACATTTATTGGATATTTCAAACTTTTTTAACAAATCAAAAACTGAAAAATTGGGCGTGCAAAATTATTCAGCCCCCTTAAGTTAATACTTTGTAGCGCCACCTTTTGCTGCGATTACAGCTGTAAGTCGCTTGGGGTATGTCTCTATCAGTTTTGCACATCGAGAGACTGAAATTTTTTCCCATTCCTCCTTGCAAAACAGCTCGAGCTCAGTGAGGTTGGATGGAGAGCATTTGTGAACAGCAGTTTTCAGTTCTTTCCACAGATTCTCAATTGGATTCAGGTCTGGACTTTGACTTGGCCATTCTAACACCTGGATATGTTTATTTTTGAACCATTCCATTGTAGATGTTGCTTTATGTTTTGGATCATTGTCTTGTTGGAAGACAAATCTCCGTCCCAGTCTCAGGTCTTTTGCAGACTCCATCAGGTTTTCTTCCAGAATGGTCCTGTATTTGGCTCCATCCATCTTCCCATCAATTTTAACCATCTTCCCTGTCCCTGCTGAAGAAAAGCAGGCCCAAACCATGATGCTGCCACCACCATGTTTGACAGTGGGGATGGTATGTTCAGGGTGATGAGCTGTGTTGCTTTTACGCCAAACATAACATTTTGCATTGTTGCCAAAAAGTTCAATTTTGGTTTCATCTGACCAGAGCACCTTCTTCCACATGTTTGGTGTGTCTCCCAGGTGGCTTGTGGCAAACTTTAAACAACACTTTTTATGGATATCTTTAAGAAATGGCTTTCTTCTTGCCACTCTTCCATAAAGGCCAGATTTTTAGCAATATACGACTGATTGTTGTCCTATGGACAGAGTCTCCCACCTCAGCTGTAGATCTCTGCAGTTCATCCAGAGTGATCATGGGCCTCTTGGCTGCATCTCTGATCAGTCTTCTCCTTGTATGAGCTGAAAGTTTAGAGGGACGGCCAGGTCTTGGTAGATTTGCAGTGGTCTGGTACTCCTTCCATTTCAATATTATCGCTTGCACAGTGCTCCTTGGGATGTTTAAAGCTTGGGAAATCTTTTTGTATCCAAATCCGGCTTCTTCACAACAGTATCTCGGACCTGCCTGGTGTGTTCCTTGTTCTTCATGATGCTCTCTGCGCTTTTAACGGACCTCTGAGACTATCACAGTGCAGGTGCATTTATACGGAGACTTGATTACACACAGGTGGATTGTGTTTATCATCATTAGTCATTTAGGTCAACATTGGATCATTCAGAAATCCTCACTGAACTTCTGGAGAGAGTTTGCTGCACTGAAAGTAAAGGGGCTGAATAATTTTGCACGCCCAATTTTTCAGTTTTTGATTTGTTAAAAAAGTTTGAAATATCCAATAAATGTCGTTCCACTTCATGATTGTGTCCCACTTGTTGTTGATTCTTCACAAAAAAATACAGTTTTATATCTTTATGTTTGAAGCCTGAAATGTGGCAAAAGGTCGCAAAGTTCAAGGGGGCCGAATACTTTCGCAAGGCACTGTATATGAAAGTGAGTACATTTGAATATACAGCCTCATTTAGAGTGAGCCTTCTATAGAGTTTGAGGGGGAAGTTTGTCAGGGCTCGTTGCTGTAAACCGACTGGACCCCACTGCTCTAGCTAAGCATCAGCTGCTCAACTACCTAATCTCACACCACCCTCTCCTTGAACAGCAAAGTAGCGTCATAAATTACTGTACTAGATTCCTCTGGCTTTATTTCCTTTCCTTGTGTTCGCTGAATTGTGGTCCCATGAATTTATTAAGCCTGTAAAAGGCCACATTCAGTTAGTCTACAAATTGCAGACAGTCTCCTTCTCGCCATACATTTAGTGGTTCTCTGCCCCTGACTGTCTCTTATCAGGTCACATCACAATGACCTCCCCTGTTGAAATAAAGCAGTTAATTTACAGTACGTTCGGTGAAAACACAAGGACCTTCGCTTCCAAACCCATGATTTACTCCTTATTGTTTCTGAGTTCCGACATACCGAGTAGAGGTGCTAGAAACGCCTTGATCTCTGAAACGCTCTTACAGAAATGGATACTTTTCAGCTAACTGGCTAAGCACATTCTTCTATGTCAGTTCATAAGTATACAACACAGTAACAACACAGGACAACTGCACAAGTCTTTGCCAGGGTGATACAACAAAAACACAACACTACACAGCACAGCACAGACCAGCTGTGAAGCAGAGTAAGTGTGCATCGATCGCCATCGATCATAGAGTGGTTCAATTTAGTATGCAAACAAAGACAAGGTTGAAACCAGTGGACTGCTTTAGAACAGCTGCCAAGCCAAATGACTCACTAAAGGAAACAACCGAACTAACTAATGGCAAAACTAGCGTCTCTACACTGCCTAATTTCCGCTTAATTATTCCATAACAAAGAACTCCTTTAAATGATTGTGCTGGAAAATGCTACAGCAGCACACTGGACAAGTTGTACCTTTGTTGATTTTCTTTACATGAACTCACGTTTCATATGTGAAAAGACCTTAGATCCGAAACATTTGAATTCATCACACAAAGGACTTAACCCAGAATCCTAACATATTTAGACTTCTGAAAGCACACTACATGAGGAAGTTAGGACGTTTTGCACTGAGGAAACGTCTGATTTGCATTATTGCACCCTGAGCAAGATTATGAGTATTTTTATGGTTATTTCGCAAAAAACTACCAGCATAATCAAGCGGGCGAGATTACTGTATGCTGTATTTGTTTGAGTTTGAAGGCATTTTGTCCAAATGGCTGAAGAGCTTCTTAAACAATGTTCTATTGAAGAAGATTTTGAGGCACAAAACTACCAACAAATCCTGAGTAAATGTTTTCTGAATGAATATTCAATTTCATATGCAAACTGTTCCCAAGTTTACATTTATTAAACTTGTGTGAAATGTAAATGAGTAGAGATGAATGTAGGCAGACCAAATGTAGATCAAAGACAACATTTGGATGTATACATATGCATTAGCTACTGTATGTTTTCTCAGAGATATCTCCAATGCAATTTTAGAGATATTTTCTGTCTTTGTTGTCCAACTTATTTTACAGAGCAAAGCCGTTTCGTATAGCAACCAGTTTTCCTTCCATTCCACTGAGTTTAAACAAAACTGCTCCATACTCCTTGTTACGAAACCATTTAGCCTCAATTACTAACACTCCTAAAACTAAAGGTGTGTGTATATTGTCCACTATAACACTCCATCTTGCCCACTCTTAGGCAGAAAGCCCTTTACTAATTCACATTCTACTCACATCTCTCTTTTTTTAGGACCCTTTTCAACATCTCTGTTCTATGGGATGGGGAGTTACCATGTGAAATGGACATCTGAAGGTGAAAAAACAACAACCTTGATGCCAAAACAAAGATAGGCAGCCCAGTAGGTATGCATTGTTACAGGACTCACTTATTTGAATTCCACCAGTAACTCTGAGTGTTTGAGTAGGAAAGTCCTCCATTAACGCTTGTATGAGTGTGCATTGCAATGATACACGGTGATACTTTCACAGTGTGGCTTAAGGCATGCAAATAGATATCAATAAAGGGATTTGATACTGCTGTTTGTACAAATGAGCCTTGTTGTTCTCTGAATCACCTTAGCATTTGTTGTAGTGATTAATTTATTACTAAATCAACTACAGGCAAACGATTAGGAACTCAATGTAAATATCAATATCAATGCAACAACACAATACCCAACAGGCTGAGACACAATATCTTAGAAATGTCCTGGATATTGTCGACACAGGAGGCTGGAATAGGTTTGGATTTAATCTTGTTGAAAAATAGAAAATTAAATGTGTATTGAGCTGTATATAAATATGTTATACATTCTACACATGAGTAGAGAGGCTTTCCCAAGCCAGCTACAATATCTTGCTGGAAAAATCGAACCCTTTGGGCTTCCCAGTCTTAGATTAGAAATAGTGGGTGCATCCAAAATGGCACCCTCTACCCTAAGTAGTGCACTACATTTGACCAGGGCCAATAGGGATGCATCCAGTGACTTGTACTCACACCCACAAACATATAGTCTACACAGAGTCCTCGTACTAACCTATATTGCACATACAGCCAATGAGGTGCTGCTAGTCACATACAAGGTAATATGAAACGAGAAAAGGGAATATCCTCTACTTCCAAAGCTGATTTTATATCTCCCCAACATTGTTTCCCAGGTCATATAAAGGAAATCCGAAATGGGGAAACAAGATTTACACGGGGTTGAATCAAGAGAGTGGAATTTTTTATTTATCCAAAGATGGAAGTACTAGTACCAAATAGATAGACAGAGCTGCATCATGAAAGAAGAGACACAAACATGAATCGTCAAGTGATTTCCCACACCATGGTAATAAAAGGAGAGTTCTGTCTTTGAATTGACAAAAGCTGGTCAGAATAAAGGCGTTTTGGTATTGTGGAGGCACGTCACTCAAACACAGTGATGCGTTTCCATTGACAGAATTCAGTCTTTAGTAAGTACAGCAAATGGCTGGAAGCTCAGGTTCTCCTTGTCCGTCAGTCAGAATCCCATGTATTGTACAAAAGCCTTTTACCTGCCAGGACATCCGATACGGCAATTAAATAGCCCAGTGAGTCCTGTATGTAAGTGTAGTCTGTCAGCGGTGCAATGGGGTGTGATGATTAGGGCTCGTGTGTGCGTGTGTTTGAAACCCATCCCTCCTAGGCAGCAGCCTCAATACAAAAGGTACATTATTCCGTGTCGTCTTCGTCTCAGTGAGCTCTCAACATAAAGGTTTATTGGCCTGTATTATAATTAGTTAGTCTATAAATACGTTATGAGTCTGTGTAACTCCTTTGTGTGTGACGAAGTCAAATGTTTTGGATGCAAGCCCTTTTACCCTTTTAACATTTGAACTGTGAAATCATGTGAAGGAAACCTGGGGGAACAATGGTTCAATGGGGGAAGCAACAGGCCTAAAGTACAATACTACAAATAGTCTTCATCCCAACAATACAGTGTGATCTCTTTTATGTCTGTGGGTGTAAGGCGTATACAGTTTGTAGGCTACTGTCTGTCTGTTTGTGTCCATGGGGGTTGGCTCTAAGGCACATTCGCACAGCTATATTCCATACGTCGTCTTTCAGTATATCATCTCCAAAAGAATGTGCTGGAGTTCTTTCTCAGATGATGGATGAACAATGTGGCAGCAAAGCAGTGTCTTTACCATTGTTACCATAGAAATGCTACATGATAGCATCTCTCCCACAAGTGGAATTGTTGTTTTTATGTTAGATGTAATATGACAGGGGTGGAGTTGTTGCTTTACAAAGAGATGGAATATATATTATAAGAAAAGGCCGACATAAGTGCTATTGCTGTGTGTGTGTGTGTGTGTGTGTGTGTGTGTGTGTGTGTGTGTGTGTGTGTGTGTGTGTGTGTGTGTGTGTGTGTGTGTGTGTGTGTCAAGTTTTGTGTGTGTGTGTGTGTGTGTGTGTCAAGTTTTGGTGCAGGTGGCCAAAAAATGCATTAAAAGGTATTATGGATGACCCAGCTAGGACATAGTGTTTTTGAGCTGGCTGCAGACAATGCATTATGTCACTGAACTATTGTCCATGTCCTACAAATGAACGGTAAAATTAAACAAAATAAATATAAATACTTACTTTGTTTGTCCTTACAGTTTTAGAGGTGTTCATGTTTCCTGGTTTAGTTGGAGAGTGAGGGGATCCGATTAAGCCGCTGGGTTATATTGTGTCCAATGCAGCAGGGTGCATCGTTCAGAAACATACAACACATTTTTTCCATAAAACACACTGAACAAAATATACACTCAACATGAGAAGTGTTTGTCTCATGTTCCATGAGCTGAAATAAAAGATCCCACAAATGTTCCATGCACACAAAAGGCTCAATTCTCAAAAATGTGTTTACATCCCTGTTAGCGAGCATTTTAGAGAATTTGGCAGTATGTCCAAGTGGCCTCACAACCGCAGACCACGTGTACCCAAGCCAGCCAAGGATGTCAATGGTGTGAACGGACTGACCCATGGTGGCGGTGGGGTTACGGTATGGGCAGGCAAAAGCTAAGGACAACGAACACAATTGCATTTTATCGATGGCAATTTAAATGCACAGAGATACCGTGATGAGATCTTGAGGTCCATTGTCGTGCCATTCATCACCTCATGTTTCAGCATGATCAGTTTTATTTTTTAAATTTTATTTCACCTTTATTTAACCAGGTAGGCTAGTTGAGAACAAGTTCTCATTTGCAACTGCGACCTGGCCAAGATAAAGCATAGCAGTGTGAACAGACAACACAGAGTTACACATGGAGTAAACAATTAACAAGTCAATAACACAGTAGGAAAAAAAAGGGGGAGTCTATATACATTGTGTGCAAAAGGCATGAGGAGGTAGGCGAGTAATTACAATTTTGCAGATTAATAACACTGGAGTGATAAATGATCAGATGGTCATGTACAGGTAGAGATATTGGTGTGCAAAAGAGCAGAAAAGTAAATAAATAAAAACAGTATGGGGATGAGGTAGGTAAAAATGGGTGGGCTATTTACCGATAGACTATGTACAGCTGCAGCAATCAGTTAACTGCTCAGATAGCAGATGTTTGAAGTTGGTGAGGGAGATAAAAGTCTCCAACTTTAGCGATTTTTGCAATTCGTTCCAGTCACAGGCAGCAGAGAACTGGAACGAAAGGCGGCCAAATGAGGTGTTGGCTTTAGGGATGATCAGTGAGATACACCTGCTGGAGCGCGTGCTACGGATGGGTGTTGCCATCGTGACCAGTGAACTGAGATAAGGCGGAGCTTTACCTAGCATGGACTTGTAGATGACCTGGAGCCAGTGGGTCTGGCGACGAATATGTAGCGAGGGCAAGCCGACTAGAGCATACAAGTCGCAGTGGTGGGTGGTATAAGGTGCTTTAGTGACAAAACGGATGGTACTGTGATAAACTGCATCCAGTTTGCTGAGTAGAGTGTTGGAAGCAATTTTGTAGATGACATCGCTGAAGTCGAGGATCGGTAGGATAGTCAGTTTTACTAGGGTAAGTTTGGCGGCGTGAGTGAAGGAGGCTTTGTTGCAGAATAGAAAGCCGATTCTTGATTTGATTTTCGATTGGAGATGTTTGATATGAGTCTGGAAGGAGAGTTTACAGTCTAGCCAGACACCTAGGTACTTATAGATGTCCACATATTCAAGGTCGGAACCATCCAGGGTGGTGATGCTGGTCAGGCGTGCGGGTGCAGGCAGCGAACGGTTGAAAAACATGCATTTGGTTTTACTAGCGTTTAAGAGCAGTTGGAGGCCACGGAAGGAGTGTTGTATGGCATTGAAGCTCATTTGGAGGTTAGATAGCACAGTGTCCAAGGACGGGCCAGAAGTATATAGAATGGTGTCGTCTGCGTAGAGGTGGATCAGGGAATCGCCCGCAGCAAGAGCAACATCATTGATATATACAGAGAAAAGAGTCGGCCCGAGGATTGAACCCTGTGGCACCCCCATAGAGACTGCCAGAGGACCGGAGAGCATGCCCTCCGATTTGACACACTGAACTCTGTCTGCAAAGTAATTGGTGAACCAGGCAAGGCAGTCATCCGAAAAACCGAGGCTACTGAGTCTGCCGATAAGAATATGGTGATTGACAGAGTCGAAAGCCTTGGCAAGGTCGATGAAGACGGCTGCACAGTACTGTCTTTTATCGATGGCGGTTATGATATCGTTTAGTACCTTGAGCGTGGCTGAGGTGCACCCGTGACCGGCTCGGAAACCAGATTGCACAGCGGAAAAGGTACGGTGGGATTCAAGATGGTCAGTGACCTGTTTGTTAACTTGGCTTTCGAAGACCTTAGATAGGCAGGGCAGGATGGATATAGGTCTGTAACAGTTTGGGTCCAGGGTGTCTCCCCCTTTGAAGAGGGGCATGACTGCGGCAGCTTTCCAATCCTTGGGGATCTCAGACGATATGAAAGAGAGGTTGAACAGGCTGGTAATGGGGGTTGCGGCGGATAGTTTCAGAAATAGAGGGTCCAGATTGTCAAGCCCAGCTGATTTGTACGGGCCCAGGTTTTGCAGCTCTTTCAGAACATCTGCTATCTGGATTTGGGTAAAGGAGAACCTGGAGAGGCTTGGGCGAGTAGCTGCGGGGGGGGGAGCTGTTGGCTGAGGTTGGAGTAGCCAGGCGGAAAGCATGGCCAGCTGTTGAGAAATGCTTGTTGAAGTTTTCGATAATCATGGATTTATCGGTGGTGACCGTGTTACCTAGCCTCAGTGCAGTGGGCAGCTGGGAGGAGGTGCTCTTGTTCTCCATGGACTTCCCAGTGTCCCAGAACTTTTTGGAGTTGGAGCTACAGGATGCAAACTTCTGCCTGAAGAAGCTGGCCTTAGCTTTCCTGACTGACTGCGTGTATTGGTTCCTGACTTCCCTCAGTGGTGTAAAGAACTTAAGTATAAATACTTTGAAGTACTACTTATGTTCTATTTTGGGGTATCTGTACAACTTTTACTTTAATGTACTTTTTACTCCATACATTTTCCCTGACACCCAAAAGTACTCATTACATTTTGAATGGCTAGCAGGACAGGAAAATGGTCCAATTCATGCACTTATCAAGATAACATCCCTGGTCATCCCCATTGCCTCTGATCTGGCGGACTCACTAAACACAAATGCTTCTTTTAGAAATTATGTCTGAGTGTTGGAGTGTGCCCCTGGTTATCCGTAAATAAATAAAAACTATAAAATGGTGCCATCTGGTTTGTTTAATTTAGGGAATTTGAAGTGATTTATACTTTTACTTTTACTTTCAATACTTAAGTATATTTTAACAATCACAGTTACTTTTGATATTTAATTATATTTAAATCCAAATACTTTTAGATTTTTACTGAAGTAGTATTTTACTGGGTGACTTTCACTTTTACTTGAATAATTTTCTATTACGGTATCTTTACTTTTACTTAAGTATGACAATTGAATACTTTTTCCACCACTGAGGATGATAATGCATGGCCCCATGTCACAAAGATCTCTACACAGTTACTGGAAGCTGAACATATCCAGTTCTTCCATGGCCTGCTTACTCACCAGACATGTCACCCATTGAGCAGGTTTGGAATGCTCTGGATCGACATGTAAGACACTGTGTTCCAGTTCCCGCAAATATGCAGCAACTTCACACAACCATTGAAGAGGAGAGGGACAACATTCCACGGGCCACAATCAACAGCCTGATCAACTCTATGCCAAGGAGATGTTTTGCACTGCATGATACAAATGGTGATCACACCAGATACTGATCCACAAATACTATTTTGTTTTTAAGGTGTCTGTATTTCTAGTTATATGAAATCCATAGATTACGACCTAAAGAATTCATTTTAATTTCAATCGACTGATTTCCATATATGAACTGTAACTCAGTAAAACCTTTGTAATTGCTGCATGTTGTGTTTATATTTTATTTTGTGTATATATTCACATGTTGCGTTTATATTTTATTTTGTGTATATATTCACATGTTGTGTTTATATTTTATTTTGTGTATATATTCACATGTTGTGTTTATATTTTATTTTGTGTATATATTCACATGTTGTGTTTATATTTTATTTTGTGTATATATTCACATGTTGTGTTTATATTTTATTTTGTGTATAGGTTCACATGTTGTGTTTATATTTTATTTTGTGTATATATTCACATGTTGTGTTTATATTTTATTTTGTGTATATATTCACATGTTGTGTTTATATTTTATTTTGTGTATAGGTTCACATGTTGTGTTTATATTTTATTTTGTGTATATATTCACATGTTGTGTTTATATTTTATTTTGTGTATAGGTTCACATGTTGTGTTTATATTTTATTTTGTGTATAGGTTCACATGTTGTGTTTATATTTTATTTTGTGTATAGGTTCACATGTTGTGTTTATATTTTATTTTGTGTATAGGTTCACATGTTGTGTTTATATTTTATTTTGTGTATATATTCACATGTTGTGTTTATATTTTATTTTGTGTATATATTCACATGTTGTGTTTATATTTTATTTTGTGTATATATTCACATGTTGTGTTTATATTTTATTTTGTGTATAGGTTCACATGTTGTGTTTATATTTTATTTTGTGTATATATTCACATGTTGTGTTTATATTTTATTTTGTGTATAGGTTCACATGTTGTGTTTATATTTTATTTTGTGTATAGGTTCACATGTTGTGTTTATATTTTATTTTGTGTATAGGTTCACATGTTGTGTTTATATTTTATTTTGTGTATAGGTTCACATGTTGTGTTTATATTTTATTTTGTGTATAGGTTCACATGTTGTGTTTATATTTTATTTTGTGTATAGGTTCACATGTTGTGTTTATATTTTATTTTGTGTATATATTCACATGTTGTGTTTATATTTTATTTTGTGTATAGGTTCACATGTTGTGTTTATATTTTATTTTGTGTATAGGTTCACATGTTGTGTTTATATTTTATTTTGTGTATAGGTTCACATGTTGTGTTTATATTTTATTTTGTGTATAGGTTCACATGTTGTGTTTATATTTTATTTTGTGTATAGGTTCACATGTTGTGTTTATATTTTATTTTGTGTATAGGTTCACATGTTGTGTTTATATTTTATTTTGTGTATAGGTTCACATGTTGTGTTTATATTTTATTTTGTGTATAGGTTCACATGTTGTGTTTATATTTTATTTTGTGTATAGGTTCACATGTTGTGTTTATATTTTATTTTGTGTATAGGTTCACATGTTGTGTTTATATTTTATTTTGTGTATTTCACATGTTGTGTTTATATTTTATTTTGTGTATAGGTTCACATGTTGTGTTTATATTTTATTTTTGTGTATAGGTTCACATGTTGTGTTTATATTTTATTTTGTGTATAGGTTCACATGTTGTGTTTATATTTTATTTTGTGTATAGGTTCACATGTTGTGTTTATATTTTATTTTGTGTATAGGTTCACATGTTGTGTTTATATTTTATTTTGTGTATAGGTTCACATGTTGTGTTTATATTTTATTTTGTGTATAGGTTCACATGTTGTGTTTATATTTTATTTTGTGTATAGGTTCACATGTTGTGTTTATATTTTATTTTGTGTATAGGTTCACATGTTGTGTTTATATTTTATTTTGTGTATATATTCACATGTTGTGTTTATATTTTATTTTGTGTATAGGTTCACATGTTGTGTTTATATTTTATTTTGTGTATATATTCACATGTTGTGTTTATATTTTATTTTGTGTATAGGTTCACATGTTGTGTTTATATTTTATTTTGTGTATAGGTTCACATGTTGTGTTTATATTTTATTTTGTGTATAGGTTCACATGTTGTGTTTATATTTTATTTTGTGTATAGGTTCACATGTTGTGTTTATATTTTATTTTGTGTATAGGTTCACATGTTGTGTTTATATTTTATTTTGTGTATAGGTTCACATGTTGTGTTTATATTTTATTTTGTGTATAGGTTCACATGTTGTGTTTATATTTTATTTTGTGTATAGGTTCACATGTTGTGTTTATATTTTATTTTGTGTATAGGTTCACATGTTGTGTTTATATTTTATTTTGTGTATATATTCACATGTTGTGTTTATATTTTATTTTGTGTATAGGTTCACATGTTGTGTTTATATTTTATTTTGTGTATATATTCACATGTTGTGTTTATATTTTATTTTGTGTATAGGTTCACATGTTGTGTTTATATTTTATTTTGTGTATAGGTTCACATGTTGTGTTTATATTTTATTTTGTGTATATTCATGTTGTGTTTATATTTTATTTTGTGTATAGGTTCACATGTTGTGTTTATATTTTATTTTGTGTATAGGTTCACATGTTGTGTTTATATTTTATTTTGTGTATAGGTTCACATGTTGTGTTTATATTTTATTTTGTGTATAGGTTCACATGTTGTGTTTATATTTTATTTTGTGTATAGGTTCACATGTTGTGTTTATATTTTATTTTGTGTATAGGTTCACATGTTGTGTTTATATTTTATTTTGTGTATAGGTTCACATGTTGTGTTTATATTTTATTTTGTGTATAGGTTCACATGTTGTGTTTATATTTTATTTTGTGTATAGGTTCATGTTGTGTTTATATTTTATTTTGTGTATAGGTTCACATGTTGTGTTTATATTTTATTTTGTGTATAGGTTCACATGTTGTGTTTATATTTTATTTTGTGTATATATTCACATGTTGTGTTTATATTTTATTTTGTGTATAGGTTCACATGTTGTGTTTATATTTTATTTTGTGTATAGGTTCACATGTTGTGTTTATATTTTATTTTGTGTATAGGTTCACATGTTGTGTTTATATTTTATTTTGTGTATAGGTTCATATTTTGTGTTTATATTCACATTTGTGTTTATATTTTATTTTGTGTATAGGTTCACATGTTGTGTTTATATTTTATTTTGTGTATAGGTTCACATGTTGTGTTTATATTTTATTTTGTGTATAGGTTCACATGTTGTGTTTATATTTTATTTTGTGTATAGGTTCACATGTTGTGTTTATATTTTATTTTGTGTATAGGTTCACATGTTGTGTTTATATTTTATTTTGTGTATAGGTTCACATGTTGTGTTTATATTTTATTTTGTGTATAGGTTCACATGTTGTGTTTATATTTTATTTTGTGTATAGGTTCACATGTTGTGTTTATATTTTATTTTGTGTATAGGTTCACATGTTGTGTTTATATTTTATTTTGTGTATAGGTTCACATGTTGTGTTTATATTTTATTTTGTGTATAGGTTCACATGTTGTGTTTATATTTTATTTTGTGTATAGGTTCACATGTTGTGTTTATATTTTTATTTTGTGTATAGGTTCACATGTTGTGTTTATATTTTATTTTGTGTATTTCACATGTTGTGTTTATATTTTATTTTGTGTATTCAGGTTCACATGTTGTGTTTATATTTTATTTTGTGTATAGGTTCACATGTTGTGTTTATATTTTATTTTGTGTATAGGTTCACATGTTGTGTTTATATTTTATTTTGTGTATAGTGTTGTGTTTATATTTTATTTTGTGTATAGGTTCACATGTTGTGTTTATATTTTATTTTGTGTATAGGTTCACATGTTGTGTTTATATTTTATTTTGTGTATAGGTTCACATGTTGTGTTTATATTTTATTTTGTGTATAGGTTCACATGTTGTGTTTATATTTTATTTTGTGTATAGGTTCACATGTTGTGTTTATATTTTATTTTGTGTATAGGTTCACATGTTGTGTTTATATTTTATTTTGTGTATAGGTTCACATGTTGTGTTTATATTTTATTTTGTGTATAGGTTCACATGTTGTGTTTATATTTTATTTTGTGTATATATTCACATGTTGTGTTTATATTTTATTTTGTGTATATATTCACATGTTGTGTTTATATTTTATTTTGTGTATAGGTTCACATGTTGTGTTTATATTTTATTTTGTGTATATATTCACATGTTGTGTTTATATTTTATTTTGTGTATAGGTTCACATGTTGTGTTTATATTTTATTTTGTGTATATATTCACATGTTGTGTTTATATTTTATTTTGTGTATAGGTTCACATGTTGTGTTTATATTTTATTTTGTGTATAGGTTCACATGTTGTGTTTATATTTTATTTTGTGTATAGGTTCACATGTTGTGTTTATATTTTATTTTGTGTATAGGTTCACATGTTGTGTTTATATTTTATTTTGTGTATAGGTTCACATGTTGTGTTTATATTTTATTTTGTGTATAGGTTCACATGTTGTGTTTATATTTTATTTTGTGTATAGGTTCACATGTTGTGTTTATATTTTATTTTGTGTATATATTCACATGTTGTGTTTATATTTTATTTTGTGTATAGGTTCACATGTGTTTATATTTTATTTTGTGTATAGGTTCACATGTTGTGTTTATATTTTATTTTGTGTATAGGTTCACATGTTGTGTTTATATTTTATTTTGTGTATAGGTTCACATGTTGTGTTTATATTTTATTTTGTGTATATATTCACATGTTGTGTTTATATTTTATTTTGTGTATAGGTTCACATGTTGTGTTTATATTTTATTTTGTGTATAGGTTCACATGTTGTGTTTATATTTTATTTTGTGTATATATTCACATGTTGTGTTTATATTTTATTTTGTGTATAGGTTCACATGTTGTGTTTATATTTTATTTTGTGTATATATTCACATGTTGTGTTTATATTTTATTTTGTGTATAGGTTCACATGTTGTGTTTATATTTTATTTTGTGTATATATTCACATGTTGTGTTTATATTTTATTTTGTGTATAGGTTCACATGTTGTGTTTATATTTTATTTTGTGTATAGGTTCACATGTTGTGTTTATATTTTATTTTGTGTATAGGTTCACATGTTGTGTTTATATTTTATTTTGTGTATAGGTTCACATGTTGTGTTTATATTTTATTTTGTGTATAGGTTCACATGTTGTGTTTATATTTTATTTTGTGTATAGGTTCACATGTTGTGTTTATATTTTTCATTTTGTGTATAGGTTCACATGTTGTGTTTATATTTTTATTTTGTGTATAGGTTCACATGTTGTGTTTATATTTTATTTTGTGTATAGGTTCACATGTTGTGTTTATATTTTATTTTGTGTATAGGTTCACATGTTGTGTTTATATTTTATTTTGTGTATAGGTTCACATGTTGTGTTTATATTTTATTTTGTGTATATATTCACATGTTGTGTTTATATTTTATTTTGTGTATAGGTTCACATGTTGTGTTTATATTTTATTTTGTGTATAGGTTCACATGTTGTGTTTATATTTTATTTTGTGTATAGGTTCACATGTTGTGTTTATATTTTATTTTGTGTATAGGTTCACATGTTGTGTTTATATTTTATTTTGTGTATAGGTTCACATGTTGTGTTTATATTTTATTTTGTGTATAGGTTCACATGTTGTGTTTATATTTTATTTTGTGTATAGGTTCACATGTTGTGTTTATATTTTATTTTGTGTATAGGTTCACATGTTGTGTTTATATTTTATTTTGTGTATATATTCACATGTTGTGTTTATATTTTATTTTGTGTATAGGTTCACATGTGTTTATATTTTATTTTGTGTATAGGTTCACATGTTGTGTTTATATTTTATTTTGTGTATAGGTTCACATGTTGTGTTTATATTTTATTTTGTGTATAGGTTCACATGTTGTGTTTATATTTTATTTTGTGTATAGGTTCACATGTTGTGTTTATATTTTATTTTGTGTATATATTCACATGTTGTGTTTATATTTTATTTTGTGTATAGGTTCACATGTTGTGTTTATATTTTATTTTGTGTATAGGTTCACATGTTGTGTTTATATTTTATTTTGTGTATAGGTTCACATGTTGTGTTTATATTTTATTTTGTGTATAGGTTCACATGTTGTGTTTATATTTTATTTTGTGTATATATTCACATGTTGCGTTTATATTTTATTTTGTGTATAGGTTCACATGTTGCGTTTATATTTTATTTTGTGTATATGTTCACATTTTCTAACTAATTGTCATTGGGAAGGCAGATAAAGGGGTTTAATGAAAAGCAATCACTTTTGCATGTGAAAACATAGAATCTTACGTTACTCCACGTGTTTAACCCAACGTCGCCTTCCGCCAGAACTGGGCACCCAGCTCACCCCCAGGAGGTAGCTTGAATGTATAATTTGTTTTAATGCCCGAGATAAATAAGGCAATATCGGACCGCTAACACAGGACTAGTAAAGGCCCAATGCACTACTTTTGTCATAATATTTGTATTTATTTATTTAGATTTATTTTTTATTCCTACCAAGACAACATTGAATTTTCCTGAGTGGCCTAGTTACATTTTTGTCTTAAATCGGTTTGAAAAAAATCTATGGCAAGACTTGAAAATGGCTGTCTAGCGAAGATCAACAACCAACTTGACAGAGGTTGAAGAATTTTTTGAAGGATGTGCAGATATTGTACAATCCAGGCGTGCAGAGCTCTTTGAGACTTACCCAGAAAGGCACACAGCTGTAATCGCTGACAGAGGTGATTCTACTGTAGCAGTATTGACTCAGGGGGGTGAATGCTTATCTAACAAAGATAGATTAGTGTTATTTTTCATATTTTTTTTCTGAGTATTTTGTGTGTGTCGTTGACAACAAAAAAAAGACAATTAAATCCATGTTAATCCCACTTTGTAACACAACAAAATTTGGAAAAAAGTAAAGGGGTGTGAATACTTTCTGAAGGAAATGTATACAAAAACCGTCCTCCGTGCCTCCTCACAGCCACCGCCTACATCTCATTAAAATAACGACTCATACAGTAGTTCAGGCTAAATGTTGGACTAAATGATGTCACCATACCTGTAACTGAGACGCAGCGCCAGAAGTTAGTTAAATAGAAGACAAAATTCAGCCTATGAATTTTTGGTCTTAAAGGCATTGCTTAGTGGACACTTTAAAAGCTGCTGATTTAACGCCAACAGAGGCTGGGGCTGTAGAGGTGTGTCTCAGGCTGCTCTCTCACTCTCTCTGAGCACTCCACAAGGAATGCATTCAACTGTTCCTCCTCAAGTCGGACTCGGCAGCAGTTGGATGGCGTGAGCAGCAGAGCACTGCACAGGACAGAGCAGACGCACAGGCAGCACACAGAGGCGCGCGATTAATTGACGAATCTAGAGGACAGGACAGGGCTCTGTCCTCCAGTAGCATCCTTTCGTTTCAAACATGGATTTGGAGACCAGAAGACACACTGAAATGCTTTTACAGCTAGCAGTCCTTTTCTGCTGTTCATATGGGGCAATTGGAAAAGGTGAGCACCGTGTGTTTTCTCCACACACGCACACACCGTTGCCGACCTGCTGCTTGAGTGCATGGAGAGGGATGGAGTGGAATTTGCGGTATTGGCATTTTAAAGACAATACGTTTTTTTCTCAGCTTTGTGTAGCCTACTTTGCTTGTATGTAGTCCGTGTGATTTAATATAGTGGCTTATGTTTTACTTTCATTATGTCTACCTTGACGAGGGATATTCGCCAAGACGACTTTTTTTGACAGATTGCCACTGTCAGCAGTGACATTATTGCTATTTATTCGTTTGGACACCCACAATCCTCTGTAGTTAATGTGTTAAACCTCTTTTGCTGAGTGCTTAAATATGTTTTCCAGAATCCTTTATTGCCCACCCTGTCATTGATTCAACTGAGCTTTCCCCTTAGCCATGTGTGTAGGATACCGGCAGTTGATGATGATGCTGCTTTCACTTTATAGAGATGCGCAGCAAGCACATCCCGTGTGTCAAAGCGAAACATGGACTGGACTATCCGAGTTTGCAGTGCAGGGCAGAGCAGTGTACTACAATGTAGCAGCTGTTGTTATTATTATATCCCTGTGGTTAAGTGGAATGGTTATGGCATCAGTGCTTACTCCCGCAAATTGTACTTGCTACAACAAATACGCCAGTGTAAACAACGGGTAGGCTACATTTAGACAGTTCAAGATACCATTCGATAAAGACTAATTTCACAAACATGGCAAATGCACATAATAGCCTATAGTTTGAGTTAACCAACATCCAGATGGGAAATTGATGTATTATTTTCGTCCACTTTATAGGCTGGATTTTCCAAATACTGCGTAAAATGCACTGAAGAGGGAATTTTGAACGGGTTTCCACGGAACGGTGTGTGTGTGAATAAGAACGAACTGGTCTAGTAAACTGGTGCGTAAACGAACCCTCTCTGTACATCAGTGCCGCGCACAGCACTTTGTGATTCCGGCTGATTCCCTTCAAAGGTGGATGACTTCACTGAAACCAGTGTTTTGGTTTTACGGGGATGATCCACGAAATGTGTGTGCGTGTCTCTCTCTCTCTCTCTCTCTCTCTCTCTCTCTCTCTCTCTGTGTGTATGTGTTTGTGTGTGTATACGAGATTAAGCGAGGGAGACATGTTCATTGCATCAATCTTAATGCATTACAGGATGTAGGCAAATACAGATGTCAAGAAAACAGAATTTCAGAGACAATGGAAGATACAAAAACATTTGTGTGTGTGTGTGTGCGAGCATGTGCATATGTGTGTTTTTGTCTGTGTCTGTGTGTTTACGTGCACACACGTGTATGTATGAGAGAGAGAGAGAGAGAGAGAGAGGTTTGGTAGTTGGAACTGTAATGAGATGCATCTGTATTGTAATTGGAGCAGATGGTTGTAAACTTTGCAAGCCCCTGGCCCTCCACTTCACTGCCTGCACTGCTCTGCTACTCAGTGCCCTCATGTCCCAAATGGCACCCTATTCCCTATATAGTGCGCTACTTTTTACCATAGAGCTCATAGAACTCTGGTCAAAAGTAGTGCAGTATGTAGGAAATAGGTTGTCGTTGGGCACACAGCGTCTGCTGCTGTTTCACGGACACTGCCTGACTCCCCCCCACACACACACACACGCAAACAGACACACACACACACACACACACACACACACACACACACACACACACACACACACACACACACACACACACACACACACACACACACACACACACACACACACACACACACACACACACACACACACACACACACACACACACACACACACACACACACACACACACACAGGCCTATTATAAAGGGTCAAACATAAATGACAAAAATATTAGTGACATTCTAATTTAATGGAAATACACTTTATAGTGATATGCAACTTTGTTCTGCCTGACCAGTGCATATGTTGATGCTAATTACTCAACTTTGTCCTCATTTTGCCTCATGCTTTGCTTGCAGTTGAAGTTGGAAGTTTTCCTACAGTTAGGTTGGAGTCATTAAAACTTGTTTTTGAACCACTCCACAAATTTCTTGTTAACAAACTATAGTTTGGGCAAGTCGGTTAGGACATCTACTTTGTGCATGACAAGTCATTTTTCCAACAATTGTTTACAGATAAATTATTTCACTTATAATTCACTGTATCACAAATCCAGTGGGTCAGAAGTTTACATACACTAGGTTGACTGTGCCTTTAAACAGCTTGGAAAATTCCAGAAAATTATGTCATGGCTTTAGAAGCTTCTGATAGGCTAATTGACATCATTTGAGTCAATTGGAGGTGTACCTGTGGATATATTTCAAGTCCTACCTTCCAACTCAGTTTCTCTTTGCTTGACATTATGGGAAACTCAAAAGAAATAAGCCAAGACCTCCACAAGTCTGGTTCATCCTTGGGAGCAATTTCCAAACGTCTGAAGGTACCATGTTCATCTGTACAAGCAATAGTACGCAAGTATAAACACCATGGGACCACGCAGCCATCATACCGCTCAGGAAGGAGACACGTTCTGTCTCCTAGAGACTAATGTACTTTGGTGCGAAAAGTGGAAATCAATCCCAGAACAACAGCAGAGGACCTTGTGAAGATGCTGGAGGAAACCGGCACAAAAGTATCTATATCCACAGTAAAACGAGTCCTATATCTACATAACCTGAAAGGCCGTTCAGCAAGGAAGAAACCACTGCTCCAAAACTGCCATAAAAAAAGCTAGACTACGGTTTGCAACTGCACATGGAGACAAAGATCGTACTTTTTGGAGAAATGTCCTCAGGTCTGATGAAACAAAAATAGAACAGTTTGGCCACAGTGACCATCGTTATGTTTAGAGGAAAAAGGGGGAGGCCTGCAAGCCGAAGAATACCATCCCAACCTTGAAGCATGGGGGTGCAGCATCATGTTGTGGGGGTGCTTTGCTGCAGGAGGGACTGGTGCACTTCACAAAATAGATGGCATCATGAGGCAGGGAAATTTGGTGGATATATTGAAGCAACATCTCAAGACATTAGTTAGGAAGTTGAAGCTTGGTTGCAAATGGGTCTTACAATTGGACAATGACCCCAAGCATACTTCCAAAGTTGTGGCAAAATGGCTTAAGGAAAACAAAATCAAGGTATTGGAGTGGCCATCACAAAGCCCTGACCTCAATCCCGTAGAAAACTTGTGGGCAGAACTGAAAAAACATGTGCGAGCAAGGAGACCTAGAAACCTGACTCAGTTACACCAGCTCTGTCAGGGGGGATGGGTCAAAATTCACCAAATTTATTGTGGGAAGCTTGTGGACGGCTACCCGAAACGTTTGACCCAAGTTAAACAATGTAAACGCAATGCTACCAAATACTAATTGAGTGTATGTAAACTTCTGACCCACTGGGAATGTGATGAAAGAAATAAAAGCTGAAATATATCATTCTCTCTACTATTATTAACATTCTTAAAATAAAGTGGTTATCCTAACTGACCCAAGACAGGGAATTTTTATGTCAGGAATTGTGAAAAATTAGTTGAAATGTGCACTGCTCAAAAAAGGGAACACTAAAGGGAACACTAAAATAACACATCCTATATCTGAATGAATGAAATATTCTTATTAAATACTTTTTTCTTTACATAGTTGCATGTGCTGACAACAAAATCACACAAAAATTATCAATGGAAATCAAATTGATCAACCCATGGAGGTCTGGATTTGGAGTCACACTCAAAATTAAAGTGGAAAACCACACTACAGGCTGATCCAACTTTGATGTAATGTCCTTAAAACAAGTCAAAATGAGGCTCAGTAGTGTGTGTGGCCTCCACGTGCCTGTATGACCTCCCTACAATGCCTGGGCATGCTCCTGATGAGATGGCGGATGGTCTCCTGAGGGATCTCCTCCCAGACCTGGACTAAAGCATCCGCCAACTCCTGGACAGTCTGTGGTGCAATGTGGCGTTGGTGGATGGAGCAAGACATGATGTCCCAAATGTGCTCAATTGGATTCAGGTCTGGGGAATGGGCGGGCCAGTCCATAGCATCAATGCCTTCCTCTTGCAGGAACTGCTGACACACTCCAGCCACATGAGGTCTAGCATATGGTCGCACAAGGGGTCTGAGGATCTCATCTCGGTACCTAATGGCAGTCAGGCTACCTCTGGCGAGCACATGGAGGCCCCCCAAAGAAATTACACCCCACACCATGACTGACCCACCGCCAAACCGGTCATGTTGGAGGATATTGCAGGCAGCAGAACGTTCTCCACGGCGTCTCCAGACTCTGTCACATGTGCTCAGTGTGAACCTGCTTTCATCTGTGAAGAGCACAGGGCGCCAGTGGCGAATTTGCCAATCTTGGTCTTCTCTGGCAAATGCCAAACGTCCTGCACGGTGTTGGGCTGTAAGCACAACCCCCCCCCCTGTGGACATCGGGCCCTCATACCACCCTCATGGAGTCTGTTTCTGACCGTTTGAGCAGACACATGCACATTTGTGGCCTGCTGGAGGTAATTTTGCAGGGCTCTGGCAGAGCTCTTCCTGCTCCTCCTTGCACAAAGGAGGAGGTAGCGGTCCTGCTGCTGGGTTGTTGCCCTCCTACGGCCTCCTCCACGTCTCCTGATGTACTCGCCTGTCTCCTGGTAGCGCCTCCATGCTCTGGACACTACGCTGACAGACACAGCAAACCTTCTTGCCACAGCTCGCATTGATGTGCCATCCTGGATGAGCTGCACTACCTGAGCCACTTGTGTGGGTTGTAGACTCCGTCTCATGCTACCACGAGAGTGAAAGCACCGCCAGCATTCAAAAGTGACCAAAACATCAGCCAGGAAGCATAGGAAATGAGAAGTGGTCTGTGGTCACCACCTGCAGAACCACTCCTTTATTGGGGGTGTCTTGCTAATTGCCTATAATTTCCACCTGTTGTCTATTCCATTTGCACAACAGCATGTGAAATGTATTGTCATTCAGTGTTGCTTCCTAAGTGGACAGTTTGATTTCACTGAAGTGTGATTGACTTGGAGTTACATTGTGTTGTTTAAGTGTTCCCTTTATTTTTTTGAGCAGTGTTTTTGGCAAAGGTGTATGTAAACTTCCGACTTCAACTGTATCTTGTTAGCTGTATTCTATTTGTATCACCTGGCTGCTATCACCAGTCCATGGCCATCTGCAGATGGAGAAGACGTTTGCGTCACAAGGGTACCCTGTAGTGCACTGCCTTTGACCAAGGCCCATTGGGTTCCGGTCAAAAGTAGTGCACTATGTAGGGAATAGAGTGCCATTTGGGACATAGCCCAGGACTTTGATGTTTGATGCGTATTGACAGGATGTATCATCAAACAACTTGCTGGCTCATCATACACTGCCTGCATATGGCTGAGTAGTCCGTTCAGTGGTCTGTAGTTTTCATGAGAGGGCCGGCCCTCCACTGTGAATTTAAGGCCCTGTGTGGCTCAGTTGGGAGGAGTGGGTTGCTAGCAATGCAAATGTTTTGGATTAAATTCTCGTAGCGATCACATACACATATTGCATGAGTAGCTGTTCATTTCATCAGAGGGTCTGTATACTGTACTGCCTGTTGTGTAAGGATGCATATCCCTAATATATTCTGAGGTTATTTCATGAGAGCATCTGCCCTCGCCCTCCACTGTCAGGTTAAGGTCTACTATATGCGGTTTGTGAGGTTGTCCATATTATACTGTATGCTGTAGAAGATGCGTATCTCTAAAATATTCGGAGGCTATTTCATGAGAGCCTCTGCACTCGACCTCCACTATCAGGTGAAGGTCTCCCTGGCTGGTTATGCTGTTTATAGGGAAGATGGGGGGGTACTGCACAGTGTACTGTGTATTGTATAAGGACTAGAGTATCCCTAAATTATTTCTGAGGCTACCCTCTTATCTATGAGAGCATCAGGCTTAATCAGAGCTCTGAGTATTTTGATAGAAACCCCAAGACGAGAGAGAACACTACAGAAGCAGGGCTGTAGCCCCTGTAGCCAGGGGTAGAACCTCAGTAGTTCTCAGCTGGGGACCCACAGTTAACTGTTTATAGTTCACTCATTCGAGTGACCCATTTTCACCCAGATTTATTTTTTATGCATCTACCCAGCGTCCTTTACAATTAAGAGCCCAAAACACAGCTATGTGCATCACTTCTATTCCGTATGGGATGAATAATTAATGAAGTTGATGCACAACTCAAGTTTGTTTTTTATATGACCCAATATATAATACGGTAAACATGAGACAAGTTTATATAATCACATTAATGAGTTGAGAAGGTGGACTTCTCTGCATTGCCCTGGTGATAAACCATGCGAAGAGCCTCTCGTAGAAGCATTGCTCTGTTAGCAGTGGTGGTACAGTACATTAGTTTACCATCTGTGTGTGTATGTGTGAGAGACAGAGAGACAGAAAGAGAGAGATGGGGAGAGAGAGAGATGGAGAGAAAGAAAGACAGGGTGGGAGGGACAGAAAAGGAGGTAGGGAGAGAGAAAGAGAGAGAGAGAGAGAGAGAGAGGACAATATCTCCTAATCTATTTAACAGCTCACAGTAAACAGACAGAAAGTGATTGAGAGTTGATAATCCTGCATCTCTCAACTCTCGTTAACACAAAACTCATATGAGCACCATAATTTTTTCATGGACAGATATAAACGGTCCGTCCATCGATACAGAGTCCTTCCGTCCCCCCCTTCCCCTCCGTGGATCTGGAGTCAGTGGAGTACTCCTCCTAATCATGGCCTAATGGCAGATTACACCATCTCACTTGCCAGACTCATGTCGCTCCAGGGTCTTTATTAAGCTTCATAACTGTGATTGTCGGTAGGCTTTTTCGTCAGACTATACAGGCAACATAATGAATTACAGTGGACCAGCGAGGGCAGGAGCATACCATTCGCGGAGATGCCCACTTTGGCTGTGAGTCAGCTGAATGTGTCCCCAAGGTGTTTAGGAACAAGCAGAGAGTTTGGCTTGTGATTGAGGCTGCAGGGAACTTTTTATTCCTCTAATTTATACTGTTAGCATCCCAAATGCTACCCTATTCCCTATATTGCATTACTTTTTACCAGGGCCCATAGGGCTTTAGTCAAAAGTAGTGCACTATGTTGGGAATAGGGTGCCATTTGCGACACAGCCTTAGACTTCAGGCAATGACACCCTCCTCATCCACTCTACCTCGACTATTTCCCACAGACAGGGGTTATTAATCAATTAAATAAATTTGCCAGGACTGGAAATGATGTATATTTGGTAAACCGACCAACCGGGTGCTTCATAGCTTCAAATGCAGCACACAGCTCCCTGCCTCATCGGAATTTATTCACTTTTCAATGAGCTGGTTGTTTGTATTGTGAAGAACATAAAGCAGTGAATAAAAGCAATTTGGTGCAAATGTCTGTGTGACGTACGTATTTCCCTGAAAAGCCCATTGTCCATTATGATTCATGAGAGAGGTGGCGTCTTATAGAGGCTGAATGACAGAAGGGGGAAGTGGATAGCGAGGAGAGAATAAATCGGCCTCATATTTCTTCTTTACTGTAATTTATGAAAATGTGTGATGGAGAAGTCGAGGCATGAATTGGATCTTATGAAGTCAAGGTTGCACAATGGTAGCGGCGGGTAGCGCTGGTCGTTTTTACTGTGTGAACTTGAGGCTGGCTCTGGCAGTCATGAATCTAGATTATTAACGGCGAGAGCCGTGTTTAAGCAAGGAAATTGACATAAAACGGCAGTCCATCTATCTTTGATTCTGACCCATGCAATTCTGTATTAGCTCAAGGCATCATTCTTCAAAAAAACTGGAACCCTCAAAATGAACACATTCATCACACAGCCCTCATCATCGTAGATGAGTTGGTACTGGACCAAATATCTGTCATGGTGGCACTGTTAGCACATGGTGTGTCCAACTGTGCTCTCAGCTTATGTTAGCTTCAGTTCTACTTTGCAGTCATAACTAGAATATTCAACCTTGCTTCTACAGATTAGGCTGGATTTGTTTCACATTCATACAGTCATCATTCAACACCTGATTTGCTTAGGCTTATTTTCCATTTTCACTCATGTATGTTTCAGCTGTGACATTTGACAGGGTATGCTTTCTAATTGGCACCCTATTCCCTATTTAGTGCACTATTTTTTCACTGGGCCCATGGGAATAGGGTGCTATTTGGGATTGGGACACTGAGACAGGGATAAAGCACGGGTGTGCTACCTCCCATTTAGCCATTTGCTATCATTCACCTACCGTTCACCCAGCAGCTATCAGTACTACACTCCTGTATTTGCAGTTGAGCTAGGTGATGTAATTTGTGAAAAGCAAACCACTGTAACTATAATGAACCTGTGGCCAGAAAAATCTTTCAATCATCTTGTGTTCAACAACAACAGGGCTATTGTTACATAGCTGATAATGTTCTTGTGCCTGCTGTTGTTTGCAATGATTAAATCATTGACCTTAAATGTCATGTCCAAGTCACCTGGCAGAAAGACATAGCATCATCAAAGTAATGATCAGATTGACAGATAAGTTCCTGATACAGTATCTGTTCTGTCATTTCTATTCATTATTGTAGATAATTCCCACTGGCAATGGTGCTGTTCCACTGTTATCACATCTTACACCTTACTCCACACATTCCCTGACATTGGCAGAGAGACTGAGGGATCATAAATTGTGTCCCCAAACTCCCAGTGACCTCTGTGACCTGGCCACTGATAGGTTGCTAGGGTCAGGTGGTTGCTGGGAGCCGGACAACCGACAGTACTCTGACCTGCTCAGGTCACACAGCCTCCTCAGTTTCTCTTCAAGTGGACATGTGTGATGGAGTGTGTGGACAGAAGTGAGTGTGTGTAACTATTGTAACTTGTGTGTCTATTGTTTACTGTTGTAACTATTATTAGTTGGTCATAGTAGTTGTGCTTTGTGTTATACAGTCCTTGCTATAGTTTTATACACTCCTTCATTTGTCAATAGCATTATTGCTCTCATAGTGCTATCATATTGTGTACAGACTATTCATTGCATTCATGTCTGTTTACACAGAACCACATCCATTCTCATATGTCCTCGGGAAATAAAGTTCCTTAATGTGTGTAACTCTGCGAAGTCGCCTTATTCCTCTGACCGGGAAACGTGTCCGTGAGTCACAGACCAGACCAACTGGAGAGCCAGTCAGTTTAGTCATCCGTATTAAAGGCTACAGTCAGGAAGGTGCCTTATGTAGAGAACAGAGTTTGACGTCCGAGGAGGTGTCGTGGAAAGACAATTTTGCAGCTCTAGGAGGACAATGGAAGATAATAGAAATGCTTCTTTATTGTTAAAAGCATTGGTTTTAACATAAAATAATCATTTTATGAAGTTCCACTGTTGGAAGAGTTGTTGAATTTCATAATATAATATATGCCATTTAGCAGGTGCTTTGATCCAAAGCAAAGTGGCTTAAAGGCGCTGCATAGTCAATTGCTTAATGGCGCTGCATAGTCAATGCGTCTGCATTGACCATGCAGCATTTGCGGTGATACGGCCTCTGCAGAAGTCAGGGTAGAAGTTGAGCAGAGCTGTTGTGAAGGTATTTGTCAAGGAAGTGTGTTTGTGTTTATGCAGGACCTCCCATGTCAATGCGGAGCTCTACGGAGCCCTCCACATTGTTACAACATTTGTGAGGCGCACGGCGATGCAGTACAGAGCTCCATTTGTCTTCTGTCGCACACAACACTTATGGCGCCACCGACCATGTTTTCAGATCAAGAAGTCATGCGTGCAAACATTTTATGCTCAGGTGGTCTCAGGAATCAAACCTACTATCCTTGCGTTTGAAGTTGATAAAAATGTGTTTTTGGTAAAACCAACACGCTTCGGGTCCAAAGTAGCAGCACTGTTCCTTTCCCATTGAGCAGTTGTAGTGGAAAGGGCAGAGAAGAAGGAGAATTGGCAGAATGTGAATTACAGGGAGGCCAGGGGGGGGCTAAACCCCCCTGAATGAGAGATGAGCTTCCCTAAATGTAACAAAAATCGAACTTAGGGGGTGATCTCTAAATAATGTTATTATTTAACCTGTTTGTTAAAAATACATATGAAAATTAAAGCTTTTTCCAAACTAAACAAAAACCACCCACCTCTGTGTCATGTGTCTGCACTTGTCATCTCCGGACAGTCCCATATTTCAGCTCCTTTTCAGGTGTCCGGACTTTTCTTTCTACAAAAAAGGTCCCTTTGTCAGCAAGACGCATCAATTAATTCAGGCTACAAGAGTGCAGACCCAATGACAACTGCCAAATGTCATTACACTTTTTGGTGTTTTGTAACCGATTTCTCTTTCCATTCGTCAAATGGTGTGAGTGCAAAGTTCACTGTCTGGATGCTGGAATTATTTTGGAGTGTACGAACAGGCTAATTCAAAAAAATGAAGTGATTTGTTTGACAATAAGATGAAAACGTCATGACTGACAGTGTTCATACCTGATTAAAAGGTAATTGCATGTCTTTACTATATGGCCATCACTATAAATATAGTTCATTTGCACTCTGAGAATCGGTCAGCGCATCTTGCCTTGCCTGGTGGTCACCCTCCGGCTCCCAGCCCTTCACTGACACATTCTGAGCTCGTACCCCCATTTCACTCCCCAGTGGTTCCCTCGGGAAGCCCAGGCAGAAGGCTGACCCAGTGCCAAATCTAGGTCAGAACTTTAAAAAAGGAACCCTCTTCTTCCAGCTCTGTTCTCTTCTCTTCTCTTCTCTGCTCTATAAGCTCCTGGTGCCAAAAAGGTCAGGGGACTTCCAGATACATGGGGCCCTGGCTACCAACAGTTGGTTAGGCCTGTTGATTCTGCTCATTGCCTGAAACTGTTCAGCATGTATTCTCTGTCTACACTGATGTGATACCTTTACTGTCTTTGTTGGACCGTCTGGGTGAGAGGTTGGGGGTTGGTAATGGGGTTTAGTAGAATGAGGTTGGCTCATTAAAGAGAGAGTCAAATATCCTCTCCCTCTCCATCCCCTACTCTCATCTGCTCAATTCTGAGCATTCTATAAACCGTACCTGAACACACCAAGCCCAGGTGTACCACTGCTCCGTGTGGAGGGCAGGCACCTAAATCTTTTATGAGTTACCTCAGGCTCCCCAAAAGACTTCATTTGTAAACATGACTGGGCGGTGAGTTAGTCTGACCTTCTGATGAGATTTCCGATCAGCATCATCATAGGCTCAAAGCAGTGATCATGGCTACAGATAGAAGCAGGGTTGTGGTTCAACAAAGACCTTCTCGATCCCCTGAATACAAAATAACCGAAGGTAAGGAGAAGAGGGCGTACAGTACTCAGAGAGAACTATCGCCCATTGACTGACAGTCAGCCACAGTCTGTGCACCCGTGAATTCATATGTGTGTGTATTTGAGTGTAGTCTAGAATTGCCCCATATAACCAAGTGATGGATCTAGAATTGGTTTCAGATGAATTAATTGAATACAGGGCATTACTCCCTGTATTCACTCCCGGGGTCCCCCAAACCCCTTCAACACATGCACTCTCCATTCCTCATTAGCTCTGTGCTAGTACATCAGTACAGTACAGTGGAGTGGAATAGCACATCCGGGGGACCTTCTTTTGTTAATGAAAGGCTTGTTCTGGATGGGCAAATAAATAATAATAATTACCTGGAGCGTATGGGCCTAATTACTCACTACATTTTACTGTCCCAAGTGGCTCCTTCTTAGCAGTAGAATAATATAGTACCTATAGTGCACTACTTTGACAGGGTCCCACAAGTAGTGATCTATATAGGGAACGGGGTGCTATTTGGGACACATCTAACTGTTTAATGGAGTGCAGGCTGCCACTGACTATCAAAGTGTCACGCCCTGACCTTAGAGGGACGTTTTATTTCTCTATTGGGTGAGGTCAGGTTGTGATGTGGGGTGGACATTCTATGTTTTGTTTTTTGTGTCTTTATTTCTTCTGGAAGTGTAGTTGTGTCTGTTTCAGGATTGGGCAATACGTTGTTTATACTGTATCCCAGGGTATTTAGAAATATAGTAGGATTTTACGGTATGATTTTAAATACCGTTTACCGTTTTTTCCAACTGCTTACACACTTTTTCAAAACTGTCTCCTTTTTTTCAAATCTCTACACACAATTCCCAAAACTGTACACACAAAATGCAAAATGCCTCACATCTCCTTCAAAATGTAACACTGCATTCAAAATTACATAAACACATGTCAGAATGAGGCATTTGCATCAAATGACAAACACTGCTTTCATAAAAGGACATTTTTGTATATACCATGTAAACACTGTTGTTCTAAATCTAAAGCTCTTTGGTCTTTCATAGGCTTATATCTACATTTCAATACAATGTTCTACAGTGAAAGTAATCTGCTGAGAGGGGTAACAAGTACACTGTAAACACCAATGCAATGTAGAAACAGAAAATATTTATTAGGCCAAACATTACTGTTGTATACAGTAGCATACAACAAAACCATAAACATATGTAAACCAAAAGTATATTCTTTAGAACACAGTAAAGAACACAATTGTGTGTGGGGTCCCAGGGGGGCAGTCCAGGAATTGGTAGGGGGGGGACAGTCACCAGTGCTAAGCTACGCTTCATCTCTTCTCCGGCCTGGGTCTGGCCACAATACTTTGTCCACATCACAAGATACTTCCCTCGATGTATGGCAAGAGAAAACGTATCTCCTAGCATGGAATATCCAACCTTGGACAGAGGCAACCTCTATGTCCCCACATGGAGGGAAGTATCTCCTAGCATGGAATATCCAACCTTGGACAGAGGCAACCTCTATGTCCCCACATGACTCCTAGCATGGCATATCCAACCTTGGACAGAGGCAACCTCTATGTCCCCACATGGAGGGAAGTATCTCCTAGCATGGCATATCCAACCTTGGACAGAGGCAACCTCTATGTCCCCACATGGGGGAAGTATCTCCTAGCATGGCATATCCAACCTTGGACAGAGGCAACCTCTATGTCCCCACATGGAGGGAAGTATCTCCTAGCATGGCGTATCCAACCTTGGACAGAGGCAACCTCTATGTCCCCACATGGAGGAAGTATCTCCTAGCATGGCGTATCAACCTTGGACAGAGGCAACCTCTATGTCCCCACATGGAGGGAAGTATCTCCTAGCATGGCGTATCCAACCTTGGACAGAGGCAACCTCTATGTCCCCACATGGAGGGAAGTACCTCCTAGCATGGCGTATCCAACCTTGGACAGAGGCAACCTCTATGTCCCCACACGGAGGGAAGTATCTCCTAGCATGGCGTATCCAACCTTGGACAGAGGCAACCTCTATGTCCCCACATGGGGGGAAGTATCTCCTAGCATGGCGTATCCAACCTTGGACAGAGGCAACCTCTATGTCCCCACATGGAGGGAAGTATCTCCTAGCATGGCGTATCCAACCTTGGACAGAGGCAACCTCTATGTCCCCACATGGAGGGAAGTACCTCCTAGCATGGCGTATCCAACCTTGGACAGAGGCAACCTCTATGTCCCCACATGGAGGGAAGTATCTCCTAGCATGGCGTATCCAACCTTGGACAGAGGCAACCTCTATGTCCCCACATGGAGGGAAGTATCCTCCTAGCATGGCGTATCCAACCTTGGACAGAGGCAACCTCTATGTCCCCACATGGAGGGAAGTATCTCCTAGCATGGCGTATCCAACCTTGGACAGAGGCAACCTCTATGTCCCCACATGGAGGGAAGTATCTCCTAGCATGGCGTATCCAACCTTGGACAGAGGCAACCTCTATGTCCCCACATGGAGGAAGTATCTCCTAGCATGGCGTATCCAACCTTGGACAGAGGCAACCTCTATGTCCCCACATGGAGGGAAGTATCTCCTAGCATGGCGTATCCAACCAGAGGCAACCTTGGACAGAGGCAACCTCAGAGGCAACCTATGTCCCCACATGGAGGGAAGTATCTCCTAGCATGGCGTATCCAACCTTGGACAGAGGCAACCTCTATGTCCCCACATGGAGGGAAGTATCTCCTAGCATGGCATCCAACCTTGGACAGAGGCAACCTCTATGTCCCCACATGGAGGGAAGTATCTCCTAGCATGGCGTATCCAACCTTGGACAGAGGCAACCTCTATGTCCCCACATGGAGGGAAGTATCTCCTAGCATGGCGTATCCAACCTTGGACAGAGGCAACCTCTATGTCCCCACATGGAGGGAAGTATCTCCTAGCATGGCGTATCCAACCTTGGACAGAGGCAACCTCTATGTCCCCACATGGAGGGAAGTACCTCCTAGCATGGCGTATCCAACCTTGGACAGAGCCAACCTCTATGTCCCCACACGGAGGGAAGTATCTCCTAGCATGGCGTATCCAACCTTGGACAGAGGCAACCTCTATGTCCCCACATGGGGGGAAGTATCTCCTAGCATGGCGTATCCAACCTTGGACAGAGGCAACCTCTATGTCCCCACATGGAGGGAAGTATCTCCTAGCATGGCGTATCCAACCTTGGACAGAGGCAACCTCTATGTCCCCACATGGAGGGAAGTATCTCCTAGCATGGCGTATCCAACCTTGGACAGAGGCAACCTCTATGTCCCCACATGGAGGGAAGTATCTCCTAGCATGGCGTATCCAACCTTGGACAGAGGCAACCTCTATGTCCCCACATGGAGGAAGTATCTCCTAGCATGGCGTATCCAACCTTGGACAGAGGCAACCTCTATGTCCCCACATGGAGGGAAGTATCTCCTAGCATGGCGTATCCAACCTTGGACAGAGGCAACCTCTATGTCCCCACATGGGGGAAGTATCTCCTAGCATGGCGTATCCAACCTTGGACAGAGGCAACCTCTATGTCCCCACATGGAGGGAAGTATCTCCTAGCATGGCGTATCTTGGACAGAGGCAACCTCTATGTCCCCACATGGAGGGAAGTATCTCCTAGCATGGCGTATCCAACCTTGGACAGAGGCAACCTCTATGTCCCCACATGGAGGGAAGTATCTCCTAGCATGGCGTATCCAACCTTGGACAGAGGCAACCTCTATGTCCCCACATGGAGGGAAGTATCTCCTAGCATGGCGTATCCAACCTTGGACAGAGGCAACCTCTATGTCCCCACATGGAGGGAAGTATCTCCTAGCATGGCGTATCCAACCTTGGACAGAGGCAACCTCTATGGCAACCTCTATGTCCCCACATGGAGGGAAGTATCTCCTAGCATGGGGTATCCAACCTTGGACAGAGGCAACCTCTATGTCCCCACATGGAGGGAAGTATCTCCTAGCATGGCGTATCCAACCTTGGACAGAGGCAACCTCTATGTCCCCACATGGAGGGAAGTATCTCCTAGCATGGCGTATCCAACCTTGGACAGAGGCAACCTCTATGTCCCCACATGGAGGGAAGTATCTCCTAGCATGGCGTATCCAACCTTGGACAGAGGCAACCTCTATGTCCCCACATGGAGGGAAGTATCTCCTAGCATGGCGTATCCAACCTTGGACAGAGCAACCTCTATGTCCCCACATGGAGGGAAGTATCTCCTAGCATGGCGTATCCAACCTTGGACAGAGGCAACCTCTATGTCCCCACATGGGGGTAAGTATCTCCCTAGCATGTCCAACCTTGGACAGAGGCAACCTCTATGTCCCCACATGGAGGGAAGTATCTCCTAGCATGGCGTATCCAACCTTGGACAGAGGCAACCTCTATGTCCCCACATGGAGGGAAGTATCTCCTAGCATGGCGTATCCAACCTTGGACAGAGGCAACCTCTATGTCCCCACATGGAGGGAAGTATCTCCTAGCATGGCGTATCCAACCTTGGACAGAGGCAACCTCTATGTCCCCACATGGGGGGAAGTATCTCCTAGCATGGCGTATCCAACCTTGGACAGAGGCAACCTCTATGTCCCCACATGGAGGGAAGTATCTCCTAGCATGGCGTATCCAACCTTGGACAGAGGCAACCTCTATGTCCCCACATGGAGGGAAGTATCTCCTAGCATGGCGTATCCAACCTTGGACAGAGGCAACCTCTATGTCCCCACATGGAGGGAAGTATCTCCTAGCATGGCGTATCCAACCTTGGACAGAGGCAACCTCTATGTCCCCACATGGAGGGAAGTATCTCCTAGCATGGCGTATCCAACCTTGGACAGAGGCAACCTCTATGTCCCCACATGGAGGGAAGTATCTCCTAGCATGGCGTATCCAACCTTGGACAGAGGCAACCTCTATGTCCCCACATGGAGGGAAGTATCTCCTAGCATGGGGTATCCAACCTTGGACAGAGGCAACCTCTATGTCCCCACATGGAGGGAAGTATGTCCTAGCATGGCGTATCCAACCTTGGACAGAGGCAACCTCTATGTCACCACATGGAGGGAAGTATCTCCTAGCATGGCGTATCCAACCTTAGACAGAGGCATCCTCTATGTCCCCACATGGAGGGAAGTATCTCCTAGCATGGCGTATCCAACCTTGGACAGAGGCAACCTCTATGTCCCCACATGGAGGGAAGTATCTCCTAGCATGGCGTATTCAACCTTGGACAGAGGCAACCTCTATGTCCCCATATGGAGGGAAGTACCTCCTAGCATGGCGTATCCAACCTTGGACAGAGGCAACCTCTATGTCCCCACATGGAGGGAAGTATCTCCTAGCATGGCGTATTCAACCTTGGACAGAGGCAACCTCTATGTCCCCACATGGAGGGAAGTATCTCCTAGCATGGCGTATTCAACCTTGGACAGAGGCAACCTCTATGTCCCCACATGGAGGGAAGTATCTCCTAGCATGGCGTATTCAACCTTGGACAGAGGCAACCTCTATGTCCCCATATGGAGGGAAGTACCTCCTAGCATGGCGTATTCAACCTTGGACAGAGGCAACCTCTATGTCCCCATATGGAGGGAAGTATCTCCTACCATGGCGTATCCAACCTTGGACAGAGGCAACCTCTCTGTCCCCATATGCGTCCTCCATTGCCTGGAGAAGCGGCATGCGGGCATAGGGTTGACGATCATACACTTTCCAGCGCCAGGCTGAGAAGAATTCCTCTATGGGATTTAGAAAAGGTGAATATGGGGGTAGGTACAAAACTACAAATTGTGGATGGGTGGCAAACCAGTTTTGGACCAGAACAGCCCGGTGAAAACTAACATTGTCCCATAAAACCACAAATCTAGCAGGCTCCTGATCTGGATCAGGGACAAGCATTGTGTAAATTGCATCCAGAAAAGTGAGCATATGGCCGGTGTTGTACGGACCCAGTGTGGCATTGTGATGGAGGATGTGCCTCTCTCATGGTCAAACCGTGGTTGATCACATGATCAACAAGTGTTGCCCTAATCTCATCAGAGATGGCTCTCCTTCCTTTTCTTTTTTGTCCTCGTCCTCTTCTTCCTCTTCCTCTCCCTCCTACTCCTCTTGCTCTCTGTCCATTGTTGGCATCCATTGTTCAAAACAGGTAATCTGACCTTTGACCTATTTATAGGCCTATACTACAGTAAAGCAGTGATTGGTTAGTGATCAGTTAAGCTATTAGTGTTTGCACATGTGAGGAGTGTGTGTGTGTGACCTGGTGAATAAGTGTTTGGAAAAGGAAAGCAAGTCACTTCCTGTTCGATTTTTGTGTTTTAGGTAGAGAATTGTGAGTAGTGTTTTGAAAAAAGTGTTTTATGCAATTGACAACTGAGTCAAAGGCTGAGAAATAGCTTATGGTTTTGGATATTTGGTGTGTAGTTTTGCACTTTGAGTGAGAGGTTTCAAAAATCATGTGACATGAAAAGATTTTGTGTGTAAGCAGTTGGAAAAAACTGTAATATTATAGTTAGTTATAAGCAGTGGCTTAGCACGTGCAAGGCGGGGGTGCCTCCAACCATTAAAACACACATATATATGTACATATATATATATAGAGAGAGATAGAGCGAGAGAGAGAGAGAGAGAGAGAGAGAACACCTACTCATTCAAGGGTTTTTCTTTATTTTTACTATATTCAAAACTATGAAATAACACATATGGAATCATGTAGTAACCAAGAAAGTGTTAAACAAATCCAAATATATTATATATTTGAGATTCTTCAAAGTAGCCGCCCTTTGCCTTGATGACAGCTTTGCACACTCTTGGCATTCTCTCAACCAGCTTCATGAGGTACTCACCTGGAATGCATTTCAATTAACAGGTGTGCCTTGTTAAAAGTACATTTGTGAAATTTCTTTCCTTCTTAATGTGTTTGAGTCAATCCATTGTGTTGTGCCAAGGTAGGGATGGTATACATAAGATGGACCTATTTGGCTTTCCTTTATTTGAGACATGAAGGTCAGTCAATTCGGAAATGTTCTAAAACTTTGAACATTTCTTCAAGTGCAGTCGCAGAAACAATCAAGTTCTGTGATGAAACTGGCTCTCATGAGGACCGCCACAGGAAAGGAAGACCCAGAGTTACCTCTGCTGCAGAAGATAAGTTCATTAGAGTTAACTGCACCTCAGATTGCAACCCAAATAAAATTATTCAGAGTTCAAGTTAAAGACATATCTCAACATCAACTGTTTCACAGGAGACCACGTTAATCAGGCCTTCATGGTCCAATTGCTGCTAAGAAACCACTAATAAAGGACACCAATAATAACAAGAGACTTGCTTGGGCCAGGAAGAAAGAAAGAAAGAAAGAAAGACAAGCAATTGACAATAGTCTGGTGGAAATCTGTCCGTTGGTCTGATGAGCCCAAATTTGAGATTTTTGGATTGATCAACCATGTCTTACTGAGACGCAGAGTAGGTGAATGGATGATCTCCACATGTGTTTTTCCCACGTGAAGCAGTGAGGAAGAGATATGATGGTGTGGGGGTGCTTTGCTGGTGACACTGACAGTGATTTACTAAGAATTCAAGGCACACTTAACCAGCATGGCTACCACAGCATTCTGCAGTGATACGCCAGACCATCTGGTTTGCGCTTAGTGGGACTATCATTTGTTTTTCAGCAGGACAATGACCCAAAACACACCTCCCGGCTGTGTACGGGCTATTTGACCAAGAAGGAGAGTGATGGAGTGCTGCATCAGATGACCTGGCCTCCACAATCACCCAACCTCAACCCAATTGAGTGAAGGAAAAGCAGTCAATAAATGCTCAGGATATGGGGGAACTCCTTCAAAGACTGTTGGAAAAGCATTCCTCATGAAGCTGGTTGAGAGAATGCCAAGAGTGTGCAAAGCTGCCATCAAGGCAAAGGGTGGCTACTTTGAAGAATCTTGTTGAACACTTTCTTGGTTACTACATGATTCCGAATGTGTTATTTAATAGTTTTTTCTTTACTATTATTCTACAATGTAGAACATAGTAAAAATATATATGAGAATCGAGGACCATGATCAGAGACAATGTCGATAGGGAGTCCATGGATTCGGAAGATGTGCTTCACCATGAGCTTGGCCTTCTTCTTGGCTGAGGGTAACTTGGGGAGAGGGATGAAATGGGTGGATTTAGAGAACCTATCCACAACCACCAGGATAGTGGTGTAGTCATTAGATGGTGGAAGCCCAGTTTTTCAAAATCCAGGGAAATATGGGACCAGGGGCGATGAGGAACAGGGATTGGCTGAAGGAGGCCAGATGGAGCTTGCAGCGGAGTCTTATTCTGGGCACATACGTGCATGCGGCGATGAAGGCCGAGACGTCAGGAACCATGGTGGGCCACCAGAAATGTTTTCGGAGGAATGCCAGGATTTGACGGGAGCCAGGATGACAGCTAAGCCTTTCAGAAATGAGCCCATTCCAGGACCTGAGACCGGGCCGAATCAGGGACGAACATCCAGTTAGCCGGGCTCCCCACAGGGTAGGGAGGATGGTCTCAGAGTCAGAGGGTGTGGCAGTGGAAGTGTAAAGGCGAGAGAGGGCGTTCGGCTTCACATTCTTGGACCCTGGATGGTGAAGTTGAACATGGTGAATAACAGAGCGCAGCGGTCCTGCCTAGAGTTAAGGCGCTTGGCTATGCAGAGATATTCTAAATTCTTATGGTCAGTCCACACCAAAAATGGATGTGCCCCTTCCAGCCAGTGCCTCCACTCCTCCAGCGCCATCTTGACCGCCAGAAGTTCCCGGTTCCCTACGTCATGTCATAGAGCACATCGTTGACCAGGGCCTGGAAAACAGTGGCAGCCCAAATGGCATGACCAGGTACTCGTAGTGTCCACAGGTCTCCTTCGCGTATCCGAACAAGGTGGTAGGCATTCTCAAGGTCCAACTTGTAAAATATATTTTCCTCCTGAAGAAGTTCGGAAGCAGAGAGGAGTGGTAGGGGGTAACGATTATTGTCATTGAGGCCCCAATATGCAATACATGGATGCAGGGTCTTTTCCTTCTTTTCCATGAAGAATAGCCCTCAGTCGACAGGGGAGGCAGAAGGGCAAGCCAGAGAGTCCTCAATGTTCTCCTCCATGACCTTAGTCTTAGGGCCAGACGGAAAATAGCCGGCCTTGAGTTGGTGTGGTGACCGTGGTGTGGTGTTGTGTGGATATACCTAGCTCAGATACCAGAGTAGCGTCCATGAAACTCTCATCAGCCCCAGAGTCAATGAGCACCCGGAGGAATTTAGACCAGTCATCCCACAGCAGGATAACATGAAAGAGAGTATGAGTAATGAGAGTTAGAACATTCCCTGTATGACCCACCATGGTACTCTTACCTAGCTGATGAGTCTGGTCTTTCACTGGACAGGCAGATTTGTAATGCCCTGTAGCACCACAATACAGGCAACTGTTGGAGTTAAGCCTCTGTAGTTGTTCCTGAGGTGATAACCTAATTCTACCCTGTTGTGTAGGCACCGTAGTAAATGAGTCGCTCGTTCCTGTAGATTCCCGAAGGGGCTTGGGGGCCTTTGGATCCTCCCGGAAATGCAGGCCTCGGGGACTTCTGGGATTCTTCGGGGGTGAGCAAGCAGTCGTAGACAAACGAGTGGAGCCGAAAAACAGACCTCCTCTCTCTCCTGCGCTCCTGTAGACGTCCGTCGATCCTTATTGTTAAGGCTATGAGGAAGTCGAGGTCCAGGGGTAACTCCCGAGCTGCGATCTCATCTTTTATCTCCTCGGATAGTCAATAAAGTTTGTATCGAATAGAGAATGCGGGTTCCAGGCACTCTCGGCAGCCATGGTGTGAAAGTCTACTGCGTAGTCTGCCACGCTAATGGGGTTCTTGGCGTAATCTGAGTATCTTTTGGGCCGCCTCCCTCCCAGAAACCAGAGAATAGAATACCTATTCACCTCCGCCACGAAATCCTCCAAACGAAGGCAAATGGCAGATTGTTGCTCCCAAACCGCCGTAGCCCAGGAGAGCGCCCTACCATACATTAGCGTTTTAAGATACGCTATTCTTGAACGGCCGAAAGGAATAACGAGGGCTGCAGCTCAAAGCTGAGTGAGCACTGGGAAAGAAACGCCTGACAGGTTCCAAGGAGGGCGAGAACAGGCAGAAGTTAATTAACTTCTTGCGTCGAGCCATCCCGGATCCGGGATCGTGAATACAGCCTCAAGCTCATTACCATAACGCAATGTTAACTATTCATGAAAATCGCAAATGAAATGAAATTAATATGCTAGCTCTCAAGCTTAGCCTTTTGTTAACAACACTGTCATCTTAGATTTTCAAAATATGCTTCTCAACCATAGCAAAACAAGCATTTGTGTAACAGCTAGCGCAGCTAGCGTAGCATTTAGCGTTAGCATCAGCAGGCAACATTTTCACAAAAACCAGAAAATCATTCAAATAAAATCATTACCTTTGAAGAACTTCAGATGTTTTCAATGAGGAGACTCTCAGTTAGATAGCAAATGCTCAGTTTTTCCTGAAAGACTATTTGTTTAGGAGAAATTGCTCCGTTTGGTGCGTCACGTTTGGCTACCAAAAAAACAAAACGAAAATTCAGTCTTCAAAACGCCGAACTTTTTTCCAAATTAACTCCATAATATTGACTGAAACATGGTAAACGTTGTTTAGAATCAATCCTCAAGGTGTTTTTCACATATCTCTTCATGATATATCGTTCGTTGAAAGCCTCCTCTCTCCTCTCAATCACTGGATGACTGCGTGCAGCTTGTAGATTACGCACCAATTTAGACAAAGGACACCGGGCGGACCCCTGGTAAATGTAGTCTCTTATGGCCAATCTTCCAATGATATGCCTACAAATACGTCACAATGCTGCAGACACCTTGGAGAAACGATAAAAAGGGCAGGCTCATTCCCGGCGCATTCACAGCCATATAAGGAGACAATGGAAAACAGAGCTTCAAAAATTCTGCCCATTTCCTGGTTGAAGTTTCATCTTGGTTTCGCCTGTAGCATGAGTTCCGTGGCACTCACTGATAATATCTTTGCAGTTTTGGAAACGTCAGAGTGTTTTCTTTCCAAAGCTGCCAATTATATGCATAGTCGAGCATCTTTTCGTGACAAAATATTGCGCTTAAAACGGGCACGTTTTTTTATCCATAAATTAAAAGAGCGCCCCCTATATCCAAGAAGTTAACCAGGTCAGAGACCAAAAGGTACAGGGCGGCAGGCAGGCTAGAGGTCAGGGCAGGCTGAAGGGTCAGGCATTTGTCAGGGCAGACAAAAGGTCAGACCTGGAAAGACTAGAAAAACAGAGACTAAGTAAAACACACTGGTTGACTTGACAAGACGAACTGGCAACAGACAAACGGAGAACACAGGTATACATACACTGGGGATAATGGTTGACACCTGGAGGGGGATGGAGACAAGCACATAGACAGGTGAAACAGATCAGGGCGTGACAGGATCAAGATCCATGTTGCCTAAATTGGTATTAAATGTTTTTATAGTGCCTCTTTTGTGCACTTCCGGTAATACCGTATACTTTGGTATGGTACAGAAACCAGGATACATCCTATGAAAATCAGGATACATCCTAACTCTAGTTTCTTTGCCTCTGGTGATTATCAGTTGGTACACAGGCATATCTCAACACTGGAAAAACACACTGACACGGCAACTGTACAACACATGAAGCAAGATGGATTACAATAAAATGCATTAGATAAAACATGCACTTAGATGAAACATATGAGAAAGTGCAGCTTGAGGGAAATGTGACATCTTTGAGGAGAAGGGAAAAAAAAGCCAAATATTTGTGGAGAGTGATGGCATTTTCCCCTTTACTGTACTTAATGTTACACATACGATATGGAATGCATTGACTGTTTTGTGTGATGGTATATGGTCGTCATTTATCCCTCTGAGGCTTTACTGCTGAAAGACCCTATCAGTGCCAGACCCGAGCTTGCCTGGCGTGTCAGGTGGTCGGGGTTTGCAGTTTCCAATCTTTTCTATTGATTCTATTGTAGCAGGAAGCTCAAAAAAGCACATTTAAAGTATTTATTTTAAATAGCATTTGAATCCATGCAGTTCATTGTGTTTTGTTTAGTTGCTATCCCAGTGCTCCAGCCCTGCAGAAGGACTGTGGTGTCAGTCACGGGGGAGAAATTATCTTTTTAAAGCAGTAGTGCTAATAGTTTAGTACAGTGGTCACCAACCTTTTGTCAAGATTTTTTTTGTCAAGGCAAAATGCAATCCCGAGATCTACCCCTCTTTTTTAAACATGACTTAAAAAATGTAAGCCTATGCAACATTAACCAATTAAAAACAGTTCTGTAGCAATGAGGTTTGTGCAGTAGAATATAGGCCCAATACATTATCGCTACACTACAGTTGAAGTCGGAAATGTACATACACCTTAGCCAAATACATTTCAACTAAGTTTTTCACAATTCCTGACATTTAATCAGAGTAGAAATTCCCTGTCTTAGGTCAGTTAGGATCACCACTGTATTTTAAGAATGTGAATTGTCAGGATAATAGTAGAGAGAATTATTTATTTCAGCTTTTATTTCGTTCATTACATTCCCAGTGCATCGGAAGTTTACATTCACTCAATTAGTATTTGGTAGCATTGCCTTTAAATTGTTTAACTTGGGTCAAATGTTTCGGGTAGCTTTCCACAAGCTTCCCACAACAAGTTGGGTGAATTTTGGCCCATTCCTCCTGACAGAGCTGGTGTAACTGAGTCAGGTTTGTAGGCCTCCTTGCTCACACACGCTTTTTCAGTTCTGCCCACACATTTTCTATAGGATTGAGGTCAGGGCTTTGTGATGGCCTTAAGCCATTTTGCCACAACTTTGGAAGTATGCTTGGGGTCATTGTCCATTTGGAAGACCCATTTGGGTCTAGCTTTAACTTCCTGACAGATGTCTTCAGATGTTGCTTCAATATATCCACCAAATTTTCCTGCCTCATGAAGCCATCTATTTTGTGAAGTGCACCAGTCCCTCCTGCAGCAAAGCACCCCCACCCCCATGCTTCAAGGTTGGGATGGTGTTCTTCGGCTTGCAGGCCTCCCCCTTTCTCCTACAAACGTAACGATGGTCACTGTGGCCAAACTGTTCTATTTTTGTTTCATCAGACCAGAGGACATTCCTCCAAAAGTACGATCTTTGTCCCTATGTGCAGTTGCAAACCGTAGTCTGGCTTTTTTATGGCGGGTTTGGAGCAGTGGCTTCTTTCAGGTTGTGTCGACACAGGACTCGTTTTTATTGTGGATATAGATACTTTTGTACCTGATCCTCCAACATCTTCACAAATTCCTTTGCTGTTCTGAGATTGATTTGCACTTTTTGCACCAAAGTATGTTCATCTCTAGGAGACAGAACGTGTCTCCATCCTGAGCGGTATGACGGCTGCGTGGTCCCATGGTGTTTATACTTATGTATTATTGTTTGTACAGATGAACGTTGTACCTTCAGGCATTTGGACATTGCTCCCAAGGATGAACCAGACTTGTGGAGGTCTACAATTTTTTTCTGAGGTCTTGGCTGATTTCATTTGATTTTCCCATGATGTCAAGCAAAGAGGCACTGAGTTTGAAGGTAGGCCTTGAAATACATCCACAGGTACACCTCCAGTTGACAATAATTATGTCAATTAGCCTATTAGACGCTTCTAAAGACATTACATAATTTTCTGTAATTTTCCAAGCTGTTTAAAGGCACAGTCAACTTAGTGTATGTAAACTTCCAACTTCAACTGTATGGTTGAATTGCCCTGCCAGTGTTGTTCTTCTCAGGCCATTTTGAAATTATATATGTATAAAAAAAATGGTTTATGATCACACTGGTAGTAGATCAATTGTTGTATTACTTGTGAGGCACATCTAAGTGAGCAAAATATTATGCCCAGGACGTGAGCAGAGCAACAGGCACGACCCCCACTCTTTCACCCGCCCAATCCCCAACCTGCGACCTAAGAGGTATGTATCAGATCCTCAATATGCTCTATTCACACCTACTGTGACAGTCTTGGCCCAAACCACACAAAAACAACACTATACAATATGGAATATAAAGCTTTGAGTATTTCATCCTGGATATAATATATAAAAGGTCTGAGGTCATCTGTAGTAACCATAGTTTTGATGTCTTCACTATTATTCTACAATGTAGAAAATAGTCAAAATAAAGAAAAACCATTGAAAGAGCAGGTGTCTTTTGACTGGTACTGTATATATACACTAAACACTAAAATAACACATCCTAGATCTGAATTAATGAAATATTCTTATTAAATACTTTTTTCTTTACATAGTTGAATGTGCTGACAACGAAATCACACAAAAATTATCAATGGAATTATCAACCCATGGAGGTCTGAATTTGGAGTGACACTCAAAATTAAAGTGGAAAACCACACTACAGGCTGATCCAATTTTGATGTAATGTCCTTAAAACAAGTCAAAATGAGGCTCAGTAGTGTGTGTGGCCTCCACGTGCCTGTATGACCTCACTACAATGCCTGGGCATGCTCCTGATGGGTTGGCGGATGGTCTCCTGAGGGATCTCCTCCCAGACCTGGACGAAAGCATCCGCCAACTCCTGGACAGTCTGTTGGTGGATGGAGCGAGACATGATGTCCCAGATGTGCTCAATTGGATTCAGGTCTGGGGAACGGGCGGGCCAGTCCATAGCGTCAATGCCTTCCTAATGGCAGTCAGGCTACCTCTGGCGAGCACATGGAGGGCTGTGCGGCCCCCCAAAGAAATGCCACCCCACACCATGACTGACCCACCGCCAAACCGGTCATACTGGAGGATGTTGCAGGCAGCAGAATGTTCTCCACGGCATCTCCAGACTCTGTCACATCTGTCAGGTGCTCAGTGTGAACCTGCTTTCATCTGTGATGAGCACAGGGCGCTGGTGACGAATTTGCCAATCTGGGTGTTCTCTGGCAAATGCCAAACGTCCTGCACGGTGTTGGGCTGTAAGCACAACCCCCACCTGTGGACGTCGGGCCCTCATACCACCCTCATGGAGTCTGTTTCTGACCGTTTGAGCAGACACATGCACATTTGTGGCCTGCTGGAGGTCATTTTGCAGGGCTCTGGCAGTGCTCCTCCTGCTCCTCCTTGCACAAAGGCGGAGGTAGCGGTCCTGCTGCTGGGTTGTTGCCCTCCTACGGCCTCCTCCACATCTCCTGATGTACTCGCCTGTCTCCTGGTAGCTCCTCCATGCTCTGGACACTGCGCTGACAGACACAGCAAACCTTCTTGCCACAGCTTGCATTGATGTGCCATCCTGGATGAGCTGCACTACCTGAGCCACTTGTGTGGGTTGTAGATTCCGTCTCATGCTACCACTAGAGTGAAAGCACCGCCAGCATTCAAAGTGACCAAAACATCAGCCAGGAAGCATAGGAACTGAGAAGTGGTCTGTGGTCACCAACTGCAGAACCACTCCTTTATTGGGGGTGTCTTGCTAATTGCCTATAATTTCCACCTGTTGTCTATTCCATTTGCACAACAGCATGTGAAATTTATTGTCAATCAGTGTTGCTTCCTAAGTGGACAGATTGATTTCACAGAAGTGTGATCGACTTGGAGTTACATTGTGTTGTTTAAGTGTTCCCTTTATTTTTTTGTGCAGTGTATATACACTACCGTCAACAGTTTGGGATTACTTAGATATTACCTTGTTTTTGACTCTGGGATGCTAGCCTCCTAGGCAGAGTTCCTCTGTCCAGTGTCTGTGTTCTTTTGCCCATATTAATCTTTTATTTTTATTGGTCAGTTTTTTTATTTCACCTTTATTTAACCAGGTAGGCTAGAACAAGATCTAATTTGCAACTGTGACCTGTCCAAGATGTAGCAAAGCAGTTCAACACATAAAACAACAGAGTTACACATAGAATAAACAAACATGCAATCAATAATAGAGTAGGAAAATCTATATAAAGCATGTGCAAATGAGGTAGGATAAGAAAGGTAAGGCAATAAGTAGGCCATGGTGGCAAAGTAATTAGCATATAGCAATAAATACTGGAATGGTAGGATGTGCATAGGATGAATGTGCAAGTTGAGATACTGGGGTGCAAAGGAGCAAGACAAATAAAAACAGTATGGGGTAGATTGCATGGGCTATTTACAAATGAGATATGTACAGGTGCAGTGATCTGTGAGTTGCTCTGATAGCTGGTGGTTTTTTTTAACCTTTATTTAACTAGGCAAGTCAGTTAAGAACAAATTCTTATTTTCAATGACAGCCTAGGAACTGTGGGTTAACTGCCTGTTCAGGGGCAGAATGACAGATTTGTACCTTGTTAGCTCAGGGGTTTGAGCTTGCAACCTTCCGGTTGCTAGTCCACCGCTCTAACCACTAGGCTACGCTGCCGCCCCAAAGCTAGTGAGGGAGGTTAGAGTCTCCAGCTTCAGAGATTTTTGCAGTTTGTTCCAGTCATTGGCAGCAAAGAACTCTAAGGAGAGGCGGCCAAAGGAAGAATTGGCTTTGGGGGTGACCAGTGAGATATACCTGCTGGAGCGTGTGCTACGGGTGGGTGCTGCTATGGTGACCAGTGAGCTGAGATAAGTTGGGGCTTTACCTAGCAGAGACTTGTAGATGACCTGGTGTCACACCCTGACCTTAGAGAGGTGTTTTATTTCTCTATTTGGTTAGGTCAGGGTGTGATGTGGGGTGGGCATTTTATGTTTTTTATTTCTATGTTTTGGCCGGGTATGGTTTCTCAATCAGGGACAGCTGTCTATCGTTGTCTATCGTTGTCTCAGATTGGGAATCATACTTAGGCAGCCTGTTTTGCCACCTTAGGTTGTGGGATGTTGTTCTTTGTTAGCTCTGGGTTGCCTACAGACCGTGACGTTCGTTGTTCTTTTGTTATTTGTTTAGTGTTCTGAGAAATAAAGAAACATGAACACGTACCACGCTGCACCTTGGTCCACTTCTTCCAACTGGTGTTACACCTGGAGCCAATGGGTTTGACGACGACTATGAAGCGAGAGCCAGCCAACGAGAGCATACAGGTCACAGTGGTGGGTAGTATATGGGGCTTTGGTGACAAAACGGATGGCACTGTGATAGACTGCATCCAATTTGTTGAGTAGAGTGTTGGATTTGACATACTGAACTCTATCGGAGAAGTAGTTGGTGAACCAAGCGTGGCAATCATTTGAGAAACCAAGGCTGTTGAGTCTGCCAATAAGAATGTTGTAATTGACAGAGTCGAAAGCCTTGGCCAGGTCGATGAATACGGCTGCACAGTAATGTCTTATCGATGCCGGTTTTGATATCGTTTAGGACCTTGAGCGTGGCTGAGGTGCACCCATGACCAGCTCTGAAACCAGATTGCATAGTGAAGAAGGTACGGGAGATTTGAAATGGTCGGTGATCTGTTTGTTAACTTGGCTTTCAAAGACCTTAGAACGGCAGGGTAGTATAGATATAGGTCTGTAGCAGTTTGGTTCTAGAGTGTCTTCCCCTTTGAAGAGGGGGATGACCGCGGCAGCTTTCCAATCTATGGGAATCTCATACGATACGAAAGAAGTTGAACTGGCTAGTAATAGGGGTTGCAACAATTTCGTCAGATAATTTTTAGAAAGAGAGGGTCCAGATTGTCTAGCCCGGCTGATTTGTAGGGGTCCAGATTTTGCAGCTCTTTCAGAACATCAGCTATCTGGATTTAGGTGAAGGAGAAGTGGGGGAGGTTTGGGCGAGTTGCTGTGGGGAGCGCAAGGCTGTTGACCGTGGGAGGGGTAGCCAGATGGAAAGCATGGCCAGCCGTAGAAAAATGCTTCTTGAAATTCTCGATTATTGTGGATTTATCGGTGGTGTCAGTGTTTCCTAGCCTCAGTGCAGTGGGCAGCTGGGAGGAGGTGCTCTTATTTTCCATGGACATTACAGTGTCCCAAAACTTTGGGGAATTTGTGCTACAGGATGCAAATTTCTGTTTGATAAAGCTAACCTTTGCTTTCCACACTGTGTGTTCTTAGTTCAAAATTTTTTGAATGGGGCTTGCTTATTGAAGATGATGTGGAAAGCACTTTTAAAGAATAACCAGGCATCCTCTACTGATGGTATGAGGTCAATATCCTTCCATTATTTCTGCCTCATGCACCAATTCATGTTGTTACTCCTATGATGAGAAAGTTTAATTTTCCACAATATTAAAAAAGACACAAGTCAGTAATAATAATGCAAGCTCATCAAAAACTGCTATACTCAGTCATTGAAGTATGAGTGGAAGTGTTGAACAGTGTTGACAGTGATGAATAACAAAAGCACAAACGTACTAATAAAAACAGCATCTCTTTTGTCACGTTCGTTATAATGATGATACCAAGGCCCAGCGTGGTATACGTACATTCTTATTTATAACCTCTTGAATCTAGGGGGCACTATTTTCATTTTTGTAAACATAACGTCCCCAAAGTAAACTGGCTATTTTGTCAGGACAAGATGCTAGAATATGCATATAATTGACAGCTTAGGATAGAAAACACTAAAGTTTCCAAAACTGTAAAAATATTGTCTGTGAGTATAACAGAACTGATATGGCAGGCGAAAGCCTGAGAAAAATCCAATCAGGAAGGGACTCTTCTTTAGAAACCTCTGCGTTCCTATGGGTCCCTATTGAGCAGTGAAAGGGATATCAACCAGATTCCTTTTTCTATGGCTTCCCTAATGTGTCTAGTGTCACAATACATAGTTTCAGGCTTTTATTTTGAAAAATGAGCCTGAACGTCAACATTGCGTCAGTGGTCAGCTGAAGTCTCTCAGAGTGTTTTGTGCGTAAAGGACAAATGCGGCCATTGTTTCTCTCGCTCCTACTAAGAAGCCACCAGTCCCGGTTGATATATTATTGAATAGATATTTGAAAAACACCTTGAGGATTGATTATAAACAAAGTTTGCCATGTTTCTGTCGATATTATGGAGCTAATTTGGAATATTTATCGTGACCACAATTTCCGGTCGATTTCTCAGCCAAACGTGAAGAACAAACGGAGCCATTTCACCTACAAAAATAATATTTTTGGAAAAAATAAACATTTGCTATCTAACTGGGAGTCTCGTGAGTGAAAACATCCGAAGCTCATCAAAGGTAAACTATTTAATTTGATTGCTTTTCTGATTTGTGACCAGGTTGCCTGCTGCTAGCTAGGCATAATGCTATGCTAGGATATCAATAAACTTACACAAATGCTTGTCTTGCTTTGGCTGTAAAGCATATTTTCAAAATCTGAGATGACAGGGTGATTAACAAAAGGCTAAGCTGTGTTTCAATATATTTCACTTGTGATTTCATGAATAGGAATATTTTCTAGTAATATTTATGTCCGTTGCGTTATGCTAATTAGTGTCAATTGATGACAACGCTCCCGGACCCGGGATGGGTAGTATCAAGAGAATGAACACTGAACAAACTAACAAAACAAACCGTGCCGCTATCCAAACGAGTGCTGACAGGCAACTACACGTAGACAAGATCCCACAAACACCAACGGGAAATGGCTATCCAAACGAGTGCTGACAGGCAACTACACGTAGACAAGATCCCACAAACACCAACGGGAAATGGCTATCCAAACGAGTGCTGACAGGCAACTACACGTAGACAAGATCCCACAAACACCAACGGGAAATGGCTTCCTAAATATGATCGCCAATCAGAGACAACGATAAACAGCTGTCTCTGATTGAGAACCATATCAGTCCAACATAGAAATACAAAAACCCCTAGACCTACAACAACCCTAGACATACAAAAACCCTAGACATTACACAAACTAGCGTACCCACCCTAGTCACACCCTGACCTAACCAAAATATAAAGAAAACAGAGATATCTACGGTCAGGGAGTGACATCTTTGCTGTATTCGTTGAGTCTCTCGCCTGTTACAATTTTAAAAGTTTTGAAATCTCACAATATCAACTTTGTTGTGCATTCAAGGTATCTTTTTACAGTCAACGGCTTGAGGAAACTGTGCACACACGGTGATCTGAGCTATCGGATTGACCAGCACTAGGCCTATAGGTGCACTTGATTTGCTCTCTGGGCAAAGTTCTACCTTCAGGCACATGAAATGCACTTTCCTTCCCGGCGCAAGGGCCAATGAAAACAGCGCTAAATAATACAAATAATAAAATAAAAAAAATAGGAATGCAAGGCTTTATCGTTGTTTTTTTCACAGAAATGCTTGGTGATCGACTAGGAATGCCTTGGATCGACTGGTTGGTGACCACGGGTATAGTGTGTCCTGTGGAATAGACCTATACCTATCACCTGGATCAGGGCTGGGTGGCTATAAAGCTGTCACTTCTTTTATGCTCACTCTGGAGAAAGTACACTGTTCACCCACACACCAGACCACAGTGCTGAGGATGGACATTGCAGGCTTATGTGAAATGTAAGCGCTGTAGTGGGAGAATGATTATATATCACAAGACAGGTGTATCTTCATGTCTTCTTCATGTCTAAGCCAGGCCCATCACAGAGGAGTAGATGTGAAGGGAGGGCAGGACCCAGCTGGCTGCAATAATGGTTGAAAACATCTTAGTATGTTTCCCAAATGGCACCCTATTCTCTTAATAGTGCACTACTTTTGACCCAGGCCTAGGGCACTAAAGGGAAAAGGGTGTCATCTGGGCCAAATCCTTAGTCTCGTTGCTGGGTTATAGAGCATCTTGCTTTCTTTTTGATTACCCATTCTTGGTAACTATTAGCAGTGGTGTGTATTCATTGATGCCAAGGGAAGGCAGGCTTCCCCAAAATATTGACCCCCCCAAAAAATGTGGTATTTCATCTCTTTATGTTTTATAATTTTCCTTGAATTCCCAAGAGGCTTAATGTATCTCACAGGAGAAAGCATCTGAGTGAGCGAAACAGCGCCCCTCTGTCTCTCTATGTATAGGCCATCTATCTGATGCCGTCTGGTCCAAACGAGTATTGTTTGTCTCAAATGAGACATTGTTGCTTCCTGTAGCATTGAAGGCAAGGGAAGCCAGTGAATATTTGGCCTTCCTTGATAAAAAAAAGTATTTAAAAATGTGCCAATCAGCATTGAGCTAAACTGAGCGAGCTTAACTGTGAATGGTCCTGGCGCACCAAAGGAAGTGCCAAGCCAGCTTGCATTGTTGAATTGTTGTGTCTCGTTGTGTTGTTGTCCTCCGGTGTCTAGCTAGCTAGCTAGCTAAAATTATGCCTTTCCTAAATTAGCCATGGATGGAGATAGGGATATGGACTTGTGGTTTTACTTAATTCTCCGTACTGGCTAATGATTATAACGGTGATTCTGATCCAACCATTAATTCATACATTGTTGTGCCCCTGGCCTGAGAGAATGGAGTTTCAATATGTAGCTAGATGTAGAAGCTAACTAGCTAACCCTGCCCATGAATCAAAGTTAGGCTAGGGAGCAAGCATTTTAGCCAACAACAAATAACATGTTTTGTTAACATGAAAGAGAGGAGGATGGCATTGGCATTTCTCTACAAGTAGGGTGAGTCAACATCTTTTTCTACTTGCACGAACACGCACACACGCACAGGAATCAGAACCATGGGCAGCCAGATCATATTTAGCTTACGTTTATTGGACTCAATTGTTTTTGGTATCTTTTAGTTGGCAATGTATTAGACTAAGCAGAGGTGATTTGATGATGTTGAAATGGTGGTGGAATAGTGGAGGCTGCTCCTGATTTCTTTGCGACAGAAAGTAACTCTCTGTGGTTCTAAATCAATAGTAGCTAAGTTGTACAAAAATGTTGGAAACATTAACTTGCTTGACCATGCTGTGTAGGTCATGCAACTGTCTGTTACACACAATATGCTTTGTGGACTTCACTGGACAGAGGTTGCTATCCGGTTTTGTGATAAAACAAAGGTGTAGTAGAATTTATTCTTATTGTCTCGGCTGCAAGGCATATGAATGAACAGGTTTTGTTTTAACGGGGGGGAGGGCTTGGCTTCCCCAGTGATTTTACCCCCACACCGCTACTGACTATTAGTGTAAGTGAAGTTACCTGAAGTATTTTTGCTGTAATCTTCATTAGCATGATAGCAAGGCAAAGTATTGCAGTCAGTGAATGTTCCTTGTTGTGGCTGCTCTCTAATAATAAATGTGTTTGAACCCAATCACGTGAGTGACAGCCTTGCAGCTGCTGTCTGCTTGTTTCAACTCTGTGTCTGCATGGTATTGTAAAGAGAGTTAAGACTGGCAGACTGACAGATTCAGGATAAAGAGTTTTAAAAAATCCTCCTCCCTTTGATCGTAGCCCTCTCTGATTACATTTATCTTGGCTGTGGTCATCCTTGGTGCTACAGTATGTTGTTATTGTAAAGTACAAATGATTGTTTTCATATCATTTCAAAGATGAAGATTGTTTGTTTGGTGAACTGAGCATGGTTTATCCATGGATGTGGATAGCTATTGTCAGCTATTGTTAACTATTGTCTTGCTGCATTGTTTAACTGGATCATTTTGGTGGAAGCTGAAGTTTGGAGGCGTCACAAGGATGCCAGGTGTGTTTGCTGGAGGCTACAGCGATGAGGATCAAACACCTCTCTCTTTGTGTTTGTTTACACACACACACACACACAGTTTGTTAGAGCATCAGTACACACACACACACACAGTTTGTTGGCGCAGTAGCAGAGCTTCAGCTTGCCATTTGATGGCTTCCAGAGAGGAAAGGGAGAGAGAGGGGGGGGGAGAGAGAGAGAGAGGGGGAGACAGAGAGACTGCTGGGAGAGGTATCTGATTGAGCAGCAGTAAATGAGAAGTTAGAGGAGAGCTAGCGAACATTTCTGTCTATTAGTGCCAGTAACAACAACATCAGAGAGAGAGAGAGAGAGCCCTCACAGTTACAGACACTCTGATTATGCTTCTGTAGTTTAGTGCAGCTATCCTTGTGTGTGTGTGTGTGTGTGTGTGTGTGTGTGTGTGTGTATGCGTGTGCACGTAACTGCTGCAAAGCAAATGACCTCTGAAACATAGCAGGGTTCCACTATAGATTGGAGAATTGGGGCTTGATAATGCCCCATTACAGGCTGCAGCTATCATAACATCTCAATGATTGGATAGTTTTGCTCTGGAGAGCCAGATCTTGCTTTTGTGTAATCGCAGTCAATGACAGTTCACAGATCACACTACAAGGCAGTTTGCAGGCCTATTAGTACATTATTTAATGCTCACTCACCACTATTTCTGCAGAGCCATCCTGTGCTCATGTAACAGTATTACTTCTGTCCCTCTCCTCGCCCCAACCTGGGCTTGAAAACGGGAACCCTCACACATTGACAACAGTCACCCTATAAGCATTTTGCAAAGTTACTCAGAGTGATGATGTCACCGCTCTAAAGTGCACAAAAGTCACTGGTCTTTGCAAAGCAAAAGGACGGGAAACAACGGCCCTTTGGAGTCATTCTTCCTCCATCGGTTCCATATTCAGATGTCTCAGAGTGAGATGATAGATCAGAGAATCTTTTGGGGCCAATATGAAAAACAAGGTTTAAGTACATTTTATTATTTTGGACATTTCTTTCCCTGTGGAGGTTGGTTATGCTAAAGTGCACTGCTAACTAGCACCCCTAGCACATGTTTCAAACTGGTCACTGTGGAATGTTGTCACATGCTGCAAAGTTGCTGGAGACCTGAACTGTTGCACACAAACATTCTCTTCAAAAGCCATGGAAGAACTGGGATTAAAGTTGATTGCCCATACCATAACCCCAGGATCGCCACCACCATCGATAAAAGGCAATTGTGTTTGTTGTCACTCTGTTCCCCACAACTTTGACATCAGCAAACTGCTTGCACACACAACGCCATACACGTGGAGTTCTGTTTTGAGGCCAGTTTAACATATTCTCTAAAACAATGTTGGAGGCGACTTAAGGTAGAGGAATGAACAGAAAATTATCTGGCAACAACTCTGGTGGACATTCTTGCAGTCAGCATACCAATTTCACCCTCCCTCAAAACTTGAAACATCTGTGGCATTGTGTTGTGTGACAAAACTGCACATTTTAGAGTGGCCTTTTATTGTTCCCAGCACAAGATGCACCTGTGTAATGATCATGCTGTTTAATTGGCTTCTTCATATGCCACACCTGTCAGGTGGATAGATTAAAGAAAGTTGGGAAAAAAAACACGTTTTTTTGTGTTAATGGATCATTTCTGGGATATTTTATTTCAGCCCGTGAAGCATGGGACTAACACTTTACATGTTGCGTTTTATATTTTTGGTGTAATTCAAAATTAATTTTCTGTTGTTGCTCGCGATATTTATAAAAACATTTTGGAAAAAATGTACTTTTATAAATAATAATTGCGGATCCCCTGCAGTAGGGGTCAGCGGACTCCAGGTTGAATACCCCTGAGATAGCACATTAGGTTGGGTGTGTAGTTATCGTTCTGCTCTTCAATCTGTCTGGAGACTGAGACTATAGGCCCCATGGGTCAAAATAGAGTGGAACCAAGTTGTACAGAATAGAATGGAAAAACAGAGTACTGCGGTTTAGTTTGAATTGTTAGTGTTCCATGACATAATTCCATTCCACAAACAAGCATTTTATTGGCCCTCATTAGGGTATATGTCTGCCAAATGCAGCATGGTCTGAATTGTTTTACATATCCAAAAAATGTGAAATGGGTCACAGTAGATGTACAGTAGCCTGTCTCACTCTATCGGCTGGAGCTCCTGCCAAGGATCAGTCCTTTATCAATAGTGATTTAAACACTTCTGGTGGGTTCTGACGCCACTGACACTCCCTGAGAAGTACTACTTTGAACGAGGTAATGACGGCATCGCAATTGGCACTCTATTCCCTATACGACTTTTGACTAGGGCCCATAGCGCACTATATAGGGAATAGGCTGCCATATTGGGACGCACCCATTATCTAAGGTAGTAGTGTTATGTAGCGAAGCGTTATAGAGAATCCAGCTAATTATTACATATATTGTGTTTCTAAGACAAAACAAAACATTACCTTGGTATTTAAGTGTTGTTTTGGGATAGAGCTAGCTGAAGGAATGAGGTGCGGTAGCTACAGTAAAGGCCTATTTTTGCGAAGGTGGCTCTAGCACAAGGGAGGGTGAGTTTTCCATCAAGGTTCAGTGGATGCAAACAACCAGATATTCAGCATTTACCTCCAATTTCTGCCTCCGCACAACGGACGTCTGTGCACGACTGATCACAGAGTCAGTCAGAGACGTGGGTAAGAGTCAGTCAGAGACGTGGGTAAGAGTCAGTCAGAGACGTGGGTAAGAGTCAGTCAGAGACGTGGGTAAGAGTCAGTCAGAGACGTGGGTAAGAGTCAGTCAGAGACGTGGGTAAGAGTCAGTCAGAGACGTGGGTAAGAGTCAGTCAGAGACGTGGGTAAGAGTCAGTCAGAGACGTGGGTAAGAGTCAGTCAGAGACGTGGGTAACGGCACTGAAATGCCAAACTCTGAACGCCGATAAATGGCTCTTGTGTTTTCAAACGCTCTGCTCTTTCTGTCAACGAGAACTCTCATTAGTGATTATCAACTTAGCTTTTACTCCTCTGCTCTGTTCTTCGGAGTGCACTTTCCCATTTCCCACTCTAAAACACTATCATTGAAAAGCTTTTCACACTGAATACCCAACAAACAACCCTAATCTAGTCATTGAGAGACAGGGAATGTAGTTTGGTCATGAGGAGAGTATGTGTGCACTACTGATAAGAGATTCGGCAAGCTGGTTTTTCTAGCATTATCTAGTTGAAATGTCATCATCTAAAATGCTATTTGGAGAATAGCAAAAACAAGCAAAACTTACCTCAGCCATTATCACATTGATTGAGGTGAGTGAAACTACAGCAACCAATCTACAAAAACGTAGACTATTAGCTGTACAATTAGCCGCTACACATTAACTCACATTAACTCAGCATTGGGTTTGAAAACTATCATTTAATAAGTACGTACATTAAGGTAAACAAATACGTTTGCTGTACCTAACTTTTTTTGTTGCAGTTTTATATCTAATTTCCTACAATTCTACATATTTGTGACCGACCGGCTCGAATCTGTCTTATGTAACAACATTTGAAATGGTGTTTTTTTACATTGGATAAAAGTAGAGACCCAGAGCTAGGAAATGGTATATCATACACTACAGTTGAGGAACAATGGGAAAGTAATTATTCTTTGAACGTTGATAAACTTGTAATGCAACTATTCAGAAAATGGCCCTTGAATATTTTTGGTTCACCTACTGGAGAGCCCTTCTTTGTCTACACCCATTCAACATTGTTCACACCCTCTTAAGCCTAAGCCCCACCCATCTCTTTCAGGATTAACATGTGAGGCCATGTGCTAAACAGAGTGAGTATGGTAGTGTACTAAACAACCAGTTTTCAAGACTAAAGATTGATGTATACTACGTCTATCGACATGTCTGTATAAAGTTGTTGCAGTGACATCATTGTCGTTGTGAAGAAGTATAAACACAAAAACAACAGAATGCATGAAATCAGCAGCCTGACGGTCCAAAATAGCATAACTGGTCTATTTGAACACCAATAAACCGTTTTAAAAATGAATTTAGTTTACGTCAATCTAGAAAACCAGGCAACTAAAAGCAACTTTCAAAACAAAGTTGTGGTTTGTTTCTGGCTTGATAGCTAGCTAACGTTAAGTCCAAACACACCAAGACAGTTGCGAAGAGGGCACGACAAAACCTATTCCCCCTATTCCCCCTCAAGAGGCTGAAAAGATTTGGCAAGATTTGGCAAGATTTGGCCTCAAATGTTCTACAGCTGTACCATCGAGAGCATCCTGACGGGTTGCATCACTGCCTGGTATGGCATCTGCTCGGGCCTCTGACCGCAAGGCACTACAGAGGGTAGTGAGTACGGCGCAGTATATCAGTAAATAGCCTAAAGTTAAGGCTAATGTAAAAGTATTTATTCAACCTTAACATGAGAAACACATCCGTGACCACATGTTAAGGTTACTTTAAGTATACTGTAAATGTCTTATGTAATCGTAGAAAGTGTACAGGTTGAGGTTACTTTAAGTATACTGTAAATGTCTTATGTAATCGTAGAAAGTGTACATGTTTGAGGTTACTTTAAGTATACTGTAAATGTCTTATGTAATCGTAGAAAGTGTACATGTTGAGGTTACTTTAAGTATACTGTAAATGTCTTATGTAATCGTAGAAAGTGTACATGTTGAGGTTACTTTAAGTATACTGTAAATGTCTTATGTAATCGTAGAAAGTGTACAGGTTGAGGTTACTTTAAGTATACTGTAAATGTCTTATGTAATCGTAGAAAGTGTACATGTTGAGGTTACTTTAAGTATACTGTAAATGTCTTATGTAATCGTAGAAAGTGTACATGTTGAGGTTACTTTAAGTATACTGTAAATGTCTTATGTAATCGTAGAAAGTGTACAGGTTGAGGTTACTTTAAGTATACTGTAAATGTCTTATGTAATCGTAGAAAGTGTACAGGTTGAGGTTACTTTAAGTATACTGTAAATGTCTTATGTAATCGTAGAAAGTGTACATGTTTGAGGTTACTTTAAGTATACTGTAAATGTCTTATGTAATCGTAGAAAGTGTACATGTTGAGGTTACTTTAAGTATACTGTAAATGTCTTATGTAATCGTAGAAAGTGTACATGTTGAGGTTACTTTAAGTATACTGTAAATGTCTTATGTAATCGTAGAAAGTGTACATGTTGAGGTTACTTTAAGTATACTGTAAATGTCTTATGTAATCGTAGAAAGTGTACATGTTGAGGTTACTTTAAGTATACTGTAAATGTCTTATGTAATCGTAGAAAGTGTACATGTTGAGGTTACTTTAAGTATACTGTAAATGTCTTATGTAATCGTAGAACGTGTACATGTTCGAGATAGCATGCAATAGCACTATGTACTTTTAATGTAATCTCAACTGCAATCCAGGTTTTTTTGCTGTACTGTTGGATGAAGCACAATGAAAACACAGTAAGTTGTTGTATAAATCCAACATATCTGGCATTGTATTCCCATTTGAACTTGTTCTTTTAAATGGTTGAAAGTGCAGTGGTAGCACATTTATATGAAAACTAAGGGCTCGATTCAATCCGTATCACCAAAGTTCAGTGCTATAGCGCGATTGAAATTTAAAGAAATGTTCCCACGTTTGTGGAGACCGCATTCATTGCAAACACTCCATAGGTCAGCTCAATCGGATATTACCTTTACATTTCAGGCGCGCTATATTTTGGCGAATCGAGCCCTAAATCCTGAATCAGACATTGTTTTCCCATTTGGAATTTGGTTGTGCTTTTAGGTCGTTGAAAGCATAGTGATAACACATTGAGCATTCAACAAATATCTGGCTGTCTTTTTGAGTGGGTGAATAAAGGTTGAAATCTCATTGGTCAACATCTCAAACAAATATTACCCACATTTCCACATTGCCAGCAGCATACCACCCTGCATACCACTGCTGGCTTTGCATCTGACTTGCATCTGAAGCTAAGCAGAGTTGGTCCTGGTCAGTTCTTGGATGGGAGACCAGATGCTGCTGGAAGTGGTGTTGGAGGGCCAGTAGGAGGCACTCTTTCCTCTGGTCTAAAAATAAAAATATCCCAATGCTAAATTCCCATTATGGCCCTCAAACTATCAGTCACCTAATAATCCCCAGTTTACAATTGTCTCATTCATCCCCCTCCTCTCCCCTGTAACTATTCCCCAGGTCGTTGCTGCAAATGAGAATGTGTTCTCAGTCAACTTACCTGGTAAAATAACGGATAAATGAATTGAACTGACGTGGTGTGACCAGAGGGACGTGACTCATGCACACATTTGTGAAGGTGTTGGAACATAACAATGTGATCTGCACTCTAGTGATTTTAGTTATTATTAGCATCACTTCAATGGTGTCATTGGTGCGTAGTATTGCTGCTGGCAGAAAGCAGTAACAGCGTGTGAAATGGTGATCAAATTGTGACAAAATGGAAAATAGTGTCTCTGAAATTGCTTTAAACATGGTTCCTCCCTACACCTCTGAATCATTTGGAAATACTGTACTAATAATAACGTTACTAATAGTTCAGAGATCACCTGTGATTGTAAAACCTAACCCTGTCCTTTGTGTTTCCCTGTTTGCTTGACAGACAGCTGTGATGGCCCACTGGTGTCCAGCCTGCCCCAGTCCTCCTTCAGAAGCTCATCACAGTTATCCAACAGCCATGGACCCGGCTTTGCCAAAGTAAACAGGAGAGATGGTGAGTACTGGACTTTTGACACATTTGCCTGATATGGACACTGTATTGATTGTAGGATTCCTTAGTATCTCCACTGTTATTTCGAGCCTGTATTCCGGCCGTACACAGTGGGCTGCTGAGTTGTGGTGCTCAAATACTCATTGCGGAGAGGGAGAGAGAGGGTTGGATTCCCCACAGGACTGTGCATAGAGAACATCAAAGGCAGGTTTCGTTTCAGCAGCAGCAGCAGTAGCGCAGGAACCAGATCCCTTTAAAAAATAACTGAATTCCCTTGCTGGTGACTTCAGTTTGAGAAAGGAAGGAGAGAGAGAGACAGACAGAGAGCTGCTGTTACCTCATCCCCAGCGGGTCGCCTACAGTAGGTAGATATTGGAATACTACATTACAAGCCCCAGTGCAAGGTCACCCTTCTTTACCTTTGCAATGCATCTGAATTCATCCAGAAAAAAAAAATCAAAAGGGGATTGGTTGGTTTTGTTGGTTGGTTTGGATGCTGAATGCTGATAGAATGGTATCCTTGCATTGCTTAGACGGGAAAATGCTATCACGGCGGTTCTTTGTATGAATGTTTTAAAACTGGTAGGGTTGATCTATTTTGTGGTTTATCCAACCTTGAAAGCAGAAACTCAGATGGGAATAGGAGGGATTTTTAGCAGCCACATAACAAGGATCTGTGCACATGATTTTCTTCGACTGTGAGACCAAAGCAATCTAAGCTTGTTGGATGCTTCTTCCTAGCTGTCTTTGATGGCTGTAGCAGTAAGCACACTGTTGGTTTTTCACTATTCCCATCTGAGTTGAGCTGAGTGAAGTGGATCAATAGGTGCCTAAAACTGTCTATGGTATTATCAGTTTGGTATACTGTATTTCTCTGTGTTTGACCATGATGAAGTCGTATCAGTCAGGTTAACTGTTTTTATTCATATCTGATAATATATGCACCAGAGCAAAGCTGGATGAAATTACCATATGTTGCTACACAATAAAACAGGTGGTTCTGTGCCAAATAAGGTTCTATAAGAGCTATGCTCATACAGTTTTAAACGGAACCTTTATGGTGCTATAAAGAACCCTTTCCTAATTTTAAGGATCCAACCCTTTTTCAATTTTCCTCTAAAATGACATACCTACATCGAACTGCCTCTAGCTCAGGATCTGAAGCAAGGATATGCATATTATTGATACCATTCAAAAAACACTTTGAAGTGTGTGGAAATGTGAAAGTAATGTAGGAGAATATAACACATTAGATCTGGTAAAAGATAATACAATGAAAAAAAACATGCTTTCTTTTGTAAATAAAATTGTACTATCTTTGAAATGCAAGAGAGGGGCCATAATGTATTATTCTAGGACAGGAGCAATTTAGGTTTTGGCCACTACATGGCACAAGTGTATTTGCAAAGTTTTAGACTGATCCAATGAACAATCGTATATCTTTTCAAAAGGCACATTTAGGCAAAAGACTACACAGATGTGCCCTTTTTAAAATGGATTTAACCATAATTTAACTAGGATGGTCAGTTAAGAACAAATTCTTATTTACAATGACGGCCTACCAAAAGGCAAAAGGCGGGGACAGGGGCTGGGATTAACAAAAGAGGCAACACAACACTACATAAAGAGAGACCTAAGATAACAACATAGCAAGGCGACAACACATGACAACACAGCATGTTAGCAACACAACATGACAACAACATGGTAGCAACACATGATAGCAGCACAAAACATGGTACAAACATTATTGGGCACAGACAACAGCACAAAGGGCAAGAAGGTAGAGACAACAATACATCACGCTAAGCAGCCACAACCTGTCAGTCAGAGTGTCCATGATTGAGTCTTTGAATGAAGAGATTGATATAAAACTCTCCAGTTTGAGTGTTTTTTGCAGCTCGTTCCAGTCGCTAGCTGCAGCGAACTGAAAAGACGAGCGACCCAGGGATGTGTGTGCTTTGGGGCTCTTTAACAGAATGTGACTGGCAGAACGGATGTTGTATGTGGACGATGAGGGCTGCAGTAGATATCTCAGATGGGGGGAGTGAGCCCTAAGAGGGTTTTATAAATAAGCATCAACCAGTGGGTCTTGCGATGGGTATACAGAGATGGCCAGTTTACAGAGGAGTATAGAGTGCAGTGGTGTACCCTATAAGGAGCATTGGTGGAAAATCTGATGGCCGAATGGTAAAGAACATCTAGCCGCTCGAGATCACCCTTAACTGCGATCTATAAATGATGTCTCCGTAATCTACCATGGGTAGGATGGTCATCCGAATCAGGGTTAGTTTGGCAGCTGGTGTGAAATAGGAGTGATTACGATAGAGGAAACCAAGTCTAGATTTAACTTTAGCCTGCAACTTTGATATGTGCTGAGAGAAGGACAGTGTACTGTCTAGCCATACATAAGTACTTGTATGAGGTGACTACCTCAAGCTCTAAACTCTCAGAGGTAGTCATCACACCTGTGGGGAGAGGGGCGTTCCTCTTACCAAACCACATGACCTTTGTTTTGGAGGTGTTCAGAACAAGGTTAAGGGTGGAGAAAGCTTGTTGGACACTAAGAAAGCTTTGTTGTAGATATTTAACACAGGACAGTGATCCTGCAGAGGTTTTAAGAACTATTAAAAAAGGCTCTGCAATGGTTACAACCTGGTGCTGTTTAGAACCCTTAATGGTTATAACCTTAATGGTTATTTATAGAATTTTAGTGGATAATGGTTCTATAAAGAACCTTTCACAGTCTCAAAGATTCTACAAATAACTCTCTGGGTGTATCATGTTTCAGGTAAGACCCAAGTGCAGACTGTGTAGAAGTAACAATGTTTATTGTAACAACTGGGGCAGGCAAACGACAGGTCAAGGCAGGCAGGGGTCGATAATGCAGAGTAGTGGGTCAGGGTACAGGATGGCAGACAGGCCCAGGGGACAGGTCAGGCAGAGTTCGGCAATCCAGAGTAGGGGCAAAGGTACAGGACGGCAGGCAGAGTGGTCAGGCAGGCGGGCTCGGAGTCAGCACAGGCAAGGGTCGAAACCAGGAGGGGGAGAAAAGAGAGACTGGAAAAGGCAGGCGCTGAGACAACCCACTGGTAGGCTTGAACAAACAAGACAAATTGGCACAGACAGACAGAAAACACAGGTATAAATACCCAGAGTATCAGTTGGGAAGATGGGCGACACCTGGAGGGGGGTGGAGACAAGCACAAGGACAGGTGAAACAGATCAGGGCGTGACAGGTTGAACATTTCTCCCTCTCATGTAATGTTGGAGTATGTAATCGGTTGTTTACATGGCAGAGGTTACATGGTTTTTTACTCGGTTGCCTCTCAACAACCACTCTTCTATTTGACCTTTGACCACTTTTTAAGGTCACACTCTGTTCTTTATGTGACTGGAGGAGGATCTAGCATGGCATCGCAAAGGATTGAAACAGTGATGTTAATTACAAAATGCACTAGATGACAATATCCCAGTTGTTCTAAGAAGAAATCAATGAATCAATTAATGGATGCATCTAATTTACATCTCTGTCTGGAAAATGTAACACTCAGCATCCTCTAGTGTTTCTCAGAGGATATTCACATTACTGATTCAATTTGCTGACTAAATGAACAGTGGTAACTGTCAAAAGCTTCATAATTTTGCCCTCTGTTCAGTTCTACTGGTATAATATCTTCTCACCAGGCTTGTTAATTATTAAGAATGGTCTTTTGTGATCTGACAACTAAGTTGATTGAAATATTGAATGAAATACTTCCATTCACTAATTATAGTCAGAGAAGAGCAACATGAGAACAGTGGTGATAGGATTGCATGCAGTATATAGTCTGTAAGGTCATTGTGTATGAACATATCAAAATGATCCATTGCCTGATCCATGCCAATTATATTGTTTGTCCTCAGACTGTCCTCAGAGTCAATTGGTTGGTTCCCCTCTCTGGTCAATAATATAATATAAAAATACATTTAATTTAGCAGACGCTTGTATTCAAAGCGACTTCCTGTCATGCGTGCCTACATTTTACATATGGGTGGTCCAGGAACCGAACGCACAACCCTGACGTTACAAGCCTCATGCTCTACCATCTGAGCTTCAAATTAGAATTAGAATGCTTTTCAGGCTCACCATTCTGCACTTTCACACACACACCAACCCACCAACTATTCTACACATGCTGTGATCAGATATGTGCCATGTCCATGCAATCCAAGGTTGTGTAGAAACATCAAAAACCCATTGAGATCCAGTCAGGATCAGATCTGGTTAAACCCCCTCCCTAGGGGGACAAGAACACATTATGGCAGGCCAGGTTTTGATCTCCCTCTGACTTCTATTTTCTCCCTGTCACGCTCTCGTTCTCTCCTCCAATAAAACATAATTTGTTTACTTAGTTCAACCCAGTTTCTCTCTCGTTTTCCTCCCCCTCTCCCTCTATCTATCCCTCCCTCCCTCTCCCTTTCTCTCATTACCTTTCCATTCCCTCCCTCCTCTTCTCTCTTTCATACCTATTCTGCTCTCCCTCCCTTTCCCCCCTTCTCTCTTTCTAATAACTTCTCTCTCTCCTTTTCCCTTTCTCATTCCCTCCCTCTCATCATCACTGCCCTGTCCCCTTGAATGCAGCAACGGTGTGTTTAATTCTAATTATGAGTTACTCGGTCTCCAGTTTAAAAGGGACACTTCACCACTAGACACTATTTGGGGTGTTTTTCCAGTATCCCTACATAGTTATGACTGACGATAGGTGTTTCAGACATAATTAGGTACCATAGAGGTATTCTTTTATTTATGCGGTGGGAAACCGCAAAATGAATGGAGTCCTGTTTTGTAGCAATTATTGTGGCCTTTGTGTTTCACCGATTGCACGATCACGCTAGAAGTGAGTAGATATGGTTGTCCTTGTTCAATAGAGCCATTGGACAATAGAGCCATGGTTGTCCTTGTTCAATGGAGCCATTGGACAGTAGAGCCATGGTTGTCCTTGTTCAATGGAGCCATTGCTATGTGCCACGACATTGCAACGTATCTAGGTTGACTCATTTTCCCAGGCCTTGTAAAGACTACAGACTGACGGGAGTCCTGCTTCCTTTTCCAATTGTGTTCCCACCCTCGAAGGCAGGCTTATCAAACCGGGGTCGGTATTAGTTTCACAGGTTCACGGGGAGCTATGTTACCGTGCACCGTCTATCCGAGATTGCTAAATAATTACAACGGCTGCTAATGATTCCTCTTTCCAAGAAGAGCTGGACAAACGAAACCGTATGTCCCCACAGGGACATACAGCCCTATTCATGTCAGCCCGGAATACACTGAAGAGGACTTGAGACAGTGAGAACAAGACGAGACCTGCAAAGCAGCGATGGGGAGCCTTGGTCAGACTCCGAATAGTGCTGCCTATGCGGGTGCTGTCCAGCCCATGTCGACAGATGAGAAATGTCTGTGCTACAACACATTCAATCACGAAAAGTTCTTACTAGAGGTCAGTGCAGATGCCATGGATCGTGTGTGTGTGACAGATCATCAAAGTTTTGACGCACATATGGATAGAGGGGTGCTGGAGACGTTATTCAGAACCTCCAAGAACAACTGTCAGCGGCAGCTTAGACCAGCTGGACCAGGAGGGCAAATGACAAATGAGTAAGTTATTTTTCTGGCGGTAGCTAGCCAGCATTATAAGCTCTGTTTTTACACAAGGCAGTGTTGTTCAATACAGTATAATTTTGTGATCGATTCGGCCATAACGGGGCTTGCTAGTACCACTAAAGGCCAAGCTAGCTAGCTTTGTTTGCTATACCCAAAGTGTACTGTAGCCTTAGGTTACAGCTAGCTAGTTAGCCTCAGTGCATCTCATTACGAGCAAGACTTGAAGAACTGTTTTGACGATGGTAACGAAGACTAAAGGAATAACTTTGGGTTTATATCTCATCCCATTGGGCACAAACTCGTTGAATCAAGGTTATTTCCACGTAATCTATTAAATGACGTGGAATAGATGTTGAATTGAAGTCTGTGCCCAGTGGGATATTAGTCTTTGAGTATCAATACCTGTGTGGTGTTGGGGCCATTCAAGCAATTTGTCTCAAGAGGAGATGTGAAAGGTTCCATACCAAACATCTCCCCTTGTATCAAAGTGAATGCACCTCACTGCACCCACCAAACACACCATATGCAAGTATTCCTTTTGTAGAACTGTAGTATTTATTATAGGCATTAGCAGTATATTTTTTTAATCAATGTCAAACATTCCCATAACTGCTCCTACATACTGCTGTGTAAGATTACCTCTGTGAGGAAGATAGCTATGTACTTCCAAATCCATTTCATAAATACCACGATGAATTGATCCAGAAGTTGAAGTCGACACTTTATTGGTTTCTGATCCAGCTGGAATCATTTAGTCACTTGTCAGTACAAAAAAAATATATTAGATATTATTGTTCAAACTCCATTATATACATATGTACAAGAGCTAGCAATATCTATACCACAATGCAGTTCTGAGAATACTGGGCATTTTATACTATGCTACTGTAAGGACAGACGCTGGGAGACGAGAAGCAAGTACAAGGAGTGAATATTTAATAAATACCCGACATGAAACAAAACAAGGACGGCGTCTGGACAGGGGGAACATAACAACATTAATGCTGACACGGAGATGAAACTGAGGAATAGAGAGATATAGGGGAGGCAATCAATAAGTGATGGAGTCCAGGTGAGTCCAAAGATACGCTGATACGTGTAACAATAGTAACAGGTGTGCGTAATGAGCGCCTGGCGCCCTTGAGCTCCAGAGAGGGGGAGTGGGAGCAGGCGTGACAGAATCCCCGCCCCCTTAGGGGCACCACCCGGCGGGCCGGTCGAGGTGTGGGAGCTCGACAAGCCGGCTGAGGCGTGGGAGCCCGACGAGCCGGCCGATGCAAGAAAACCTCTCGAGCCAGCTAAGGCATGGAAGCCTGACGAGCCAGCTGTGGCATCCCCGGTTCCTTCGGCAGTGGCACCCGGACCCAACGTCACCAACAAAACACAGAAAAACTCCCTGATGCTTCAAATTGGGGTGTCAGCATTCTGTCTGCATTCTGTAAGCACAGTCACTGGGAGGCGAGAAGCAAGTACAGGGAGTGAATATTTAAAAAAGAACAAAACAAGAACAGCGTCAGGACAGGGTGAACAAAATGACAATGCTAACATGGGGAGGAAACTGAGGAATAGACATTTATAGGGGAGGCAATCAATAAGTGATGGAGTCCAGGTGAGTCCAATGATACGCTGATACGTGTAACAATGGTGACAGGTGTAATGATGGCTCTTGAGCGCCAGAGAGGGGGAGCGGGAGCAGGCGTGACACCTACAACATCAGTCAAACTGAATGTGGATATTATGTTGGCAGAATGTTTTAGGCAGGGTCCTGAATGTTCTTCAGCTGGTCTGGCAGAACTTCATGAGCTCCATTGACCTTGGACTCATAGACTATACACTTTGGCTCTTGCCAGCATTGTGCAGTCAAAGGTGATTTAGACTAGTTCCTGGTGCTGCAGATGTTGATGGGATTGGACTCTGTAAATAGAACACACAGGCCAGTCACTTGCAGTAGTTCGCTAGTTGAAGGTTAGATACGGTCCGGCGGGCTGTAGCTAACGAAATCTAACGTAGCTATCGTTAGCTTGTAAAGTAACCAATGGAATGTTACCTCAGCAGCCTGCACTTGCTTGAGGTTTTCACATCCAGGTACTGAACACCATACCATGAATAAACTTTACAGTTGTTTAATAGTTCTTCGCAAGCTGATGTTCTACTAACGAGTGGCTGGTCCGGTAAGGAACATTAGCTACCTGTTGACTCTCATTCTCAACTGGAACCATCTCGACAGGGGCTGTACTACATCCTGAAATCACTATGAATTCTGGATATTGTGGTTTGCTTAAAAGCAGGAAATGTAGATGGTCCATTTCTACCGGAAATGTAGACATTAATAGTATATTAATGGAGATATACAGTGTCAAAGAATTTCGGACAACTTCAGTTCATGCCCTCGCCAAGTATCCCCTCGCCAGGTAATCACTTTCTAAAAAGATCAAATTAGATTTGAAAGTGAAATTAAAATCCATTCATTGAAATTAACTAAGAACTATTGGCTAATCACATATTGATCTATTTCCCACTCCTGTTTCATGGTCTGATGGTCTCTCCATGTATTTGGTCTGGTGAACATTTACCTTAACTGGCAGCTCAGCCAGATGCCAGCTTGGAAAGTCCTATCAGCGTTGCATTGGCCTAATTATGTTGCAATTAAACCTCCCTAATTCCGCCCGGTGTTTTCCCTCTGACGATCTGCCATGCTATTCATATGGCCATTATTGGAGGGTTTATGTCACCCAAGACCCCGCACCCTAAACGGCTCTCTATTTCTCATTAATTTGCTAGCAGGTGGAAAAACAGTACATAATTGATGAGAGAGTCGCCCGTTCATTAGACACGCATCTGTTCTTCGCTAAAAAGCTGGTACAACTTGCCAAAGTCATGTCGGCCATGATTTCCCCATCTCTTCTCTTAAAGAGAGAGAGAGCAGCACACACCAGGCCTGAAATAGGTTCTTAACAGAGCTGTGTGCATACCAAATGGTATCCTACTCCCTATACAGTGCCCTACTCCCTATACCGAAGTGTCCGGTGCGAGAGAGGCAGGTTGAGGTTACCATGGTCAGAGTTGTACTGAAGGTGTTGTATGCTTAGGCAGTGAAGAAAGTAGAGGATGGGTTAAGGGTGAGGGATCCTAAGAGGTTCCCGGTGAGTAGTAAAAGTCTTTTGCCAGTACAAAGTGATAGGCCTACGAATGAAATGTGCTTCAGTAAGACTGGCTTTTTAGCATTCAATGCCATGGTTACCAACTGTACTGTAGAAATGGAACATAATTCACAGACAAGGTGTTGTGATGGCACCTGCAGAGAAGTACTGTGGTTTATGAGATTATACTGCAGACGGGTTACAAGGTGTGTTGAATGGTAGTGTCCCGTCCTCCCAGGCCGTTGACCTGGTGTGGGATCAGGTAAGGTCAAAGTAGTGGAATGGGGTGGTGGGTTTTTAATGAGTGTAGGGTTAGTTGGCAGGGCACTTTTCTTCATTTTCTCTTTTTCCTGTTTGTAACACAAAGTGTAAAGGACTTACACTCCAGTCCAGTTGGTGGCAGTAATGCACCTTTTTGATTGCAAACCGCTGTTTAAAAATCACAGAAGAAGACGCAAATAGGTTGTCATTTTGGAATCCTCCCATAACAGGAAGAGAATGATTTGAATTTCCAGGTTGGAAGGCCTGTCATACACAACATAACCAAATCTAAAGAGAAAAGTATGAAGTGGAGGGAGTACAGGGCTTAGCATGTCTTTCGAGGAGGCTAAAAATAGATTTGGGCTTGGAAAAGTTTAATATTTTCAGAAGGAGTTGGGTAATTGGTTAAGGGAGGAGGATGGAGGGACAGAGAGAGGAGGTTGAAAAGATTGAGGGAGGTAGCGGATGGGTTTTAATCGGTTGAAGTTAGCAATAACAATGTTCAAACAGAGTTAGCTGGTTGCCAGTTTGAGTTCAGGAGTTGAAATAGAAGGGGTAGAAGGTGTTGTGAGGAGTTTGAGCCTTGCATTGATGGACATAGTTATGATGAAGATATGTTTGGTCCAGTAGGAGTGACATTTTTGGAGAAGTGGATCCTTGCCTTTTGGCAGATCCATTTGTGATTTCAGGGTGTGTGGGAAATGAGTTGGGTGCACCTGTTGTGGACTTGTGATATGTGTTTGTGTTTCTTCTGACCAGAGGGAGGTAGCGGATCGGTTGGCAGACCAATCTGGACTCATCTCGCAGTATGTCCAACCCATCCTTTATCTCAGCCGATCATGGCTAGTGGGAAGGTTCCTGGCTTTTTCCGTGGCTAAACCAATTAGACTTGTAATTTAACAGTTTTATTTGTATTTACAGATGACACACAAGCATACGAAACCGTGTAGATAATCCGGGTAGCCTCAGATAATATCGACATAAACACTGATTCGGTGAGTGAGTTTTTATAAGGAAGTGCATAGGAGATGTTGTACCCACCATGACATTTAAAACCTACCCTAACCAGAAACCGTGGATAGATGGCGGCTTTCTTGCAAAACTCAAAGTGCGAACCACTGCATTTGACAATGGAAAGGTGACAGGGATTATGGCCGAATACAAACAGTGTAGTTATTCCCTCCACAAGACAATCCAACAAGTGAAATGTCAGTATAAAGACAAAGTGTAGTCGCAATTCAACGGCTGAGACACGAGACTTATGTGGCAGGGTCCACAGACAATCACAGACTACAAAAAGAAAACCAGCCACGTCACGGACACCAACGTCTTGCTTCCAGACAAACTAAACATCTTCTTTACCCACTTGGAGGATAATACAGTGCCCCCGACGTGGTCCGCTACCAAGGTCTGTGGGCTCTCCTTCTCCGAGTAAGATATTTAAATGTGTTAACCCTTGCAAGGTTGCCAGCCCAGATGGCATTCCTAAGCACGTCCTCAGAGCATGCGCAGACCAGCTGGCTGATGTGTTTACAGACATATTCAATCTCTCCCTATCCCAGTCTGTTGTTCCCACATGCTTCAAGATGGGCACCATTGTTCCTGTACCCAAGAAGGCAAAGGTAACTGAAATAAATGACTATCGCCCCGTAGCCCTCACTTCTGTCATCATGAAGTGCTTTAAGAGGCTTGTCAAGGATCATATCACCTCCACTTTACCTGTCACCCTAGACCCACTTCAATTTGCTTACCGCCCCAATAGGTCTACAGACGATGCAATCGCCATCACACTGCACACTGCCCTATCCCATCTGGACAGAGGAATACCTATGTAAGAATGCTGTTCATTGACTATAGCTCAGCATTCAACACCGTAGTACCCTCAAAGCTCATCATTAAGCTAGAGGACCTGGGTCTCAACCCCGCCCTGTGCAATTGGATCCTGGACTTCCTGACGGGCCGCCTCAGGTGCTGAAGTTAGGAAACAACAACTCCACTTCGCTGATGCTCAACACTGGGGCCCCACAAGGGTGCGTGCTCAGCCCCCTTCTGTACGCCCTGTTCACCCATGACTGCGTGGCCTTGCACGCCTCCAGCTCAATCATCAAGTTTGCAGACGACACTACAGTAGTAGGCTTGATTACCAACAATGACGAGACAGGCTACAGGGGGAGGTGAAGGCACTCGGAGTGTGGTGTCAGCAAAAAAAACTCTCAATCAACATAAACAAAACAAAGAAGATGATCGTGGGCTTCAGGAAACAGCAGAGGGAGCCCCCCCCCCCTATCCACATAGACGGGACAGCAGTGGAGAAGGTGGAAAGTTCCTCGGCGTACAATTCACGGACAAACTGAAATGGTCTAACAGCGCTTCTTCAACCACAGGAGGCTGAAGAAATTTGGCTTGTCACCTAAACACTAACAAACTTTTACAGCTGCACAATTGAGAGCATCCTGTCAAGCTGCATCACCGCCTGGTACAGCAACTGCACCGCCCACAACTAAGGCTCTCCAGAGGGTGGTGCGGTCTGCACAACGCATCACCGGGGGCAAACTACCTGCAATCCAGGACACCTACAGCACCCAATGTCACAGGAAGGCCAAAAAGATAATCAAGGACAACAACCACCCGAGCCACTGCCTATTCACCCCGCTACCATTCAGAAGGTGAGGTCAGTACAGATGCATCAAAGCTGGGACCGAGAGACTGAAAATCAGCTTCTTTCTCAAGGCCATCAGACTGTTGAACAGCCATCCCTAACGCAGAGAGGCTTCTGCCTATATACAGACTTGAAATCATTGGCCACTTTAATAAACGGATCACTAGTCATTTTAATAATGCCACTTTAATAATGTTTAAATATCTTGCATTACTCATTTCATAAGTATATACTGTATTTTATACCATCTATTGCATCTTGCCTATGCCGCTCTGTCATTGCTCATCCATATATTTATATGTACAGTTTATATTTTTATTCCATCCCTTTGCTTAGATTTGTGTGTATTAGGTAATTGTTGTTGAGCTGTTAGATTACATGTTTAGATATTGCAGCACTGTCGGAACTAGAAGCACAAGCAATTCGTTGCACTCGCAATAACATATGCTATCCATGTGTATGTGAGCAATAACATTTGATTTGATTTGAAAGTTCACATGTTCCAGAAGGCATTTTCTCTCCTGTGAAGTAGTTACGTGCAACATACTGTATACCGCACGGCAAGCGGTACCGGAGCGCCAAGTCTAGGTCCAATAGGTTTCGAAACAGCTTCTACCCCCAAGCCATAAGACTCCTGAACATCTAATCAAACACCTTCCCAGACTATTTGCCCCCCCCACCCTCTTTACACCGTGCTACTCTCTGTTGTTGTCATCTATGCATAGTCACTTCAATAACTCTACTACCTACATGTACGTACTACCACAAACTAACCGGTGTCACGCCTTGGTCTTAGTATTTTGTGTTTTCTTTATTATTTGTTCAGGCCAGGGTGTGACATGGGTTTATTGTGTTGTCCTATTGGGGTTTTTGTAGGCATTGGGATTGTGGCTGATTAGGGGTGTGTCTAGCATAGGCTTGGCTGCCTGAGGCGGTTCTCAATCAGAGTCAGGTGATTCTCATTGTCTCTGATTGGGAACCATATTTAGGTAGCCTGGGTTTTCACTGTGTGTTTGTGGGTGATTGTTCCTGTCTCTGTGTAGTGTTCACCAGATAGGCTGTAATTAGGTTGTCACGTTTCGTTTGTTGTTTTTTGTATTTATTGAGTTATTTCATGTATCGATATTTTTTCATTAAAGAACATGAGTAACCACCACGCTGCATTTTGGTCCGACTCTCCTTCAACAGACGAACGCCGTTACAGAATCACCCACCACACCCGGACCGAGCGGCGTGGTAACAGGCAGCGACAGCAGGAGCAGCGAAAGGAGGAATGGACATGGGAAGACGTTATGGACAGCAGGAGTATGGAGTATACGACTTGGTAAGAAATAGACAGGTGGGCGGTCGACCCAGAGAGAGTGCCGGAGCCCGCCTGGGATTCGTCGGAGCAGTGCGAAGAGGGCTATAGGAGAATGGAGTCGAAGAGAAAGACACGGCGGCGCAGAAAGAAACCCGAAAAGCAGCCCCAAAAATTTATTGGGGGGGGGCTCAGGGAGAGAGTGGCAGAGTCAGGAGTCAGACCTGAGCCAACTCTCCCTGTTAATCGTGAGGAGCAGCGATCAAAGTACTTCTGGACTTGGGAAGAGATATTGGACAGAAAAGGACCCTGGGCACAGCCTGGTGAATATCGACGCCCCAAAGAAGGACTGGAGGTGGCGAGAGCGGAGAGGCGCTGGTATGAAGAGGCAGCACGGCGACGCGGATGGAAGCCTGAGAGTCACCCCCAAAAATGTATTGGGGGGGGCTCACAGGGAGTATGGCGATGCCAGGTAGGAGACCTGCGCAAACTCCCTGTGCTTACCGGGGGGCTAAAGAGACCGGGCAGGCACCGTGTTATGCTAGTGAGCGCACGGTGTCTCCAGTGCGGGTGCATAGCCCGGTACGGTACATACCAGCTCTTCGTATTAGCCGGGCTAGAGTGGGCATCGAGCCAAGTAAGGTTGGGCAGGCTCGGTGCTCAAGAGCTCCAGTGCGCCTGCACGGTCCGGTCTATCCAGAGCCACCTCCACACACCAGTCCTCCGGTAGCAGCTCCCCGCACCAGGCTTCCTGTGCGTGTCCTCGATCCAGTACCACCAGTTCCAGCACCACGCACCAGGCCTTCAGTGCGCTCCGCCTGTTCAGCGCAGCCAGAGCCATCCTTCTCTCTAGCGCTGTCGGAGTCTCCCGCCTGTTCAGCATAGCCAGAGCCATCCTCCTCTCCTGCGCTGTCGGAGTCTACCGCCTGTTCAGCACAGCCAGAGCCATCCTTCTCTCTAGCGCTGTCGGAGCCTCCCGCCTGTTCAGCGCAGCCAGCGTTTTCCTCCTCTCCTGCGCTGTCGGAGTCTCCCGCCTGTTCAGCACAGCCAGAGCCATCCTTCTCTCTAGCGCTGTCAGAGCCTCCCGCCTGTTCAGCGCAGCCAGCGTTTTCCTCCTCTCCTGCGCTGTCGGAGTCTCCCGCCTGTTCAGCGCTTCCAGGGCCTTCCTCCTCTACAGCGCTGCCGGAGCCTCCTGCCTGTTCAACGCAGCCTGAGCTGCCAGGTTGCATGGAGCAGCCAGAGCTGCCAGTCTGCATAGAGCTGCCAGTCTGCATAGAGCTGCCAGTCTGCATAGAGCTGCCAGTCTGTATAGAGCTGCCAGTCTGCATGGAGCAGCCAGAGCTACCAGTCTGCATGGAGCAGCCAGAGCTGCCAGTCTACATGGAGCAGCCAGAGCTGTCAGCCTGCATGGAGCAGCCTGAGCTGTCAGTCTGCATGGAGCAGCCAGAGCTGCCAGTTTGCATGGAGCAGCCTGAGCTGCCAGTTTGCATGGAGCAGCCAGAGCTGTCAGTCTGCATAGAGCTGCCAGTCTGCATGGAGCAGCCAGAGCTACCAGTCTGCATGGAGCAGCCAGAGCTGCCAGTCTGCATGGAGCAGCCAGAGCTGCCAGTCTACATGGAGCAGCCAGAGCTGTCAGCCTGCATGGAGCAGCCTGAGCTGTCAGTCTGCATGGAGCAGCCAGAGCTACCAGTCTGCATGGAGCAGCCAGAGCTGCCAGTCTGCATGGAGCAGCCAGAGCTGTCAGCCTGCATGGAGCAGCCTGAGCTGTCAGTCTGCATGGAGCAGCCAGAGCTGCCAGTTTGCATGGAGCAGCCTGAGCTGCCAGTTTGCATGGAGCAGCCAGAGCTGCCAGTCTGCATAGAGCTGCCAGTCTGCATGGAGCAGCCAGAGCTACCAGTCTGCATGGAGCAGCCAGAGCTGCCAGTCTACATGGAGCAGCCAGAGCTGTCAGCCTGCATGGAGCAGCCTGAGCTGTCAGTCTGCATGGAGCAGCCAGAGCTGCCAGTTTGCATGGAGCAGCCTGAGCTGCCAGTTTGCATGGAGCAGCCAGAGCTGTCAGTCTGCACAAAGCTACCAGTCTGCATGGAGCAGCCAGAGCTGCCAGTCTGCATGGAGCAGCCAGAGCTGCCAGTCTGCATGGAGAAGCCAGAGCTGCCAGTCTGCATGGAGAAGCCAGAGCTGCCAGTCTGCATGGAGAAGCCAGAGCTGCCAGTCTGCATGGAGCAGCCAGAGCTGCCAGTCTGCATGGAGCAGCCAGAGCTGCCAGTCTGCATGGAGCAGCCAGAGCTGCCAGTCTGCATGGAGCAGCCAGAGATGCCAGTCTGCATGGAGCAGCCAGAGATGCCAGTCTGCATGGAGCAGCCAGAGCTGCCAGTCTGCATGGAGCAGCCAGAGCAGCTAGATCCGCCAGTCAGCCATGATCTTCCAGATCTGCCAGTAAACCAGACTCTTCCAGATCCGCCAGCCAGCCAGGATCTGCCAGAGCCAACTACCTGCCTGAGCTTCATCTCAGTACTGGGCTTCCTCTCAGTACTGGGCTTCCTCTCAGTACTGGGCTGCCCCTCAGTACTGGGCTGCCCCTCAGTCCCGGGCTGCCCCTCAGTCCCGGGCTGCCCCTCAGTCCCGGGCTGCCCCTCAGTCCCGGGCTGCCCCTCAGTCCCGGGCTGCCCCTCAGTCCAGTGGGGTTCTGGGTGAGGACTACGAGGTCATGGTCGGCGGCGAGGGTGGACTATCCCAGGACGCAAGGGGGAGGAACTAAGACATTTATGGAGTGGGGTACACGTCCCGAGCCAGAGCCGCCACCATGGACAGACGCCCACCCGGACCCTCCCTATGGTTTTGAGGTGCGTCCGGGAGTCCGCACCTTGGGGGGTTCTGTCACGCCTTGGTCTTAGTATTTTGTGTTTTCTTTATTTGTTCAGGCCAGGGTGTGACATGGGTGATTTATTGTGTTGTCGTATTGGGTTTTTTGTAGGCATTGGGATTGTGGCTGATTAGGGGTGTGTCTAGCATAGGCTTGGCTGCCTGAGGCGGTTCTCAATCAGAGTCAGGTGATTCTCGTTGTCTCTGATTGGGAACCATATTTAGGTAGCCTGGGTTTTCACTGTGTGTTTGTGGGTGATTGTTCCTGTCTCTGTGTAGTGTTCACCAGATAGGCTGTAATTAGGTTGTCACGTTTCGTTTGTTGTTTTTTGTATTTATTTAGTTATTTCATGTATCGATATTTTTTCATTAAAGAACATGAGTAACCACCACGCTGCATTTTGGTCCGACTCTCCTTCAACAGACGAACGCCGTTACAACCGGTGCCCCCTCACATTGACTCTGTACCGGTACTGACCTTAGAGATCCTTATTATTCTCTATGTTTAGTTAGGGCATGCTGTGACTCGGGTGGGAAAATCTGTTTTCTATTTCTTTGTGTTTTTGGCTGAGTATGGTTCCCAATCAGAGGAAGCTGTCTATCGTTGTCTCTGATTGGGGATCATATAGAAGTTGTCATTTTCCTTTTGGGTTTTGTGGGATCTTGTTTTCTGTATAGTTTATTTTTCCTTACAGAATTGTGCGCTTTCGTCTTTGTTTGTTGCCTTAGCATGACAAGCTTTACGGTCGGTTTATGTTCATAGTTTTTTCCCGATGTTACGTTTTCAAATAAAGAGCTGCACCTTGGTCCGGTCATTTATCATCCGAAGTCGTGCGTAACAGGTACCCTGTTTATAGTCTCGCTATTGTTGTTTTACTGCTGCACTTTAATTACTTGTTACTTTTGTCTCATATTATTAGTTTTTTTAAACTGCATTGTTGGTTGGGGGCTCGTAAGTAAGCATTTAATTGTAAGGTTTACTACACCTGTTGTATTAGGTGCATGTGACCAATACACATTTATTTTGGATTTGAGATTGACATTATAGAAATGTTACACAACAGCAACTGCTGATTTCATACAAGGGTAAAATATTACACTTGTCACATTTTTTTGCTCACGGAAAACCTATGGTTAATTTAAGTGTTGATTTTATTTATTTATTTTATTTATTTTACCTTTATTTAACCAGGTAGGCAAGTTGAGAACAAGTTCTCATTTACAATTGCGACCTGGCCAAGATAAAGCAAAGCAGTTCGACAGATACAACGACACAGAGTTACACATGGAGTAAAACAAACATACAGTCAATAATACAGTATAAACAAGTCTATATACAATGTGAGCAAATGAGGTGAGAAGGGAGGTAAAGGCAAAAAAGGCCATGGTGGCAAAGTAAATACAATATAGCAAGTAAAACACTGGAATGGTAGTTTTGCAATGGAAGAATGTGCAAAGTAGAAATAAAAATAATGGGGTGCAAAGGAGCAAAATAAATAAAAATTAAATTTAGAGAAAATATGATTTCCTACTGATATTGTTTCATGTGTTGATGTAAATGGGCAGCAGCACAGCGGTGGTTTAATGCCCACGTCCATGACACTTCATTAACCCTAATAACCATGCACAGCAGTGGTGGCCAGTGCCGTTTAAGATGAGGGAGGAGGATAACATTTTTGATGAGCATGGCCTTATTTCTACTACAGCATATTTAGGTAGGTTTAGGCTACTACATGACTCAAATTTTCCTTATACCCATCATAAGATTCATACATAGGCTAGGTTGTAGCAAAGTTTATAACTGAGGTGCAAATTTGAGTAATCAAGGTGACAGACATTGACAATCTTGCCTGCATCTAGCTGATCTATGGTGTAATCATTAGTCCAACAGTTGCAAACGAGAGTTCTATTGGACAAATTCAGGTGTGTTTATCCCCTTTTATTCTGTTTGCTTCCATTTAAGAAACTCTTTTCAACAGAATCAGTAGAAAGAATACACCCTTGTTCACATGCAAACACAGGTCACTTTCATAACAGCCATATACAAACAGCATGATCCCTTTAATCGTTTGATAATTCCATATCGCATCTATGCACTCTCCTCCTCTCACCTTTTCCCTTTGCTTGTGGATTTCAGTGCAGAACACATCAGCTGTCTGACCAGTCGAAAAAACCTTTCCAAGCTAAACCTTCATATCACAACCGCTAACCCTTACACACAGCCTACATAGTTGTTACATATTAGCTAACGTCAAGTCAACATAGCTACTAGAACTAATGCATTTGTAAACCCGCTACAATCATGCAATACAGTTAGCAAGCAGTTTAGCAGTTACACCGGTAGGACCTGGTGGCAATGAATTAATAAAACCAAAAGCTTACCTTGACCTGGAAGAGTTCCAGTGTTGGATAGCCATAGCCAGCTAGCTAACATAGCATCCCTCTCTGATTTGAGCTGGGTGTTTCAGTAGGCTAAGCTGCATTCACTAGCTAAGTGCACTACCGTTCAAAAGTTTGGGGCCACTTAGAGATGTCCTTGTTTTTGAAGGAAAAGCATTTATTGTCCATTAAATAACATCAAATTGATCAGAAATACAGTGTAGACATTGTTAATGTTGTAAATGACTATTGTAGCTGGGAACAGCTAATTTAATGGAATATCTACATAGGCGTACAGAGGCCCATTATCAGCAACCATCAATCCTGTGTTCCAATGGCACACTGTTAGCTAATCCAAGTTTATAATTTTAAAAGGCTAATTGATCATTAGCAAACCATTTTGCAATTATGTTAGCACAGCTGAAAACTGTTGTTCTGATTAAAGAAGCAATAAAACTGGTCTTCTTTAGACTAGTTGAGTATCTGGAGCATCAGCATTTGTGGGTTCGATTACAGGTTCAAAATGGCCAGAAACAAATAACTTTCTTCTGAAACTCGTCAGTCTATTCTTGTTCTGAGAAATGAAGGCTATTCCATGTGAGAAATTGCCAAGAAACTGAAGATCTTGTTCAACGCTGTGTACTACTCCCTTCACAGAACAGCGCAATCTGGCTCTAACCAGAATAGAAAGAGGAGTGGGATGCCCCGTGAACATCTGAGCAAGAGGACAAGTACATTAGAGTGTATAGTTTGTGAAACAGATGCCTCACAAGTCCTCAACTAACAGCTTCATTAAATAGTACCCGCAAAACACCAGTGTCAATGTCAGCAGTGAAGAGTCAACTCCGGGATGCTGGCCTTCTAGGCAGAGTTCCTCTGTCCAATGTCTGTGTTCTTTTGCCCATCTTAATCTTTTCTTGTAATTGGCCAGTCTGAGATGTGGCTTTTTCTTTGCAACTCTGCCTAGAAGGCCAGCATCCCGGAGTCGCCTCTTCACGGCTGACATTGAGACTGGTGTTTTGCGGGTACTATTTAATGAAGCTGCCAATTGAGGACTTGTGAGGCGTCCGTTTCTTAAACTAGACACTAGACACACAGTAACACTTGACATCAAGTGCCTATACATGTGTAGTAATGTTGATTATGACAATAGCAACATTGTTGTTACATAGGACTTTGGAAATTGCCTTATAATTGCATAATAATGGATAAATTACATAAGTGGAATAAGGAACAGTCACTATCAGCTCGTTGCTTTGCAATTAAATGACCAAAGTACTATGTAACAACATGCTAATAAACTTTTTCTCAAAGTAATTACAGTTTTATTTCACAGGCACAGTTTAATGTTAAGTGTTACTGAGAATACTAACAGTTACACAATATGGCTATTAAGTGTTGACAGGAAACTAAATATCCCAAAACTGACTTCTTGAATCAACTACAGCCAATGTAGGCGGAAAATCATGTTAATCCCTTTGAAGACGGTATAGTGTTTGAAACAAGAGCACTTACCCTCAGATGGAGAAGATGTTCAAAGTTGTTTTTCTAAGCATCCAACTTGCTGTTTTGTAATGTTTGCAAATGGCTTTGATTTACTCTGCAGTATGTTCAGGTATTGTAAAATGTATTACAGCTTTTGACCTTTTCAATGGCGTGTTGTGCAGTAGTTGAGCAGCAAAACGTATTTATATACTCTTACTAAAATATCAATGCAACATGTGAAGTGGTGTTCCCATTTTGAACAAAAATATAATTTCTCAAATTCTGTGCACAAATTTGTTAACATCCTTATTATCATCCCTATTAGTGAGCATTTCTCATTTGCCAAGATAATCCATCCACCTGTCACGCCCTGGCCTTAGAAATCGTTTTTATTCTCTAATTTGGTTACGTCAGGGTATGATTTGAGTGGGCATTCTAGTTTGTCTGTTTCTTTGTTGGCTGGGTATGGTTCACAATCAGAGGCAGCTATCTATCGTTGTCTCTGATTGGGAATCATACTTAGGCAGCCTTTTTCCCACCTGTGTTTGTGGGTAATTATGTATTTTCTGTGTGTGTTTGTGTGCGCAACAGTTGCGTCATGTTCGGTTTCTGTTTACCTGTTGTTTTGTGAAGGTTTCACTTTATTATTATGTGGAACTACATGCATGCTGCGCCTTGGCTCAATTTATGACAGGGAGTTTGAAGACAGTGAACGTGACACCACCTGACATGTGGCAAATCAAGAAGCTGATTTAACAGCATGATCATTACACAGTGGCCGCTTAATGCTGGGGACAATAAAAGGCCACTTAAAATGTGCAGTTTTGTTACACAACACAATGCCACAGATGTCTCAAGTTTTGAGGGAGCGTGCAATTGGCATGCTGACTTCAGAAATTTCCAACAGAGCTGTTGCCAGATAGTGTTATGTTAATTTCTCTACCATAAGCCACCTGCAATGTTGTTTTAGAGCATTTGGCAGTACATCCAAATGTCCATACAGCCATAGACCACGTGTAACCAGGACCTCCACATACGGCTTTTTCACCTGCGGGATCGTCTGAAGAGGGGGAGGGGGTGTGCTGAGGATTATTTCTGTCTGGAAAAAACATATTCTGATTGGCTGGGCCTGACTCCCCAGTGGGTGGGACTTTGCCCTCCTAGGCCCACCCATGGCTGCGCCCTGCTCAGTCATGTGAAATCCATAGATTTGGCGCTAATGAATTTGACTGATTTCCTTCTATGAACTGTAACTCAGTAAAATCTTTGAAATTGTTGCATGTTGAGTTCATATTTTTTCAGTATACTTATCTTTACAAAATATCATTGGCTAATTAGTTTAACCTTTTCCATTTTTGCCTAAAATTACATACCCAAATGTAACTGTCTGTAGCTCAGGACCTGAAGCAAGGATATGCAGATTCTTGATACCATTTGAAAGGAAACACTTTGAAGTTTGTGGAAATGTGAAATTAATGTTGGAGAAAATAACACATTAGATCTGGTAAAAGATAAAACAAAGAAAAACCATGCGTTTTTTGTACCGTCTTTGAAATGCAAGAATTTAAGCTTTCTGCACATAACAGACATGTCTATGTCCTAGGAAATGTTCATGTTACTTACAACCTCATGTCCTAGTGTAACGGTTTTCTAGGTGTGAAGGAGAGTCGGACCAAAATGCAGCGTGTAGATTGCGATCCATGTTTAATCAAACAAACGTAACACGAATACACACAAAACCGAAACAGCCTATATGTCACGCCGTGGTCAAAGTATTTTGTGTTTATCTTTATGTATTTGGTCAGGCCAGGGTGTGGCATGGGGTTTTTGTAATTGTGGTGTGTTTGTCTTGGGGTTTTGGTGGTGGTATTGGGATTGTAGCTTAGTGGGTTATCTAGCAAAGTCTATGGCTGTCTGGAATGGTTCTCAATCAGAGGCAGGTGCTTATCGTTGTCTCTGATTGGGAACCATATTTAGGCAGCCATATTCTTTGAGTTTGTCGTGGGTGATTGTCCTTAGTGTCCTATGTGTACTCTTGGTTAGTTTGCACTAGATAGGCTGTTTCGGTTTCGATTACGTTTATTGTTTTGTGTAGTGTTCGTGTTTCTTTATTTGATTAAACATGAATCTCAATCGACACGCTGCAGTTTGGTCCGACTCTCCTTCATCACCACTAGAAAACCGTTACAGAATCACCCACCAACCAAGGACCAAGCGGCGTGGTAAACAGAGGCAGCAGCAACAGCAGCAGCAGGAGAAGCGACAGGTGCAGCAGGAGCAGCAGCAGCAGCAGCAAAGGCAGCAGCAGGAGCAAAGGCAGCAGCAGGAGAAGCAACAGAGGCAGCAGCAGCATTGGGGGAGGCTGCACTCTTTGGATAAATGGACTTGGGAGGAGATCCTTGACGGACAAGGACCCTGGGCAGAGCCATGGATGGAATTGGAGCTGTCGGCGAAGCAGAGTGCTGAGTCTGAGAGTGTGGAGGATGTATTGGACAGAGTAGAAAGAAAGGAGTGGGCTTGGCATAGCATGCACGGCATACCAGTGCCAGCACCACGCATCAGGCCTACAGTGCATCCCACCTGTTCAGCGCTGCCGGAGCCTTTCTCCTCTACAGCGCTGCTGGAGTCTCCCGCCTGTTCAGCGCAGCCAGAGCCTTTCTCCTCTCCTGCGCGGCCGGAGGCTCCCGCCTGTTCAGCGCAGCCAGTCTACAAGGAGCTGCCAGTCTGTAAGGAGCTGCCAGTCTGCACGGAGCTGCCAGTCTGCAAGGAGCTGCCAGTCTGCAAGGAGCTGTCGGTCTGCACGGAGCTGCCGGTCTGCACGGAGCTGCCGGTCTGCACGGAGCTGCCGGTCTGCACGGAGCTGCCGGTCTGCACGGAGCTGCCAGTCTGCACGGAGCTGCCAGTCTGCACGGAGCTGCCAGTCTGCAAGGAGCTGCCAGTCTGCAAGGAGCTGCCAGTCTGCAAGGAGCTGCCAGTCTGTAAGGAGCTGCCAGTCTGCACGGAGCCGCCAGAGCTGCCAGTCTGTAAGAAGCCGCCAGAGCTGTCAGCCTACATGGAGCAGCCAGAGCTGTCAGTCTGCATGAAGCAGCCAGAGATGTCAGTCTGCATAGAGCAGCCAGTCTGCATGGAGCAGCCAGTCTGCAAGGAGCTGTCAGTCTGCAAGGAGCTGTCAGTCTGCAAGGAGCTGTCAGTCTGCACGGAGCTGTCAGTCTGCACGGAGCTGTCAGTCTGCAAGGAGCTGTCAGTCTGCAAGGAGCTGCCAGGCTGCAAGGAGCAGCCAGCGCCGCCAGGCTGCCCAGCGCCGCCAGGCTGCCCAGCGCCGCCAGATCTGCCAGTCAGCCAGACTCTTCCAGATCTGCCAGTCAACCAGACTCTTCAGATCTGCCAGTCAACCAGACTCTTCCAGATCTGCCAGTCAACCAGACTCTTCCAGATCTGCCAGTCAACCAGACTCTTCCAGAACTGCCAGTCAACCAGGATCCGCCAGTCGACCAGGATCCGCCAGTCGACCAGGATCCGCCAGTCGGCCAGGATCCGCCAGTCGGCCAGGATCCGCCAGTCGGCCAGGATCCGCCAGTCTGCCAGGATCAGTTAGATCCGCCATTCAGCCAGGATCCGCCATTCAGCCAGGATCCGCCATTCAGCCAGGATCCGCCAGTCTGCCAGGATCCACCAGTCAGCCAGGATCCGCCAGAAGTGCCAGTCAGCCAGGATCTGCCGGAACCACCAGCCAGCCAGGATCTGGTAGATCCATCAACCTTCCTGAAGCTTCCTCTCACTCCTGAGCTTCCTCTCACTCCTGAGCTTCCTCTCACTCCTGAGCTTCCTCTCACTCCTGAGCTTCCTCTCACTCCCGAGCTTCCTCTCGGTCCCGAGCTTCCCCTCGGTCCCGAGCTTCCCCTCGGTCCTGAGCTACCTCAGTCCAGTGGGGCCCGTTGTTAGGTTTCCTAGGCCAAGGTTAGTGGCGAGGGTCGCCACTCAAGGGACACTAAGGAGGTGGACTAAGACAATTATGGAGTGGGGTCCACGTCCAGCACCAGAGCCGCCACCGCGGACAGATGCCCACCCAGACCCTCCCCTACAGGTTTAGGTTGTGCGTTCGGGAGTCCGCACCTTAGGGGGGTTCTGTCACGCCCTGGTCAAAGTATTTTGTGTTTATCTTTATGTATTTGGTCAGGCCAGGGTGTGGCATGGGGTTTTTGTAATTGTGGTGTGTTTGTCTTGGGGTTTTGGTGGTGGTATTGGGATTGTAGCTTAGTGGGTTATCTAGCAAAGTCTATGGCTGTCTGGAATGGTTCTCAATCAGAGGCAGGTGCTTATCGTTGTCTCTGATTGGGAACCATATTTAGGCAGCCATATTCTTTGAGTTTGTCGTGGGTGATTGTCCTTAGTGTCCTATGTGTACTCTCGGTTAGTTTGCACTAGATAGGCTGTTTCGGTTTCGATTACGTTTATTGTTTTGTGTAGTGTTCGTGTTTCTTTATTTGATTAAACATGAATCTCAATCGACACGCTGCAGTTTGGTCCGACTCCCCTTCATCACCACTAGAAAACCATTACACTATACTTGTGTCAACTAACACAGCGACAGGAACAAAGACACTAAGGACAATCACCCACACCAAACTCAAAGAATATGGCTGCCTAAATATGGTTCCCAATCAGAGACAACGATAAACACCTGCCTCTGATTGAGAACCACTTCAGACAGCCATAGACTTATCTAGAACACCCCACTAGCTACAATCCCCCATATATACACACCACATACAAAAACCCATGCCACACCCTGGCCTGACCAAATAAATAAAGATAAACACAAAATACTTCGACCAGGGCGTGACACTAGGAAATGTTCATGTTACTTACAACCTCATGGTAATGACATTAGCCTACGTTAGCTTAACCGTCCCTTCGGGGGGGGGGGGTTGTTTAAGGAGAATTTATAAAATGTACAGATTGAAATGTATTGTGTCGCTCAAATATGATTGTCAGATAGATTGGAAAAGTTTAGGAGATTGTGTGTGCTCTATTAATTCTATTTCTATCTTCAACATGACGTTCCAGATACAGCCCTGCCATTAATTGAAGGAAGCCAATCCAATAGTTTCAGAGAAGTAGTCACTTCCTGAGATATGTATTCAAATACTTTTTTTAGTTGTTACTTTCTGAGATCTGTATTCCAATAGTTTTAAAAAGTAGTAATTTTTGGGGATCTGTACTTCAAAATTTGTAGTCACCTCCAAAATAACTATTTGTTCCCCTGCAAATTTGTTTTACTTTTCAGAAAGTACAATTAAAACTATAGTTATCCCAGTTCTGCTTCCCAGCAGCCATGAATAGACACACGAGACCTCCTGTTAAGAATTGCCCATTTTTAAGACAGAATAAAACACACAAATGTGTTAACTGCTTGTGAGAATGAGAGATAAAACCTGAGAAACGTGCTTCATACAACCCATTTTCTGTATTTGAATGCGTCCCAAATTGCACTCTGTCCCCTATAGAATGCCCTACTGTTGGTACCCTATACACTACTCTTGACCTGGGCCAGGGCCCATTTGGGATGAATACTCTGTCTTTGTCTTCTGTCTTTGTAGGTGGATTCCTTCCTGGTATTGTGTATTCTTCTACTCTTTGTTCCCCCCTGCATGTTGTCTATTCCATCGCCAGTATTGAGCAAAGGTCAATGTGTTTGCTCTCTGCCTCTCATCGCTGTGTCAATGGCAGCATCTGTCTGCTACTAAAGTTAAGTACTTATTCAACCTGGCCTTTTGCTGCCTCTCGTCCTAAATGCCAACACATACGGGCAGCGTGTTGTCTTGCCCCTGAACAGACCAGACAGTATGAGTGGAACCAATAGGCGGTCATATAAACAATAAAAGTAGGATAATGAATATAAATACCTACCAACTCATTCACTTCGCACTCAGATAAGGAATGAAACATAGCTTAGTGTACAACATCTAAACATTTACATGTGTATGTAGTATGTCCTAGATTATCTTTATCGTCCTTATTTAGTTGGCTGCAGGTGTGAGGTGCTGAAGGATGCAATTCAATAGAACCTTACATGTTGTCTACATAGTATGGGTATTGTGCTGGTGCACACAGGGAGAAGTGTGGAGAATCTGGTCCCTATGTCTCTGTGGGATTCCTACCAGTTCCTGGAGAGTTTTTGCGTCAGCTTAGTTAGATGACATCGTCTTTGCAAATGTTAAGTGGCCTTTAACCTCTGTGTTTTTTGTGTTGGTTACTTCAAAGGCTCTGTGTGTCTCTCTGTATAGAGTAAGGCCCACTGCAGGTTATTGGGACATTTCTATTCCCAGCTGCGGTGTGACTAGTTTCGGGTCCTCTAGCTCTGTTGTGTCTTTGGGGTGGCCCTGCTGGAAGCCTGGGTACCTCCTCTAGACTCCTCTCTGCTCCCACTCCATCCATCTGGTGTCCGGGGCCCTGAGGTCGTGCTTTTGCCCGACTCAGCATTTTCTACTTCCCCTCTGTCACAGACATTAGCACACCACATCCTGTGGTCCCTTCTTTCTCACGATGGTGTCTCCATTCTACAGTGCTATTTCATCACTCCTCCTCCTCCTTATGTCTCTCTTTGGCTACCCCCTCTCTCTCCCTCCTCCTCCTCCTCCTCCTCCTCCTCATGTCTCTCTTTGGCTACCCCCTCTCTCCCTCCTCCTGGCTCCTGCAGAAGCCAAAGACCTGTTCCTGTTCCACAGCCTGTTGTGTGGTTTCATGGAACAGGACACTTTGCTGATTCGATTGCTCTATTTTTTCTATCTACATTTACATTTGGTCGTTCAGCAGACGCTCTTATCCAGAACGTGCATTCAACTAAGATAGGTAAGGTAAGACAACCATATATCACAGTCATTGCAAGTAGGGGATTGTCATTACATCTAGGGGATTGACTCTAAACCCTACTGCAGTCATACCCAGAGCTCCAGTTTGAGTGGTTACTTTATTTTGAATGCGATGATGTGACTTGAAATGTCACGGAGGACTTTTCTGCACATTTAAACCAGTCTGCTGCATCATTGGAGCTGCTCTGCTTTGTCATATGAATATAATTGTATCATGTGTTTGCTACTGGCAAATGGAGAGTGACTGCTTGCTCATATATGAGCCTTGAATACCAATGATACCTGAGAAGAATGTATCCCATGAGCACATCACCTGATGTTGGATCATTCTTCCTCATTTTGCTACCAGCTCTGTAATGGATGTTGATGTGTTTAGGTTCAATTTTGTTGTGCAAGGCTGCTATATTCCCAGAGATGATATACAGTGCACTGTACAGAATCTGTTAATTGAATATGTACAGTGAGTATACAAAACATTCATTGACATAGACAGACCAGGTGAATCCAGATGAAAGCTATGATCCCTTATAAATGTCACTTGTTACATCCACTTCAATCAGTGTAGAGGAAGAGTTCATTGGAAAATCCGGTGTTTCTATGTCAAAGCTTTTTGTTATATTTCAGTCTTCTGTGATGTGTATATAAAGTGTAATATTGGGATGCAAACTCAAAATGGAATACCTTTCAACTCTATATCTGACATGGTACAATGTGTGTGAGGTGAATACTTTTGTTTTAAAGAAGATTTGTTTAAGACTACCAAGAAACACTCTGTGACCCTAATTTAGCACACTGCAGTAAAAGGTTATTAAAGTAGGATTTTTGAAGCCTTGAGACATGAATTGTGTCTGTGTGCCATTCAGAGGGTGAATGGGAAAGACAAAAAATTGAAGAGCCGTTGAACGGGGTATGGTAGTAGGTGCCAGGCTCACGGGTGCATTTTAATATTAGGAAGGTGTTCCTAATGTTTTGTTAATTCAGTGTATGTCATATGTGCTACAATACTATAGGATACTAGACTGCTACCAAACTGGAGTATGCACAAGCTTATCGTATGCTGTTTGTGTTGACAGGTTTGTTTATCTAAAGCCCATTTGTTTCTTAAAAAAAAAAAAATGAAAGTCCATCCCCTGAACTATAAGGTTACCCATATGTTAAAAACACACTTTCCCAAACGGTTTCCCTCAAAAGTGTATTTCATAGAGTTCATAGAGTTGACAATATAATGATGGGTACCATCAGCGGGTTACCTGGTCTATTCACAGGGGGTCCTTGGGAAAACTCATAAGAATATAGGCCTAATGATCAGTTGCACATGAGGGGGCACTTCAAGCAGAGCAAAATGTGCTTGGGGTAAAATGACCAAAAAACGGATGAGAACCATTGAGTTATGTAATACGTCACACAGGGTCACTCATAAACAAATACACATTATCACACTATCCTCCTCAAAGTTTATGCCTGCTCTTACAGGGTTTGTGATAACACTTTATTTTGACATGCCCCCTATGCTCAACAAACCACCGATAGACTATCATTGACAATAGGTTCCATGATGTTGGATGTGTAACTATGCCTGTGCGTGTTCCTTCTGTCATAAGGCCGGTTTCCCAGACAAAGATTACGGCTAGTGTGGGACTGCAAACCATTCTCAATGGAGAATCACCATTGGAAATGCTTTTAATGTCCAATATTAGGCTTAAACTTTGTCCGGGAAACTGCCCCTTTGTGTCTGTGTGTGTCTGTTCCACTTCTCATAGAGTTAGTTTATAATGTAAAGAGTTACCATATCTGGGATCCCTGTGTGTTTTTCCTTCAGGTGCCGGAGGCTGGGCTCCTGTAGAGTCTAATAAGTACCAGTGGTTGGAGGTGGACCTGGGGGAGCGGACGGAGATCACAGCCGTGGCCACGCAGGGTCGCTACGGCAGTTCAGACTGGGTCTCCTCCTTCCTCCTCATGTTCAGCGATACGGGACGCAACTGGAAACAGTACCGCCAGGAGGACAGCATCGGGGTAAGTCTCCGTGGGCAACCTTAACTAGTGTAAATCGTAGGTAATCATACCTGGAAGACAGTGTCAGGGTCAGGGGGCAACCTTGACTGGTTGTAGTCTTTTAAACCTGCAAGACAGCATTGGGGTGAGTCACTGAGCAAAGACCATATGGCTGCATCTGAAATTGCACCCTGTGGCACCCTTGTGCTACGTTTGACCAGGGCTAGCCTCTGCTCCTAGGCTTCGCTCACGTTGTGGTGAGGTGAAAGCCTGTAGCAGAGGCTAGACCAGGGCCCATGGACTATGGTCAAAAGTAGTGCACTATTATAGGAATAGGGTGCCATTTCAGACGCTGCCAAGTACACCATGTAGCCAAACTCTCAAATAGCCTCATAAGCGTCCTTTCACTGTCAATGAATAATAGATGAATCACTGCAAGGCAGGAAAAGCCCAGCTTAGCTCTATACTGTTGGCTAAGAGAATTGTTGGATATAGCTGCATTTTAGTGTGTTGCCATCCTTGTTATTTGCTTTTTTTACTAAATAGCATTCTGTTAATTTTAGCTGACATGAGGAAGAGAGAATTAGAAAGATTGTCAATAAGAAAATTCTGATTTCACAACATATGTGCATACAGTCCTCTTCTGTACTCACAGTTTGACGACGCATATTTTGAAGTACTTGGCATCAAATTTCTGCACATTCTCATCAATCCTAAGAACCTCTTAGAGGGTTTTTAAACTCTAGTTGACAGCAGGAGTCTACTATCAGTACCAGTCACAAGTCCTGGTACGTGTTTTTTGTTTCCTCAGACCGGGCTTAATAAGTTTGAGTTTAAGGGATGAGTGTTGTTCTCTTACTCTTCTATGAGTGAAGGCTTGTCAGACAGGGGACAGGCGTTGGAGGGATTTGCACCTTGACTCAGGCATATTTCAAAGGGACACCTCCCTCCCGGAGCAAATGAGACGCACTTATGGGAACACACACACACACACACACACATACAAATAAGATGCAGCTTACTGAGCTTTCTTAGCAGAAAACAGTGGAATTTGTTGGGCTTAACATTTTGCTTCACCAGACGCACGGCTCATCTTCAAAGAAGATGATGATGCTACTTCTCAGCCCTCCAAATTATGCAACAACACTAAGAAAGTCAATTTCATTCTGGGACAGACATCAAATGTTATATTATAAACGCATATTTTCGACACAAAACCATGATGGAACTCTTTGGCCTGAATGCCAAGTGTCACGCCTGGAGGAAACCTGGCACCATCCATAAGGAGAAGCACGGTGGTGGAAGCATCATATTGGGAGATGTTTTTCTGCCTCAGGGACTGGGAGACTAGTTAGGATCGAGGGAAAGATGAACGGAGCAAAGTATAGAGAGATGAAAACCTTCTCCAGAGTTGAAACGGCTGTTGGTGGAAGAAGGTGAGGACCAAAGCTCAGCGTGGTACGTGTTCATGTTTGTTTATTGACACTGAACACTGGAATAACCAAAACAGTCCTGAAAGGTGAAAAACACTAAACAGAATTCAACTACCCACAAAACCCATGTGGGAAAAAGCTACCTAAGTATGGTTCTCAATCAGAGACAACAATAGACAGCTGCCTCTGATTGAGAACCACACCCGGCCAAAACAACACAGAAATACAAAACATAGAAAATGAACATAGAATGCCCACCCTAGTCACACCCTGGCCTAACCAAAATAGAGAATAAAAGCCTCTATGGCCAGGGCGTGACAAGAGGGCTCAGGACCTCAGACTGCAGCAAAGGTTAACCTTCCAACAGGACAACGACACTAAGCACACAGCCAAGACACCGCAGGAGTGGCTTTGGGACAGGTCTCCGATTGTCCTGGAGTGGCCCAGCCAGAGCGCGGACTTGAACCCGATCGAACATCTCTGGAAAGACCTGAAAATTGCTGTGCAGCGGCGCTCCCCATACAACCTGACAGAGCTTGAGAAGATCTGCAGAGAAGAATGGGAGAAACTTGTCACACCAAAAACAGGTGTGACAAGCTTGTAGCGTCATACCCAAGAACACTTGAGGCTGTAATCGCTGCCAAATGTGCTTCAAGAAAGTACTGAGTAAAGGGTCTGAATACTTATGTAAATGTGATATTTCAGATTTCTAAAAACCTGTTTTTGCTTTGTCATTATGGGGTGTTCTGTGTAGATTGATGAGGGAAAAAAACTATTTAATACATTTTAGAATAAGGCTGTTAACGTAACAAAATGTGGAAAACTTTCTGAATGCACTTTATCGTCTCCCCTAGCCAACATGAAAGGGAGCTACTGGCCTGACTCTTGTCTATCTCACAATAATAGTTAGGACGTTAACAGTGTTAATTGGGTATTTCACCCTTATTTTAGCGTGTGAACCACCAATTAACTGGAGTGTCAACTTCAAAGGTAGGATGGAAAACTCCTAGGGGATGAACCCATTATTTATCCATCTTAATGAGAGACAGGGGGTGTGTCCCAAATGGTACCATGTTCCGTATTTAGTGCACTACTTTTGTCCAGGGCCCATACACGGCACCAGTCAAAAGTAGTACACTAAATAGTTAATAGCATTCCATTTGGGACACAGCCAGGGAACAGGAGGAGAGGACAAATAATAGAACACAATACTGCTATGTAATATGTGCATGTCTTATTAGAAACATAAGTTAGGATCAGAGAGGTTAACGACGCTCATTACTCAAATAGTAGACCTAAGTATTTGCCAGCAAACATGAGACGGAAAGAGCATCAGTATTACATTTCTTATTAATCTCATCAGTAACAAACCCCTTTCAGAACCCACTTCATCAATGTGGCCACATGCTCTTCTCAATAGGTGGAGGCAAAGCTATTGGGAGCATTCATCAGTGTGGGAGTATCTATTTTTATTTCATGAAAAAAAAGTGGGTTTGCCAAAGCAGTGGAGGAGGGTGGAAGGAGCTGCAGGAGGACAGGATTATTGTAATGGCTGGAATGGAATGGTATCAAACACGTCAAACATATGGAAACCACATGTCTGACTCAGTTCCATGAATTCCATTCCAGCCATTACAAGTTGCCCGTCCTCCTATATCTCTTCCTACCAGCCTCCTCTGACCCAAAGAAGAAAAACAATCATATCATACAGTGCTAAATCAGGTATATGGTAACTCCTTATTTGGATAGTGCCAAATAGACGAGTTGTAGATGTTCAACTAACTGTCAACAACATTTCAATGAACTATCCATTAACCCTAACCCTTTCTGTATATTTGTGTTTCTCCAGGCATTCACTGGAAACAGCAATGCAGACAGTGTGGTGCAGTTCAAACTGCAGCAGCCAGTCTTTGCCAGGTTCCTACGGTTACTTCCTCTAGACTGGAACCCTAATGGGAGGATAGGCCTGAGGCTGGAGGCCTATGGATGCCCTTACAGTAAGTACAACCAGGGGGGGTGGACAGGACATCATTTCCTTATTGCAATGAGATTACTCTAATCTGGTTGTATTGATGTCATTGCAACCAGTTTTGCCCCCAGGGTATTTTTTCCATTATTAAACTAGGAAAGAAACTACTGTAGGTGTACATGTACTAACAGCTTTTTTCTTAAGATGAGCCAACAAACAATATGCGAAAGCTGAATCTATTTTATTTTCACTGTTGTCATTTCTGTCTCGCACAGACATTTGTTGTATATTCTTTCTCATACTCTGGCAGCTAGGCCTCTGTTTCTCCCTCAGTCCAACAACCTATCCCTGGATTGTTTTTTAATCAGTCCACCATGTAGAGTGATGATTTATGAGTTGTATTACATTAATATATGAATTGTTTTTTTTTGTTCTTTTTGTAGGTGGCACTAGTGGGAGGAAATGTATTATGAGATAAATGAGAGAGGACAGAGTGGATGTGTTTTGATATGTTATATTTTGTTTTGAATGATTATACGTGAGAACAGATGGTTTCACTCTCAAAACAATTAGTGTCCAGGGTTTGTTTATACTTATTGACAGTGAATTTATCTGACTTTTGAGTATGGAATTACAATCTGGAATTTTTTGTTTTAAACATTCTCAGTCAGTGCTATAATTGTTCTACAGCCCAATTCAAATAAATTGTTGTATTTGGTCATTTTTCTGTAATGACCATGTAATCAGTAACCATGTTGTATTTGGTCATTTTTCTGTAATGACCATGTAATCAGTAACCATGTTGTATTTGGTCATTTTTCTGTAATGACCATGTAATCAGTAACCATGTTGTATTTGGTCATTTTTCTGTAATGACCATGTAATCAGTAACCATGTAAAGTAATAGTTGTATTTGGTCATGTTTCTGTAATGACCATGTAATCAGTAACCATGTAAAGTAATAGTTGTATTTGGTCATGTTTCTGTAATGACCATGTAATCAGTAACCATGTTTCTGTAAAGTAATAGTTGTATTTGGTCATGTTTCTGTAATGACCATGTAATCAGTAACCATGTAAAGTAATAGTTGTATTTGGTCATGTTTCTGTAATGACCATGTAATCAGTAACCATGTAAAGTAATAGTTGTATTTGGTCATGTTTCTGTAATGACCATGTAATCAGTAACCATGTAAAGTAATAGTTGTATTTGGTCATGTTTCTGTAATGACCATGTAATCAGTAACCATGTAAAGTAATAGTTGTATTTGGTCATGTTTCTGTAATGACCATGTAATCATGTAATAGTTGTATTTGGTCATGTTTCTGTAATGACCATGTAATCAGTAACCATGTAAAGTAATAGTTGTATTTGGTCATGTTTCTGTAATGACCATGTAATCAGTAACCATGTAATCAGTAAAAAGTAATAGTTGTATTTGGTCATGTTTCTGTAATGACCATGTAATCAGTAACCATGTAAAGTAATAGTTGTATTTGGTCATGTTTCTGTAATGACCATGTAATCAGTAACCATGTAAAGTAATAGTTGTATTTGGTCATGTTTCTGTAATGACCATGTAATCAGTAACCATGTAAAGTAATAGTTGTATTTGGTCATGTTTCTGTAATGACCATGTAATCAGTAACCATGTAAAGTAATAGTTGTATTTGGTCATGTTTCTGTAATGACCATGTAATCAGTAACCATGTAAAGTAATAGTTGTATTTGGTCATGTTTCTGTAATGACCATGTAATCAGTAACCATGTAAAGTAATAGTTGTATTTGGTCATGTTTCTGTAATGACCATGTAATCAGTAACCATGTAAAGTAATAGTTGTATTTGGTCATGTTTCTGTAATGACCATGTAATCAGTAACCATGTAAAGTAATAGTTGTATTTGGTCATGTTTCTGTAATGACCATGTAATCAGTAACCATGTAAAGTAATAGTTGTATTTGGTCATGTTTCTGTAATGACCATGTAATCAGTAACCATGTAAAGTAATAGTTGTATTTGGTCATGTTTCTGTAATGACCATGTAATCAGTAACATGTTTCTGTAATGACCATGTAAAGTAATAGTTGTATTTGGTCATGTTTCTGTAATGACCATGTAATCAGTAACCATGTAAAGTAATAGTTGTATTTGGTCATGTTTCTGTAATGACCATGTAATCAGTAACCATGTAAAGTAATAGTTGTATTTGGTCATGTTTCTGTAATGACCATGTAATCAGTAACCATGTAAAGTAATAGTTGTATTTGGTCATGTTTCTGTAATGACCATGTAATCAGTAACCATGTAAAGTAATAGTTGTATTTGGTCATGTTTCTGTAATGACCATGTAATCAGTAACCATGTAAAGTAATAGTTGTATTTGGTCATGTTTCTGTAATGACCATGTAATCAGTAACCATGTAAAGTAATAGTTGTATTTGGTCATGTTTCTGTAATGACCATGTAATCAGTAACCATGTAAAGTAATAGTTGTATTTGGTCATGTTTCTGTTCTGTAATGACCATGTAATCAGTAACCATGTAAAGTAATAGTTGTATTTGGTCATGTTTCTGTAATGACCATGTAATCAGTAACCATGTAAAGTAATAGTTGTATTTGGTCATGTTTCTGTAATGACCATGTAATCATGTAATGACCATGTAATCAGTAACCATGTAAAGTAATAGTTGTATTTGGTCATGTTTCTGTAATGACCATGTAATCAGTAACCATGTAAAGTAATAGTTGTATTTGGTCATGTTTCTGTAATGACCATGTAATCAGTAACCATGTAAAGTAATAGTTGTATTTGGTCATGTTTCTGTAATGACCATGTAATCAGTAACCATGTAAAGTAATAGTTGTATTTGGTCATGTTTCTGTAATGACCATGTAATCAGTAACCATGTAAAGTAATGTTTCTGTAGACCATTAATCAGTATTTAATAGTTGTCATGTTTCTGTAATGACCATGTAATCAGTAACCATGTAAAGTAATAGTTGTATTTGGTCATTTTTCTGTAATGACCATGTAATCAGTAACCATGTTGTATTTGGTCATTTTTCTGTAATGACCATGTAATCAGTAACCATGTTGTATTTGGTCATTTTTCTGTAATGACCATGTAATCAGTAACCATGTAAAGTAAATGCCAGGGAAGTAGCCTTGTAAAACAGTGTTACACAAATTACAATATATTATACACTGAGTTTACCAAACATTAGGAACACCTTCCTATTGAGTTGCAACCCCCACTTTTGCCCTCATAACATCCTCAATTTATCGGGACATGGACTCTACAAGGTGTCGATAGCGTTCCACAGGGATGCTGGCCCAATGCTTCCCCCAGTTGTGTCAAGTTGGCTGGATGTCCTTTGGGTGGTGGACCATTCTTGATACACACGGAAAACTGTTGAGCGAGAAAAACCCAGCAGCGTTGCAGTTGTTGACACAAACCTGTTTTGTCTTGCCCATCCATTTATCTCAAGGCTTAAAAATCCTTATTTAAACTGCCTCATCCCCTTCATCAACACAGACTGAAGTGGATTTAACAAGTGACATCAATAAGGGATTATAGATTTCATCTGGATTCATCTGGTCAGTTAATGACATGGAAAGATCAAGTGTTCGCATGGTTTACAGTAGTATACTGTAGTATATTAAAGTATGTATGGCAGTGATTTGAACGCCCCAGCCAGAGGCCATTCTGAGACCCCCCCACCTCAAAATAATAGGGATTTATTTATAGTAAAGACATGTCATTGAACTGTAAAGTGCCATGAACATAACCAGTCATGATGTTCTCATCTGATTGTCAAACAAATCACTTCAGATCACTTTACACGTTCATCCAAAATAATTCCAGCATCCGAACAGGACACCGGCAAACTTTCGTTCAATTTGCAAGTGGCTGAAAATATCTCACCGTAGAAAGCAACCGAGCAAGCGACACAGCGGCCCTTTGTTTTATTAAATGTAGCCCATATATCAGATGCTGGCAGCATCCAATACATGGGCAGCATCCGATACATGGGCTACGCCAGAGTTCCCCAAAGTCAGTCCGCGGGACCCGAAATGCTTGAAGAATTTTAAAAAGAATAACATACAAATATTGTACAATCCAGGTATGCAAAGCTCTTAGAGATTTACCAAGAAAGACTCACATCTATAATCACTGCCAACGGTAGCATATTATATTTTAAACATTTGCATGTAGTCAATCTAGGTCTTTAATGTCCTTGTTTTTAAAGAACAATCCTGTATATATTTCTTAACTTGTATTGACTCATGGGGTTGAATACTTATCTAATCAACATATATTAGTTTTATTTTTCATTATTTTTTTTACAAAGGTTGTATTTTTTTCCCCACTTTGACATTACAGCGTATTGTGTAGGTCGTTGACAAAAAAATTACAATTAAGTCCATTTTAATCCCAAATTGTAACACAACAAAATGTGGAAAAAGTCAAGGGGTGTGTAACGGCAGATTTCCCTCCTCTTCGTCTGAAGAGGAGTAAGGATCGGACCAAGATGCGGCGTGGTAAGTGTTCATGATGAATTTTAATAAGAAAAGCCTGAACACTATGTAATACAAAACAATAAACGATAACATGAAATAAACCAAACCTAAACAGTCCCGTGTGGCACAAACACTGACACAGGAAACAAACACCCACAAACCAACAGTGAAACCCGGGCTACCTAAGTATGATTCTTAATCAGAGACAACTAACGACACCTGCCTCTGATTGAGAACCATACTAGGCTGAAACAGAAACCCAAACATAAAAACACAAAACATAGACCGCCCACCCCAACTCACACCCTGACCATACTAAATAAAGACAAGACAAAGGAAAATAAAGGTCAGAATGTGACAGTATCCCCCCCAAAGGAGCGGACTCCGGACGCAAAACCTGAACCTATAGGGAAGGGTCTGGGTGGGTGTCTGTCCACAGTGGCGGTTCTGGTGCGGGACGTGGACCCCACTTCACCAAAGTTCTAGTGCGCCTCTTTGCCCGCCTCCGTGGCCTCTTTAAAGCGGCGACCCTCGCCACCGACCTTGGACTGGGAACCCTAGACATGGGTCCCGAATGGACGGGGGACTCCGGCAGCACTGGAGTGAAGGGTGATTCTGGCATCGCCTGGCTGACTGACGGCTCTGGCAAGTCCTGGCTGACTGACGGCTCTGGACAGACTGGCGGCTCTGACGGCTCAGGAGAGACTGGCGGCTCTAGCAGCTCAGGACAGACGGGAGACTCTAGCAGCTCAGGACAGACGGGAGACTCTAGCAGCTCAGGACAGACGGGAGACTCTAGCAGCTCTGGACAGACGGGAGACTCTAGCAGCTCTGGACAGACAGGAGACTCTAGCAGCTCTGGGCAGACGGGAGTCTCTAGCAGCTCAGGACAGACGGGAGACTCTAGCAGCTCTGGACAGACGGGAGACTCTAGCAGCTCAGGACAGACAGGAGACTCTAGCAGCTCAGGACAGACGGGAGACTCTAGCAGCTCTGGACAGACGGGAGACTCTAGCAGTTCTGGACAGACGGGAGACTCTAGCAGCTCTGGACAGACGGGAGACTCTGGCAGCGCTGGAGAGGAGGAAGGCTCTGGCAGCGCTGGACAGGCTGGAGACCCTGTAGGCAGAAGATGGAGAGTCAGCCTGGTGTGGGGGGCTGCCACCGGAGGGCTGGTGCGTGGAGCTGGTACTGGATAGACCGGACCGTGCAGGCGCACTGGAGCTCTTGGGCACCCAGCCTGCCCAACCTTACCTGGTTGAATGCTCCCCGTTGCCCGACGAGCCGCACTGGGCTGTGCTGGCGAACCGGGGACACTATGCGTAAGGCTGGTGCCATGTACGCCGGCCCAAGGAGACGCACGGGAGACCAGATGCGTAGAGCCGGCTTCACGGCACCTGGCTCGATGCCCACTCTAGCTCGGCCGATGCGAGGAGCTGGAATGTACCACACCGGGCTATGCACTAGCACCAGGGACACAAAGCGCTCCACAGCATAACAGGGTGCCTGGCCGGTCCCTCTCGCTCTCCGGTAAGCACAGGAAGTTGGCACAGGTCTCCTACCTGGCTTCGCCACACTCCCTGTGTGCCCCCCCCCAAGAAATTTTTGGGGCTGCCTCTCAGGCTTCCTTGCCAGTCGTGTTCCCTCGTATCGCTGGCTCATCTCTCCGGCTGCCTCTGCTCTCCTAGCTGCCTCCACCTGTTCCCATGGGAGGCGATCCCTTCCAGTCAGGATCTCCTCCCATGTGTAGCAACCCTTGCCGTCCAAAACGTCCTCCCATGTCCAGGAGTCCTGCCATCGCTGTTGCTGCTGCCCATTACCACGCCGCTTGGTGCTTTGTTGGTGGGTTTTTCTGTAACGGCAGATTTCCTCCTCTTCGTCTGAAGAGGAGTAAGGATCGGACCAAGATGCGGCGTGGTAAGTGTTCATGACGAATTTTAATAAGAAAAGCCTGAACACTATGAAATACAAATCAATAAACGATAACATGAAATAAACCAAACCGAAACAGTCCTGTGTGGCACAAACACTGACACAGGAAACAAACACCCACAAACCAACAGTGAAACCCAGGCTACCTAAGTATGATTCTCAATCAGAGACAACTAACGACACCTGCCTCTGATTGAGAACCATACTAGGCCGAAACAGAAACCCAAACATAAAAACACAAAACATAGACCGCCCACCCCAACTCACGCCCTGACCATACTAAATAAAGACAAAACAAAGGAAAATAAAGGTCAGAACGTGACAGGGTGTGAATACTTTCTGAAGTTACTTTGTCCTTTGCATGTGCCTTGACAACGATGTCAGTATTATCAGCAGCACCTGTCTTTTTACTGAAGAAATGCGTATTCTATCCCCCTAAAGTCTAAGGGCCCAGGGCTGGGTTTCTAGTAAACTAGCATAAGGAATTGTTTTAATATACCAAGGATCATTTAGCTATTGAAATTTGAATGTTGGACCCTGTAGGTATACAAACTTGCTCTCTCTCTAATTCAATTCAATTTAAGGTGCTTTATTGGCATGGAAAACATATGTTTACATTGCCAAAGCAAGTGAAATAAATAATAAACACAAGTGAAAAAAAGAACAGTGAATGTTACACTCACAAAAGTTCCAAAAGAATAAAGACATTTCAAATGTCATATTATGTCTATATACAGTTTTGTAAGGATGTTCAAATAGTTAAAGTACAAAAGGGAAAATAAATAAACATAAATATAGGTTGTATTTACAATGGGGTTTGTTCTTCACTGGTTGCCCTTTTCTTGTGGCAACAGGTCACAAGTCTTGCTGCTGTGATTGCACAGTGTGGTATTTCACCCAATAGATATGGCAGTTTATCAAAATTGGATTTGTTTTCAAATTCTTTGTGGGTCTGTGTAATCTGAGGGAAATATGTTACCAACCTTGATTTGTTCTTATGTAGCAACATTTGAAACTCTGTTTTTTACATTGGATAAAAGCAGAGACACCGAGCTACAAAATGGTATATCATACACTGCATGAGGAACAATGGGAAAGTAATTCTGCTTTGAAAGTTGATCAACTTGTAACCTCATTTCTGAGAAAATGGCCTTTGAATGTTTTGGTACCTACTGGAGAGCTTTTCTTTGTCTACACCTATTAAGCATTGTTCATACCCTCTTAAGCATTAGCCCCACCCCTCGCCCTAGCAGAGCTGGTTAGGCTATTTTTATATTATCCAGAGCGTTGGTGACTGTAACTGTGCTACTGGCAACAATTTAATTACGCTTTTTAGCCGACATTTACCGGCCACATTCAATGGGTGTTTATAGCATTCATAAATGTATCAGTTAATCTGCACTCTGACACACAGATGAGAGTGCTCTGAAATCGGAGTAGGTGAATTTACCAACGCACCCGAAATGGTTACTTGCATAGTGGAGTCTTTTGTTAAGACATGTAGCTAGCTAGCTAGCTAAACAATGAACCATAACCCCAACTCATGACGTTACTACCCTGCATGAATTCTCAAGTAGCTAACCAACCAGTTTTAATGTTAGCTAGCTAACATTAGGCTATAATTAGCCAAGCAAATGGTTATGAGATACAAATAATAAGATCATACACGTAATGTTAGCTAGTGAGCCAGCCAGCTGGCTAACAGTCCACTTCAATGCAATCCAGAGATTAGTGTTTTCTCCATATTCTTAGCTATTGTACTCGAATTCCACTTATTTCCACTTCCAGAAAGTGGAGAGAAACACAGTTTTACAACGCGATTCATTTAAAAAAGCTGTGTTAGACAGGATTACCAACACATACTGACCAGCTCAAATAGACAGAAGGGTGCTATATGGCCGACCAATCCAAACTCATCTCTCGGCATGTCCAGCCCACTCATTACCTCAGCCAATCATAGCTAGCGGGAAGGTTTCTGCCTTTTTCTGTGGCTAAACCAACTAGGCTCGTAATTTAACAATTGTATTTTTATTTACAGGTGGCATACACGTTTGTTATTAAGGCACATGAAAGTTCACATGTTTGAGAAGGCATTTCTGCCAAAAAACGCATTTGTCACCTTCGTCGTAACAAGGAGACCAAGGCGCAGCGGGATTGGAATACATTCTCCTTTTATTAAAACGAAGAACACTTAAACAAACTAACAAAACAACAAAACGAACATGACACTATAAACAACTAGTGCTGACATGCAACTACACAGAGACAATAACCCATAAAACCAAAATGGAAAATGGCAACCTAAATAGGATCCCCAATCAGAGACAACGATAAACAGCTGTCTCTGATTGGGAACCAATTCAGGCCACCATAGACCTACATATACCTAGACATAACAAAACCCCATAGATATACAAAAACCCTAGACAAGACTAAAACACACATACCACCCTCGTCATACCCTGACCTAAACAAAATAATTTAAAAAACAAAGATAACTAAGGTCAGGGCGTGACAGCATTTGGATTTTAAAAAAATCTCCAGGTTCTTTTCTCTGTAGGTGATGGCTTTTGGGAATCGCTTCCCTTTAGGTACTTGTAGAATTATAAAGTCTATTTTCTGGATTTTTATCATTACCGGGTATCGGCCTAATTCTACTCTGCATTAATTATTTAGTGTTTTATGTTGTACACGGGGGATATTTTTGCAGTCTCAATTTGGTTTTTGTCTCATTTTGTGAAATCTTGGTTGGTGAGTGGACCCCAGACCTTTCAACCATAAAGGGCAATGTGTTCTATAACTGATTAAAATATTTTTTGCCAGCATCCTAATTGGCATGTCAATTTTTTTTGATGGTATAGAAGGCCCTTCTTGCCTTGTCTCAGATCGTTCACAGCTGTGCGGAAGTTACCTGTGGCGCTGATGTTTAGGCCGAGATAGGTATAGTTTTTTGTGTGTTCTAGGGCAACAGTGTCTAGATGGAATTTGTATTCGTGGTCCTAGCAACTGGACCTTTTTTGGAACACCATTATTTTTGTCTTAATGAGATTTACTGTCAGGGTCCAGGTCTGACAGAATCTGTGGCGAAGATGCTGCTGTAGGCCCTCTTTGGTTGGGGACAGAAGCAACAGATCATTTTGGTTGGGGACAGAAGCAACAGATCATCAGCAAACAGAAGACATTTGACTTTTAATTCTAGTAGGGTGAGGCTGGGTGCTGCAGACTGTTCTAGTGCCCTTGCCAATTATTTGATATATATGTTGAAGAGGTTGGAGTTTAAGCTGCATCCCTGTGTCACCCCCTGGCCCCGTGGAAAGAAATGTGTGTTTATTGCTCATTTTAACTGCACACTTGTTTGTGTACATGGATTTTATAATGTTGTTATGTTTTCGCCCAATACCACTTTCCATCTATTTGTATAGCAGATCCTCATGCCAAATTGAGTTGAAAGCTTTTTTGAAATCAACAAAGCATGAGAAGACTTTGCCTTTGTTTTGGTTTGTTTGTTTGTCAATTCTAGTGTGCAAGGTGAAAACGTGGTCTGTCGTACAGTAATTAGTTAAAAAGCCAATTTGTCTCCACTTTTATGGATCGGGGTGATCAGTCCTTGGTTCCAATAATTGGGGGAGATGCCAGAGATGAGGATGATGTTAAAGAGTTTAAGTATAGCCAATTGGAATTTGTGGTCTGTTTATTTTATAACTTCATTTAGGATACCATCAACCACAAAGGCCTTTTTGGGTTGGAGGGTTTATATTTTGTCCTGCAGTTCATTCAATGAAATTGGAGAATCCACTGGGCTCTGGTAGTTTTTAATATTTGATTCTAAGACTTTTATTTAATCATGATATGATTTTGCTGTTTGTGCTTTGTTATAGAGCCAATAAGACTGGATAAGTGGTTTTTCCATACATCTGGATAAATAACTCTTTGTGTTGTTTGTTTAGAGTTTTCAAAATTTTCAAATAAGTGGTTAGATTCTATAGATTCTTCAATTACATTGACCTGATTTCTGACGTGCTGTTCCTTCTTTTTCCATGGTGTATTTCTGTATTGTTTTAGTAGTTCACAATAGTGAAGGCGTAGGCTCAGGTTTTCTGGGTCTCTATGTCAAATCATATCAAATTGTATTGGTCACATGCAGATATTATTGCGAGTGTAGCGAAATGCTTGTGCTTCTAGTGCCGACAGTTCAGCAATATCTAACATGTAATCTAACAATTCCACAACAACTACCTAGTACACACAAATCTAAGTAAAATAATGGAATAAGAATATATACAAATAAATATATGGATAAGCAATGACAGAGCGGCATAGGCAAGATACAATAGATGGTATATAAAATACATGGTATATAAAATACAGTACATACACTTCTGCTCAAAAGTTGGGGGTGACTTAAAAATATCCTTGTTTTTGAAAGAAAAGCAGATTTTTTGTCAAATAATGACATCAAATTGAACTGCATTCGCTAGCTAAGTGCACTACCGTTCAAAAGTTTGGGGCCACTTAGAGATGTCCTTGTTTTTGAAGGAAAAGCATTTATTGTCCATTAAATAACATCAAATTGATCAATACAGTGTAGACATTGTTAATGTTGTAAATGACTATTGTAGCTGGAAATGGCAGATATTTTATGGAATGTCTACATAGGCGGAGAGGCCCATTATCATCAACATCACTCCTGTGTTCTAATGGCACGTTGTGTTAGCTAATCCAAGTTTATCATTTTAAAAGGCTAATTGATCAATAGAAAACCCTGTTTGTAATTATGTTAGCACAGCTGAAAACTGTTGTCCTGATTAAAGAAGCAATAAAACTGGCCTTTATACTAGTTGTGTATCTGGAGCATCAGCATTTGTGGGTTCGATTACAGGTTCAAAATGGCTAGAAACAAAGTTATTTCTTCTGAAACTCGTCAGTCTATACTTGTTCTGAGAAATGAAGGCTATTCCATGTGAGAAATTTCCAAGAAACTGAATATCTCGTACAACGCTGTGTACTATTCCCTTCACAGAACAGTGCAAACTGGCTCAAACCAGAATAGAAAGAGGAGTGGGATGCCCCGGTGCACAACTGAGCAAGAGAACAAGTACATTAGAGTATCTAGTTTGAGAAACAGATGCCTCACAAGTCCTCAACTGACAGCTTCATTAAATAGTACCCACAAAACACCAGTCTCAATGTCAACAGTGAAGAGGTGACTCCGGGATGCTGGCCTTCTAGGCGGAGTTCCTCTACCCAGTGTTTGTGTTCTTATTCCCATCTTAATCTCTTTTTTGACCAGTCTGAGATATGGCTTTTTCTTTGCATCTCTGCCTAGAAAGTTGTCCTTGATGATCATTTTGCCCTTTCTGTGACATTGGTGCTGTACTGGAGGCCAGGTAGTTTGCCCCCGATGATGCGTTGTGCATACCGCACCACCCTCTGGAGAGCCTTGCGGTTGTGGCCGGTGCAGTTGCCGTACCAGGCGGCGATATAGCCCGACAGGATGCTCTCAATTGTGAATCTGTAAAGGTTTGTGAGGGTTTAGGTGACAAGCCAAATTTATTCAGCCTCCTGAGGTTCTCCACACTGTCTGTGTGGGTGGACCATTTAAGGTTTTCTGTGATGTGTACACTGTGAAACTTAAAACTTTCCACTTTCTCCACTGCTGTCCTGTTGTGGATAGGGGGGTGCTCCCTCTGCTGTTTCCTGAAGTCCACAATCATCTCCTCTGTGTTGTTGACATTGAGTGAAAGGTTGTTTTCCTGACACCACACTCCGAGTGCCCTTACCTCCTCTCTGTAGGCTGTCTCGTCGTTGTTTGTAATCAAGCCTACTACTATTGTGTTGTCTGCAAACTTGATGATTGAGTTGGAGGCGTGCATGGCCATGCAGTCACCCTTGTGGGCCCCCAGTGTTGAATATCAGTGAAGTGGAGATGTTGTTTCCTACCTTTACCACCTTGGGGCGGCCCGTCAGGAAGTCCAGGACCCAATTGCACTGGGTGGGGTCGAGACCCAGGGCCTCAAGCTTAATGATGAGTTTGGAGGGTATTATGGTGTTGAATGCTAAGCTAAAGTCAAGGAACAGCGTTCTTAATAGGTATTCCTCTTGTCCAGATGGGATAGGGCAGTGTGCAGTGTGATGGCGATTGCATCGTCTTTGGAGGGGTAAGCAAATTGAAGTAGGTCTAGGGTGAAATGTAATTTGGAGGTGATATGATCCTTGGCTAGTCTCTCAAAGCACTTCATGATGACAGAAGTGAGTGCTATGTCGCGATAGTCATTTAGTTGTTACCTTTTCCTTCTTGGGTACAGGAACAATGGTGGCCATCTTGTTGCATGTGGGAACAGCAGACTGGTATAGGGAGAGATTGAATATGGCCATAAACATACCAGCCAGCTGGTCTGCGCTTGCTTTGAGGACACGGCTAAGGATGCCGTCTGGGCAGCGGCCTTGCAAGGGTTAACACGTTTAAATATCTGCCACGGAGAAGGAGAGCCTACAGACCTTGGTAGCCAGCCGCGCCTGTGGCACTGCATTATCCTCAAAATGGGCAAAGAAGGTGTTTAGTTTGTCTGGACGCAAGACGTCGGTGTCCGTGATGTGGCTGGTTTTCCTTTTTGTAGTCCGTGATTCTCTGTAGAACATGCCACATACCTTTCATGTCTGAGCCATTGAATTGCTACTCCACTTGGTTTCTATACTGACATTTCACTTGTTTGATTGCCTTGCGGAGGGAATAACTACACTGTTTGTATTCAGCCATATTCCCAATCACCTTTCCATGTTTAAATGCGATGGTTTGCTCTTTCAGTTTTGCGTGAAGTCCGCCATCTATCCACGGTTTCTGGTTAGGGTATGTTTTAATAGTCAGGGTAGGTACAACATTTCCAATAAACTTCCTTATAAACTCACTCACCAAATCAGCGTATACTTCAATATTATTCTCGGAGGCTTCCCGGAACATGTCCCAGTCCGTTTGATCAAAACAATCTTGAAGCGTGGATTCCGATTGGTCAGACCAGTGTTGAATTGTCCTTAGCATCCAGTTTGAGTTTCTGCCTATAGGAAGGGAGAAGCAAAGTGAAGTCATGATTAGATTTTCCAAAAGGAGGGCGGGAGAAGGCCTTGTGTGCATCGCAGAAGTTAGAGTAGCAGTGATCCAGTGTTTTTCCAGCACGAGTGCTAAAGACAATATGCTGACAGAATTTAGGTAGCCTTGTTTTCCTATTTGCTTTGTTAAAATCCCCAACTACAATAAATGCAGCCTCAGGATATATGGTTTCCAGTTTGCATAAGTCCAGTGAAGTTCCTTGAGGGCATGGTATCGGCTTGAGGGGGGATATACACGGCTGTGACAATAACCGAGGAGAATTCCCTTGGGAGATAATACGGTCGGCATTTCATTGTGAGGAATTCTATGTCAGGTGAACAAAAGGACTTGAGTTCCTGTATGTTGTTACAATTACACCATGAGACGTTAATCATGAAACATACACCCCCCATCCTTCTTCCCGAGAGATGATTATTCCTGTCGGCGTGTCGCACAAAGAATCCAGGTGGCTGTACCGACTCTGACAGAATATTCAGAGAGAGCCATGTTTCCGTGAAACAGAGTATGTTACAATCCATGATGTCTCTCTGGAATGCAACCTTCGTCCTAATTTCATCTACCTTGTTATCTAGAGACTGGACAGTAACGAGTAATATACTCGGAAGAGGTGGGTGGTGTTCGGCGCATCTGAAGTCTGACCAGAAGACTGCTGCATCTACTTCTTCTCTGGCGGCGTTGTTTTGGGTCAGGTTCTGGAATCAGTTCAAATGTCCTAGGTGGTTCGGACAAAGGATCTTCTTCGGGATAGTTGAATTCCTGGTTGTAGTGCTAGTAAGTTGACGTCACGATGATATCCAGTAGTTCTTCCCCGGGGGGGAATCAAAATCAAATCAAATTGTATTTGTCACATGCGCCGAATACAACAGCTTACTTACAAGCCCTTAACCAACGATGCAGTTTTAAGAAAATACTAACAAAAAAGAGTAAGAGATAAGAATAACAAATTATTAAAGAGCAGCAGTAAATAACAATAGTGGGGATATATACAGGGGGTACCAGTATAGAGTCAATGTGCCAGGGCATCGGTGTTGAGGAAATTGAGGTAATATGTACTTGTAGGTAGAGTTTTTATGCATAGCTAATATTTGAGAGTAGCAGCAGCATTCCAGAAGGGGGGAATACAAATAGTCTGGGTAGCCATTTCATTAGCTGTTCAGGAGACTTATGGCTTTGGGGGTAGAAGCTATTTAGGAGCCTATTGGACCTAGACTTGGCGCTCCGGTACTGCTTGCCGTGCGGATGCAGTCTATGACTAGGATGGCTGGAGTCTGACAATTTTTAGGGCTTTCCTCTGACACCGCCTGGTATAGAGATCCTGGATGGCAGGAAGCTTGGTCCCAGGGATGTACTGGGCCGTATGCTCTACCCTCTGTAGTGCCTTGCAGTTGGAGGCCGAGCAGTTGCCATACCAAGCAGTGACGCAACCCGTAAGGATGCTCTTGATGGTGCAGCTGTAAAACCTTTTGAGGATCTGAGGACCCATGCCAAATCTTTTCAGTCTATTGGGGGGGAATTGGTTTTGTTATGCCCTCTTTATGACTGTCTTGGTGTGCTTGGACTATGTTAGTTTGTTGGTGATGTGAACACCAAGGAACTTGAAGCTCTCAACCTGCTCCACTACAGCCCTGCCGATGAGAAGGGGTCCTGCTCGGTCCTCCTTTTCCTGTAGTCCACAATCATCTCCTTTGTCTTGATGACGTTGAGGGAGAAGTTGTTGTCCGTGCACCACGGGTCTCTGACCTCCCCCCTATAGACTGTCTCATCATTGTGGGTGATCAGGCCTACCGCTGTTGTGTCATCAGCAAACTAAATGTGTTTGGAGTCGTGCCTGGCCGTGCAGTTATGAGTGAACAGGGAGTGCAGGAGGGTACTGAGCACGCACCCCTGAGGGGTGGTGTTGATGGTGTTGATGTGAGTCATGACCAGCCTTTCAAATCATTGTGTTGAGGTTCAGCGTGGGTGATGTGTTGTTACCTACCCTTACCACCTGCAGGTGGCCTGTCAGGAATCCAGGATCCATTTGCAGAGGGAGGTGTTTAGTCCCAGGGTTCTTAGGTTAGTGATGAGCTTTGGGGGCATTATGGTGTTGAAAGCTGACCTGTAGTCAATGAATAGCATTCTCACATAGGTGTTCCTTTTGTCCAGGTGTGAACGGGCAGTGTGGAGTTCATCATCTGTGGATCTGTTGGTGCGGTATGCAAATTGGAGTGGGTCTAGAGTTTCTGGGATAATAGTGTTGATGTGAGTCATGACCAGCCTTTCAAAGCATTTCATGGCTACAGACGTGACCTTAGTGTTCTTGGGAACAGGAACTATGTTGGTCTGCTTGAAACATGTTGGTATTACAGACTCAGACAGGGAGAGGTTGAAAATGTCAGTGAAGACACTTGCCAGTTGGTCAGCAAATGCTCGGCGTACACTGCGGCTTGTGAATGTTGACCTGATTCTAGGTCTTACTCACATCTGCTGCAGAGAGCGTGATCACACAGTCGATGCTCTCATGTATGTTTCAGTGTTACTTGCCTCAAAGCGAGCATAGAAGTAATTTAGCTTGTCTGGTAAGCTTGTGTCACTGGGCAGCTCTCGGCTGTGTAGTCTGTAATAGTTTGCAGGCCCTGACACATCCGACGAGTTTCGGAGCCGGTGTAGTACGATTCGATCTTAGTCCTGTATTGATGCTTTGCCTGTTTGATGGTTCGTCGGACGGCATAGCCGTATTTCTTATAAGCTTCCGGGTTAGAGTCCCGCTCCTTGAAAGCTGTATCTCTACCCTTTAGCTCAGTGCTAATGTTGCCTGTAATCCATGGCTTCTGGTTGGGGTATGTATGTACAGTGACTGTGGGGATGACGTCCTCGATGCACTTATTGATAAAGCCAGTGACTGATGTGGTGTACTCCTCAATGCCATCGGAAGAATCCTGGGAACATATTCCAGTCTGTGCTAGAAAAACAGTCCCGTAGTTTAGCATTTGCTTCATCTGACCACTTTTTTATAGACTGGTCACAGGTGCTTCCTGCTTAAATTTTTGCTTGTAAGCAGGAATCAGGAGGATAGAATTATGGTCAGATTTGCCAAATGGAGGGAGAGGGAGAGCTCTCTGTGTGCGGAGTAATGGTGGTCAATAATTGTTTTCCCTCTGGATGCACATTTAACATGTTTTTTCCCTGCATTAAAGTCCCCGGCCACTTGGAGAGACGCCTCTGGATGTGTGTTTTCCTGTTTGCTTATGGCGGTATACATCTCATTTACTGTGGTTTTAGTGCCAGCATCAGTCTGTGGTGGTATGTAGACAGCTACGAAAAATACAGATGAAAACTCTCTAGGTAGATAGTGTGGTCTACAGCTTATCATGAGATACTCTACCTCAGGTGAACAAAACCTCAAGACTTCCTTAGATATCGTGCACCAGCTGTTGTTTACATAAATGCATAGGCCCCCGCCCTGTGTCATACCAGAGGCTGCTGTTCTGTCCTGCTAATGGAGTGTATAACCCACCAGCTATATGTTCTTAGTGTCGTCGTTCAGCCACGACTCGGTGGAACATAAGATATTACCGTTTTTAATGCCCCATTTGTAGGATAAACGTGCTTTCAGTTCGTCCCATTTATTTCCAGCGATTGAACGTTAGCTAGCAGGACGGATTGCAAGGGCAGATTAGCCACTCGTCGCCTGATCCTCACAAGGCACCCCGATCTCTTTCAGTGAAAACTCTGTTTCCTTCTCCAGTGAATAACAGGGATCTGGGCCTGGTCGGGTGTCTGTATTAGATCCCTCCCGTCCGACTCATTGAAGAAGAACTCTTTGTCCAGTTTGAGGTGAGCAATCGTAGTTCTGTTGTCCAGAAGCTTTTCTCGGTCATAAGAGATGGTAACGGCAACATTATGTACAAAACAAGTTATGAAAAACGCAAGAAAAAAAACAAAATAGCATGGTTGATTAAGAGCCCCCTCCTGTACTCACAGTTCAACCACGACTGCGTGCCCATGCATGCCTCCAACTCAATCATCAAGTTTGCAGACAACACAACAGTAGTAGGCTTGATTTCCAATAATGACGAGACAGCATACAGGGAGGAGGTGAGGGCTCTCGGAGTGTGGTGTCAGGAAAATAACCTCTCACTCAACGTCAATAAAACAAAGGAGATCATCGTGGACTCAGGAAACAGCAGAGGGAGGACTCCCCTATCCACATCGACGGGACAGCAGTAGAGAAGGTGGAAAGTTTTGAGTTCCTCGGCTCGTAATCATCCAGAAGGCGAGGTCAGTACAGGTGCATCAAAGCTGGGACCGAGAGACTGAAAAACAGCTTCTATCTAAAGGCCATCAGACTGTTAACAGCCATCACTAGCACAGAGAGGCTGCTGCCTATATACAGACTTGAAATCATTGGTGACTTTAATAAATGGAACACTAGTCACTTTAATAACGACACTTTAACAATATTTACATATCTTGCATTACTCATCTCATATGTATATACTGTATTCTATACTATATATTGCATCTTAGCCTATGCCACTCTGACATTGCTCATCCATATATTTATATACTATTTTTCCATTCCTTTACCTAGATGTGTGTGTATTAGGTTTTTGTTATGGAATTGTTAAATATTACTTGATAGATATTGCTGCACTGCCAGAATTATAAGCACAAACATTTAGCTACACTCCCAATAACATCTGCTAACCATGTGTATGTGACCAATAAAATTTGATTTGATATAGGTAGCATACATGAGGAAATTTTTCTCCGTTGAGATCATTTCCTTATTCATTTCTAGCCTGATATGTAAAATGTTCCTGTTTTGATTAATTTAATACAGTGGGTTATGTCTGCTCTATTCCAAATTAGCATACCCTCTGAGTCTCCTCTGTTTAACACCTGGTAGATTGGTGGATGGGACTTCCAGCTCTCTGTAACTTAGAGGGCAACCAGTGGGTCTGTCTCCTTTAAACCATGTTTCTTGTAAGATAACAATGTCTGTATTTCAAATTTCTTTGAGGAAGTCTGGGTTCCTGCACTTTAGGCCAAAGGAAGATGACCTTGTATATTCCAGGACGAGATTGAAACACAAAGCTTTTACTTAGTGTCTGATATTGTTTTTGTGCGGTTTAGGTCTGGACCATCATAGTAGGTGTAAGCAGATTGTGTTGAGCATCTTAGGTCACAGGATGGGGCTTGGGCGGGAGTAATAGTGGCGGTTGGGCCTGTTGCTCTGCTTACAGCCTGGGCATATGTTCTGCTGTCATATTGAGGTCCTTGCTGCAGGGGCGGGGGTCATGGGGTGGGCAGAAGGGGCATTGGTCTGATATGGGGGCTTATATAGGGTGTGGCTAGGATTTGCTTGGGGTGGTCGTAGCTGATTTTGGATGTGGCTGGTGATGCTGTGGTCTGGGTGTAGGTCCTCTTGGCATGGGTTCTCTCGGTGCAGGTCCTCTAGGAGGGGGTCTGGCAGGTCTGGGGGGGTGTCTCGCTGGTCTGAGCGGGGTGTCCGTTGCTCTGATGCTCCAATGTGTAGTGCTGGGGCTAGGGTTGAGGGTGACTTCCTTCAGGGTCCTGGCAAAAGTTGGGATTGCTGCTTTGTAGAGGTGGACTTGGTCGTAAAGGCTGTTCAAGTCAAGGGTGGAGTGTTGGGCAAGGTAAGATTAGGTTTTGAGGCAGTCTCACAAAATGCTTGCGTTCACTCGCTGTATGATGGCAGGGTGAACGTCTTTTTGTGGTAGCAGGGTGGAGATAACCACTTGTGCATTGGGGAAAGTGGAAGAAACCTTTTCAATCACTCCCTTGAGTGCTTTTGCCTCAATTTCCTGCTGGGCCCTCAAGTCATTTGTGCCCATGTGAATTATGATGTGGCTGGGGGACCCTAGTCTGTCCTCTGACAACAGCTCCAGGCCATGTCTAATGTTTGGTCACCAGAGTTTAGCCACTTTGTGTTTGGGAAAAAGAGTATCCTCTTGAATATATTTGCCTTTTGAATCCATGAGGAACAAAATCTCTGGCTTTTGTGTGTCCTCAGTGGATTTATATATATATTTTTTTAAATGTTATTTAACCTTTATTTAACTAGACAAGTCAGTTAAGAACAAACCTTAACCCAGGTGATGCTGTGCCAATTGTGCGCCGCCCTATGGGACTCCCAATCACATCCGGTTGTGATACAGCCTGGAATCGATCCAGGGTCTGTAGTGAAATCTCTAGCACTGAGAGGCAGTGCCTTAGACCGCTGCGCCATTCGGGAGCCCAATCAGGATCTTGTCCTTCAGTGCCATGTGTGCCTCTTCAAGTTCTCTCACCTCAGTCTGTAGAGCATCCATCTCTCTCAGACAGTCATCCATCTCCACCTTCTGCCCTCCTGGTCTTGTTGGGGGGTGTTGTTGTGCTGGTCTGTTTTGTGTGCTTGTCCTGTTTGTATTGTGTGGGCTAGCTCTCTGAGCTCCACCATGTCTCTCTCCAGCTCTGTGAATGTATCTCCTCAATGATGGAGGAGCAGTGCAGTTATGGGAACTGGGTGTGTTCAGTGCTGGGAGGATGACAATCCTCGTCTGCAGGACAGTTTGAAGAGGTGTGATCAGACTCACTCAGGATGGGGGAGTCATCACAGAAAGAGAGCTTTTCCTGCTGTGCTCTCTCTTTCTAATCCCATAAAAGTTCTGGTGGAACTGCATGAGGATGCCCTGCACCATTAGTGTACAAGACTTGTACACGTGTCTGGATTGTCCTTGAAGAGCTTTTTTTTTTGCAGGGATATTTTTAATTTCCATGAGGTACTGCATTGTAATGACTTCTGGACATGGATAAGCCATTGGGGCTTTATAGGCCTCTACATTTGGGCAGGGGAGGGGCTAAGAAACTCTCCTGCCATTGTGGGGCTCAAGAGTTTACACAACGGACTTCACACTTCAGTGCTAATTGAAATTGCTGCCGGGTCTGTTCTGTCCTAGCAGCTTGGTAGCTTAGTATACATATTTACTTAGCTTTATGTAACAAAATGACCTACTTTTTGGTTTCAGAAGTAGCTTCAGACTGAATATTACTCACTCAGTTTTGTGTTGGTTGGTATTTCCGCTGTGTTTCTTCTGCAGTTTTTGGTTTGTTAGAAGTTTTTTCTTGATAGTCCTTGGTAGTAATAATCCATTTAGCCCATTTAAAAAAAAAATCAAGGTTTTAGTAATGGAATTTTAATATGGATTAAAGGTTTTAATGTTGAGGTTAGTATCCTGTATAAATCCTTCTAAAAAAGGAAAGTTTATCTACATTTATCCAACTCTAATTCTATCTTAATTGCAGAAGAACTCAGGAGCTCTCTTCCTCTCTCTCAATTCAATTTGCTTTATCGTTATTGTCTTTACCGGAGAAAAATACCAAAGAATGCGCTCTCTTCCACACGCTTGGAAACACTACAGCCAAAATGGGAGCCATTTAGAAAAACTACAATTTCTGGCTCATTTTTCCAAAAACCAGCCTGAAACTCTTTCTAAAGACTGTTGACATCTAGTGGAAGCCCTAGGAACTGCAATCTGGGAGGACTTGGCCTTATAATAAAAGTGGTAGCCATTGAAAATTGTGGAAGGCTGAATTTTCTTTGGGGGGGGGGGTGGTTTGTCCTCCGGGCTTCGCTTGCCATATCAGTTCTGTTATACCCACATACATAATTTTAACAGTTTTAAAAACGTTTGAGTGTTTTCTATCCAAATCTACCATATGCATATCCTAGCTTCTGGGCCTGAGTAACAGGCTGTTTACTGTGGGCACGCTTTTCATCCGGACGTCAAAATACTGCCCCCTACCAAAAAGAGGTTAAACCCTTTACAATGAAGATCTGTGAAGTTATTTGGATTTTTACTAATTATCTGTGAAAGACAGGGTCCTTGAAAAGGGATGTTCCTTTATTGCTGAGATTATGATTGTTCATGCGATGTTTTAGTATAAATCCAATTTGGCTTTTACTCAAGACATTGTGCTTATTAACCTCTCTGGGATATGTGGAACACTAGCGTCCCACCTGGCCAAAAGCCAGTGAAAATGCAGAGTGCCAAATTCAAATAAATGACTATAAAAATCTAACTTTCATGAAATCACACATGTAAGATACCAAATTAAAGCTACACATATTGTGAATCCAGCCAACATGTCAGATTTCAAAAGGTTTTTCGGCAAAAGCAAACTATGCTATTATCTGAGGGTAGCACCTCCATAAACAAAGAGAGAACATATTTCAACCCTGCAGGCGTGACACAAAACACAGAAATAAAAATATAAATCATGCCTTACCTTTGACGAGCTTCTTCTGTTGGCACTCCAATATGTCCCATAAACATCACAAATGGTCCTTTTGTTCGATTAATTACGTCGATATATATCCACAATGTTATTTGGCGCGTTTGATCCAGAAAAACACTGGTTCCAACTTGCGCAACGTGATGACAAAATATCTCAAACGTTACCTGTAAACTTTGCCAAAACATTTCAAATTACTTTTGTAATACATTATTATAATACTACAGAAAACCTTGCCCAGGTTACTGTTCACACAAATGCTTCTGTAATTGTTAGGTTCAAATTTGTCTCCGTTCTTAAAGATTGGGTTTATGAGTCTTTGATTCCAGATGTCAGGGAAATAACCTACACTCAGGATCGAATTAAACTGTTTTAAAATAGCCAATTGACATTTTAAGCTAATTTGAGCATCTCATTTAGGATGCCATCAGGTCCGCATGCTTTTTAAATTTGAGGGCCTGAAGTTTCTTATAGAGCTCCTGGTCAGTAATTGGGGAGTCCAATGGATTTCGATAGGCCTTTATAGCTTTCCATTCAACTTCTAATGAATTTGGCATTTTTGTGTCACTTTGAACTGTGTTGTAGAGTGTTTTAAAATGAGTTGTCCATATGTCACTATTTTGTATCGCTAGTTCCTCTCATTTTTGTGTCACTTTGAACTGTGTTGTAGAGTGTTTTAAAATGAGTTGTCACTATTTTGTATGGCTAGTTCCTCTTGTTTTTGTGTCACTTTGAACTGTGTTGTAGAGTGTTTTAAAATGGGTCCATATGTCACTATTTTGTATCGCTAGTTCCTCTTGTTTTGATTTTTAGATTATTTTCACATTTTGAAGTTGTTTGTTTAAGGCCTCCTCAGCTGCTTGTTGTTGTACTGTGCTTTGTTGGTTATGAGTGTACATTTCTAGAGTTTTAAAGTCTCACAGTAATGAAGGCGTACTTCACCATTATTTGGGTCTCTGTACTTTTGGTTTGATTGTGTCCTAAGTTCTTTCCTTATAGTTATACAATCTGCTTCAAACCAGTTGTCATCTGTGGTCTTTTTTGTTATCAATTTCAGTTGTGCTTCTTTTGCCATTTGCCTGAATATATAGTTGATGTTTTCTACTGCTAGCCTTCTTTACTGTGAGTGGATGTGGTATCCAGAAAGTTATCTAAGAGAGAGTTATCTCCTCTGAGTAATATGGGGATTCTGAGTGGGGATATATATTGCGCAAAGGAACACATTTTTTTCTGTCAGTACAAATCATTTTTTCAGTTTGATCCAGTTGTGATATTTACCAATTTTGAGGGGATCAATTAGATTTTGTAGTCGGATTTGTACCAAATGATCAATCCTCCAGAGTCTCTGCCTCTATTGACAGAGCTGTGTTTCTATGACGACTCAATTACCTTGTATCCTGTGGGACAGTGAGTGACAACGTCTGCTTTACATCATGTCTCCTGCAGAACGATGACGGCAACATCTTAAAAATATTTTTGGAACTCCAATGCTAAACTCTTCAGTCCAAAGGTTGATGAGTTTAGGCCCTGAATGTTCCACATGCTAACTGATAGTGATTTCATGTTGCAAAAAGAAAGAATAGCACAGTCAGAAATACAGTAACTACTAAGTTGTTAAGAGTGTGATGAACAGGATAACAGCAAACAGTTGTTCTGTTATATATATATATATATACAGTGGGGCAAAAAAGTATTTAGTCAGCCACCAATTGTGCAAGTTCTCCCACTGAAAAAGATGAGAGAGGCCTGTAATTTTCATCATAGGTACTTATGACTTAATGAATTTATTTGCAAATTATGGTGGAAAAAAATCCCAGAACCACACGGGGGGACCTAGTGAATGACCTGCAGAGAGCTGGGACCAAAGTAACAAAGCCTACCATCAGTAACACACTACGCCGCCAGGGACTCAAATCCTGCAGTGCCAGACGTGTCCCCCTGCTTAAGCCAGTACATGTCCAGGCCCGTCTGAAGTTTGCTAGAGAGCATTTGGATGATCCAGAAGAAGATTGGGAGAATGTCATATGGTCAGATGAAACCAAAATAGAACTTTTTGATAAAAACTCAACTCGTCGTGTTAGGAGGAAAAAGAATGCTGAGTTGCATCCAAAGAACATCATACATACTGTGAAGCATGGGGGTGGAAACATCATGCTTTGGGGCTGTTTTTCTGCAAAGGGACCAGGACGACTGATCCGTGTAAAGGAAAGAATGAATGGGGCCATGTATCGTGAGATTTTGAGTGAAAACCATCAGCAAGGGCATTTAAGATGAAACGTGTCTGGGTCTTTCAGCATGACAATGATCCCAAATACACTGCCCGGGCAATGAAGGAGTGGCTTCGTAAGAAGCATTTCAATGTCCTGGAGGGGCCTAGCCAGTCTCCAGATCTCAACCCCATAGAAAATCTTTGGAGGAAGTTGAAAGTCCGGGTTGCCCAGCAACAGCCCCAAAACATCACTGCTCTAGAGGAGATCAGCATGGAGGAATGGGCCAAAATACCAGCAACAGTGTGTGAAAACCTTGTGAAGACTTACAGAAAACATTTGACCTCTGTCATTGCCAACAAAGGGTATATAACAAAGTATTGAGATAAACTTTTGTTATTGACCAAAAACTTATTTTCCACCATAATTTACAAATAAATTCATAATAAATCCTACAATGTCATTTTCTAGATTTTTTTTTCTCATTTTGTCTGTCATAGTTGAAGTGTACCTATGATGAAAATTACAGACCTCTCTCATCTTTTTAAGTGGGAGTACTTGCACAATTGGTGGCTGACTAAATACTTTTTTGCCCCACTGTATATATATATATAAATACTCACTGAACAAGTAAACCTTTAGTACAACAGGTGTGTGTGTGTGTGCGTGTAGTGCAGATGTACTGTTTAATCTCACTCAATCCTACAGGGTTCTCTTGTCCTCTGAGGACCTCCACATAGCTGCGCTGGTCCTGCTGTTGTGCCCGGGGGAGTGGAGGGGGGCCAGGTCTGGGCCAGGGGGGCTTCCTGTCTGGTCTGGTAGAGGTGGTGTTCTGGTGCAGGGTAGTAGGCTGGGCCCGGTCCAGTCTGGCTAAGCTGATGGAAGTGGTGATGCTCTGGTGGAGGGTAGGACCTGTGGGGTGCGCTGGGTCTGGTGGGGCGTTGAAGGGGCCTGGGGCTCCTTGGTGGTGCAGTGGTCTGGTAGGCTTCTCTGGGGGGGGTCCTCTGTCCAGTGCGGCATGGGGTGTTTGTCTACCAAGTGTCACACCCTTTAGAGACTTGGCAAACATTCCTACTGTCTGCTTCCTCAGGTAGGAGTGGTCGTGCAGATGCTCTGGGGTGATTGTTGGGTAGTGAGCAATGTACATATTCGGGAGTAGGCCACACCCTCTGACGTCAGCGTTAAGTTTATGAATGGTATGGGAATTAATGTCTTTGCGGGGTGGCAGAGTAGAGATGGTGATGTGGGAGTTGGGGAACCACTCAAAGGCCCTCTCTGCTACTCTGTTGACCAGGCTGCCTACTCTCTCCTGCTCCTCTCTCAGGTTGTTGGTGCCGCTGTGAATAATAATGTGGCCTGGTGTACCAAAGTCAGCCTGGGACTGGATGTGGAGTGCATGTTGTTGGACACCTTATGGTGCGGGAAGAGTTTGGCCACCTCAGTGGGTTTTACCAGAGTAGTGGGTGTACGGTGTGGGGCTTGGAAACAGGGCCTGTGTACGGGGGGGTGTCAGGGGGGCCCAGAAAGCTTCTCTCTGTAGTTGGTGTCCCCGCTTCCTTGTTGACTGGGGGTGTGAGTAAAGGGTGGTTGGTATGGGAAGGGGTTGTGGATGAGAGTGGGTCAGTGGGGGTGTTAGGGGTGGTGAAGGGCTGTAGCTTCTCTCTGGGTGTCACGGCCGTCAAAAGAAGTGGACCAAATTACAGAGTTGTGAACGTACAGTTTATTCTATTATAAAATGTCGCCAACAAAAAAACTAACGAAAGAAACAACCGTGAAGCTTACAGTGCCACAAACAAAGATAACTACCCACCCTGAAAAGAGGGAAAAATGGCTACTTAAGTATGATTCCCAATCAGAGACAACGATAGACAGCTGTCCCTGATTGAGAACCATACCCGGCCAAAACATAGAAATAAAGAAACCTAGAAAACAAAAAATAGAATGCCCACCCCACATCACACCCTGACCTAACCAAATAGAGAAATAAAACGGCTCTCTAAGGTCAGGGTGTGACACTGGGAGGCTCTACAATATGTTCTCTATGCTCTAACTCAAATCAAATCAAATGTATTTAAATAGCCCTTCGTACATCAGCTGATATCTCAAAGTGCTGTACAGAAACCCAGCCTAAAACCCCAAACAGCAAGCAATGCAGGTGTAGAAGCACGGTGGCTAGGAAAAACTCCCTAGAAAGGCCAAAACCTAAGAAGAAACCTAGAGAGGAACCAGGCTATGGGGGGTGGCCAGTCCTCTTCTGGCTGTGCTGGGTGGAGATTATAACAGAACATGGCCAAGATGTTCAAATGTTCATAAATGACCAGCATGGTCAAGTAATAATAATCACAGTAGTTGTCGAGGGTGCAGCAAGTCAGCACCTCAGGAGTAAATGTCAGTTGGCTTTTCATAGCCGATCATTAAGAGTATCTCTACCACTCCTGCTGTCTCTAGAGAGTTGAAAACAGCAGGTCTGGGACAGGTAGTACGTCCGGTGAACAGGTCAGGGTTCCATAGCCGCAGGCAGAACAGTTGAAACTGGAGCAGCAGCACGGCCAGGTGGACTGGGGACAGCAAGGAGTCATTATGCCAGGTAGTCCCGAGGCATGGTCCTAGGGCTCAGGTCCTCCGAGAGAAAGAGAGAATTAGAGAGAGCATACTTAAATTCACACAGGACACTGGATAAGACAGGAAAAGTACTCCAGATATAACAAACTGACCCTAGTCACCCGACACAAACTACTGCAGCATAAATACTGGAGGCTGAGACAGGAGGGGTCAGGAGACACTGTGGCCTCCTTTGCCATCTCCTCCTTTACTTGCACTGTTCTCTCCTCATGGTGGCCTTTACATCCTCAAGCGCTATGGTAAGGCTCTCTCTCAGCTCCTGGACAGAGTTCTTCATGTGGGTCCTGCACTGATTGATCTGGCCCTGAAGAAGCTCTGTGTCTGGGCTGGAGGTGGTGTAGCTGGGGGGCTGCTCCTTCAGCACAGTAACCCACACCTCTAACAGAGCCAACCTGTCTCTCAGCAGGCTGATGGTGGTGTGATCTTGGCTCTGGTGGTCGTAGGCAGGCAGGGGCAGGATAGACCTGTTGTGTGGGTCTGGGCTCCTGCAGCTGGAGAGCTTGAGGTGAGGGGAGAGGTCGGGGGTCATTTTTGGTTTCCGCTATCTTCCTTAGTGTGGAGAAGACCTTTCAAAAAATAGCTAAGTGCATTCTCACTGCCCTGGACCATGACAGTTCCGTTCTGGTACATGTTTACCGTCAGAAACCTGTTTCCCTTGTCCTTCTTGCTGTCCTCAAAAATGTGGATTTGTCTTCTCTTGCAGATGCCTTTCTTTGTCTTGCAGCTGAAATGCCTGGTTACAGCTGTATGCCAGGCAGTAGGGTGGTCTGTGTAAAATAACAGGTTTGTAACAGTCCTGTTGCATGAGCAGTCGGCAAACAAAGTTTCCAGGTTCTCCCTCAGAATTCTGTGTTTAAAATGGATTCTTTCCTTCTCTGATTTGATTTCTGCTGGAAATTATAAAAAAATAGGGGGAAAGTCACTCAGTCACTGCTGCTGGTGCTGCTAGCGCTGCCTCATTGGCCATGTTGATATGGTTACCACCAGCAAACAGTTGGAGCTAGACGGTAAGATAGCTGACACATATTTGGCTAGCTAGCGCGATTAAGATTGGTCTTTTAACTCACTCTCGTGTCAATCTTTTCCTCCTGTTATGATCTTCAGTTGTACAATTTGATTGCCTATACATTTTTTGCTAATTTAGTCTTGTTAATCTCACTCTTAACAACCAGAATGTTATAACAAGTCAGGAGCTGTTCTTCTGCATGACTTCTCTCATTCTCTCTCTGTCTCTCTCTCTAGTGAAAACATCAAACTATGACATATTTGAGATTCTTCAAAGTAGCCACCCTTTGCCTTGATGATAGCTTTGCACACTCTTGGCATTCTCTCAACCAGCTTCATGAGGTAGTGATCTGGAATGCATTGTTAAAATTTCATTTCTTCTTAATGCGTTTGAGCAAATCAGTTATGTTTTGACATGGTACGATTGGTTACAGAAGAAATCCCTATCTGGTAAAATACAACATCCATGTTATGATATAGCTCAAATAAGCATAGAGAAACGACAGTCCATCATTACTTTAAGACATGAAGGTCAGTAAATCCAGAACATTTTAAGAACTTTGAAAGTTTCTTCAAGTGCAGTCGCAAAAACCATCGATCGCTATGATGAAACTGGCTCACATGAGGATCGCCACAGGAAAGGAAGACCCGGAGTTACCTCTGCTACAGAGGATAAGATCCTTAGAGTTACCAGCCTCATAAATTGCAGCCCAAATCAATGCTTCACAGAGTTCAAGTAGCAGACACATCTCAACATCAACTGTTCAGAGGAAACTGCGTGAATCAGGCCTTCATGGTCAAATTGCTGCAAATAAACCACTACTAATGGACACCAATAAGAAAAAGAGACTTGCTTGGGTCAAGAAACACGAGCAATGGACATTAGACCAGTGGAAATCTGTCCTTCGTCTGATGAGTCCAAATTTGAGATTTTTGAGATTTTTGGTTCCAACCGCTGTCGTTGTGAGATGCAGAGTAGGTGAACGGATGATCTCCACATGTGTGGTTCCCACCGTGAAGCATGGACAAGGCGGTTTGATGGTGTGGGGGTGCTTTGCTGTGTAAGGGCTATTTGACCAGGGAGAGTGATGGATGCTGCATCAGTTGACATGACCTCCACAATCACCCGATCTCAACCCAATTTAGATGGTTTGGGATAAGTTGAACCGCGGAGTGAAGGAAATGTAGCCAACAAGTGCTCAGCATATATGGGAACTCCTTCAAGACTGTTGGAAGAGTATTCCTCATGAAGCTGGTTGAGAGAATGCCATATATATATATATATATATATATATATATATATATATATATATATATATATATATACATACATACATACATACATACATACATACATACATACATACATACATACATACATACATACATACATACATACATACATACATACATACATACATACATACATACATACATACATACATACATACATACATACATACATACATACATACATACATACATACATACATACATACATACATACTACCATTCCAAAGTTTGGGGTCACTTAGAAATGTCCTTGTTTTTGAAAGAAAAGCATGGTGACGAGGCGACTCTGGGATGCTAGCCTTCTAGGCAGAGTTGCAGAGAAAAAGCCATATCTCAGACTGAACAGATGGGCAAAATGGGTAAAATAACACAGACACTGGACAGAGGAACTCTGCCTAGAAGGCCAGGATCCCGGAGTCGCCTCTTCTCTGTTGACGTTGAGACTGGTGTTTTGTGGGTACTATTTAAAGAAGCTGCTAGTTGTGGACTTGTGAGACATCTGTTTCTCAAACTAGACACTAATGTACTTGTCCTCTTTTCAGTTGTGCACCGGGGCACCCCACTCCTCTTTCTATTCTGGTTTGAGCCAGTTTGCACTGTTCTATGAAGGGAATAGTACACAGCGTTGTATGAGATCTTCAGTTTCTTGGCAATTTCTATCATGGAATAGCCTTCATTTCTCAGAACAAGAGTAGACTGACGGGTTTCAGAAGAAAGTTATTTGTTGAGCCTGTAATCGAACCCACAAATGATGATGCTCCAGATACTCAACTAGTCTAAATAAGGCCAACTTTATTGCTTCTTTAATCAGGACAACAGTTTTCAGCTGTGCTAACATAACTGCAAAATGATTTTCTAACACAACGTTCCATTGGAACACATTGGTTGCTGATAATGGGTCTCTCTACGCCTATATAACTATTCCATCAAAAATCTGCAGTTTCCAGCTACAATAGGCATTTACAACATGAACAACGTCTACACTGTATTTCTGATCAATTTGATGCTATGGACAAAAAAAATCTCTTTTGAATGGTAGTGTACATCTGATTAAACATTGAATTTGTCCTTAATCGTATTAGCCCATAGAAACACATTGAATAACAGATTCAAACATGAACAAATTGTCAAAGATGAAATTAAAAGGAAGTATGTTTTGATAATAAAAAAATTGAAAAGTAATTTATCGAGGAATTACCCGTATGCCTCTTGATGTGGAAACGCACTACTCATCATCGGTTCGTTTGCAGTGGTCGGCTCCCTATTTGGCATTCATAGTGGAGGTGGACGCGTCCGAGGCTGGGATAGGAGCTGTGCTCTCTCAGGGCTCCGGTACGCCACCGAAGCTCCGCCCCTGTGCCTTCTTCTCGAAGAAGCTCAGCCCGGCGGAGCGAAAATATTACGTGGGGGACCGGGAGCTGTTGGCTGTCGTCAAGGCCATGAAGGCATGGAGACATTGGCTTGAGGTGGCTAGACACCCTTTTCTCATCTGGACTGACCACTGCAATCTGGAGTACATCCGGGCAGCGAGGAGACTGAACCCTCATCAGGCAAGGTGGGCCATGTTCTTTACCCGTTTTGTTTTCACCCTGTCCTACAGACCAGGTTCCCAGAACGTGAAGGCAAAATTATTTTCTAAAATGATTTTCGAACACAACGTTCCACTATCCCAACTGTATGACACAGAGGAGCGGCCCATGAATCCCACTCCCATACTCCCGGCCTCCTGCCTGATGGTGGTGGTAGTGCGGGAGCTGGACATTGAACAGGCATTACCTGCAGAGCCCAATCCCCTCCAGTAGGGTCGTCTGTACGTTCCGTCTACTGTCCGTGACCGGTTGATCTATTGGGCCCACACGTCAACCTCCTCTGGTCATCCTGCGATCGGTCGGACGGTGTTTGGTTGGGAAGCACTAGTGGCCTACCTTGGCCAAGGATGTGGGTTTATGTTTCCTCCTGCTCGGTGTGCGCCCAGTGTAAGGCTCCTAGGCACCTGCCCAGAGGGAAACTACCTTGGTCGCACCTGTCGGTGGATTCCCCCCCCCCCCACAGGGAAACACCACAATCCTGGTCGTTGTGGATTGGTTCTCTAAGTCCTGCTGTCTCCTCCCTCTGAGTAATGGGCGGGTGGGGAGAGTGAACCAGGATGTGGGCAGGTTTCTGCGGTCGTATTGCCAGGATCGGCCGGGGGAGTGGGCAGCGTTCGTGCCCTGGGACGAGTTGGCTCAGAACTCGCTCCGCCACTCATCCACTAACCTCTCCCCCTTCCAATGCGTACTGGGATACCAGCCGGTTCTGGTGCAGTGGCATCAGAGTCAGACCGAGGCTCCTGCGGTGGACGTCTGGTTCAGGCGTGTGGAGGAGACATGGGACGCAACCCATGTTCACCTCCAGCTGGCCATGCTGCACCAGAAAACCAGCGCAGACCGTCACCACAGTGAGGCCCCGGTGTTCGCACTGGGGGACCGGGTCTGGCTCTCGACCCTCCACCTGCCCCTCCACCTGCCCTGCCGGAAGCTGGGTCCGCGGTTTGTGGGGCCATTTAAAGTACTGAGGAGAGTGAACGAGGTTTGTTATAGGTTACAGCTCCCCCTGATTACCGTATTAACCCCTCGTTCCATGTGTCTCTCCTCAGGCCGGTGGTGGTTGGCTCGCTCCAGCAGTCTGAGGTGCGGGAGGTTCCTCTGCCCCTTGGATGGGACCCCTCGGTCTATACTGGATTCGAGGCGTCGGGCGAGGGGCCTTCAGTACCTCGTGGGGTGGGAGGGGTACGGTCCTTAGGAGAGGTGCTGGGTTCCGGTGGAGGAATTGTTGGACCCTTCAATGCTGCGGGAGTTCCACCGTCTCTGCCTGGATCGCCCTGCGCCTCGCCCTCCGGGTTGTCCCCAAGGCCGGCGTCGGTGCGCTGCTGGAACCGCGTGTCAAGGGGGGGTACTGTCACGACTTCCGCCGAAGTCGGGTCCTCTCCTTGTTCGGGCGGCGCTCGGCGGTCGGCCTTCCTGCCATCATCGATCCACTTTTCATTTTCCATGTGTTTTGTCTTGCTTTTCCTCACACCTGGTTTCAATTCCCTCAATTACTTGTTGTATATTTAACCCTCTGTTCCCCCCCATGTCTTTGTGTGGGATTGTTTATTGTAGTGCTTGTGCACGTACCCCGTGAGCTCACAACGGGTTATTTTTGTGCGTATTTATCTTCTTGTTCTGGATGCCGTTGGTTTTGCATAATAAATCTCCGGTTATCACCCAGTTCTGCTCTCCTGCACCTTCTCTGTTGCCAATTACGCACCCGCTGCAGTCATATTAGTGTGTAGCCCAAACCGCTCTTATGCTACAGACATTTTTTGGTGAGAAGAACGATTTTCTGTATGTGTTCTTGTCTGACAAACACCACTGTAGCTCAGCCACCTTCTATCACAGATATGGAAGACCAACATTGGTGTATGCGTTGGATTTAGACGCAGCCTATACAAAAACAGATATCTCTAGCTTAAACAGACGGATGTCATTTTATGTTATTATGCCTCGATCGGAGCATGGGGGGCCACAAACGGAGAAATAATTTTTTATACAAAAATATATATAATAATAAATATGCCCAGCTCATGAGGCCCATTGATGATGTGAGGCCTCTTTTGCCTCATGGTATATCCCCCACTGTACATTACCAACAATATAAATAAGATCAAATATTAGATAAATGATCAAATGTGTCGGTACCCTCATATTAAAGTGTTCTTAATCACAGGTCTTCAATCATTGAAGTGGTTTGATGTGTGAGGGACAAAGGCTACCCTGCTTCATTAGAAGCAGTTAAGTATGGAGAAATTAGCTTCTTATCTGAATCTCACTCAACCAGCACACACTGGAGTCTATAATGTATAGCTAATAGCTAATGAAAATACTGAACACTCTGAATGACCACCACTTTGAGACTGAATCACCTCCTCATGCCTCTACTATTCTCTTTAAGTGGTTTAAATTCAGTTATTCCAGTTGGTTTACAACTAGAACTGAAAATAATGTATGCGTTTGTCTTTCTGCTGAATATGCGGGTTGTGATATGCATTTCTACTCTCCTAGTGCAGAATCTTGTTGTAATGTAATCTCTTGTTTGCAGAGTCTGATTGTACTACATCCTACTGTAGAATCTTTACTTATGAATATGTTTTTTTTTTGCAGAGTCTGATGTGGCAAGTTTTGACGGCAGCGGCTGCTTGCTCTACAAGTTCAGCCCCAACCCAACACCAATTCGAACAGCCAAAGACAGTATCTCTCTGAAGTTCAAAACCCTGCAGAACTCTGGGACACTGATACACACAGAGGGACTACACGATCGCAGCCTCACGCTGGAGTTGCACAAAGGAACACTTTTACTCCACCTCAGAAAAGGTACAGTACTAATCACAGTACCATCCCATAATATCCTACAGCGTCTACTCTACTTTTTATGCGATGTATGGTTTTCACAGTTAGGCACGTGTTTAGTGCCGACTCAGCGGTTTCAGGAGATTAGCGTACTGTAGTAAAAACGATACATTGACTACTTAGTACGTACAGCACAGCAGAGCCGGAAAAGAACGTTTGAAGTGGGGCTGAACTTCAAGTGGGTACTGTGTTGTCTGGGAGCCAGCTTGTCGAAGGCATCGACATATGCTACACCTCTTAGCAGGACCATCTGTCTATTGCATACTACACCTCCCAGCTTGCCCTCCTCCCAGCCTTGCTCAGCCTAGCGCTCCACTAGGATAGAAGGAGGGCAGGAGAGACACCTCTCTCTCTGTCTCTACAGGGAGGTTAGTGCTTAGTGCAGATCTACTTTACTAAACTTTTACGGAGCGTACAAGACACACACACACGCACGCACAGAGCACATGGAGCACACAGAGCACATGGAGTACACAGAGCACATGGAGCACACAGAGCACATGGAGCACACAGAGCACATGGAGCACACATGGAGCACTGTAGTGCAGATGTACTGTCAGCACATTAAGCATGTCTAATACTCTGTTGGCCTACATAGGATTGTTGAGACAGTTAAGATAATTTAGGGGCACAACAATATACTTACTGAATTATTTAGGTCAGGATACCTTGTTGCTGGATATGGTAGTTTGCTGTATACTGTAGTTGGTTAGGATATCTAATCCCAAAACCCAATAAAGGGTCTTTTCAATGATGCTCTGTTATTCATTAGTAGTGGTAGACCTAAAAATTTAACTGGACAATCTTTTTCTGGAAAGACATGATTTTCAAAATAGAAGGATGGGGAAAAGAGAAAGCAAGTGGATCTGTGCCAAAAACAGAATAAAAGGTCAAAAACAATCATCGTAAATCAAACTACTTGAGAGGATCAAATTGCCTGCTGGACTAAATCAATCAAAATGGCCATAGGCTACAGTATCTATCATCGTGATTTATTTTTTTCAAATTCCATGTTACAGTGCATTGATGACTGAGGCCTAACTGAAGACGGTTGTGAGACCACAATCTATTTGAGTGACAAAGATGTTTGAGCATTTCATTTCTGGTGGAAGTAGATACTTACACACCTGGATAGGCAGGCACTCTTGTCTGAGCATAGTGTGGACATTTCAAAAGTCTGTTTGTAGGAGTTTATACCCATTTGTGATTTAACATTTATTTGACCAGGTTTTCCCCATCGAGGTCAAAATACCTCCTCCATATATCTCTTCCAACAACAGCTTATAGGCACTCCCTCTAGGCAGTTCTAAGTTAGGTTCACTCTCTAGAGCAGGGCAAAGGCCGGCCCAGAGGCCGTATGCGGCGACCTGATTCAAAAAGAATTTGCGATTAGTCAAGTTTTGAAAGACATATTTTGTTATTCAAACTAAAAGCCCAATGAATACTGGCCTTTGTGTAATGATTGAACTCCCACCGCTTGTGGGACATTTATTTTGAAGGCACGTATAAATAACAACTGCACGAGGACAGACAGTGACTGACAGGCTGACGCACACGTCAAAGTTACAAATGGCGGCTAGCTAGAATTTGTGCAAAGGATTTCAAAGAAAAGGAAAGTAGACAATGAATGTAGGGTGTCCCAGAAAGAGTGGACATCAACAATATTTATTTATTGAGGTATCAGGGAAAGCTCTGTGCCTAGTGTGCAAAGAGAGCATCTCTGTCTTGAAAGACTACAACTTGTCAAGGCACTTCCAGATGAAGTGTGCAGAGAGATATAGGAATAGGTCTTCTGAGCTGGGGGCAAGTGGATCGAAAGAGTTGCTTTCTCAGTTGCAAAAGCAGCAAGGACTTTTCACAAAACTGCATTCAGCAAACAACGGAATTGTGAGAGCTCGCTATGTACCACAAAACTGCTAAACATAGCAAGCCATTCGCTGAGGGTGAATTCATTAAAGAATGTTTAATTGACTCTGCAGCAATACTTTGCCCTGACAAGAAAGAGCTGTTTGAAAATGTTTCCCTGTCAGGACTAATATTGACACGGCGTGCTGAGGACATTGCAGAGAATATGGAACAACAGTTGAAAGACAAGATAAAGGATTTCACCTATTTCTCCTGGGCCCTGGATGAGAGCAGTGATGCACGTGACCCGGTGCAGTGGTTGATATTATTACGAGGCATAACCCCAGAGACTTTGAAATTACAGAGGAGCTTGCCTCAGTGCAGTCAATGAAATCGGGAAATATTTGTTGGAGGAGGTTAATAAGTCTGTGGCAAAGCTGGAACTGAGTTTTGAAAAGTTATCCAGTGTGACCACTGATAGCTGCCCAAACTTAACAGGAAAAAACATTGGCTTTTTGAAAAGGATACAAGATCAAGTAGCTGAGTTGAACCCAGATCAGAAAATTATTTTCCTGCAATGCATTATTCATTAGGAGGTGCTCTGTTAATGTGTTCTGAAAATAAGCCATGTTGTGGATACAAAACTAAAGTGATACACTTCATAAGAGCAAAATCTTTAAACCACAGGCAGTTTGTCTCACAGTTTGAAGAGACAGAGTCGGGTGATGCAGATCTCCCCTACCACACAAACACGAGATGGCTGAGTTTGGGGAAGGTGCTTAAAAAGGGTGTGGGACCTGAAGTCGGAGATTGCTGAGTTTTTGCTAATGAAAGGAAAATATGTGGATTTCCCTCAACTGCAAGATAAAGAATGGTTGTCTGATTTTGCCTTCCCAGTGGACATCATGTCCCTCATGAATGAACTGAATTACAAACTACAAGGGAAGGGTCTTTTTGCACATCAGATGTACAACCTTGTCAAAGCCTTTAAGGGAAATTTACCTGCAACTTGAGCTTATCGATCTTCAGTCTCATACAGTGATTGGAGAACTATTGGAGAACTATTCGAAACAGTGTCTCTGACGAGGTTCTATGCATCTCTTGATGACTTTCCAAAGATTAGGAGTCATGCTCAGAAGATGTTTGTACTGTTTGGGTCAACCTACGTATGTGAACAGACATGTTCAGTGATGAAATATAAGAAGTCAAGGCGCAGATCACCTCTTACTGACTCTCACCTCTCAGCAATCCTGCGCATAGCGACGTCAGAAACTATACCTGACTTCACTGCTCTAGTCAATGCCCATCAGAGACTTCACTCCTCACACTGATTGAGAAGTTTAAATGTAATGTTGAGCTCTCTCTCTCTCTCTTGTGTTTTTGTGCATACCCGTTAATAAGAGTTCTGTCCATGGTGCTGAATGCACAGTGTACTTTTCCCTCTGTGTAGTTCATTGCATGTTAAATAATGAAAATACCTACCAAAAGGAGAACACCGATGTGGTTTATTTCTGTGCTTGTTAAAAAGTAAAATAAGTAGCCTATCTGGACGTGATTTCCAGTAGATATATCTGTCAACACAGTCATACACATGATGTATACTCCTGTAATATGATTCTGGCCCGCGATGGCAAAAAATATATTCTAATGTGGTCCTCCATGGAAAATAATTGCCCAGGCCTGCTCTAGAGCCTAGAGTCTACGTATTGCCTTTTCTGTTCTATCTTAGAGCCCTGCCACCTGCTCGCCCCCAGACACCTCTCCAACAAACTGAATTCAAACTGAATTCCCTCAACAGCAGTTTCATTTCCCCTGCAATCGCTGTTTTCCTCTCCACCCTGTGATTGAATCGAGCTGATTGTCAACGTGCTGACAGTAAACCGCAGTTCAGCTCTGTCATTTGAAAGGAGAAAATGAAAACCATCCGTTGTTTATGACGACATGTTATTCTGCTTATCCTGACATGGACCGGCGCTGACAAAAGCAATGCGTCTCCGACTCAATCAAAGTGCTTGTCTGAAACGCACTCCATCTCCGTATTTGACGTCACTTCACTGTTTTCCTCTTTCCCTCGTCATTCATCAGGCTTTTTCACATTTTTATCCCAATCCTCACCCCTCTCTCCCTCCCCCTCTCTCTCTTTCCAATTTGCTTCTCATGCAGTAATTTGCCATTTGCAGTTGTATCCTCTCTGTCTGCTCTGTCTGTCTCTGCTACTCTTCCTCTCCGTGCCACCCCACCCCCTGACATGAATGTAACGTTGTGTCTATTTCATCCGTGTGCTGCTTCCTCTGCTTGATATCAATCAATGCTGGGTCAAATTGGCACGATCTCTTGAAATACAGCATGATTTCATTTGACACAGGTGCTCTCTTCTGTCCTCTGTCTGTCTGCCTGTCTCTCTCTGGGCCTTGCAGTTTGTAGACTGTGTAATTTAGGTCAGTACCTCTGACTGTGTGTTAGCCCTGAAGCTATGGTGCAAACAGCCCTTTTACAGCGTTAAATCCTGAAATGAAACAGTCCCAATACAGGAAAGCATTGAGATTGAGTCCTCTATACAGGATGGTAAAAGTGCCTTGAAAGCATCAGGCATCCAATATGCCATTAGTAACTGGAGCATACTGTACCTCTCGTACCCACAACGCTGATGTATGTCACAATATTACAATAACAATGTAGAGGAGACGGAGATGGTTATCTGGGGGATTGTCCTCTCCTCTCTCTACTACAATAACGGGTGTCATTCCCCTGTCAAGACGCTTTCTCTGCACAGTTTCTGTTATCGTGATGGCTAGCTTGAAGTGAAACGCTAGTCGCCTTGTGGTGTCCCCCAAATGGCACCCTATTCCCTATAGTGCACACTGCCCAATGGGCGCTGGTCAAAAGTAGTGCACTCAATAGGGGATAGGATGCCATTTGAGACGCGCTGCCCCGTGTTCTTTCTCTTTGAGGTAATCAGTGAGTGCCGTTTGTCAGAGTAGTTTTCACCACAAAGGGCCTTGTCATGGCTGTGTGAGGTAGTGTGAGGAGGGATGGCAGGCCATTCTTTCTCCATCCACTCCTCAGTGGATTGGGAGAGGAGAGATTTACAGTGCTGTAGGGGCACACTGCACTTTAAAGCTGTTACTAAACTGGCTCTGGCAGAAACCTGCATGGAGAACTTGTAGAAAACATGTGCTACTGCTATAGCACCAATTTCATCTGCTCTGTGAGTTACATTCAAACGCACGCTCAAACAAACACATGTTCACACTCTACAGCTTCATTGTGAAATTTCATAAACCCCTACATACCAGTTGTTGAGGAAAACAACCAAACCACTCTCGCGCCTTACATCATGCCCATACAGACATCAAAACACTCAAATACAGTATCCATGTACGAGTGCACACATACACACAGTGTCAACGAAGCTCTGGAAAAGGCTTTTCATGAGTCAACACTGTGCAGCCAACATGAACCAAGGCTGCAGTGCTCACATTGAAAAACATAGGCAGTTCCACGACCAAGGCACAGACAGACAGTCACAGGCTGTTTGCATCCACTTCGCAGCCCGTGCGTGAAAATGAATGAAACGAATGGGCTTGCCAAGATTTATGTCCAGTATCCAAAACCATTCCATTTCCTTTGTAGTTTACATTCATCAAAATGTCGGTTTATATTGTGCCCCACTGGCTCATATTTCATCCCAAATCTTAACTGTCATCTGTAATATTTATTGGATGCAAATATACGAGGGTCATTGTGACCTGCTCCAGTGCATTCTGGATGTGGGGTGGTGATTGTATCCAACAGAGTTACAAATATGTCAGCCGTAAATATTGTAAGGGTACTGTAAATGCGTAGAGGTATATTAAGCGTTGTTTTGTGAACTAAAATCTAAAAGTGTTTTGCTCTGGCCAATTTGAGGAGTCTTTGGTACATTATTGGACTAGCCTATACTCCAAAATGAAACACATTTGAGTAATCCCCTTTGAGTGTGGACTGCCTTATTATGCATACTGGATAGATTGGTTACCTTGTGTTAGATAAACAAAATGTCTATCCACCAGTCTGGGACAGAATGTACAGCTCTAGGTCACGTGTCAAACTCATTCCACCGAGGGCCGGCAGGTTTTTGCACTTGTACTTGATTGATTAGTTAAGGTCACTAATTAGTGAGGAATTCCCCTCGCCAAGTTGTCTAGGTCTTAATTGAAAGGAAAAAGCAAAAACCTGCAGAAACACAGCCCTCTGTGGAATGAGTTTGAGATTTCAGGTATCCCAAATGAAGCACTGGGTAGCAGCAGGAACAGGGTTGGAGAGCCCATGGCACATGGAGTTTGAGCGGAATATCACCTGTCGCTTATCGAGAGCATGCTCCTCAAACAGTGGTTGATGCATGGAGTGAAATAAGTGTTTTTATATTCATTTCTCAGCTGCTCATTTATCAAGCACATGCTCCGCTATAAAACCGAAGTAGCCTACCCGGCATCATTGAAAAACGGACCGGGAAAGTGTGCTCCACCCATTCCCTATTCGAGTACAGATGACATGTCATTTTGTTCCCCCTTGTCTCTGTTCTTGCTCATTTGATAGTGAGACTTTCTAAATTTAAACTAATTTGACATATTACTGAAGACAATATTACATTGAGAATAGTCTGAAGGATGAAAATATGTTGACGAGAGAGTGGACAGCTGTGGAGCCTGAGGCTGCTGAGGGACACAGCTTGTTTTGTTGTTGTTGATTTTCTCAAATGATCGCTAGCCTATAGTCGGATGATGCAGTCCATATATGTTTGGAATTCTAAGGTTTGTATCAACTAAAGCTGCTAAATATCCCTAAATCTAGTATTTATGACCTGTTTCAAATTATCACTTTTATGTTCAACATAGCCACCATATATGCAAACTCACTCTGGAATGGGGAAAAATATCCTTTTTATTTTATTCAGCTATGTTAAATTCTATTCTTCTTACTATAAAATCATATAATATAAAATGTATAAGCATATCTTGTCAGCTAAATGAACAAGCCTACATCCTATGGAATGGAACATAGCCAGATAACATACAGTAGGCCAACTCATATTTTGTTCATCTGAACAGGGGTGCAACTTTCACTGGGGATGGGGGGACATGTCCCCCCCACATTCTGAAATTGCATTTTTGTCCCCCCCCCAGTTTTATCAGTGGAACTGTGTGCTTTAAGACCATGCGGATGCCTCCAATTGGTCGGGTAGGCTGTCTGGAGTGTTTATCCTTAAAAAAAAAAAAAAAAAAATTATATCAATGTAATTGTCTGCATAATTTCCAATCCCACATATATCTCACGCCCTGATCTGTTTCACCTGTCCTTGTGATTGTCTCCACCCTCTCCAGGTGTTGCTTATTTTCCCCAGTGTATTTATCCCTGTGTTTTCTGTCTCTCTGTGCCAGTTCGTCTTGTATGTTTCCAAGTCAACCAGCGTTTTTGCCGTTCTCCTGCTTTTTGCATTCTCCTTTTTCTAGTCCTCCCGGTTTTGACCCTTGCCTGTTTCTGGACTCTGTACCCGCCTGCCTGACCATTCTGCCTGCCTTGACCACGAGCCTGTCTGCCACTCTGTACCTCCTGGAATCTGATCTGGTTTTGACCTTTTTGTCTGTCTACGACCATTCTCCTGCCTACGCCTTTGGATTAATAAACATTGTAAGACTCCAACTATCTGCCTTCTGTGCCTGTATTTGGATCTCGCCCTTTTGTAAATCTATATATTATTTAAAATATATTTTCCTTAGTTATCGTCCCCTAATCCTAGCTCAGTGTCTGCTGTATCCCCCATATAATGTAAATATATTTTAGTTTATTATTTCCCCTAACCCTACCACCCCTCCCCTAACCCTACCACCCCTCCCCCCCTAACCCTACCACCCCTCCCCTCCCCTAACCCTACCACCCCTCCCCTAACCCTACCACCCCTCCCCTAACCCTACTACCCCTCCCCTAACCCTTCCACCCCTCCCCTAACCCTACTACCCGTCCCCTAACCCTACCACCCCTCCCCTAACCCTACTACCCCTCCCCTAATTGGAGTAAATGAATGGATAAACAATTCTTAGGCTTCTACATCCAGCTTATACATACTCTATACATTTTACAGACAGGATATTTTACATTAGTTATCTTTTGTTTTTAGTCCCGGCCTTCATCATCTGGTTTAAACATCTCTAGAGACTATATCTCTCTCATCATTACTCAATGCCTAGGTTTACCTCCAATGTACTCACATCCTACCATGCCTTTGTCTGTACACTATGCCTTGAATCTATGCTATCGTGCCCAGAAGCCTGCTCTTTTTACTCTCTGTTCCGAACGTGTTAGATGGCCAGTTCGTATAGCCTTTAGCCGTACCCTTATCCTACTTCTCCTCTGATCCTCTGGTGATGTGGAGGTTAATCCAGGTCCTGCAGTGCCTAGCTCCACTCCCACCCCCCAGGTGCTCTCATTTGTTGACTTATGTAACTGTAAAAGCCTTGGTTTCATGCATGTTAACATTAGAAGCCTACTCCCTAAGTTTGTTTTACTCACTGCTTTAGCACACTCTGCCAACCCAGATGTCTTAGCTGTCTCTTATCCTGGCTTAGGAAAACCACCAAAAACCCTGAAATCCCCATCGCTGACTATAACATTTTCCGCCAAGATAGAACTGCCAAAGGGGGCGGTGTTGCAATTTACTGCAAAGATTGCCTGCAGAGTTTTGTATTACTAAGTCTGTATCCAAACAATTTGAGCTTCTACTTCTAAAAATGCACCTTTCCAGAAACAAGTCTCTCACTGTTGCCGCTTGCTATAGACCTCCCTCTGCCCCCAGCTGTGCCCTCGATACCATATGTGAATTGATTTCCCCATCTATCTTCTGAGCTCGTGCTATTAGGTGACCTAAACTTGGACATGCTTAACACCCCGGCCATCCTACAATCTAAGCTTGATGCCCTCAATCTCACACAAATTATCAATGAACCTACCAGGTACAACCCCAAATCAGTAAACACCAGCACCCTTATAGATGTCATCCTAACTAACTCACCCTCCAAATACACCTCTGCTGTTTTCAATCAAGATCTCAGTGATCACTGCCTCATTGCCTGCATCCGTAATGGGTCTGCAACCAAACGACCACCCCTCATCACTGTCAAACGCTTCCTGAAACACTTCTGCGAGCAGGCCTTTCTAATCGACCTGGCCGGGGTATCCTGGAATGACATTGACCTCATCCCGTCAGTAGATGATGCCTGGCTATTCTTTAAAAGTGCCTTCCTTACAATCTTAAATAAGCATGCCCCTCTCAATAAGCATGCCCCTCTCACTCCAGACCTGTCTGCCCTCATCGAATAGCCCCGGTGATGTGCAAATTTTCAGGGAAGTTAGGAACAAATATACACAGGCAGTTAGAAAAGCTAAGGCAAGCTTTTTCAAACAGAAATTTGCATCCTGTAGTACTAACTCAAAAACGTTCTGGGACACTGTATTATAGTCCATGGAGAATAAGAGCACCTCCTCCCAGCTGCACACTGCTCTAAGGCTAGGAAACACTGTCACCACCGATAAATCCACTATAATTGAGAATTTCAATAAGCATTTCTCTACGGCTGGCCATGCTTTCCACATGGCTACCCCTACCCCGGTCAAATGCCCGGCACCCTCCACAGCAACTCGCCAAAGCCCCCACCATTTCTCCTTTACCCAAATCCAGATAGCTGATGTTCTGAAAGAGCTGCAAAATCTGGACCCCTACAAATCAGCCGGGCTAGACAATCTGGACCCTCTCTTTCTACACTTATCTGCCGAAATTGTTGCAACCCCTATTACTAGCTTGTTCCACTCTCTTTCGTATCGTCTGAGATTCCCAAAAATTGCAAAGCTGCCGCGGTAATCCCCCTCTTCAAAGGGGGTGGCACTTTAGACCCAAACTGCTACAGACCTATATCTATCCTACCCTGTCTTTCTAAGGTCTTCAAAAGCCAAGTTAACAAACAGATTACTGACCATTTCGAATCCCACCATACCTTCTCCGCTATGCAATCTGGTTTCAGAGCTGGTCATGGGTGCACCTCAGCCACGCTCAAGGTTCTAAATGATATCATATCTGCCATCGATAAGAGACATTACTGTGCAGCCGTATTCATCGACCTGGCCAAGGCTTTCGACTCTGTCAATCACAACATTCTTATTGGCAGACTCAAAAGCCTTGGTTTCTCAAATGATTGCCTCACCTGGTTTACCAACTACTTCTCTGATAGAGTTCAGTGTGTCAAATCAGAGGGCCTGTTGTCTGGACCTCTGACAGTGTCTATGGGTGTGCCACAGGGTTCAATTCTCGGGCCGGCTCTCTTTCCTGTATACATCAATGATGTTGCTTTTGCTGCTGGTGATTCTCTGATCCACCTCTACGCAGACGACACCATTCTGTATCCTTCTGGCCCCTCCTTGGACACTGTGTTAACTAACCTGCTGACGAGCTACAATACCATACAACTCTCCTTCCATGGCGTCCAACTGCTCTTAAACACAAGTAAAACAAGTACTAACTAATGCATGCTATTCAATCGTTCACTGCCCGCACCTGCTCGCCCGTCCAGCATCACTACTCTGGACGGCTCTGATTTAGAATACGTGGACAACTACAAATACCTGGGTGTCTGGTTAGACTGTAAACTCTCCTTCCAGACTCTCCAATCCAAAATTAAATCTAGAATTGGCTTCCTATATCGCAACAAAGCATCCTTCACTCATGCTGCCAAACATACCCTCATAAAACTGACCATCCTACCGATCCTCGACTTTGGTGATGTCATCTATAAAATAGCCTCCAACACTCTACTCAACAAACTGGATGCAGTCTATCACAGTGCCATCCGTTTTGTCACCAAAGCCCCATACACTACCCACCATTGCGACCAGTACGCTCTCGTTTGTTGGTCCTCGCTTCATACTCGTCACCAAACCCACTGGCTACAGGTTATCTACAAGTCTCTGCTAGGTAAAGCCCCGCCTTATCTCAGCTCACTGGTCACCATAGCAGCACCCACTCGTAGCAGCACTCCATCTGGTATATCTCACTGGTCACCCCAAAATCCAATTCCTCCTTTGGTCATCTTTCCTCCCAGTTCTCTGCTGCCCATGACTGGAACGAATTGCAAAAATCTCTGGAAGCTGGAGACCCACATCTCCCTCACTAGCTTTAAGCACCAGCTGTCAGAGCAGCTTACAGATCACTGCACCTGTACATAGCCCATCTGTAAACAGCCCATCTATCTACCTACCTCATCCCCATACTGGTATTTATTTATTTATTTTGCTCCTTTGTACCCCAGTATATCTACTTGCACATTCATCTTCTGCCGATCTACCATTCCAGTGTTTAATTGCTATATTGTAATTACTTTGCCACCATGGCCTATTTATTTCCTTAACTTACCTCGTTTGCACTCACTGTATATAGACTTTTTGTTTTCTTTTGTTCTACTGTATTATTGACTGTATGTTTTGTTTATTCCATGTGTAACTCTGTGTTGTTGTATGTGTCGAATTGCTACGCTTTATCTTGGCCAGGTCGCAGTTGCAAATGAGAACTTGTTCTCAACTTGCCTACCTGGTTAAATAAAGGTGAAATTAAAAAATACCCTCAACCCCTCCCATCTATCTCTGAAGACCATCCAGTTTTGATCAGTTTTCTATCTGCCATATATTTTTCCACTGTGTTGTGACGTGTCACAACAATTCTGCACCTTTCTATTCTCATAGTTTCTACTGATTGTAAATTAAAGAGACAACATTTTGCTAAGAGTATTATATTATTGATCAATTGACTTTGACTTTTCAAATCACCCAGCATTCCTGAACCTGCGACCTTTTGGGAAGTACCAAAATAAGTGCTCTATTGATTCTGCAGAGCTGCGATGGTTGTATCCTTCATGTATTCTATTGGTTGCAAGAATTGGTTCTATTGGTTGCAAGAATTTTGTATAATTAAAGTGAAAAATTATAAGTTTTGAATTCGGCGTGCTTTTGTGGTACATCGAAAATCTATTCCCAAACTATTTTGCAACCTGTATGGTACAGCTGTCAATTTTTTGGTCCTTAAATAAAACTGGTATGCTTTTTTATTTTTCATAAATTTTCGATAGCCAATTTTTGTATTTAATACAGGGCCGACAGACAAGTTCCTTACCTTTTTCCCCTTTCCACTTGCCTCCTCCATTTTTGCGGTAATGCTGCCATCAGTTGGTTGTAATTTTGAGACCGGCAGACTTTTTTTTGAGACCCGCAGTCTATAAACCTAAGTCAGAGCAATTATATGGCAACAAGCCTTGCCCTCATCATTCTTAATGACTTTAACCTTTCTGTCAATGATACATGTAGACCAGAGGAGGCTGGTGGGAGGACCCCATCCTCCTATAGCTCCTTCCACCAGCATCTGATGTAGACCTGCAGGATTATTTTCCTGCTGTAGCAAACTGTATCTAATTAAGATCCTACATCTGAATTTGAGCCAATTTGCTACAGCAGGAACATAATCATGCAGCAACAGGAAATTTGAATTATTATGTGGATTATAATTAATGGACATTTGTGTAGGTGTTTATACATTTTTAGTTGGGGCAAATCAAGTCTGACATTTCTAAGTGGAAATTACAAACTTTAGAAGCCTTTTTGAAACACAAACACACTACAAGTTTGCATTTCCTGCTTTGCAGGACCATTCTCACCAACAAAATATCAAATTAAGATCCTACATCTCCAGATATTATTATTTATTGCCCTAATTGGTAATCTGATTTAAAGTTGCAGCAAACGACGGTAACATAATTGCATAAATACAATTAAATTATGCTCTTTTCAGGCTGTCCCCCTGAGTATTCCAGTTTATTCTCCAGCAAATATAATGACATTAAATAACCAGATCTTTCAGACACAAAGCATTCGCTACCCCATCAACGGAGAGTTATGGCTTTTATGGTTGCCTCTTTAAATAAGAGCTCTGCATTTCCTTGGTCAACAGCAGACATATACAGGTAACTGATAAAATAATGGAAACAATTGAGTAAATGAGGGATACAAAGTATATTGAATGCATGTGCTTCCACACAGGTGTGGTTCCTGAGTTGATTAAGCAATTAACATCCCATTATGCTTAGGGTTATTATTTTGGCCATTATTTTGGCTACCATGGCTATGCCCCCATAGGATGACAATGCCCCCATCCACAGGACACGAGTGGTACCCGAATGATTTGATGAGCAGGAAAACGATTTTAACCAATAAAACAATTTAACCCTTACGGGACATTCTGGAGCAGTGCCCGAGAAAGCGTTTTCCCATCAACAAAATTAATTCTGGAATTTCTCTTCGAAAAATGGTTTCTCATCCCCCCAATAGAGTTCCAGACACTTGTAGAATCTATGCCAAGGTGCATTTAAGCTTTTTTGGCTTGTGGGGGCCCAACACCCTATTAAGACACTTTATGTTGATGTTTCCTTTATTTTGGCACCTACCTGAACATAAAAAAGGCTGTTTTCAGATGGCCGTCTCAACAAATGACTGTGTAGAATATATCATTTGTAGAAAGATGCTGTACCTTGCTGTGTGCTCGTTGTCATCTATTTTTCTATTTCTATTCCCAAAATGTCTTCTTTAACATCACTGTAACCGAGCAGATGTTCACCAGCATGGTTTATTTAAATGTTGTGTCTCAAATGGGTCTTGGTCAAAAGGGTACCATTTGGGATGTATCCTGGGTTTTGAAAGTCCTGTTTATAACAGCACTGCTCTTAATTACAAAGTTATCCGTGCTTAGATCTTGACACTGTGAGATAGCGACAACCTCGTCCAATCTTACCCTCTGAAAGATTGATCACGAGGAGAGTTGTTAAAGTTTGACACCAGAGCAAAATAATGTGTTTTTAAGACTCTAACTCTGCCACGAGACTCCTCCCTCACATCTGCTCATGGGGATTATTGTGGGCCTTAGAGCACCCTACTCCCTTTGTACAGTAGTGCACTACTTTTGACCAGAGCTCTATTGGCCCTGGTCAAAAGTAATGCTCTAAATAGTCAATAGGGCTATTTGGGAGGCACCCTAGGTATAGGCCACACTGCCTTGGTGACGGAATAAGTTTGCAGCTCAGTTAATCAATACCAATAAACTGATATTTATTTGTTTGTGAGGCTCGCCCTCAAAACCTCTTCATCGTGCCCCATCCCCATCTCTTCTCAACTAATCTGACATCATACAAATAACATCTACATAATTAATGTGTTAAAGTGACACACATTCGTAATTTCCAGAGGTCCGTGCAGCATGCAATCTCTGTTAATGATGTTGTTGCCTCTGTTTGATTCTCAAATGCACCCTATTCCTTATGCAGAGCACGTGTTTTATGGGCTCTGGTCAAAATTAGTGCACTGTGTAGGGACTAGGGCGCACACAAATCTCCTGTCTGAGGTTCAATTAACTGTCTATTGTAGTTTAAAACATTGAAACACTGAGCAGTCAAGATCTTTGCACTATTCAACTGTTTTTCCCTGAGTCACTTCGGTTGACTGCTTGGAAGTCATGTTGCTTGATAGATTGAGTAGTTGACTGGCGCCTCTCTTACTGCTATTTGTATCTCTTGAATATTTCAGTATGTGGTGACCTAAACACTGAAAACCAGTTGTTGCTTGTGGCACTTTACCTGGGAGGGCGAGCTCATATTAATAGCTGGAATGGTATCAAACACATCAAAAACATGGGTTCCATGTGTACGATACCATTCTGTTTGTTCCATTCCAGTCATAACTATGAACCATCCTCCCCTCACCAGCCTCCACTGCTGGAAACATCCCTTCTTCTAGCATTGCTTGTCCTAGAAAGGAGAACACTTTCACTTCTACCAGACTCTGTGTTGTATTCTAGGTAAAGGTGCCTCTCCTGGTCCTGAGAGCCACACGGTCGTGTCACTGGGTAGTCTTCTAGATGACCTGCACTGGCACCATGTAGCCATCGAGCGTGTTAGCGGCCATGTCAACTTCACTGTGGATAAAAGCACTCAGCAGATCCAGGTCCCTGCAGAACTCAGTCCTTTTGAGATAAACGAGGTGTGTTGTATGTGATCTGTTCCTCAAATCATTCCACACACACACACACACACACACACAGCCATTCCTGCGTTCTCTCATGCTTTCCCAAATAGCATGCTCCATTTGACTGCAACAGATGTGCTCACAGATACTGTACAACGTACACACACAGGAGACACACACAGGAGACACACACACAAACAATAAAACCTATATGTAATAGAGTTATAGCTTTCTATAACGGATGTCTAATAGCCACTGAATTCCCTACAAGAGTGATTCATCCAAGGCCGTACAAAATAATATTCTAATCAATAACAGTCAAATTACCAAATTGCCCTCAAGTGGCCTCATGGGAGAAATGTTAACATTTTTCATAATTTCATTCATACATTTGTATTTTATCTTTATGCCTAAAATCCACTATTTCTATGTCAAACAGTTTTGTTATATTTGTCTTCTGTGATGTATAAAAAGTGTAATATTGGGATGAATTCAAACTCAAAGTTGAGTACATTTCAGGTCTATCTGACATGGTGTCTTCCTTCTTTAAGCCCATAACCATGTGTGTGAGGTGTCGATTTTTGTTTCAAAGTAGATTTGTTTAAGACTACCAAGAAACACTCTGTGTGCACCTGATTTAGCCCATTTCAGTTAAAGGTTAACCCGACCTCCATGTAATATTTCTAGACTGTTTTCAATAAATGGGAGTTGGAAATCATTTTCTATTGAAATTGAAACACAATTCACTTCTGGTCATAGTCTATGTAAGACCTACTGAGACAGTTATGTGTACAGTGCCATTGTTGACCCTACCTAAATACACAACATCTGATCATTACTTCACTTTACTTTAATGTGATAGTGACTTACTTTACTTGGCCTTTTATTACTTCCTAAATATCGGTCATTGATGAACCACTTCCAATCCTATTCTATCACCACTAGTTCAAGCATGTTCCTATGTCATAGTTGCTTGTCATGATAATGTAGGTAAGAACATTTTAGAATGTTAACATTGGCTGGATGTTCTTTCACAAGATAAGCTTTGGTGGCGTCCAGTGCCATGGAACACAGATGGTTCTGTCCAGGAGGAACTTCCATGGGTGTCTTGAGAACCTTCTCTGGAATGAGGTGAACGTCAATGATCTGGCCAAGCAGCGCCAGAAGGTCTCCATCACGGTATGTTACCTCAGCCTTGGTCGTATAGTGCAGTGTTTCCCAACTCCAGTCCTCCAGTAACCCCAACAGCACACATTTTTGTTATAGCCCCGGAGAAGCACACCTGATTCAATTTGTCAACTAATCATCAAGCTCTCATTGAGTTTCTCTGGGGCTACAACAAAAATGTGTGCTGTTGGAGGCTCTGGTATAGTACACATCGGAAAAAGTTTTCAGGTAGTTCCTTCCCGTTTAAAATCGTTTTCATCTGTTTGGTGTTTAGAGAATACGACCCTGGGGAACTTTGGATGGCTTGTACTGTGCGTATCCTCCGACCTGGTTTCAAGTAGTATTTGTTTTCTTTCAAATACAGTAGTTGACCTTGATTGAGTTTGACTGGCTGTGACAATAGAACAAGTGGAATAGTCCAAAACTGCAAATGTATTTAAAAAAGAACAGATATTTGAGTCCAGGTCAGTTTCTGTGTGGTGATGTGTATATTGAGCTGTATTTTTTGGAGTTGCATTGGAAAATAAGAAACATCCTCTACTGTTTGAGGTTTGGAAGGTGTTTGCACCCTGCTTTAACCTGACAAAGAGTTGTGTATATATACGGGACAGCTGTTGTAGTCAACACTAGGGCTGCACCCCCCAAGAAAGCTAACCGCTGACTGATGACGAGACGGTCAGGCATTTTTGCGGTTGAGTCTATTTCTGCCATAACATGGACTCTTAACAACATGAAGAAACTCTGTTACTTTCTGAAACAAGTCTTTGGTTTCTCCCACAATGCAGTAGTACACAGAAATAGAATTATTAAAACTGACTTGGAACCTCTAACCCTGACAATGTGACTGGTAAACTCATGGGTACACTCACAATGGCTGCCTGGTATTGTGATGAAAACATGTCCATGGTCGTGTATAATGTTTTTTTTTCCAAATGATGTTAATTGATGCATTGAATTAGGATTTAGAATACTTACATTTTATCTCACCTTTATTTGATCTCATGCGGAGACCAATGTTTATTTAACAGGTGAGCCCTGAATGACATAAATGACCGAAATTAAACACATCAAAAATGAAAGCAGAAAGGAAAAACACGGTCATAAAAAAACAATAATAAGGTCCTTAGTCAGCGTTCTGCCCTAGAGGCACCAGAACATCAAGTTTAACAATAATAAGGTCCTTAGTCAGTGTTCTGAATCGCCCTAGAGGCACCAGAACATCAAGTTTAACAATAATAAGGTCCTTAGTCAGCGTTCTGCCCTAGAGGCACCAGAACATCAAGTTTAACAATAATAAGGTCCTTAGTCAGCGTTCTGCCCTAGAGGCACCAGAACATCAAGTTTAACAATAATAAGGTCCTTAGTCAGCGTTCTGAATCGCCCTAGAGGGACCAGAACATCAAGTTTAACAATAATAAGGTCCTTAGTCAGCGTTCTGAATCGCCTAGAGGGACCAGAACATCAAGTTTAACAATAATAAGGTCCTTAGTCAGCGTTCTGCCCTAGAGGCACCAGAACATCAAGTTTAACAATAATAAGGTCCTTAGTCAGCGTTCTGCCCTAGAGGCACCAGAACATCAAGTTTAACAATAATAAGGTCCTTAGTCAGCGTTCTGAATCGCCCTAGAGGGACCAGAACATCAAGTTTAACAATAATAAGGTCCTTAGTCAGCGTTCTGAATCGCCCTAGAGGCACCAGAACATCAAGTTTAACAATAATAAGGTCCTTAGTCAGCGTTCTGAATCGCCCTAGAGGGACCAGAACATCAAGTTTAACAATAATAAGGTCCTTAGTCAGCGTTCTGAATCGCCCTAGAGGCACCAGAACATCAAGTTTAACAATAATAAGGTCCTTAGTCAGCGTTCTGAATCGCCCTAGAGGGACCAGAACATCAAGTTTAACAATAATAAGGTCCTTAGTCAGCGTTCTGAATCGCCCTAGAGGCACCAGAACATCAAGTTTAACAATAATAAGGTCCTTAGTCAGCGTTCTGAATCGCCCTAGAGGCACCAGAACATCAAGTTTAACAATAATAAGGTCCTTAGTCAGCGTTCTGAATCGCCCTAGAGGCACCAGAACATCAAGTTTAACAATAATAAGGTCCTTAGTCAGCGTTCTGCCCTAGAGGCACCAGAACATCAAGTTTAACAATAATAAGGTCCTTAGTCAGCGTTCTGAATCGCCCTAGAGGCACCAGAACATCAAGTTTAACAATAATAAGGTCCTTAGTCAGCGTTCTGAATCGCCCTAGAGGCACCAGAACATCAAGTTTAACAATAATAAGGTCCTTAGTCAGCGTTCTGAATCGCCCTAGAGGCACCAGAACATCAAGTTTAACAATAATAAGGTCCTTAGTCAGCGTTCTGAATCGCCCTAGAGGCACCAGAACATCAAGTTTAACAATAATAAGGTCCTTAGTCAGCGTTCTGAATCGCCCTAGAGGCACCAGAACATCAAGTTTAACAATAATAAGGTCCTTAGTCAGCGTTCTGAATCGCCCTAGAGGCACCAGAACATCAAGTTTAACAATAATAAGGTCCTTAGTCAGCGTTCTGAATCGCCCTAGAGGCACCAGAACATCAAGTTTAACAATAATAAGGTCCTTAGTCAGCGTTCTGAATCGCCCTAGAGGCACCAGAACATCAAGTTTAACAATAATAAGGTCCTTAGTCAGCGTTCTGAATCGCCCTAGAGGCACCAGAACATCAAGTTTAACAATAATAAGGTCCTTAGTCAGCGTTCTGAATCGCCCTAGAGGCACCAGAACATCAAGTTTAACAATAATAAGGTCCTTAGTCAGCGTTCTGAATCGCCCTAGAGGCACCAGAACATCAAGTTTAACAATAATAAGGTCCTTAGTCAGCGTTCTGAATCGCCCTAGAGGCACCAGAACATCAAGTTTAACAATAATAAGGTCCTTAGTCAGCGTTCTGAATCGCCCTAGAGGCACCAGAACATCAAGTTTAACAATAATAAGGTCCTTAGTCAGCGTTCTGAATCGCCCTAGAGGCACCAGAACATCAAGTTTAACAATAATAAGGTCCTTAGTCAGCGTTCTGAATCGCCCTAGAGGCACCAGAACATCAAGTTTAACAATAATAAGGTCCTTAGTCAGCGTTCTGAATCGCCCTAGAGGCACCAGAACATCAAGTTTAACAATAATAAGGTCCTTAGTCAGCGTTCTGAATCGCCCTAGAGGCACCAGAACATCAAGTTTAACAATAATAAGGTCCTTAGTCAGCGTTCTGAATCACCCTAGAGGCACCAGAACATCAAGTTTAACAATAATAAGGTCCTTAGTCAGCGTTCTGAATCGCCCTAGAGGCACCAGAACATCAAGTTTAACAATAATAAGGTCCTTAGTCAGCGTTCTGAATCGCCCTAGAGGCACCAGAACATCAAGTTTAACAACAATAAGGTCCTTAGTCAGCGTTCTGAATCGCCCTAGAGGGACCAGAACATCAAGTTTAACAATAATAAGGTCCTTAGTCAGCGTTCTGAATCACCCTAGAGGCACCAGAACATCAAGTTTAACAACAATAAGGTCCTTAGTCAGCGTTCTGAATCGCCCTAGAGGCACCAGAACATCAAGTTTAACAATAATAAGGTCCTTAGTCAGCGTTCTGAATCGCCCTAGAGGCACCAGAACATCAAGTTTAACAATAATAAGGTCCTTAGTCAGTGTTCTGAATCGCCCTAGAGGCACCAGAACATCAAGTTTAACAATAATAAGGTCCTTAGTCAGCGTTCTGAATCGCCCTAGAGGCACCAGAACATCAAGTTTAACAATAATAAGGTCCTTAGTCAGCGTTCTGAATCACCCTAGAGGCACCAGAACATCAAGTTTAACAACAGTTTGAACATTGTTCCACAAATAAGGTGCAAAAAAAAAGAAAAAGCTGATTTACTCAAAAGAGACAGAAGTCATTTCCAGAGTTAGCCGTCCATGAGACAGGGTGTGGTAACTTGTATGTCTAAAGTTTAGTAATGATATTATGGGACTATTTGTAAAAGGGCATTATTAAAAATGATAGTGTATCAAGCTACGTGATATAGAATGCAGTGATGAGTACTAATTAAAGCGATATGATAAATGCTAACGGCTTTAACGACGTGGCAGCTGCGTTCATATAGATGTGGCCACAGTCTAGGACCATCGATTGAATAATCTGCTTTCTGCTATTTAACAAGATTTCTAAAGAAGCCCGTTTTTATTCTCAGCTTCTTAACTAAGTCGTCAATATGCTTTTTTAAAAGACAGCTTTTCATCTATCCAGACGCTTAGATATTTGTAAGCAGAGACACACGATCAATATGTACACCATCCAAACTACATATGCTTAAATGATCTGACTTATTTTTTATGTGCTCTAGAGAATAACATATATATATATATATAGTTTTACCGGCATCCAGTACTAATTTCAGGTCAATAAAGTTTTTCTGTCATACTATGAAGGCAGACTGAGGGCAATAGCATTCAAAACAGTATCATCGGCATACAATGCAGGTTACAATTTTTTAGAGACAAGTCGATATTGTTAATGTAAATATTAAAAACTACAGGACTCAGAATCGATCCCTACGGGCCACCTTTCATAATATCGAGGAAACCTGATTTAACACCTTCTGTAGATATACTCTGAGTTCCTTCTGTCAAGTAATGTTTAAACCATTTATGTGCAGGCTGATCTAGGCCAATTGAGGAAAGCCTCTGTATTAGCAGTGAGTGATCAACAGTTTCGAATGCCTTTGACAGGTCAATGAATCGGGCAAAATGTTGCCTTTTATCCATACAGTTAACCACATCGTTTGTAACTAGGGATGCAGCAGTGGTAGTGCTATGACCTGGTCTAAAACCCGACTGATATTCATTTTAGAATAGATTTCAAAGATATGAAAGTTCTCAGCTGAGAATTAATCAAGGATTCTAATAATTTAGCGAGGCAATTAATGTTTAGAAATAGGTCAATAATTATTTAGTACCAGATATATTCGTCAGGTAAAAAATATGGGTTAATGATTCAGCAATCAAGGGGGGCTGCAGCAAAAATGGATCAAGCATATCAGCCCCAGCGGGTTTTTTTTATTACCTCAATCTTAAGCAAGGCATCTAACACATCATTGTTGTAAATTGTCGAAATTAAAATAAAGATTAACTATGAAGTTGACAGGTTAACCGTTGAGTCAGCTAGAGGCTGATTGACTGACCAGGGTCAATTAAACCACCGTTTAAAAAGCCTGCCGAGATAAAAATGATGATTAATAGCCTCACTTATCCCATTCTTCTCAGTTATGATACCAGAGTAAGACAGACCTTGCAGGGACGAAGAGGAATTTGTAAACTTCAGTTAATTTGCTGTTTTCTGAAATTTAGAAAGATCACCAGCAGAGTCAAAGATGGAGCTGAAAAACTAGAGGTGCAAAGCTGTCATCAAGGCAAAGGGTGGCTACTTTGAAGAATCTCAAATATAAAATATATTTTGATTTGTTTAACACTTTTTTGGTTACTACATGATTCCATATGTTATTTAATAGTTTTGATGTCTTCACTATTATTCTACAATTCTACAAAACAGTAAAAATAAAGAAAACCCTTGAATGAGTATGTGTGTCCAAAAGTTTTCTTAAACGAGATCGTACATCTGTTTCTCAATTGTCTGAAAGATTGCCAGCACATGCAGTCAAGAGCGGAGTAAAAATTAAGTAAATAAAAATGAAAGAATGCTATTCAAAAAGTTATTACGGTGACATTGTTAATTTGCTGGCCAAATACTGTCATCTAAAATGCTATGACCGTCACAGCCCTACTCAATACATAAATGGGTTACTTTCATGTTGATTGGTCCATTAATTAATTCAACAAATCCATGATGAGATAGGGAGCAGAGAGTCTTCTTTTGTGGAGCTAAATCCCTCTAGGTGGTATTTAGCTCTCTCCTGAACACATTTCCATCTTGTAAATGATTACCTTAACCACTCCAACATGAAGTAGGGAGAAATGAGAAATAATCCGTGTGGAAAAGATTTTTAGGTTTTGCACTGAAAAGAGTAAACACCCTCAATCTAAAAAAGAGATTATCAGTAGCCAGAGATGAGACATTACCACTTCTTTAAATATAATAAGGATATTAATGAGGGTAATGATTTCATTTAAAAAAAAGAAAGAAAGACAGCCAGCCAAAGGATTATACTTTAAGGACATAACATTTTCTTAGTCATTTTTCTGGGCCTGAAGTTTCTGTTCAGTACTGTAGCACACTGTAAGCACTTTACACTACATGTGTTGCTGCATATCACTTTGACTGCTACTGTTTCCCTCTTGCAGTTACTGAACAGCAAAGCCAAACTGCTATAAAGATACCTCCCTGATATCCCTTTGGGCTAGACAGTACTGTAATACATCACTTTTGCTGCCTCAGCAAGGGACCATGAAACCTTCATTTCTACCAGTATCCAACAATGGCCAACATACTAGATGTCCAAACCGTACTCTCAGACACACAGACAGCCTGCAGTCATTACTTCAGAAATCTGCATTTAACTAACCTGTTTAAATCCTAACTGAACGCTGTGCTCACCGTTGTTTTAGCTGAAGCAAAACAATGGTTGAGCGCAGCGCTCAGTATGGTTTAGCCAGTTTAGCTTTTGACACCAGTCCTCTTTGTTTGCTCTGCTAATGTCCTGAGACCATGTCACTATAAGTTTGAGGACTCTCATTATGATAATATGTATTATGTCCTCCTTCAGGAAATGTAGCTGATTAGCTCGATCTCTTCTATTGCTATTCCAGATTTACTCAGGTCAGATGTCCCTTAGCTTTATTTCACCTTCTTGCTGAGGTCTAATTAATATTTATGTTTTTCATATTTCAATATTATTATCGATTTTTTTTTTCTTCTTTAGGGCAATGTGACCTTTACTTGTGCTGAGCCGGTCTCCGTCCCAGTGACGTTCGCTGGCACCCAGAGTTACCTCCAGTTGCCGGGTGCAGCTCTACAGCAGAGAGACGCCGGTGGCGGCGGGGTTGCCTTGGTGGCGGTTGGTGTGGCGATCAGCCTGCAGTTCCGGACCTGGAACAGAGCGGGCCTTCTGTTAACCTTTGACCTCCAGCAGCAGGTGGGGAGCCTGTGGCTCTACCTGAGCGAGACCAGAGTCAGGCTGCAGATACACAAGGCTGGCAGGATCCTACTGGACGTTGTCACAGGTCAGATCAACAGTAACATCCGGTTTATTTTTTCTGTTCCGTGTGCTGTTTTTATTTCAGGAAATAACACAGTCTTATTACCCTAGATAGCTAATCACTGTAAAAGTAAAACGTCCTTGTTGCACCCTAAGACTTTGTTATGCGGGAATATCAGCTTACTGTTTTGAAATGCTGACTCTTGCACATTGTTGTTGTGTATCTTCTGTCTATAGGGTTTGGTCTGAACGACGGCCAGTGGCATTCAGTAGACCTGACTGCAAGAAGAGGTCGTCTGACCATCACTGTGGATAAAGAGGAAAGCTCCACAGCTCATGCCAGCCCATCTTTCCCTGTGGTGTCAGGAAACAACCTCTTCTTTGGAGGTAAGAGAGAGCAACACACTTACATCAGACATTGGACCCCAAGTTTTTCCTGACTGTGTCACATGACCAGGAAAAACTCTGGGCCCTAAGTGTAAATACTGCTTGGATATCCAAGGACTAACCCTAATTGTAGTTAGATAGGCAAGTGTAACTTTGACTACTGTTGGTGCATAAATGTATCAAGATTTGAATTGGACCAGTAGCGTTTGATCTCAGGGCTTAGTGCAAAGAAGCATATAACTTCTTAACCAGACTGCAGGATCTGTCCTCCTCCAATTTAGCTTCCTTTAGAGCAGTGTTTCTCTGTTTGGCTTCTGAGCTGCTCTCTCTGTCCCCCTCTCCTCTCACCTCTCCTCCTCCTAATCCTCCTCTTCCATCTCTTTAGCTCTTCTCAGTTCTCTCTGTTCTGCTTCTGAGCTGTTCTCTCTGTCCTCCTCTCTTCTCGCCTCTCCTCCCCTCCTCCTCTTGCTCCTCCTCATCCTCCTTCTCATCTTTAGCGCCCTTCATTTCTCCATCAGTTCTGCTTCTGAGCTGGTCTTTCTGTGCCTCTCCTCGCCTCCTCTCAGCAAAGGCTCTTCAGCAGGCTTGTCATGCCATTTAATTACCTTTAGCCAGCAGTGTAACCAGAGAGCCAAGCAGGCAGGCAGCACCAGCTCAGTGTCCACGGTCTAAACACACTCGAAACCAGGCAGAATAACACTTATGCTTAGAAAATCTCCTGTGTTCAACACTTGGCCTTGAGCTTGACTTGCGCTGTATGGTATTTTTTCTAGACGATCATGAATATACTCTGCTTCGCTACTGTATGAACAATGTACATTCATATATGATACCACATATCTATACAATTCTTTATCATGGGGTAATGGCCACCTGTCTTCTGTAAGTCCTACTAGGGCTATTGATTGATGGCTATCGTTTGGTCTAACACAGGTTGCCCGGATAGCAAGAATAACCAGGAGTGCAGAAACCCTTTCAACGTGTTCCAAGGTTGTATGAGACACATCCGTGTGGATAACAATGCTGTGGATCTGATCAAGGTGCAACAGATGCTGATAGGAAACTACAGCGACCTGCAGATTGACATGTGTGGAATCATCGACAGGTCAGTACAATAAACCACTCCCTGATTGGATTGTTACTAGGGTTTCAAAACTTTCCTGAAAGTCTGGTGGAAGGATTCACAGATTTCCTGTTTATTCCCTGCTGATTGCAGCAATCTTCTAACCTGGATTCTGGAAAACCTAGGCATTTTGGGAAAAGTATCGGCATTTTGTAACCTTAAAAATACTTTTACCAATGCTTTATCTTCCTGGGTTCACACACATACACCCAAACTTGATACAACTTGTACAAGGTACACTGACAAACTGAGTGTGTGGACTATTGGATGAATTTATCGTATTATGAAAGCTCCTGATTCAACTTCGTGAGTGTGTACATTTTGTAGATACTGTATTTGCTAGATGTAGTTCTGTGTTGATTTGAAGATTTTTTTTTCTTCAATTAAATGTTTAGATTACAGGTTTGATTTTGCTAGACAGAGAACTCTGTGTGCATTGTGTGCTTGTCACTCGAATGCTTACCTATTAAATCCTAAGATCTTCTCCTCTGCTTCTTTTGATTGTTTTCTCACCTAACTTTATAAGAAGTGGAACCTTTTTTGAGATGAGATGTGCTATTTTGACAATTCATTTACAATACAACAGTGGAAAGTGAAAGGGAGAGATTACTCCACCATGTTGTGTCACACAGATGAGGAATCAGCAGAAGGTACAAGATGGGTCCCATATGAAATATGGAAATATGGAAATATAGACTTATTGTTCAGTGGAGGCCATAGTTTGGAAATAAGCACTGTTACGTTCCCTCCATAATACAATTTGTTACAATTATGTCATTGCTTCGGCTGCCCTGTCAACTTTAAGCTGTAGTTTAGTTTAGAGCGATTGGTTTGTTTCTTATTCCCGTCTCTTCGCTTGTCTTTCTTTGGCTTTACGTTGCTATCCGTTTGGTCAGTATCTCCCATCGCCTTCCTCTTATATTGTCATTGCCGTTACGGCCATTATCATCAAAGTCATCATCATCAAAGTCATCATCATTTTTATCCCCCATTATCATTCTTATCATCACCACCCTCATACTAGTCGTCACCATCACTGCAATCACCCCTCCACTATCACCATCTATCAGTATTGTTATTGAGTGCATCCCAAATGGCACCCTTTTCACTATATTGTGCACTACTTCTGACCTTAGGCCCTGGCCTGGCCGCATAATAGGGAATAGGGTGGGTGCCATTTGGGATGCAAACATTGTTATCTTCATCTTTGCCATAGTTCTTCCCGTTATCCACCATCTATTCCAGATCGCATTTGATATGAAAGAGACAGCGAGTCAAAGCCACCAAAGAGCAGAGCTAATGGATTACTGTCGGCTTCCTCCACGCCCAAATAGGAAAACAATTAATGGGGCAATTATCTACTCTCCTTGTGGCCATACATACTCTCACACACAAACACACACACACACAGTTTTAGCTATGTCTGTCTGTACTGCTTCTACATAGTCATCAAAGAGAGAGAGAAATATCTCCTGCTTCACTGATTTTAATTGAATATCTACACGTTTGTAAATGTAGGGTGAATGATGTATCTTGCCATGGAGATCTGGCATTTACAAAATTACTCTGATTGGCCCAAGACGTGTGTGTGTGTGTGTGGGGGGGGCTGCCCTTTTTATGGTGCATTCAGAAAGTATTCACACCCCTTGAATTTTTCCACATTTTGTTGTGTTACAACCTGAATTTAAAATTGAGTAAATTACGATTATTTCAGTTGCCTAGACACAATACTCGCTTATAAAACGATATACAGTATATTATAGGGATGTGGTAGCCCAGCCTACTGGTGATGTTAAACAGTTGAGATCTGATATGCTGCGTAACGCAAGACGAGGCGTAGGCCAATGTCATAGGCCAGGGATGGGAAACTTTGATGGGGGTAGGGGCCACAACAAATCACAACTCAACATGAGGGGCAGCAGTTGCTTACGTACTGCATACCCAACCAAATATTCTAAGATTTTCATAAAACAGCCTCACATATGTGATCTCTCGTTTCTGCACCAGGCAAAAGAGTAGGTTAGGTGTGCTTCAATTACTCATTCAGGGCAGCTGACTGCAGACATGTAGAGCTACCTGAGCGCACCGGAGCTTCGATCTGCCACTTCTCACAATGGTGCTTGTTTAGATCAAAGCTGAATCAATGTCGTGGAAGATCACATAACCAAATATACAGTGTTTTCGGAAAGTATTCAGACCCCTTGACTTTTATCCCCATTTTGTACCGTTACAGCCTTATTCTAAAAGTATTCAGACCCCTTGACTTTTATCCCCATTTTGTACCCTTACAGCCTTATTTTAAAATTATTCAGACCCCTTGACTTTTATCCCCATTTTGTACCGTTACAGCCTTATTCTAAAAGTATTCAGACCCCTTGACTTTTATCCCCATTTTGTACCGTTACAGCCTTATTCTAAAATGGATTCAACCATTTTTTCCCCTCATCAATCTACACACAATAAATACCCCATAATGACTGGAGCAAAAACAGGTTTTTAGAAATGTCAGCAAATGTTTAAAAAATATTGCATTTACATAGGTAATCAGACCCTTTACTCAGTACTTTGTTGAAGCAGCTTTGTCAGCGATTACAGCCTCAAGTCTTCTTGGATACAGCTTGGCACACCTGTATTTGGGGAGTTTCTCCCATTCTTCTCTGCAGATCCTCTCAAGCTCTCTCAGGTTGGATGGGGAGCATCACTGCACAGCTATTTTCAGGTCTCTCCAGAGATGTTAGATCGGGTTCAAGTCCGGGCTCTGTCTGGGCCAGTTTTCCTCCAGACCTCATGCTTGACATCCATGCTTGACATCCAGGCCAAAGAGCTCAATCTTGGTTTCATCCGACCAGATAATCTTATTTCTCATGTCTGAGAATCCTTTAGGTACCTTTTGGTAAACTCCAAGAGGCTTCCGTCTGGACACTCTACCATAAAGGCCTGATTGGTGGAGTGCTGCAGAGGTGGTTGTCCTTCTGGAAGGTTCTCCCATCTCCACAGACAAACTTTTGAGCTCTGTCAGAGTGACCGTCGGGTTCTTGGTCATGTCCCTGACTAAGGCCCTTCTCCCCCGATTGCTCAGTGTGGCCGGGCGGCCAGCTCTAGGAAGAGTCTTGGTGGTTCCAAACTTCTTCCATTTAAGAATGATGGGGGTCAGTGTGTTCTTGGAGACCTTGAATGCTGCAGAAATATTTTGGTACCCTTCCCCAGATCTGTGCCTCAACACAATCCTGTGGGACCTTATATAGGCAGGTGTGAGCCTTTCCAAATCATATCCAATCAGTTGAATTTACCACAGGTGGACTCCAATCAAGTTGTAGAAACATCTCAAGGATGATCAATAGAAACAGGATGCACCTGAGCTCAATTTCGAGTCACATAGCAAAGGGTCTGAATACTTATGTAAATTGAATGTATCAGTGGGTTCTTTAAATACATTTGTAAAAAAATTCTAAAAACCTACTTTTGCTTTGTCATTATGAGGTATTGTGTGTAGATTGATGTGGAAAATCATTTAACTCTGTAACGTAACGGGTTTAAATACTTTCTGAATGCACTGACAGCCCTTCAAATGATTTGATTCGGCTATTTCAGCCACACCTGTTCCTGACAGGTGTATAAAATCGAGCACACAGCCTTGCAATCTCCACAGACAGACAATGACAGTAGAATGGCCAGTACTGAAGAGCTCAGTGACTTTCAATGTGGCACCGTCATAGGATGCCACCTTTCCAACAAGTCAGTTTGTTAAATTTCTGCCCTGCAAGAGTTGCTCCGGTCAACTGTAAGTGCTGTTATTGTGAAGGGGAAATGTCTAGGAGCAACAACAGCTCAGCTGCGAAGTGGTAGACCACACAAGCTCACAGAATGCTACCACCGAGTGGTGTAAAGCTCAGCACCATTGGAATCTGGAGCAGTGGAAAAGCCTTCTCTGGAGTGATGAATCACGCTTCACCATCTGGCAATCTGACAGACGAATCTGGGTTTGAGGATATTAGGAGAGCACTACCTGCCCCAATGCATAGTGCCAACTGTACAGTTTCGTGGAGGAAGATTACTATTCTGGGGCTGTTTTTCATGGTTCGGGCTAGGCCCCTTAATTTCAGTGAATGGAAATCTTAACGCTACAGCATAAAATGACATTTTAAATGATTCTGTGATTCCAACTTTGTGGCAATAGTTTGGGAAAGGCCCTTTCCTGTTTCAGCATGACAATGCCCCTGTTTACAAAGCGAGGTCCATATAGAAATGGTTTGTCGAGATTGGTGTACTTGACTGGCCTGCACAGAGCCCTGACCTCAACCCCATCGAACACCTTTGGGATGAATTGGAACGCCGACTGCAAGTCAGGCCTAATCGCCCAACATCAGTGCCCGGCCTAACGTATGCTCTTGTGGCTGAATGCAAGCAAGTCCCCGCAGCAATGTTCTTACATTTAGTGGAAAGGCTTCCCAGAGGAGTGGAGGCTGTTATAGCAGCAAAGGGGGTACCAACTCCATATTAATGCCCATGATTTTGGAATGAGATGTTTGACGAGCAGGTGTTCACATACAATGGCAACCAAGCACAACATACTTGTATGACTGTGTCTTTTCATATACCACTCAGTGAAATACCCGTACGATATTTATAGTAGGTTGTACTTGGAGAAAATCAGAACTTACTAAAATGAAAATGGATGGCCCTCCTTTCAGTAAAATATATTTTATCCGACCGTCCCTGAACACTTGAAAAAAGAACAAGTGACCCTCCCCTCTACCCAAAGTAATAATTAAAACATGAAGTGGATTCCAGAGAACATGCCTACCATTAACCCTCACTTATAGGACAGACCAGAGCAATAGATATGCTGTTTTAAAAATTACATGACAACGTGCAAACATTACATGGCAAAGTGACAATTTATATAGTGCTTAGAGCTGCTGGCCAGAAGGTTGTGGGTTTGCAGACCACCATGGACAAGGGTAGGGGTAAAAAATATCTCCTTTCAAAAGAACATTGTATGAATCTATCATTGCATTTGTGGGTCTGAGAAGAAGTAGCCTTTTATAAACGCATTATATATCTCCTTGACTATAAAAGGTTGTAACTCAATCTCTGAATGTCATAGAGCCCAAATATATCCCCATATGCATCAGAGTCATGTCTTTCTCGGGTACTTTGTTTACAGCAAAAAGCATTGCGGACTACAGCTCTGTTATAGTCTGCTCCTTTTTTATTCTCTTAAATGGTGTTACACGGGGTAGGTATACCATTACAAGGGGTAGGTATACCATTACAAGGGGTAGGTATACCATTACAAGGGGTAGGTATACCATTACAAGGGGTAGGTATACCATTACAAGGGGTAGGTATACCATTACAAGGGGTAGGTATACCATTACAAGGGGTAGCTATACCATTACAAGGGGTAGCTATACCATTACAAGGGGTAGCTATACCATTACAAGGGGTAGCTATACCATTACAAGGGGTAGGTATACCATTACAAGGGGTAGGTATACCATTACAAGGGGTAGGTATACCATTACACGGGGTAGGTATACCATTACAAGGGGTAGGTATACCATTACAAGGGGTAGGTATGCTTTTTGCCATTTTATTTAACAAAAGGTATGGCGTACCCGCACATACCCCCTTCAATTTGAGCCCTGGTTTAACTTGACACACCAAGCCCTTCACTGACACATAGATATTTAAAGAGTCCATGGGGGGGTGGAGTAATTGGCTGACAAATCTATGGATAGCAGCCTATACTTTTGTCTGTCAAACGGGTAGGCCTACCTCTTATTTCTTAAATAGGAAGAAATCGGCTCCAACACAAAGTCATCTTGTTGTTAGCAGAGCCTAATTAAAATGAACACTCTTCAAATTAATTACAACTTCTCTAAATAGCGTCCACGTTCTGTAAACTCCAAACCGTCCCTTATGTGTTAGTAAACAGGCAGTCAGAGAGGGGTTTGGGATTTTCTTTTTTCACTGGACAGAATCACATAGTAAAAACGTTTACAGCCAGCAGCTTCTAACTCCATCTAACAGACATTACTGTGGTGTAATGTTAGGGGGGGGTGAAATAATTTATTGATATCCCCAACTTTCTTCTCATTTCAGTGGAACTTATTACATCTGCAGGCGCGTATGTGTGCGTGTTGGCACGTGCGAATGTGCGCATGTTTGTGTGTCAGCTGTAGAGAAACCGACAAGAGTTTAACAGATCGGCAGAAAAAATGACAAAATGTAATGGTACCGTGCATATCCATCAAATTATATTCAACCATATCTAATGAGTGCCACACATTTCAGTACTAAATATTAAACATTAGGAAAATTGTCAGATTCAAACACCAAGGACCGTTTTTGTTGCCTTAAAAGCATTTTCAATGGACCTTCTCAGCTGAGCATGCCTATCAGTCCAGGAAGAAAGCTTAGGCCTGGATGTAATCAGATCGAGCAGTAACCAGCGTTGGCCGACATCCACATAGCAGATGTGGCGGTGTTGGAGGTGCAACTGCTGTATGAACTAACATATCGGTGAGCGGCTGCTCTCCTGTGTCACAAACCACTCCCTTTACTTATTGTCCCTGCTGCGTTAGAAGTTCAAAACAGCACTATCGATGTTGGAAATAGCCTAATGACTCAAATGTCGAAACATAATTCATTTGAATTTGGATCGGGGGATTTATGCATATTAGTCTAATTCGAGTGTTTGAACGTCTAATTTGGCTGCATGGGATTTGTCATATACTCGGGTGTGGTTTCGCTGCATCCATTAGCAGTGTCTGTGGTAAGGCAACACAAGGAGCTGATTGTGGATTTGGCAGCACTAATGCAGTTCTACCTCTGATACTGCCAAAACAGCGCTATGCACTTAATCTCGGTTCAGAAACCTGGCCTGAAAACCTGAAAAATTGTGTGCTAAAATAAAAATAGAATGTTTGACAAGCCTGCTGACTAGGTTATATTCTAGAAGTGAATTTCAGGGTGGTGGAAGGGGCAAATTCTGCATAGTCCACACTTTTTTTCTTTAAATCTTGATACATGTGTTCTTGGATCGCTCTACCCCAGTGGTGTCAAAAATATGTCCTGCGAGGGGTTCCAATTTGGCCCGCAGGTGGTTTGAGTATTGTTGGGGGGAGGACAAACTCAACATGCTTTAAAATTACTAAAACCAAATCGAAAAAGAATAGAAATGATAATGGACCAGTGGAGGCTCCTCAGAGGAGGAAGGGGAGGACCATCCTCCTCAGTGAATTTCATAAACATAAAAATAGTGAAACAATAAAAAAGGTAGCCTTTTTACATACAACAAAACTAAATATATTCACGTCACCAAATAATTGATTGATAATCCCCATCAAAATCCATAATTTTAAGATAGAGATATCTGCATTGGATGTGTCTACATCCATCGCATCCGCCGATGTCGCACTTCCGCATCTGCGGTGAAAGGTATCAGAGCTAGAGCAGTGTTTGTCAGAACATGAGATTGCCTGATCCACCTCTACGCAAACGACACCATTTTGTATACTTCTGGCCCTTCCTTGGACACTGTGCTAACTAACCTCCAATCCAAAATCAAATCTAGAATCGGCTTTCTATTTTGCAACAAAGCCTCCTTCACTCACGCCGCCAAACTTACCCTAGTAAAACTGACTGTCCTACCGATCCTCGACTTCGGCGATGTCATCTACAAAATAGCTTCCAACACTCTACTCAGCAAACTGGATGCAGTCTATCACAGTGCCATCCGTTTTGTTACCAAATCACCTTATACCACTCACCACTGCGGCCTGTATGCCCTAGTCGGCTGGCCCTCGCTACATATTCGTCGCCAGACCCTCTGGCTCCAGGTCATCTATAAGTCTATGCTAGGTAAAGCTCCGCCTTATCTCAGTTCACTGGTCACGATAACAACACCCACCCGTAGCACACGTTACAGCAGGTATATCTCACTGATCATCCCCAAAGCCAACACCTCATTTGGCCACCTTTCCTTTCAGTTCTCTGCTGCCAGTGACTGGAACGAATTGCAAAAATCTCTGAAGTTGGAGACTTTTATTTCCCTCACCAACTATCTGAGCAGCTAACCGATCACTGCAGCTGTACATAGTCCATCTGTAAATAGCCCACCAAATCTACCTACCTCATCCCCATACTGTTTTTATTTTATTTACTTTTCTGCTTTTTTGCACACCTGTATCTCTACTTGCACATCATCATCTGCTCATTCATCAGTGTTAATCTGCTAAATTGTAATTATTCGCTCCTATGGACTATTTATTGCCTTACCTCCTCATGCATTTTGCAGACACTGTATTTAGACTTTCTTTTCTCTACTGTGTCATTGACTTGTTTGTGTTATTGGCTTGTTTATTGTTTACTCCATGTGTAACTCTGTGTTGTTGTCTGTGTCACACTGCTTTGCTATATCTTGGCCAGGTCGCAGTTGCAAATGAGAACTTGTTCTAAACTAGCCTACCTGGTTAAATAAAGGTGAAATAAAATAAAATAAACGAACGAACATGTCTGTACTGTCCAAGCGGTTTGGTACAAACTTATGACCGCTCTATGGAAAGGGGAGGCTCTCATGAACACGACGGTGGTCTCCATTTTGCTCTACGGCTGCCCACAAGTGAGAACTCGTCTGAAGTCGGTACTGTTGATGTGCCAACTTCTGTTTTATAGCTCACAAACCATTGGGGCTACAAGCTAATGTGACCCCACTATGAAAAGGGGATATTCTCACAAAAACAATCTTCTCACTTTTGCTCTATGACCCCCACAGAGAGGACTGATCTGAAGGAAACCAGTACCAGTTTTAAAAAATGAATGGATGTATGAAGGTAGTTTTGTGCCTAGCCATTAAAGGCGTTAAATATGTGTAAAGAAAATATTTATACAGTACCAGTCAAAAGTTTGGACATACCTACACATTCAAGGGTTTTTATTTCAATTATTTTCTACATTGTAGATTAATTGTGAAGACATCAAAACTATGAAATAACACATATGGAATCATGTAGTAACCAAAAAAGTGTTAAACAAATCAAAATATATTTGACATTTTTCAAAGTTGCCCCTTTGCCTTGATGACAGCTTTACACACTCTTGTCATCTCTTAACCAGCTTCATGAGGAATGCTTTTCCAACAGTCTTATAGGAGTTCCCACATATGCTGAGCACTTGTTGGCTGCTTTTCCTTCACTCTGCAGACCAACTCATCCCAAACGATCTCAATTGAGTTGAGTTTGGGTGATTATGGAGGGCATCACTCTCCTTGGTCAAATAGTCCTTACACAGCCTGGAGGTGTGTTTTGAGTCCTTTTCCTGTTGAAAAACAAATGATACTCCCACTAAGTGCAAACCAGATGGGATGGCGTATCATTTCAGAAAGCTGTGGTAGCCATGCTGGTTAAGTGTGCCTTGAATTCTCCATAAATAACTGACATGTCACCAAAAAAGCACCATCACACCTCCTCCATGCTTCACAATGGGAACCACACATGCAGAGATCATCCGTTCACCTACTCTGCGTCTCACAAAGACACAGCGGTTGCAACCAAAAATCTCAAATTTGGACTCATCAGACCAAAGGACAGACTTCCACCGGTCTAATGTCCAATGGTTGTGTTTCTTGGCCCAAGCAAGTCTCTTCTCGTTATTGGTGTCCTTTAGTAGTGATTTCTATGCAGCAATTTTACCATGAAGGCCTGATTCACGTAGTCTCCTCTGAACAGTTGATGTTGAAATATGTCTGTTACTTGAACTCTCTGAAGTATTTATTTGGGCTGCAATCTGAGGGGCAGTTAACCCTAACCTTAATGAACTTATCCTCTGCAGCAGAGGCAACTCTGGGTCTTCCTTTCCTGTGGCAGTCCTCATGAGAACCGGTTTCCCCATAGCTCTTGATGTTTTTTTGCGACTGCACTTGAAGAAACTTTCAAAGTTCTTGAAATTTCCCGGATTGACTGTAATTTCTCTTTTCTTATTTGAGCTGTTCTTGCCATAATATGGACTTGGTCTTTTACCAAATGTATATCACCGCTAGCTTGTCACAGCACAACTGATTGGCTCAAACGCATTAAGAAGGAAAGAAATTCCACAAATGGACTCTTAAGGAAGGAATTATACAATGATCAAATGGATCATGCTGTTTGTATGTGGCTGCTATGAAAGTGAACTGTGTTTGCGTGTGATCAGGGGTGTTCTGCTGATTCTGTTGAAAAAACTTTTCTTAAACGGAACGAAACAAGGATAAACATTCTCGAATTTGTCCAATAGAAACTCTCGTTTGCAACCTTTGGACTAATGATTACACCCTAGATCAGCTAGAATGTGCATTACGGTATTGAATGTGTCACTGTCTGTCACCTTGATTACTCAACTTTTCTTATCGACCTGTGCCCCTACGTTGTTAACTTTCATTTGTAGGCTACGTTGAAGCTCATCAAGGGGTATAGGGAAAATTTGAGTATCATGTAGTAGCCTAAACCTATCGATGTTATATTGACCTTGGTAATTGAGATTTGAATGACAGCCATACAATATGCTGTAATGGAAATAAGGCCATGCTCATCTTAAACAGCCCCGACCGCCACTGTAATGGACCTATATTTATACCGTTTCTTGACTGTCCAGTAAGCTAATAATCACTGGACAGTCAGGGAGCATAGAAAATTCCAAAAACGAGGAATAGAGGACAATTCTTTGCAAACTGTGACTGCAAGGAAATATAAGCAATTGTCAGTTCGGCCCTCCCGGGACCTTATTGAAGACCGAATGCTGCTCCCAGGGCAAAATGAGTATGACACTCCTGCTCTACCCCCTACCGCTGTTACGTAACTTCAGTCTCTCCACATTGTAAATATGAATGCCTGTGTGATGCTGTTGCTCTGCTGCTCGTCAGGAAGGATGAAGAAATGAATACGAGAAAAGGGGAGTAGCGATAGTGTGTGTGTTTGTGTGAGAGAGGGGAAGGGGGAGAGGGAGTTAATTTGTGTGTGTGTGTGTGTGTGTGTGTGTGTGAGTGCGCTGCAATTTGTGCCTGCATGTGGAAGCTAGAGGGGGAGCGCTGTTTTTAGCTGACTCAATGTCCCTTTGGTCTGTGTGACACCTTTGCATGTTGAAAGTGGTCCTTCGATAAATTAACAGGCATAAACAGTGCATAGAGTATATACTGAAATAATGGAGCCAATGTTGACATGTCAGGCAGGCATGCGGCACACACCATTACTTTAAGACACAGAGCGTGCGTGTGTGAGTGTGTGCGTGCGTGTGTGTGTGTGTGTGCATGACAAAGGGAATAAGGCAGGAGCACAAAGCTGGTAGCTAAGCCTGATGAGTGGATAGGGGAATTGAATAATTTATAATGCACAGTGATTTTAGTCTGCGCTCTCTCTAGGTTTGCAAGCTACCTAAATCTATAAAAAGATCCAGTTTCTCAGGAACAGAGAACAGGCACGATCGGGTCCATAGCCGCCTTATGCAGTAAGAATTGGAGATGTGTTGATGTCACTAATATACGCTGCAAGCATATATTTATCTTAAGATCTTAATCACCATAATGATTACAATTCATATATTTATCTTAAGATCTTAATCACCATAATGATTATAATTCTGGTAAATTTTCCAGATTTCCACCCCATAATTGTCTCACTTAATTGTATTTATTATGTAGTGAAAATGACTTCCACTCTATTGTGTAGTTATTCCACTCTTACCGATTACCAGCTAATTGCCTAGAATTCCCCATTCGCTCGTATTGCCATTCATGTATATTACTTCACCCCCTGCAGAGCTGCTTTTGTTTTGTTTTCCCATTGGGTCCGCAGCAGAGGCTACTGCATTGTATAACCAGGTTATCTATGGCTGCTGTGGGTTTTGGATGAAATTTGCTGTATCCAGACATGCCCTTACACAGTGGTGGAAAAAGTTCCCAATTTTCATGCTTGAGTAAAAGTAAAGATAACTAAATAGAAAATGACTAAAGTAAAAGTGAAAGTCACCCAGTGAAATATTTCTTGAGTAAAAGTCTAAAAGTATTTGGTTTTAAATATACTTAAGTATCAAAAGTAAATGTAATTGCTCAAATTTAATATCAAAAGTAAAAGTATAAATCACTTCACATTCCTTATATTAAGCAAACCAGACGGGATAATTAAAAAATATATATTATTTAAGGATAGCCAGGGGCACACTCATACACTCAGACATAATTTACAAGCAAAGAATTTGTGTTTAGTCAGTCCGTCAGATCAGAGGCATTGGGGATGACTAGGGATATTCTCTTCAGAAGTGTGTGAATTTGACAATTTTCCTGTCCTGCTAAGCATTTGAAATGTAACGAGTACTTTTGGGTGTCAGGGAAAATGTATGGAGTAAAAAGTACATCATTTTCTTTAGGAATGTAGTGAAGTAAAAGTTGTCATAGATGTAAAGAACAGATACCCCAAAAAATGACTTAAGTATTTTTTACTTAGGTACTTTACACCACTGCCCTTACAACAAAAAGACATGAAAGAATCACATGAAAAAAAAACACATGATTTTCAAACACAGCACAGATTGATGGGTACACTTCCTGTTTTGGTCCTATGAGAACAATGGCCGCAAGTCCACCCATTACGCCATCATTGACTTGAATAGGGACACCTGTTCTATTCATTCTATTTCTATGGCAGCACATGCAGTCAGGAACGAAAGAAAGGAAAAAATATTTGTCAAAACATATATCTTTTATTACGGAGACCGCAGTCGTTTGGCTGGCAAATTACCGCCGACTACTCAGGATCTATAGAAAGATGAATGGAGCAAAGTACATTAGAGATCCTTGATGAAAACCTACTCCATAGTGCTCAGGACCTCAGACTGGGGTCAGGACAATGACACTAAGCACACTAAGCACACAGCCAAGACAATGCAGGATTGGCTTCGGGATAAGTCTCTGAATGTCCTTGAGTTGCCCAGCCAAAGCCCGGACTTGAACCCGATCAAACATCTCTGGAGAGACCTGAAAATAGCTGTGCAACGACGCTCCCCATCCAACCTGACAGAGCTTGAGAGGATCTGCAGAGAAGAATGGGAGAAACTCCCCAAATACAGGTGTGCCAAGATTGTAGTGTCATACCCAAAAAGACTTGAGGCTGTAATCGCTGACGAAAATCTGTTTTTGCACCAGTCATTATGGGGTATTTATTGTGTGTAGATTGATGAGGGGAGAAATGGTTGAATCCATTTTAGAATAAGGTTGTAACGGTACAAAATGGGGATAAAAGTCAAGGGGTCTGAATACTTTTAGAATAAGGCTGTAACGGACGATTGGAGAAGTGTTTAACATCACCAGCAGGCTAGGCTATCACAGTCATTAGTGCAGAATACAGGTCGCAACAACGATTGGAGAAGTGTTTAACATCACCAGCAGGCTATCACAGTCATTAGTGCAGAATACAGGTCGGAACAACGATTGGAGAAGTGTTTAACATCACCAGCAGGCTATCACAGTCATTAGTGCAGAATACAGGTCGGAACAACGATTGGAGAAGTGTTTAACATCACCAGCAGGCTATCACAGTCATTAGTGCAGAATACAGGTCGGAACAACGATTGGAGAAGTGTTTAACATCACCAGCAGGCTATCACAGTCATTAGTGCAGAATACAGGTCGGAACAACGATTGGAGAAGTGTTTAACATCACCAGCAGGCTATCACAGTCATTAGTGCAGAATACAGGTCGGAACAACGATTGGAGAAGTGTTTAACATCACCAGCAGGCTATCACAGTCATTAGTGCAGAATACAGGTCGGAACAACGATTGGAGAAGTGTTTAACATCACACAGTCATTAGTGCAGAATACAGGTCGGAACAACGATTGGAGAAGTGTTTAACATCACCAGCAGGCATCACCAGCAGGCTATCACAGTCATTAGTGCAGAATACAGGTCGGAACAACGATAGGCTATCACAGTCATTAGTGCAGAATACAGGTCGCAACAACGATTGGAGAAGTGTTTAACATCACCAGCAGGCTATCACAGTCATTAGTGCAGAATACAGGTCGGAACAACGATTGGAGAAGTGTTTAACATCACCAGCAGGCTATCACAGTCATTAGTGCAGAATACAGGTCGTTGGAGAAGTGTTTAACATCACCAGCAGGCTATCACAGTCATTAGTGCAGAATACAGGTCGGAACAACGATTGGAGAAGTGTTTAACATCACCAGCAGGCTATCACAGTCATTAGTGCAGAATACAGGTCGGAACAACGATTGGAGAAGTGTTTAACATCACCAGCAGGCTATCACAGTCATTAGTGCAGAATACAGGTCGGAACAACGATTGGAGAAGTGTTTAACATCACCAGCAGGCTATCACAGTCATTAGTGCAGAATACAGGTCGGAACAACGATTGGAGAAGTGTTTAACATCACCAGCAGGCTATCACAGTCATTAGTGCAGAATACAGGTCGGAACAACGATTGGAGAAGTGTTTAACATCACCAGCAGGCTATCACAGTCATTAGTGCAGAATACAGGTCGGAACAACGATTGGAGAAGTGTTTAACATCACCAGCAGGCTATCACAGTCATTAGTGCAGAATACAGGTCGGAACAACGATTGGAGAAGTGTTTAACATCACCAGCAGGCTATCACAGTCATTAGTGCAGAATACAGGTCGGAACAACGATTGGAGAAGTGTTTAACATCACCAGCAGGCTATCACAGTCATTAGTGCAGAATACAGGTCGGAACAACGATTGGAGAAGTGTTTAACATCACCAGCAGGCTATCACAGTCATTAGTGCAGAATACAGGTCGGAACAACGATTGGAGAAGTGTTTAACATCACCAGCAGGCTATCACAGTCATTAGTGCAGAATACAGGTCGGAACAACGATTGGAGAAGTGTTTAACATCACCAGCAGGCTATCACAGTCATTAGTGCAGAATACAGGTCGGAACAACGATTGGAGAAGTGTTTAACATCACCAGCAGGCTATCACAGTCATTAGTGCAGAATACAGGTCGGAACAACGATTGGAGAAGTGTTTAACATCACCAGCAGGCTATCACAGTCATTAGTGCAGAATACAGGTCGGAACAACGATTGGAGAAGTGTTTAACATCACCAGCAGGCTTCACAGTCATTAACATCACCAGCAGGCTATCACAGTCATTAGTGCAGAATACAGGTCGGAACAACGATTGGAGAAGTGTTTAACATCACCAGCAGGCTATCACAGTCATTAGTGCAGAAGGTCGGAACAACGATTGGAGAAGTGTTTAACACAGTCATTAGTGCAGAATACAGGTCGGAACAACGATTGGAGAAGTGTTTAACATCACCAGCAGGCTATCACAGTCATTAGTGCAGAATACAGGTCGCAACAACGATTGGAGAAGTGTTTAACATCACCAGCAGGCTATCACAGTCATTAGTGCAGAATACAGGTCACAGTCATCACCAGCAGGCTATCACAGTCATTAGTGCAGAATACAGTGCAGAATACAGGTCGAATACAACAACGATTGGAGAAGTGTTTAACATCACCAGCAGGCTATCACAGTCATTAGTGCAGAATACAGGTCGGAACAACGATTGGAGAAGTGTTTAACATCACCAGCAGGCTATCACAGTCATTAGTGCAGAATACAGGTCGGAACAACGATTGGAGAAGTGTTTAACATCACCAGCAGGCTATCACAGTCATTAGTGCAGAATACAGGTCGCAACAACGATTGGAGAAGTGTTTAACATCACCAGCAGGCTATCACAGTCATTAGTGCAGAATACAGGTCGGAACAACGATTGGAGAAGTGTTTAACATCACCAGCAGGCTATCACAGTCTTAGTGCAGAATACAGGTCGGAACAACGATTGGAGAAGTGTTTAACATCACCAGCAGGCTATCACAGTCATTAGTGCAGAATACAGGTCGGAACAACGATTGGAGAAGTGTTTAACATCACCAGCAGGCTATCACAGTCATTAGTGCAGAATACAGGTCGGAACAACGATTGGAGAAGTGTTTAACATCACCAGCAGGCTATCACAGTCATTAGTGCAGAATACAGGTCGGAACAACGATTGGAGAAGTGTTTAACATCACCAGCAGGCTATCACAGTCATTAGTCATTAGTGCAGAATACAGGTCACAGTCAAGAATACAGGTCAATTGGAGATTGGAGAAGTGTTTAACATCACCAGCAGGCTATCACAGTCATTAGTGCAGAATACAGGTCGGAACAACGATTGGAGAAGTGTTTAACATCACCAGCAGGCTATCACAGTCTTTAGTGCAGAATACAGGTCGCAACAACGATTGGAGAAGTGTTTAACATCACCCGCAGGCTATCACAGTCATTAGTGCAGAATACAGGTCGGAACAACGATTGGAGAAGTGTTTAACATCACCAAAGGGCTATCACAGTCATTAGTGCAGAATACAGGTCGGAACAACGATTGGAGAAGTGCTTAACATCACCAGCAGGCTATCGCAGTCATTAGTGCAGAATACAGGTCGGAACAACGATTGGAGAAGTGTTTAACATCACCAGCAGGCTATCGCAGTCATTAGTGCAGAATACAGGTCGGAACAACGATTGGAGAAGTGTTTAACATCACCAGCAGGCTATCACAGTCATTAGTGCAGAATACAGGTCGGAACAACGATTGGAGAAGTGTTTAACATCACCAGCAGGCTATCACAGTCATTAGTGCAGAATACAGGTCGGAACAACGATTGGAGAAGTGTTTAACATCACCAGCAGGCTATCACAGTCATTAGTGCAGAATACAGGTCGCAACAACGATTGGAGAAGTGTTTAACATCACCAGCAGGCTAGGCTATCACAGTCATTAGTGCAGAATACAGGTCGCAACAACGATTGGAGAAGTGTTTAACATCACCAGCTAGGCTATCACAGTCATTGGAGAAGTGTTTAACATCACCAGCAGGCTATCAGTGCAGAATACAGGTCGGAACAACGATTGGAGAAGTGTTTAACATCACCAGCAGGCTATCACAGTCTATCACAGTCATTAGTGCAGAATACAGGTCAGAATACAGGTCGGAACAACGATTGGAGAAGTGTTTAACATCACCAGCAGGCTATCACAGTCATTAGTGCAGAATACAGGTCGGAACAACGATTGGAGAAGTGTTTAACATCACCAGCAGGCTATCACAGTCATTAGTGCAGAATACAGGTCGGAACAACGATTGGAGAAGTGTTTAACATCACCAGCAGGCTATCACAGTCATTAGTGCAGAATACAGGTCATCACCAGCAGGGCTAACAACGATTGGAGAAGTGTTTAACATCACCAGGCTAGGCTATCACAGTCATTAGTGCAGAATACAGGTCGGAACAACGATTGGAGAAGTGTTTAACATCACCAGCAGGCTATCACAGTCATTAGTGCAGAATACAGTCATTGGAGTGCAGAATAGTCATTAGTGCAGAATACAGGTCGGAACAACGATTGGAGAAGTGTTTAACATCACCAGCAGGCTATCACAGTCATTAGTGCAGAATACAGGTCGGAACAACGATTGGAGAAGTGTTTAACATCACCAGCAGGCTATCACAGTCATTAGTGCAGAATACAGGTCGGAACAACGATTGGAGAAGTGTTTAACATCACCAGCAGGCTATCACAGTCATTAGTGCAGAATACAGGTCGGAACAACGATTGGAGAAGTGTTTAACATCACCAGCAGGCTAGTGCAGAATACAGGTCACAGTCATCACCAGCAGGCTAGTGCAGAATACAGGTCGGAACAACGATTGGAGAAGTGTTTAACATCACCAGCAGGCTATCACAGTCATTAGTGCAGAATACAGGTCGGAACAACATCACCAGATTGTCATTAGAAGTGTTTAACATCACCAGCAGGCTATCACAGTCATTTGTGCAGAATACAGGTCGGAACAACGATTGGAGAAGTGTTTAACATCACCAGCAGGCTATCACAGTCATTAGTGCAGAATACAGGTCGGAACAACGATTGGAGAAGTGTTTAACATCACCAGCAGGCTATCACAGTCATTAGTGCAGAATACAGGTCGGAATGTCTGACTTTAATACTGGGCAAATTCAATCAACCTTTTTTTTCTTATTTAGTGGTGTTTGAATGTGTTGATAAAGTGCTGGATATGATTGTTCGACTGGGACAAAGGGCCAATTGCGGGACTGTCCCGCATAATCCTTGACATGGGGTCACTCTACCTGTCTCCTTCAGGGCCCTTGTCAGGCTCAGCTGCCTCTTGAAGACAAACTACAGTTCAGACACCAGTGAATGAGGACTAAGAAAACAACACGGTAGCCTAGCTGTTGTTTCTCCCGGCCTGCTGTGCCTGTCTCTAGAGGCTTAGCCTGCCGAATGGCTGGGCTGGAGGTGGCATCAGGGCCAGGGAGAGAGGGGGTTATAAGTAGCAGAGGGTGCCTACACTGTTGTTTCTCCCGGCCTGTTGTGCCTGTCTCTAGAGGCTTAGCCTGCCGAGGGCTGGGCTGGAGGTGGCATCAGGGCCAGGGAGAGAGGGGGTTATAAGTAGCAGAAGGTGCCTACACTGTTGTTTCTCCCGGCCTGTTGTGCCTGTCTCTAGAGGCTTAGCCTGCCGAGGGCTGGGCTGGAGGTGGCATCAGGGCCAGGGAGAGAGGGGGTTATAAGTAGCAGAAGGTGCCTACACTGTTGTTTCTCCCGGCCTGTTGTGCCTGTCTCTAGAGGCTTAGCCTACCGAGGGCTGGGCTGGAGGTGGCATCAGGGCCAGGGAGAGAGGGGGTTATAAGTAGCAGAAGGTGCCTACACTGTTGTTTCTCCCGGCCTGCTGTGCCTGTCTCTCAGCCGGTGACTTTTCCACCCTGTGACACGGCTATATTTGTGACCTCTCTGTGATTGGGGTCACGATGCAAGAGGCTTAGCCTGCCGAGGGCTGGCCTGGAGGTGGCATCAGGGCCAGGGAGAGAGGGGGTTATAAGTAGCAGAGGGTGCCTAGCTGTGCCAACCTCCTGTCACCCTGTCTGTGAGCTACTGTGGCATACTGTCCTGGAGCAGATTCTCTCTCTCTCCCACTGCCCAGAAGGGGATACGAATATATACTTTCTCGGTTCCCATCACACTGTTTAGGGGAATGAGTTTATTTACTTTGTAGCTCATTGAAGTCCTTTGTAGGACATTCTAGCAAACTTTTCTCTTTAAGGTTCTTTACCAGGGGGGGGTTCAGTGACATGGCTGTGAACTGTAGTGACTTGGAGTCACGTTGAGTACAGTTGGATGGACACAGCGCGTGATGATAAACATTGCAATGATATACACCAGCCAAGTGTCTCTTTGTATTGGATAAACTAGCCAGACCCCTTTCTTTCAGCATCAGACCCCACTCTTGTCTTGCAGATGAAGACAGACATCCCTAACCCCATTCCCACTTTCCAAATACATTTCAACAATCTCCTCAACCCCTGGCACCGTTCTATCATAAGGGGTTTTATCTGCTGTACCCATCACCCATCACTCTTCACATTCCATACACTTTTAATTGCAACATTTAACAACACAACAGCGCCTCTTCACCCTCAGGAGGCTGAAGAAATTTGGCTTGGCCCCCTGAGTAACGGCCTCTTCACCCCGCTACCATCTAGAAGGTGGAGACAGTACAGGTGCATCATAACTGGGACCGAGAGACTGATAAACAGGTTGTATCCCCAGGCAACCAGCTGTTAAACAGCTGGCCTCCGCCCGGTACTCTGCCCTGATCCTTACACACTGTCCCTAGCCGGTCACCACCCGGTACTCTACCCTGATCCTTACACACTGTCCATAGCCGGTCACCACCCGGTACTCTACCCTGATCCTTACACACTGTCCATCACCACCCGGTCACCACCCACACTGTCCCTAGCCGGTCACCACCCGGTACTCTACCCTGATCCTTACACACTGTCCCTAGCCGGTCACCACCCGGTACTCTACCCTGATCCTTACACACTGTCCCTAGCCGGTCACCACCCAGTACTCTACCCTGATCCTTACACACTGTCCCTAGCCGGTCACCACCCAGTACTCTACCCTACACCTTAGAGATTGTTCCCCTAAGTTCATAGAGTCATTGAACACTGGTCATTTTAATAATGTTTACATACTGTTCTACCCTCTTCATATGTATAGTATATACTGTATTCTAACCATGGCTCATCCTACTACTACTACATACAGTATATATATTCCGGACTCGTTCTATTACGGCTCACTGATATTGCTTCATTTCTTGTTTTTTTTAATTCTTTTAACTTTTTGGATTATACTATATGTGTTTTGTTATTTTTAGATATTACTGCACTGCTGGAGCATAAGCATCTGCAAATTGGTGTATGTGTTAGTCTATGTAAACTTTGATTTGAGTTTGATTTGTTTGTGAACCGGGCATTGTCAGCCCTGTGTTGTGACACCATTCCTTCATATGATTCTGACTTGACAGCTATCATTCAGTCAGTGATGGTTGGGACAGACAGGTGTGCGCGAGTCTGTGTGTCTGACTGTCTCCAAGTCTCAGAGCTCCGAGCAGTTGACCACCTGAACCCACAATGTCATTAAAGGGACTGTTATTAACAAGAGAATGTTACCTCAGGCACCATGTACATGTGTGCCTGAGAAGAAAGCTTGCCATGTGAACAGCAGGGTGTGTGTGTGTGTGTGTGTGTGTGTGTGTGTGTGTGTGTGTGTGTGTGTGTGTGTGTGTGTGTGTGTGTGTGTGTGTGTGTGTGTGTGTGTGTGTGTGTGTGTGTGTGTGTGTGTGTGTGTGTGTGTGTGTGTGTGTGTGTGTGTGTGTGTGTGTGTGTGTGTGCACGCCCGTGCGTTTGAGAGAGAGAAAGATAATGTGTGCATGAGGCAGCAGTGAGAGCGTGAGGCAGCCTGTGAAATCCTGTGATTCAGCTCAGTGGCTGTCCTGGAATCAATTCCAGTCAGGCCAGGCAGACGAGTGTGTCTCAGGCTGTGCTGCTGGGTTGAGGATGATGGGGACGGCTGGCAGGATGTCCTCCCTCCTTCACATGCCATTTTAAATCTTTATCTGAGAGAGAACAGTGTTAGAAGGCAACCGTTTCATTCTCAGCCTGAAATATGTTCTCTCATTCCGTTTTTGTCGGGAAGGGCTCAAAATCCCATGTGGCATTTAGAACCTATAGCTACAAAATGCACACACACACGCTACTGTTCAAACGTTTGGGGTCACTTAGAAATGTCCTTGTTTTCCATGAAAACATCATTTGCAAAATGTATAGGAAATATAGTCAAGATGTTGCCGATAAATAATGATTTTTAATTGAAATAATAATTGTGTCCTTCAAGCTTTGCTTTCGTCAAAGAATCCTCCATTTGCAGCAATTACAGCCTTGCAGACCTTTGGCATTCTAGTTGTCAATATGTTGAGGTAATCTGAAGAGATTTCACCCCATGCTTCCTGAAGCACCTTCCACAAGTTGTTTTGGCTTGATGGGCACTTCTTACGTACCATACGGTCAAGCAGCTCCCACAACAGCTCAATAGGGTTGAGATCCGGTGACTGTGCTGGCCACTCCATTATAGACAGAATACCAGCGGACTGCTTCTTCCCTAAATAGTTGTTGCATAGTTTGGTGCTGTGCTTTGGGTCATTGTCCTGTTGTAGGATGAATTTGGCTCCAATTAAGTGTCATCCACAGGGTATGGCATTGCAAAATGAAGTGATAGCCTTCCTTCTTTAAGATCTCTCTTATCCTGTACAAATCTCCCACTTTACCACCACCAAAGCACCCCCAGACATCACATTACCTCCACTATGATCCGAACACCTCAAACTTAGATTTGTCTCTCCATAACACTTTCTTCCAATCTTCCCCTGTTCAATGTCTGTGTTATTCTGCCCATCTTAATCTTTTATTTTCATTGGCCAGTCTGAGATGTGGCTTTTTCTTTGCATCCCGGAGTCACACCTTCACTGTTGACGTTGAGACTGGTGTTTTGCAGGTATTATTTAATGAAGCTGCCTGTTGAGGATTTGTGAGGTGTCTGTTTCTTAAACTAGACACTCTAAAGTACTTGTCTTCTTGTTCAGTTGTATACCGGTGCACAACTGGTTAGCGCAAACTGGTTACAGCCAGTTTGCGCTGTTTTGTGAAGGGAGTAGTACACAGTTTTGTATGAGATCTTCAGTTTCTTGGCAATTTCTAGCATGGATTAGCTTTCATTTCTCAGAACAAGAATAGACTGATGAGTTTCAGAAGAAATTACTTTGTTTCCGGCATTTTGAGCCTGTAATTGAACCCATAAATGCTGATGCTCCAGATATTCAACTAGTCTAAAGAATGCCAGTTTTATTGCTTCTTTAATTAGCACAGCAGTTTTCAGCTGTGCTAACATAATTGCAAAAGTTTTTTTATTTATTATCAATTAGGCTTTTAAAATGATTAAATTGGATTAGCTAACACAATGTGCCATTGGAACACAGGAGAGATGGTTGCTGACAATGGGCCTCTTTACGCCTATGTTAATATTCCATTTAAAAAATCAGCCGTTTCTAGCTACAATAGTAATTTACAACATTAACAATGTCTACACTGTATTTCTGATCAATTTGATGTTATTTGAATGGACAACAAAGAAAGTGCTTTTCTTTCAAAAACAAGGACCTTTCTAAGTGACCCCAAACTTTTGAACGGTAGTGTATGTGGTAACGTAGGCTGCGAAAAGGTATGCATCATGAAACACGTACATCTCCGCACACGTGACTTTTTCATACTGTTTTCAGAGAATGGGAATGCAATTATAATGGTGCCCATTATTCATTTTCAGAACTGACCATTTGAAAGGAAAACATTCCCTTCATGTCAGGAATGGACATTATAATGTCCACCTGTGCTGAACAGTTCTTGAGGATACTTGAGGATAGAGAGGTGTAGATCAGCTCAAGTAAAAGGACACTGAACCAAAAGCTGTTGCACTTATCTTAAAGCACATAAAGGACATAAAGACATATTTGTTCCGGGACATTCACAGGACATTCACAGCACGTCAAACAACGGTTGTATTTAGTCAGATATGCCTTTCTGAGAAAGTAGTTTGCGGTGACCGTACAGCATTTCCTGTGATACGGCCTCTGCAGAAGTCAGGGCATTCATACTTCTTGCACTTTGCGGAGCAGAGCAGAGCTGTCATGAAGGAAGATGCCGAGGAAGTGAGTTTGTGTTTATTACAGGACCTCCAGCCCCCACCTACCGTCAACCAGTCATGTCAATACGGAGCTACATGGAGCCCTCCGCATTGTTACAAAATTTGGGAGGCACATGGCGATGCAGTACGGAGCTCGATTTGGCCTCTGCAAGCCTCCAGAGGCTCCGCAATTGCATCCACACCCTCCATAGCAAGCATAAATTGTCTTTAACTCTTGAAAGTGTACTTGAATCATTCAAAATATACATGCAGATTTTTGACCTTTTGGAAATCTGTGGTGAATAAATATCTCTCTTCTCTTTTCAGATGCTCTCCAAGCCATTGTGAACACAGGGGGAGATGCACTCAGTCTTGGAGTACCTTCCATTGCAATTGCTCTAACACAGGCTACAGTGGAGCAACATGTCACAGCTGTAAGAGGCCTTTTCTGTATCTTCTGTGTTTGTTTTTTGTATCTGAAGAATATATGCAGTACATGCCTGTATGACTGGACTGGACTAAGCAGAAACACTGTCAAGAGAATAATGTGTTTGTTCAGCATACATGCACAGTGAAACCGTCCGTTGAATTCAAGGTCAAATGCCTTATCTGTGATGCAGCAATAGCATGCAGCAACACCAGAACCTCGTGGCAAAGCCACACCATAGATAAGGAATAGGACAAAGCCTTTAATGATGCTTCTCTCTCTCTCGCTGCAACCCGGGTCATCATAAATTGTGTGGAAGAAGATTAAAACTTGAAATGAAGCCATTTGTCAGTCAAACATAATCACCTCACCATTTAACACGTTCACACTGGAGCTGGAAGTGGGGAGGTGGTGGTGGAGACAAAGAAAGGACTAGCAACGATTGCCTCTGTATGTATAATTAGATTTGAGCAGAGACTCAGATCAATCACAGGAAGTGTTTCAGGTGAGGAGGAAATAAGACATTTACGAGATTGGAGGTGTCATGTGTGACTAAACTGTTAAAGGATGTTACTTATTCTGTTCTGTCTGGAGGGGAGGGTTTGTATTGTTTCAAATGTGTACACACACATCTAATGACTTGCAGGGTACAAAGAAATGTCTGACGGAGACCTTTGAGTCAAAAGGTTGCACAACAAAACAACAGGAGCATTCATCAGTGTGCGGCACAGGAGTTTGGTGGTGGCACTCATTGGGGAGGATGGGGCTCGTGATAATGGTTGGAGTGGAATAGGTGGAATGGGATCAAATACATCAAGCACATCGTTTCCATGTGTTTGATACCATTCCATCGCTCCATTCCGGACATTATTATGAGCCGCCCTCCCCTCAGCAGCCTCCTGTGCTGTATGGGTATCTGTGCTTTATTTCATGAGGGGTCTGTACTATGCCGGGTCAATGTGTTCTAGTTACAGAACAGAAGGGTTTCATAGTGCTGTTCATGGCGACCCACCACAGGGTGCACATTTTGTTCCTGTCCAGAACTAACAAGTCTTATCCAACGAATCACCTTGATTATCAAGCCCTTGATTAGCTGCAAGTGTGTGTGCTGGGCAAGAACAAAGGATCAACTAAGGAACCCAGCTGGTTAGTGTAACAGTGGAAGAGGGGGGAAATTCTTTAGTGAAGAGGAACACTCACCTCCGGTTAACATTGTTATTATTATAGCCTTGTATTCATTATTTATCAGTCAGTCAGGCCCACTAGCCATTATCCAGGAGCTATTCAGAATTGTATGGACTGGGATACACAGTGTGTGTGTCTGAAATGGCATCCTTTTCCCTATATAGTGCACTTCTTTTGAGCAGTATCCATAGGACTCTGGACAAAAAGAGTGCACTATACAGGAAAAAGGGTACCATTATGGACGCAGTCAAGAGAAACAGCAACATCTGCAGTGATGGGGCCTGCGTTCCTTTGGGACACCAGCTAGCACCCTTTATTCTGGCATGCAATGGTTTTCTGTGCGTTTCCTTTCAAATAATGACGGTGAGCACATCAATAATGTAACAACATCCGCAACAACAGAACAGACAGCTGGCACACAAAGCTACTGTAGAGGGTAAAGCAGAGTGGAAAGAGAGATGGCCCAAGATAAAGAGCGCCTTTTGCGGTTCTGTGTCTTTGGCAGCATTGCTGTTTGGCAAACACCAACATGCCTCAGTACAGTAGTGTCTTGGAATATAAAAGTTTGTCTTTGTGTATAAGTGTGTTGTGTTGGCACGCCCAACATGCCTAGGTGCCTTAGATTAGAATATGAAGAAAAATATATACACTAATGATTTGTGTACTATATGTGCATGTTATGTATTCTGTGAGTTAGTTATTAATTCACAAATGTGAATGCGTTATGGACTATCACTGGACAGTCCTTGCCACCCGAAAGCCTCAGCTGAAAACTGTGTCGAGGTTGTGATATACAGTATGGTCCCTATTTTCCTTTTCATGCCAAATCATGTCCAAATCACACTGAAGTATAAAAAAAATGACTAACTCAATTAAGTTGAAAATGATTTGTACAGCATTCTCATATACAGTTGAAGTCGGAAGTTCACATACACTTAGGTTGGAGTCATTAAAACTTGTTTTTCAACCACTCCACAAATTTCCAAACTATAGTTTTGGCAAGTCGGTTAGGACATCTACTTTGTGCATTAAGTAATTTTTTCCAACAATTGTTTACAGACAGGTTATTTCACTTATAATTCACTGTTTCACAAATTCAGTGGGTCAGAAGTTTACATACACTAAGTTGACTGTGCCTTTAAACAGCTCGGAAAATTCCAGAAAATTATGTCATGGCTTTAGAAGCTTCTGATAGGGTAATTGCCATAATTTGAGTCAATTGGAGTTGTACCTGTGGATGTATTTCAAGGCCTACCTTCAAACTCAGTGCATCTTTGCTTGACATCATGGGAAAATAAAAATAAATTAGCCAAGACCTCAGAAAACAAATTGTAGACCTCCACAAGTCTGGTTCATCCTTGGGAGCAATTTCCAAATGCCTGAAGGTACCACGTTCATCTGTACAAACAATAGTACGCAAGTATAAACATCATGGGATCACACAGTCGTCATACCGCTCAGGAAGGATACGCATTCTGTCTCATAGAGATGAATGTACGTTGGTGCGAAAAGTGAAAATCAATCCCAGAACAATGGCAAAGGACCTTGTGAAGATGCTGGAGGAAACAGGTACAAAACTATCTATATCCACAGTAAAACGAGTCCTATAACGACATAACCTGAAAGGCTGCTCAGCAAGGAAGGAAGAAGCCACTGCTCTAAAACTGCCATAAAAAAGCCAGACTACGGTTTGCAACTGCACATGGGAACAAAGATCCTACGTTTTGGAGAAATGTCTTCTGGTCTGATGAAACAAAAATAGAATTGTTTGGCTATAATGACCCTCGTTATGTTTGGAGGAAAAAAGGGGGAGGCCTGCAAGCCGAAGAACACCATCCCAACCGTGAAGCAAGGGTGTGGCAGGATCATGTTGTGGGGATGCTTTGGTCTGGAAGTTAAAGCTTGGTCGCAAATGGGACTTCCAAATGGACAATGACCCCAAGCATACTTCCAAAGTTGTGGCAAAATGGCTTAAGGACAACAAAGTCAAGGTATTGGAGTGGCCATCACAAAGCCCTGCCCTCAATCCTGTAGACGATTTGTGGGCATAACTGGAAAAGCATGTGTGAGCAAGGAGGAATGGGCCAAAATTCACCCAACTTATTGTGGAAAGCTTGTGCAAGGTTACCCTAAATGTTTGACCCAAGTTAAACAATTTAAAGGCAATGCTACCAAATACTAATTGAGTGTATGTAAACTTCTGACCCACTGGGAATGTGATGAAATAAATAAAAGCTCAAATCAATCATTCTCTCTACTATTATTCTGACATTTCACATTCTTAAAATAAAGTGGTGATCCAAACTGAACTAAAACAGGAAATTTGTACTCAGATTAATTGTCAGGAATTGTGAAAAAACTGAGCTGAAATGTATACTATGTAAACTTCTGACTTCAACTGTAGGTATTCCTCTTATCTAGGTGGGTGAGGGCAGTGTGGAGTGCAATTGAGATTGCGTTGTCTAAGGATCTGTTGGGGCGGTATGCAAATTGAAGTGGGTCTAGAGTGTCTGGGAGGATAGAGTTGTGAGCCATAACCAGCCTTTCAAAGCACTTAATGATTACAGATGTGAGTGCTACAGGGCAGTAGACATTGTGGCATGAAGCATTGGAGATCTTGGGAACAGGAATAGTGGTATTCATCTTAAGACGTGGGGATTAAAGACTGGGACAAGGAGAGGGTGAAAATAACCGTGAATGTGCCTTCCTGCTGATCTGCACATGCTCTGAGAATGCGCCCTGGAATTACCGTCCAGCCCTGCTGCCGTGCAAGTAGCACCAGTCCTCTGGGTCGGTAGATCAGCTCTCACACGTTACGGTGTTGTATTGTCGAAGTGTGGAAGAGAGGCATCGTTGGGCTGATTGTGGCTGGGTCTTCCTTTGTATTCCGTAATGGACTGTAGCCACACATGGCACAGGCATAACGTCAGGGCCTATGTAGTATGATTCCGCCTTACTCCTATATTGTCCTTTTGTTCGGTGGATGAGTCTGAGGTTGTTGTTGGACTTATTGTTGCTGTGTTCTATTGGAGCCTCAGGTTTGTCTGCGATAACCCTGTGCGCGGTAGCCCTGTCCTTTAGTTTAGCGCCAACATCTGTGTTAACCCGGGGATTTTGATTGGGGAAGCAGCAAACTTTCACTGTGGGGACAATGCAAAGCCATGAAAAGCATTCCTGTAACATAATCTCCGATTCTGATGGTCATTTCTCAACGGGGCGAGTCACAGGTATTTCCTATTTGAGCTTCTCCTTGTATACAGTAAGCAGGAGTACCAAGTCATGATCTGATTTGCCGAATAGCGGACAAGGGATGCTTGCTGTGGGTAGAGGTGTGTGTGTGTGTGTGTGTACACATTTTTGTTAATCATTTCAGTCAGTACTCATTTCAGTTAGGGTTTAGCAGTAAGTGACCTGAGTATTTGTTTTCTCCTCCTCAGCCGTCTATGAGCAGTCATGTGAAGTGTACAAACACAAGGGCAATACAACAGGGCTGTATTACATAGACGTGGATGGAAGCGGCCTGATCAAGCCACAGCTGATTTACTGCAACATGACAGGTAAGCCACACTCACAGACACACACGCACACATCAAACACTCCCACAAGGTGTGGGGGCCCATGGGCTATATCAACTCAGCAAAAAAATAAACGTCTGTGTAAATAAACTGTGCTTATTTTCAGCGAACTTAACATGTGTAAGTATTTGTATGAACATAAGATTCAACAACTGAGACATAAACTGAACAAGTTCCACAGACATGTGGCTAACAGAAATGGAATAATGTGTCCCTGAACAAAGGGGGGGTCCAAATCAAAAGTAACAGTCAGTATCTGGTGTGGCCACCAGCTGCATTAAGTACTGCAGTGCATCTCCTCCTCATGGACTGCACCAGATTTGCCAGTTCTTGCTGTGAGATGTTACCCCACTCTTCCACCAAGGCACCTGCAAGTTCCCGGACATTTCTGGGGGCGAATAGCCCTAGCCCTCACCCTCCGATCCAACAGGTTCCAGACGTGCTCAATGGGATTGAGATCCGGACTCTTCGCTGGCAATGGCAGCACTGATATTCCTGTCTTGCAGGAAATCATGCACAGAATGAGCAGTATGGCTGGTGGCATTGTCATGCTGGAGGGTCATGCCAGGATGAGCCTGCAGGAAGGGTATCACATGAGGGAGGAGGATGTCTTCCCTGTAATGCACAGCGTTGAGATTGCCTGCAATGACAACAAGCTCAGTCCGATGATGCTGTGACACACCGCCCTAGATCATGACGGACCCTCCACCTCCAAATCGATATAGCTGTAGAGTACAATCCTCGGTGTATCTGTCATTCCTTTGACAAAAAACGTGAATCCAACCATCACCCCTGGTGAGACAAAACTGCAACTCGTCAGTGAAGAGCACTTTTTTCAGTACTGTCTGGTCCAGCGACGGTGGGTTTGTGCCCATAGGCGACGGTGTTGCCGGTGATATCTGGTGAGGACCTGCCTTGCAACAGGCCTACACGTCCTCAGTCCAGCCTCTCTCAGCCTATTGCGGACAGTCTGAGCACTGATGGAGGAATTGTGCGTTCCTGGTGTAACTCGGGCAGTTGTTGTTGCCATCCTTTGTTGCCATCCTGTCTCGCAGGTGTGATGTTCGGATGAACCAATCCTGTGCAGGCGTTGTTACACGTGGTCTGTCACTGCGAGGACGATCAGCTGTCCGTCCTGTCTCCCTGTAGCGCTGTCTTAGGCGTCTCACAGTATGAACATTGTAATTTATTGCCCTGGCAACATCTGCAGTCCTCATGCCTCCTTGCAGCATTCCTAAGGCACATTCACGTAGATGAGCAGGGACCCTGGTCGTCTTTATTTTGTGGTTTTCCTGAGTTAGTGGAAAAGCCTCTTTAGTGTCCTAAGTTTTCATAACTCTGACCTTAATTGCCTACCGTCTGTAAGCTGTTAGTGTCTTAACGACCGTTCCACAAGTGCATGTTCTTTAATTGTTTATGGTTCATTGAACAAGCATGGGAAACAGTGTTTAAACCCTTTACAATGAAGATCTGTGAAGTTATTTGGATTTTTACAAATTATCTTTGAAAGACAGGGTCCTGAAAAAGGGACGTTTCTTTCTTTGCTGAGTTATATATATATATATATACAGTGGGGCAAAAAAGTATATTATTTTGGTTTCGGAGATTTGGGGTCCCCCTCGAGGCCCCCCTGCTCCAAATAGCATAAAACATGTTGTAGTTATGTGACTATCATTAATTAATGTGATGACTGCTATTTATCAAATAATGACCTACTATGTTTAATTGATACTCAATTAAATGAATCATGTAACAATTAACTCATTAGGAATTTGGAGCATCATGGGAAAAGTTATTTAACGAGTTACTATCTCCCGACTTAAACTCTGAAAATACAAAAATATCTCTTATGTCAATAACAGTACATTTTTAATTATTACCTCATCAGTCTCATTCTGAACATCCCACAATTCTTGGATATCTGCACGAACCCTAACCTAAGTGATGAATCAGCGATACACAAATTGGCTTAATTATTTATTTACTAACTAAATCATCACACAGAATACGTAAACACACACAGCATAGGTTATTGATTACATACATAATACAATGAAAACATTTCCCTAGTGGACTAAACAAAGCATGACTGTTTGGTTACACAATGGAAAGGGAGGGGTATGTAAGGAGACGGGGAGACAGAGTCTCAACTTATCATACATACACTTAGAAGCTACGCTCATGGGAATATGAATTCTTTGCACATGAACGACCGCTCCTTTGGAAAATAAATGCAATGTATATATTTGCTCATAGATGTCTTCATCATCTCTCTGTTGATCTCGATGGTTCTATTGGAAGTGGTTTGATGTAAGTCTCTGGTTGTCCAACAGAAGTCACAATTTCCTTCTTAGTTGTAGGCTCTTTTGTTCTTGAGTGTTCATTAGAATAGATACTTCAGATGTACCACACGTTGGTTAGAGGGATCTGTCTTCCCTCTCGTCTTTGGTCAAATGGCCGAGACTACTTTTTTATTATTTTTTATTTCACCTTTATTTAATCAGGTAGGCTAGTTGAGAACAAGTTCTCATTTGCAACTGCGACCTGGCCAAGATAAAGCATAGCAGTGTGAACAGACAACACAGAGTTACACATGGAGTAAACAATTAACAAGTCAATAACACAGTAGATGCTCTCTGCGCTTTTAACAGACCTCTGAGACTATCACAGTGCAGGTGCATTTATACGGAGACTTGATTACACACAGGTGGATTGTATTTATCATCATTAGTAATTTAGGTCAACATTGGATCATTCAGAGATCCTCACTGAACTTCTGGAGAGAGTTTGCTGCACTGAAAGTAAAGGGGCTGAATAATTTTGCACGCCCAATGTTTCCGTTTTTGATTTGTTAAAGTTTGAAATATCCAATAAATGTCGTTCCACTTCATGATTGTGTCCCACTTGTTGTTGATTCTTCACAAAAAAATACAGTTTTATATCTTTATGTTTGAAGCCTGAAATGTGGCAAAAGGTCGCAAAGTTCAAGGGGGCCGAATACTTTCGCAAGGCACTGTATATAGGGCTATTTCTATTGTTGTTTTTTTATGACTATTTTCATAATTTTATTTAACTTAGTCCTGCATGTTGTACCCTGCAATCACACCTACAACCACTTCCATGTGATTATTAAACACTCTGAAACTGAATCTCAATCTCTGGGTGGGATCCCAGATCATCTGACAGAATTCCAATCCTGGCACCAGCAGCTATCGTAATCATCTCATCTTCCCACCCACCCCATCCCTATTTTTCAGAGTGTCTTTGTTATCATTAATATTTGCATAATGATGTAAAATGATCTTAGGGGTTCCCCTCCATTTCTCTCTCTCTCTCTTCTCCTGCAGATAAAACGTGGATGGTGATCCAACACAATAACACGGAGCTAACCAAATTAAAGGCCTCCTCTGGGATAAATCAGCATTTAGCCTATTTTAACTATTCGGCCGATGCAGAACAGCTCGGAGCCATAATTACCCAGGCGGAGCACTGCGAGCAGGAAGTCTTCTACCACTGTAGAAAGTCACGCCTCTTAAACACACCAGGTAAGCCCTTTCATTAACAGTATTGATCCCAGCCAGCCATAAAGGTCAGGATGATTAAGAAGCTGTTCACTCGGTCGGCTGTGAGTCGGTGCATGCGTCCCAAATGGCTCCATATTCCTTATTTCCCTATCAGGGCCCATAGGTCTCTGGCCAAAAGTACTGCACTATATAGGAAACGGGGTGCCATTTGGGAGACACTCTGGGAGTGCTGCACGCCACACGCAGAGCTTAAGCAGACGTCACAATTGGATTATTATGCTCTTTGTTGCAAACTAATTTAGGTTTGGAGGGGAGATGTACTTTCTTTGAGTAATGTATGTAGGCCTAACGCCATTGTGTTGTGATAGAATATTCACCATTTCTGGAAATGCTACATGTTCATGCACTGAGTGAGTTAGCTTTTAGCCAATTTTTTTTGTTTTTTTTGTTGGTGTGTCATTGGTGTTTGCCATGTGGTATTCATTTGTAGTTTTGTCAACCTTGTAATTACTATTTTAGACCTGCAAATGAACATGAAACGAGGCAACGCACAGCTTCACAGAGTAATTGCTGTCCATTAGCTGTCTCGTTACTGTAGAGGCTGACTGAGAGAAGAGGAAAACGATGTCAAAGCTAAATAAATCATGCTGGAAAATGTCAAATGAAGAATAATGAAGAATAATGAGGGGAGCGTGATCAGACAAGTGTTGGGAACCCTTTGGAGAGTCTCTACTGCTTTTTTTGTGGAGGTCCGAAACTGGTGACTTAACCATTCTCTATCAAACATTCTCGCTCTCCTCTTGTTCCAGTGTTTTTGTGGAAAGTGCATCTGTTATATATCATCAATGTTGTCATTGCAAATAGCACTTATTGGTCTCTGGGTAAAACACACCTTGTCCGATCTGTTTAGAAGACATTTGCAATACCTTGAGCTTAATGTTTTTACATTAGAGCCCAATGAGTTTTGGAGTCTGTAGGGTTTTTGAATATGTGTGTGTGTGTGTGTGCCTCAGATGGATCTCCGTTCACTTGGTGGGTGGGACGTACAGACGAGCCCCAGACGTACTGGGGCGGGGCAGTACCAGGGAGCCAGCAGTGTGGCTGCGGTCTTCAGGGTAACTGCATCGACTCAGACCACTACTGCAATTGTGACGCTGACCGCAAAGAATGGTACAATACCATCACCAATTATGACTCTCATTCTGTATATTTTTCCATTGTTCCTTCGCTCTCTCTTTTTTCCTCATTCTTTCCCTATCTTCTTCTCTCTCGCACACTTACACACTTACATACTCTTCAGCTCCTTTACCTCATCCTGTCCTATGTATTTTCCTCCCTTACCCTCTTTCCTATATACTGTTTGGTTCCTTATATATGTTTGGTACTCTATATGAACTCTACTGACTGAGATTCTCCATTCAATATTTAATCTTATTCAGAAAGGGCCTTGTTCTCTCGCCGGCATTTATATTTTTAGATATAATTTTATAGCCCCGGCAATAGTGTTATAAGCCTGCAAGAACTCAAACAGCATCTGAAAGTAAAAATGAACATAATCTGGATGATGTTTGTTAGTATTTGCACAATTTCCTTTTCTATTTCCTATTCTAAAGTTGTTATGGACTGCAGACAGGGGTTCAAATCAGTGGAGGCTGGTGAGGGGAGGACGGCTCATAATAATGGCTGGAACGAAGCAAATGAAATGGTTTCCATGTGTAGCTTAGTATTTGATAACATCTGACTCTTTCCGCTCCAGCCATAACCACAAGCCCGCCCTCCCCAATTCAGGTGCCACCAACCTCTTGTGGTACAAATAATATTTGTTTTCAAATTCTTTGAGTGCTTGATTGAGCCTGCCTGGTGGTGCTAGATGTGCTAGGTTTGCACTATTGGGACTATTTCATTGGTTCCAATGAACCAGGTCAATCAGTTGCATCTAAAGTATACTAAGAAAAATATAAACGCGACATGTAAAGTATTGGTCTCGTGTTTCATGATGTGAAATAAACGATTCCATAAATGTTCCAAACACACAAAAAGCTTATTTCTCTCAAATATTGTGCATATTTGCTAGGCATATCAAGAAGCTGATTAAACAGCATGATCATTACAAAGGTGCGCCTTGTGTTGGGGACAATAAAAGGCCACTCTAAAATGTGCAGTTTTGTCACACAACACAATGCCACATGTGTCTGCAGTTTTGAGTGAGCATGCAATTGGCATGCTGACTACAGGAATGTTTATCAGAGCTGTTGCCCAAGAATTGAATGTTCATTTCTCTGCCATAAGCCGCTTCTAATGTCGTTTTAGAGAATTTGTCAGTGTAACCAGCCCAGGACCTCCCTATCCGGCTTCTTCACTGGCGGGATGGTCTGAGACAAGGCACTCGGACAGCTGATTACACTGTAGGTTTGCACAACCAAAATATTTCTGCACAAACTGTCAGAAACCGTCTCGGGGAAGCTCATCTGCATTCTCGTCATCCTCACCAGGGTCATGACCTGACTGCAGTTTGGCGTCGTAACCGATTTCAGAAGACAAATGCTCAACTTTGATGGCCACTGGCACACTGGAGAAGTGTGCTCTTCATGAATGAATCCCGGTTTCAACTGTACCATGTAGATGGTAGACAGTGTGTATGGCGTCGTGTGGGCGAGCGGTTTGCTGATGTCAACGTTGTGAACAGAGTGCCCCATGGTGGCGGTGGGATTATGGTAAGAGCATAAACTACAGACAACGAACATAAATTGCATTTTATCGATGGCAATTTGAATGCACAGAGATACCGTGACAAGATCCTGAGGACCATTGTTGTGCCATCACCTCATGTTTGAGAATGATAATGCACAGCCCTATGTCACAAGGATCTGCACACAATTCCTGGAAGCTGAACATTTCAGCATGCTCACCAGACGTCACCCATTGAGCATGTTTGGGATGCTCTGAATCGACATGTACGACAGCGTGTTCCAGTTCCAGCCAATATCCAGCAACTTCGCATAGCTATTGAAGAGGAGGCACAGGCAACAGTCAACAGCCTGATCAACTCTATGCAAAGGAGATGTGTCGCACTGCATGAGGCAAATCGTGGTCACACCAGATATTGACTGGTATTCTGATCCACGCCCCTACTTTTTTTTTTAAAGGTATCTGTGACCAACAGATGCATATCTGTATTCCCAGTCATGTGAAATCCATAGATTACAGCCTAATTTTTTTTTTTTTTTTTTTTTTTGTACGTTGTTACTATGTTGTTGTAACGCATACCACCTCTCTTATTTCGCAAGTTTACGTTTATTGTGCTGGAGGGTGAACTAAGCGATTTCCCCTTAGATAGGCCAGCTGCAAAGTCGAAATTGCCTATATTGTAAAAATGAAGGAAAACAAAAATGTGGTTAGTGTTAGGTATTAGGGTTAGCAGTGTGGTTATGGTTAGGTTTAAAATCAGATTTTATGACTTTGTGGTTGTGTCAGCTAGTGACCACTCTACCTGCAGAACAAGATTCATGATGAAAAACGCTAACCTGCCCTGATTTCCAACAGGGCTGCTGACTCTGGCCTGCTCATCCATAAGGAGAATCTACCAGTCAGATGGGTGGTGGTGGGGGATATACAGAGGCCTGAATCAGAGGCAGCCTATAGAGTCAGCCCACTTAGATGTCATGGCGACAGTAAGTACCAAGTGATAAAATAATAAAGATAGAGTGTGTGACTATCTATACTCCCAATGATTTATTGGACAGCACTAACATTTTGGCACACAATGCCTTCCTGTGTGTGGGTTAGATAGTAAGTATAATGTCAATCAGTCATTTTACTGTATCAGTCTATTATTTACTCCATTACTGCCCCCCCCCAGATACATTGACTAGGTCATACTGAATATTGTATGCTTGCTTTTGATATGTCAGTCTATCAGTTAATCTATCCATCCATTATGTCCTATATGGAAATGGAGTATGTGCAGTACACACAGGCTGTGATTCAAACAAATGCAGAGAAACGACCTGCGCATAGTAATAGACTACCAGCTGTTTTACTCAGTTCTCAGCTCAGTCATTCGTTCCACACCTGTTTGATGGTAGTGCAACATTCTCTTCCTCTCGCACTCTGGTTATGCACGTCGTCTAATTATGTGCAGGGAAATACCACATTAGCAGAATTGTAACAAAAACAATAATGTTCTCTCTTCTATGTTGTTATGCTGATGGCAGTAGGTAGTCGTTGTTGTTAATCACGCAATAATGAAATAATCCCCATCTCTTTGTTATTCTTAATTGCAGCCTTGGTTACCTACAAATATTACTCTTAGTAAATTAGACGTAAATGGGGGAAACGATGGTGGAATATTATTAAGACTAATTAGTAGAAACGGTTGGCTTGTTTATGTGCCTGACAGTCTCAATGGCTCATTGTAATGGACTGAGTTGGGGACAGTAGACTCTTATTTAATTCTCAGTCTATTTAGACCCTTTTTGCAATTAGCAACCTTTTGCTCAAGGATTGGTGCATACAATATGTACAACAGCATAGAAGACAACAACAAAGACATAACTGTATAAAAGTATAAACAGTATACATTTTAATTAATATATATTTTTTGCCATTTATTTTTAATTTTTAGAGAACTTCTGGAATGCAGCGTTCTTCAACAAAGAGACATCGTACCTGCACTTCCCCACGTTCCACGGAGAGCTCAGTGCAGACATCTCCTTCCTGTTCAAAACCACCGCCTCTTCAGGGGTCTTCCTGGAAAACCTGGGCATTAAAGACTTCATACGGGTTGAACTCAGCTGTAAGTAAAGTGAATGATACCACCGAGAGAATGCTTGACTCTATGGTTCATGATCAAGTGTTTCGGTGCAGGGTTCAAAAAGGCATATAGACTCGGAAAGGAGAAGCTGCACTCACTAAAATTCACTGAACTTCTGCGGAGAGACCATGGCATTCATCTTGAATGTAATAGGTCCTGAATTTGGCTTACAATTGCTTGAGTGCAAAACACATCTTCCAAAGGTGTTAGGCACAAGTTAGCTTGAATGCAATAAGGCCTTAACATCTTTGAATGGTGTTAGCTTGATTTAGTTTGAATGCAATGCACATCCTCTTCGACCATGATGTTAGAAAATGATTCAGCTCGAATGCAATACACATCTCCGAATAGTCTTATAACATTATTTGGCTTGAATGGATCACATCATCTTTCTTCGTGGCATTGAACATGATTTGGCTTATTAGGTCAGCTCATTGTCAGAGATATTTGCAGTTGCAGAGATTGTAAAGCTCTAATAACTCTGAACAGTGCTTTCTATTGGTCTATTTGTGAAGCAGCAGTAAAGCGTGAAACTCCTTTTCTGAGACGACATATGATAGAGAGAGTCTGCGGCGCTACACAGACATCATGAGCATACTCTCCTTGGGGAAATTATGGGACTGCCATTGTTAAAGCGAAGCACAGACTTTGGAGCTGATATACTTAATTTATGTTGACTCTTGTTTAGATAGAACTGCATTATTATGGGTCCGGAATAAGAAGTTTTGTCTCTAAATGATGGTCTGGCGCTGTGACTGTTATTGTTTCATATGCCTTCTCCTGGTCCCATGACAACTAATCCGCACTCTGGTAGAATCCCCATGAGCCTTTGTAATTGGAGGATGCCGACTTAGGAGGGAAGAAGCCTTTTCTATTCTGTATTGTCAGGACTGATTTTTTTGGACATCTGTAGCGGAATGTTAACACTGTTGTCGCAGTGCTAGATGTTATTGTCTATAGAGACAATAGCCAGGGGTGATGGATGGGAGTCCTGCATAGAGAGACCTTCCAGGGTGCAGGGGTATGTTCCTGCTGTAATGACCCATTCTACAGATGTAGGATCTTAATTTGAGCCAGTTTTCTACAGCAGAATAATTATCCCGCAGAAAATGTGAATTATTATGTGGATTATAATTAATGCGGATTATTGATACATTCTTCGTAAGTGAAAATCAAGCCTGAAATTTCAATATGGCACTTAAACTTCAGAAGCCTTTTTAAACATCAAATACACTACAAGTTTTACATTTCCTGCATTGCATGATTGTTTTCCTGTGACAGGGTGATCAAATTACGATCCTATATCTGTACACATCACTGAAATCACAGAGCTTGATTAAAGCCCCTGAATCCCACCAGACTGAATTACTGGGGACACGGCATGACATGTACCTATTGTACAGAGAGACGTGTCTATTGCTGTGAGGTCACAGCCATACCATGTTATCGATTGAGCATCCATGTAGACTAGTAACGGTTGCACAGCTGACTCTTCAGGCTTAATCAAAGTATATCCTATGGAAATAGAACAATTTACATTCACCCCCTAATTTATTCAATTGTGAATGTCGATGCTATTTTTTAACCTTACCATTGCCGTCACATTCCCTCAGACAAGGTGTGTGCTTGTGGGTGCGTTGGCATTGGTGTGTATGTGTGTGTGTGTGTCTTCTTAAGAGGCAGAAGGGGAACCTAGCTGTGCAGTGAATACTAAAGAGATCAGAATAGATGATTAGCTTTTTCACAGAGTTTTTGTAGCCGCCATGCAGACCAGAGAAGTGTTTGATGACAAACTCTGGCCCTGGCCTCAGCTTCCTATGCACAGTGGTATGTGTGTGTGTGTGTGTGGGTGTGGGTGTGTGTGTGTGTGTGTGTGCATGCGCGTTTGTGTGCTGCCCTGAGCTCTTCCAAAATCCTATTCATTAACATGATCCATTCAGATAAGATCCCATCATCCTACAGATGGGCAGGCAGGAGGAGCATCAATTACACAGCCCTGTATGAACATATGCGCTGAATGAATGAAAAATGCCTGACAAATGTTTTCAAGGGGGGGAAAAGACAGATAGCTACTGCATAGTGGAGCCAACTGCCAGGTCAGCAATGGATGTTTTTGTTGTAAATGATGATTTGGATGGGCGTGTTGTACACAACATCAGGAACACCTGCTCTTTCCAGGTGAATGACCAGGTGAATCCAGGTGAAAGCTATGATCCCTTATTGATCTCACGTGAAATCCACTTCAATCAGTGTAGATGAAGGGGAAGGAGACAGGTTAAATAATGATTTTTAAGCCTTGAGACAATTAACACATGGATTGTGTATGTGTGCCATTCAGAGGGTGAATGGGCAAGACAAAATATTTGAGTGGCTTTGAACGGGGTATGATAGTAGGTGCCAGACGCACCCGTTTAAGTGTGTCAAGAACTGTAGCGCTGCTGGGTATTTTACGCTCAATAGTTTTCGGTGTGTATCAAGAATGGTCCACTACCCAAAGAACATCCAACCATCTTGAGACAACTGTGGGAATTATCGGAGTCAACATGGGTCATCATCCCTGTGGAATGCTTTCGACACCTTGTAGTCCATGCAAATTGAGGATGTTCTGAGGACATGTCCCTAATATTTTGTACACTCAGTGTATACATGTGATGATAGATCTCGGGGAGAGTAGAACTGGAACACAATGTCGTAAGGCCACTTTGTACTGGTATTGTCACGACAACACCTCATATTTCTTTATTCTGTTGATACTCAAGGTCAAATCAACCACCACATTCAATCAACAATGCTTCACAAAAAAGTGAAATAAAAGAAAGTCATATGATCTTGTCTGAGCAGTGAAAGTTATTATGTTGTCAGGTTTCGCTCGCAGGGGCCAGATGAAGATTTTTATAGACATCGGAAATAAAATGTCCGGGAAAATATTGAGATGTCCAGGGGGTTTAATTCTGGTGTCATTTGATAGTTATTTGGCTGTAAAAAGCTCTGCTACTACTCTCTGCCAGTGGAATATTTAACCACCCATCCAAATGCTACTCATCTGGTGTGTCTGACCATCTCTCATTCTCTCCCCCATCCTCCTCTCTCCATCCCTCCCACAGCTCCGATGGAGGTCGTCTTCTCGTTTGACGTGGGCAATGGCCCCTTTGAGGTGCGTGTGGAGACGGGCGGCATGGCGCTAAACGACGACAGGTGGCACCGCGTTCGAGCGGAGCGGAACGTGAAAGAGGCTTCACTGTGTGTGGACTCTTTCCCGGGCACCACACAGAAGGCCCCCGCCGACGGTCACATCCATCTGCAACTCAACAGCCAATTATTTGTAGGTAGGAAAATCCAGCTGCTTCAGGCTGCTACATCTCCCTCATTAGAGGAATGGAAAAACACAGGACCTGGGTTCAAATGCTATTCAAAATGTTTCAAATGCTTTGAGTGTTTGCTCTCGCCTAATCTCTCGTGGACAGACTATGTAAACATAAATGGTACTGTGTATTTGTCATGATACAATGGAATGCGTGAGATAACGAGCAGCATTAGTTCCAGTGCTTTGGACAAATCACGATTTCGCAGATGTTAGTATCTTTGAATTGCGGAAGAGGAAGGGACATTTGGCCCATAGACTTACCCATAACTTGAAAAAAATAGTGAGGGTGGAGCTCTTCGTCCCGGTTCAGATCCTCGTTCTCTCTCTCCTCTTAACATGTATGGATCCAGAACTTAACCGAGATTATCTTTAGCCTGCCCTGGGAGTGCCAGATAGGTGGGGTTTACAGTTTTGAGGCTATTCTATTGGTCCATTAAACCAGGCAAGCTAAATCAAGCACATACAGTTCGGAAAGTATTCAGACCCCCTCACTTTTTCCACATTTTGTTACAGCTTTATTAAAAAATGAAATTGTTTTTTCCCCTCATCAGTCTACACACAATACCCCATAATGGCAAAGCAAAAACAAGTTTAGAAAATGTAGCTAATTTATTAAAAATAAAACAGAAATTCCTTGTTTACATAAATATTCAGACCCTTTGCTATGAGACTCAAAATATAGTAAAAAAAAAGTCAAAGGGTCTGAATACTTTCTGAATGCACTGTATGAAAGTATTTGAAATGATTTCAAATATAATTTGAATCCTGGTTCTACCAGAGAAAAATAACACCTTCCTAATATTGAGTTTGTCGGGGCATGGACTCTACAAGGTGTTGAAAGCATTCCACAGAGATGCTGGCCCATGTTTACTCCAATGCTTCCCACAGTTGACTGGATGTTCTTGATACACACGGAAAACTGTTGAGCATGAGAAACTCAGCAGCGTTGCAGTTCTTAACACAAACTGTTTCGCCTGGCACCTTCTACCATACCCTATTCAAAGGCACTTAAATCTTTGGTCTTGCCCATTCACCCCCTGAATATGTCTCAATTGTCTCAAGGTTTAAAAATCCTTCTCTAACGTGTCTCCTCTCCTCCCCTTCATCTACACTGATTGAAGTGTATTTAACAAGAGACATCAATAAGAGATCATTGCTTTCACCTGGATTCATCTGGACAGTCTATGCAATGGAGAGAGCAGGTGTTCACAATGTTTTCTACACTCGCCTTTCCACATCCACCAGCCTTACCCACACTTAGAATCAAAGGGAGGGGACGTCTGTCATTTGTAAGACGATGGATTAACGTCTACTTTAGCGTTCTCCCAAATGGCACCCTATTCCCTAGTGTACCCACTGGCCTTGGTCAAAATAAGTGCACTACATAGGGAATAGGGTGTAATTTGGTACACCAACTTTGAGTTGGGGCACAATGTGATTCTGTTTGCTCTGTCAGTGGTGAATAGAGACTCTGAATCCATGGCTTCCAAATACAAGTAACGGTAATTCCAGATTAAATTGGTGTGTGAAATATTGCGCAATTTCTCTTCCTTCAAGTTTTTAAGTACAGCATAGTTCATATGTGAAGTAAATACTTAGGAGAAGAAGGCCAAGCTTCTAATAGTAAGATGCAGTGGATTTTTTACATTTATTTTACCTTTATTTAACTAGGCAAGTCAGTTAAGAACAAATTCTTATTTACAATGATGGCCTAGGAACAGGGGGTTAACTGCTTTTTCCAGGGCAGAACGACAGATTTTTACCTTGTCAGCTCAGGGATTCGAACTAGAACCATTTCAGTTACTGGCCCAATGCTCTAACCACTAAGCTACCTGCCACCTATCGAGCAGCCTCCATCACATTATTGGCAAAATGCCATTCCTCTGTGGTTTCCTATTCAATGTGCAGGTGCTGACTGTTTCCTGAACAATAATCACATTCAATAAATAACCATGAATCACGCTGCTGATGGGCTTTGGATCATGCGGTTCTACAGTAGGTGTGTGTGTGTGTGTGTGAACGTGTGTGTGTGTGTGAACGTGTGTACGTGTGTGTAACCTACTTTTTGAAGTGATTTGTTTCACAATCATATGAAAACATCATGACTGCTAATGAGTTCTGATTAAACTTGGAATATTGTTAATTAGCAGGTATCCTATTGAAATATTGAGTGCTATAGTCTAGGATTTTCACCAGAAGTTAATGGTAGGAGGAATGTATATGGTGGAGGAAATGAAGCTTGGAATGTATAGAGTAAAGGAAGGGCAATCACATGTGGCAGGCACTGATAAGGGTGGAGAGATGTGGTTTCGTGAGGAAGGGGGCCGAGGTCACGTCAGGTCACATTAAGGGAGATGGAACAGTTTATTGCCCGCATCACTTAACTTCCTGCCTAGCAATAAACATGTTTAGAGAGGAGATTCCACCCAAATTGGGGTATATAAACTCAGCAAAAAAAGAAACGTCCCTTTTTCTTTCAAAGATAATTCGTAAAAATCAAAATAACTTCACAGATCTTCATTGTAAAGAGTTTAGAATTTTTTCCCATGCTTGTTAAATTAACCATAAACAATAAATGAACATGCGCCTGTGGAACGGTCATTTAGACACTAACATCTTACAGACGGTAGGCAATTAAGGTCATAGTTATGAAAACTTAGGACACTAAAGAGGCCTTTCTACTGACTCTGAAAAACACAAAAATAAAGATGCCCAGGGTCCCTGCTCATCTGCGTGAATGTGCCTTAGGCATGCTGCAAGGAGGCATGAGGACTCAGTTTATGTCTCAGTTGTTGAATCTTGTTATGTTCATACAAATATTTACACATGTTAAGTTTGCTGAAAATAAACGCAGTTGACAGTGCGAGGATGTTTCTTTTTTTGCTGAGTTTGTATACTACCACTGGTGGAATACGTCTTTGTCTGTTCAGCTGTTCGATCCTTTGGGTGAGAAAACTTGGTTGGCGCTTTAATAGTTGTTGAAAATGTCTTACTCTGATATTTAGAGTGGTTGTGTTCATACCACATTAAGAGACTGGAATCTTGCTGGTGCTGCCAGTTATGAACTGATCTGTTTTGTTTAAAATAAGGATTTTTTTTCCTCACAGAATTTTTTAAATATACAGTGCCATTAGAAAGTATTCATACCCTTTCACCTTTTCCACATTACAGTTTGAAAATGGATTGAATAGATGTTTCTTTACTCACCCATCTACACACAATACCCCCATAAAGACAGTGTAAACATGCTGTTACATTTTGGGAGATTTATTGAAACTGAATATCGCATTTAAACAAGTAGTCACACCCCTTTGCCATGATATTTTTCTAAATTGAATTGACATGATTGGACATGATTTGGAAAGGCACACACCAGTCTATATAAGGTCCCACAGTTGACAGTGCATGTCAGAGCAGAAACCAAGCCATGACATTGAAGAAATTGTCCGTAGAGCTCCAAGACAAGATTGTGTCAAGGTACAGACCTGGGGAAGGGTACCAAAACATTTCTGCAGCATTGAAGGTCCCCAAGAACACAGTGGCCTCCATCATTCTTAAATGGAAGAAGTTTGGAACCACCAAGACTCTTCCTAGAGCTACCGAAACCTGGTCAAAACCAACATACCGTAACCCTAGATCCTCTTTCTTTACGTTTTTAATGGTAATTCGTACTTTTATGCAATACTTTCCTCGCTCCGGATTACAGTCAAAAACCCTCACTATACTCCATCTTCTTCCATACTGGGTATGTGGACTTATATGGCCCTCTCTCTCTCTGTGTGAGCTATGACCTGTTTCCATGAACTACACGGGGACCTACACTGATATCTTCCATAATGGCTCATAGTCCTAGACTGCCAAAGGGTCAGAGACCCCATTTGGTCTATGTAGAACTCAACTGAGACATCCTTCCCTGTCTCTACTCTCACTTCCTGTTAACCCAGATTAAGTGATCTTTTCTGCTTGGTTAATATAAAATCCTCATCGTCTACACTATGGGTCCAATTACCACCTTCTTCATTCTCGGATGGGTCATGGTGTATTAGGAATATGGCTCCCACAATAAGACAGCTCAGACCGATCAGCAATCCTATAAAGCCCCACCCTTTCCCGGAGAACATATCATCAGCTAGAGGCCAGCCCATGCTTTCACTTCTATGAATGCACACAGGGAGGATAGGGTGAGTTAGGGAATCTTCATTAGAGAGGTGACTCCCAAACCTTATTGGTATTCGGTTCATCTCCTAACTCTGTGATTGTTCGCCAGTGTCAGGGTGTCTTACCCTCTTGCAATGTGTGACATGAACCCAGGTAGCTCTTTCAGCTATTCTCAACACGAAGGCTGTCACCAGGAGTACTTGGTATGGCCCCTCCCACCATGGCTGCTTCCAGTCTATTCTCCTCAGGGACTGGATCCACACCCAGTCTCCTGGTTGGAATGAGTGAATCACCTTCTCCTGGGTTTGGTTATCAAACAGTCTTCTCATGTGTTCTGATAGTATATCTTCAACTTCTATGTCTACTTGTTCTGGTCCCTAAGTCGGGCCTTCTATTTGTTCTACCTGATTAGCTAAACTGTAGATCCTAGTAAACCAACTCTAGGGATAATATCTTGACCTAATATTTGTGTTACCATAATCGTGTCCGCCAAGTACGTTGGGAACACTTCTACCCATTTGCTATATTTATCTATTATATATTATGTGGATGTATATAGCCCTCTCTCTCGATGTGAGCTATGACCTGTTTCCATGAACTAGGCCACAAAGTGTCCTAACCTAACCCCTATTGATACATGGCTCTGCCTAGATGTTTTCTAGGTGGCTCTACACCCAATTCCTATTTTCAAATTGCCTAGAATACTACCTATATCAGGGTTCTCTACTCAAAATTCTAAAAATAGGTCACCAGGTAAGAATGCCATATGGGAATTGTTTAAATCAACACCTAAACTACACAAAAACAATCAAATATATTTCTGAATGTAGCCCGAGCGTCAATTCCCCATAATTCGTGAATAAAGATTTACTGACCTTGTCTCGTAGACTGGGAAAAGCAATGTGGGTTAGATTCCGTCACCGTCTCTGCCGACCTTAGATATATACCGGCCTGCTATAGAACCCCAATGTCAGGGGACAGGTCTTTAATTTACGGGTCAATGACCGCACGTGCGCGGTTTTCGGCGTGGTACTTTCGGACAGCAGGGACAGGTATTGGAATCCGGCTCGAAGGACCAAATTGTTATGAGAATTATGTTCTGAATGTTCATAACCCAATTCAATTAAACGACTCAGTCTGCAACCCAGAATTTGTAAGATACTGGTTGAAATGAAAAAGACGGAGGCCCAGCGACGATAGTCAGAAAGTTTATTTACGAGAGCGCTGGTTAGTTGTACAAAACCATTCATTTTATGCTGGCTTCTTACGCACATACTTTCACAGACAAACAGACTCCTTACCCACATACTTTCACAAACAAACATTAGGTATCCTACACACATACTATCCTACTACCCAGCCAACAAAGATTAGGGGAGGCTGTTTGATCTGTGTTCTGATGAGACAAAAATGCAACTATTTGGTCTGAACACAAATCGTGATGTCTGGAGAAGTCCAGGCACAGCTCATAATCCATCTAACACCATCCCTACCGTGAACCATGGTGGTGGCAGCATCATGCTATGGGGATGCTTTTCAGTGGCAGGGACTGGGTGATTGGTAAGGATAGAGGGAACAATGAATGGAGCTAAATACAGTTAAATCCTTGAGGAGAACCTGCTTCAGAGTGCAAAGGACCTTAGACTGGGGCAAAGATTTACGTTCCAACAGGACAATGACCCCAAGCCTATAGCCAAAGCAATGCTGGAATGGCTTCATAGCAAGAATGTGAATGTCCTTGAGTGGCCCAGATTTGAATCCCATTGGAAATATGTGGAAACACTTGAAGAGTGCTGTTCAGAGCTTGAGAAGATATGCAAGGAAAAATGGCAGAAATCCTCAAATCCAGATGTGCAAATATGCTGCAGACATACCCAAGAAGACAACTCAATGCTGTAATTGCCACCAAACGTGCTTCTACAAAGTATTGATTTGGGAATACTTTTTTAAATGAGATGTTTTTGTATTTCATTTTCAATATATATATTTTTTAAATTCTAAAAACATATTTTCACTTTGTCATTATGGGGTATTGTGTGTAGATGGGTGAGAATTATTTTTTGTATCAATTTTGAATTCCGGCTGTAACAACAAAATGTGGAATAAGTCAAGGGGTATCAATATTTTCTGAAGTCACTGTATATGAAAGTATAACATATGTGATTTGAATATTTTGTAAAGTACATATGACACTTCAACCTAAAACATTTGAATTGAATATGTTTTGATTACACATGACAGTAAGCTTATTAAAATGTGGTTGAATATTTTGTAAAGGACACTTCAAATCTGCGGTATCATCAAACATACAGGTAACTGCCAAAATAAAGGAAACACAAAGTGTATAAAACTGTATTGGAGGGATGCGACACCATTCTTCCACAAGAAATTGCATAATTTGGTGTTTCTTTTTATGGTGGGGGAAAACGCTGTCACAGGCAACACTCCAGAATCTCCCAAAGTATTCAATTGGGTTGAGATCGAGTTACTGAAATGGCCATGGCATATGGTTTACATCGTTTTAACGTTTATAAACACATTTAGTGACCCCTCGTGCACTGTGGATGTGGGCATGGCCATGGTAGCCAAAATAATGTGCAACTGGTTCTGCCCATAATTTTTACACATGACCCAAAGCATGATGTGATATTAATTGCTTAGGAATTGTTCAGGAACCACACCAGTGTGGAAGCACCTGCATTAAATATATTTTGCATCTCTCATTTACTGAAGTGTTTCCTTTATTTTGGCAATTACATGTATATGGTGTTTTAATAATGACACAGTACAGATATACATAAAACAAATATAAAATGTCTTATCAAACACACATTTGGTACATACGTGTCCAAGTAGTCAGCTAGCCACTGCTAGCGGTCATCAGCTAACATTTAGCCTGGACAGATCCTGACAGTCTGTACAGCGTGTTTCAACCCAGAGCTTATCGGACTCTTTTTTTTCTCCATATCACCGGATTCCTACAGCAAGCTCTGAACCTCTTCACCTGGATCATCGCAGCTAGCTAGCTGCTATCCGATTGGCTTCTCCTGGCTAACGTCTTTGTCCTGAAGCAAGCACCAATTAGCCTGGAGCTAGCCTATGCTAGGCCCATCTCCCTGCTAGCTGAAGAGGTCCATCTGCCACTCCTTGGGCTACAATACCTATTTTGCCAATTGGACTGGACACCTTTTATTGCTGATACAGAGCCCCGCCGATCCATCACAACTAGACTACCAACGTAATCCACCCGAGGGGGGGTTTTCAGCAGGCTCCTTTATCGCGACATCCCCTGAATGCCCATCTGCTAGCCTGCTAGCCGTGGCCCGCTAGCTGTCTAGAGCATACCGGATTGTTAGCTGAAGTGGTCCATCAGTCAATTTCTTTGGCTACTATACCTATTTTGCCAGTTAGCCTGGACCCTTTTACTTCACGGACCCCTGCTGATCCATCACGGCTGGTCTCCCAACGTAACCGCACGAGGGGGCTACAACAACAGACTTCTTCCGTCGCGACCTCCCTCTAAAGCCCAGCCCGCTAGCTGTCTGAATCGCCGTGTCTCCAGCCCGTCTAGCTACTCAGTGGACCCTATGATCACTCGGCTACGCATGCCTCTCCCTAATGTCAACATGACTTGTCCATTGCAGTTTTGGTTAGTGATTATTGTCTTATTTCACTGTACAGCCTCCAACCGTGCTCGATATGCCTCAGCTAACCCTCTTGTCCCACCTCCCACACATGCGGTGACCTCACCTGGTTTAATTGATGTCCCTAGAGACAATACCTCTCTCATCGTCACTCAATGCCTAGGTTTACCTCAACCCTATTCACATCCTACCATACCATTGTCTGTACATTGAATCTATTCTTCCCTGCACAGAAACCTGCTCCTTTTACTCTCTGTTCCGAACGTACTAGACGACCAGTTCTTATAGCCCTTGGCCGTACCCTTATCCTACTCCTCCTCTGGTGATGTAGAGGTTAATCCAGGCCCTACAGTGCCTTGCTCCACTACCATTCCCCAGGCCCTCTCATTTGTTGACTTCTGTAACCGTAAAAGCCTTGGTTTCATGCATGTTAACATCAGAAACCTCCTCCCTAAGTTTGTTTTATTCACTGCTTTAGCACACTCTGCCAACCCGGATGTCTTGGCTGTGTTTGAATCCTGGCTTAGGAAGGCCACCAAGAACCCTGAAATTTCCATCCCTAACTATAACATTTTCTGACAAGATAGAACTGCCAAAGGGGGTGGAGTTGCAATGTACTGCAGATATAGCTTGCAGAGTCTTGTCTTAGTATCCAGGTCTGTGCCCAAATAATTTTTTTTATTTTTTATCTATCTTTCCTGAAACAAGTCTCTCACCGTCGCCGCTTGCTATAGACGACCTTCTGCCCCCAGCTGTGCCCTGGACACCATATGTGAATTGATTGTCCCCCATCTATGTTCAGAGCTCGTGCGGTTAGGTGACCTAAACTGGGACATGCTTAATAACTTCTTATGGTATAGGGGATGGTTGCATCCCACGTGGGAAAATGTAGCACGGCAAATAAAAAAAAGGATATAAAAATCTAACTTTCATTAAATCACACATGTAAGATACTCAATTAAAGCTATACTCGTTGTGAATCCAGCCAACAAGTCAGATTTTTAAAAGGCTTTTCGGCGAAAGCATAAGAAGCTATTATCTGATGATAGCACAATAGTAAACAGAGGGTAGCATATTTCAAACCTGCAGGCGCTACACAAAGCGCAGAAATAAAATATAAAACATGCATTACCTTTGACGAGCTTCTTTCGTTGGCACTCCAATATGTCCCATAAACATCACAATTGGTCCTTTTGTTCGATTAATTCCGTCCATATATATCCAAATGTCCATTTATTTGACGCGTTTGATCCAGAAAAAAACAGCTTCCAAAAATGCAGCGTCACTACAAACTATTTCAAATGTGGCCTATGAACTTTGCCAAAATATTTCAAACTACTTTTGTAATACAGCTGTATGCATTTTTAAAAGTTAATTATCGATCAAATTGTAGACGGGTCTATCTGTGTTCAATAAGGGAAGACAACAAACCAACGCTACTTTTCACATCTTGCGCACTCTCAACAGTATTACCCAGTTCCTAGATGGCCTACTTCTTCATTGCACAAATTAATAACCTCAAACAAATTCCAAAGACTGGTGACATCCAGCGGAAGCAGTAGGAACTGAAAACAGGTTCCTAAGAAATATCATTTGCCAATGAGAACACAGTGAACAGACAGAGACTAAAAAAAAGAGATTCTGAACGGTTAGTCCCCGGGGTTTTGCCTGCTACATAAATTCTGTTATACTCACAGACGTGATTCAAACAGAGTGTTTTCTATCCAAATCTACTAATAATATGCATATCTTATATTCCTGGCCTGAGTAGCAGGAAGTTGAAATTGGACACGCTATTTATCCAAAAGTGAAAATGCTGCCCAATATACCTTAAGAAGTTAACAGACATCCTACAATCCTAAACTTGATGCCCTCAATCTCACACAAATTATCAATGAACCTACCAGGTACAACCCCAAATCCATAAACACAAGGCACCCTCATAGCTATCATCCTAACCAACCTGCACTCCAAATACACCTCTGCTGTCTTCAACCAGGATCTCAGCGGTTTCTCAATCCACGGTTTCTGGTCGGGGAATGTTTTAATAGACGCTGTGGGTACAACATCACCGATGCACATCACCTTATCTCAGCTCACTGGTCACCATAGCAGCACCCACCCGTAGCACGCGCTGCAGCAGGTATATTTCACTGGTCACCACCAAAGCCAATTCCTCCTTTGGCCACCTTTCCTTACAGTTCTCTGCTGCCAATGACTGGAACGAGTTACAAAAATCACTGAAGCTGGAGACCCATATCTCCCTCACTAACTTTAAGTTCCAGCTGTCAGAGCAGCTCACAGGTCACTGCACCTGTACATAGCCCATCTGTAAATAGCCCATCCAACTACCTCATCCCCATACTGTTATTTATTTATTTGCTCCTTTGCACCCAAGTGTTTCTCTACTTGCACATTCATCTTCTGCACATCTATCACTCCAGTGTTTAATTGCTACATTTGAATTATTTCACCACTATGGCCTATTTATTGCCTTACCTCCCTAATCTTACCTCATTTACACACACTGTATATATACTTTTTTTACTCTATTGTGTTATTGACTGTATGTTTGTTTATTCCATTATTCCATGTGTAACTCTGTGTTGTTGTTTGTGTCGCACTGCTTTGCTTTATCTTGGCCAGGTCGCAGTTGTAAATGAGAACTTGTTCTCAACTAGCCCACCTGGTTAAATAAAGGTGAAATAAATAAATAAAATAAAAGTCCCTCTGTGCCAGGAAACAAAAAGCGAACTGGCATTTCGGACAGAAAATCTGTCATGTTTCCCTTTTTCCCCCTGTGTTTTATGCTTACAGTTCCTCCATCTGTCGTTTGGCATGTGTGTGTGTTGAGCATGGTTACTTCCCTAGTGTCCTTCCATTTAACAAAAAGCAGCTTGTTAGTCCTGATCCAACGTAAGGTCCCCCTCTCCACTGTCTTTGTCATGTCGTCTACCTTGGTCTTGGGGAAACCGATTTTGTTTGGACAAATGGTGCCACAAGCACTATGAAAAGCATGGGACTACAGTACCAGTCAAACATTTTGGACACACCTACTCATTCAAGGGTTTTTCCTTTTACTATTTTCTACATTGTAGAATAATAATTAAGACGTCAACACTATCTGTTATGCGCAAAGATAAAGTCACTCAGTGGGCATTTGATGTTTCCATTAAGTCATACATCATCAAATAACATGGCAATATGCAAGATGTGTTCCTACCAACTGAAGGATTCATTTGATACCCCCCATGTAGCTATAGCTCAAACACAGACCAAATCGAAGTTTACCTTTTAAGATGTTTGGTGAAAACGTTGTGTAAAATAAACATTTTGACTCTCGGGCTGGTAATAAATAACGGTATGTCACAGCCATTTAGATAAGATTATCCTCATGATCTGCGGAGGCCCAGCTTCCGATGTGTATCAATGTATTCTCGGGCTGGTGATAAATAACAGTAGGTCACAGCCATTTACATAAGATTATCCTCATGATCTGCGGAGGCCCAGCTTCCGACGTGTTTCAATGTATTCCGTGTTTATTTTGTTTATGCTTCACAACGGTAAACGGAATGTAGGTAGCAGCCATCTTGAAATGAGGTCATGGGCTCGGGCTGCCCTTATAAATCCGTATGCCCATATATGGTAATAAGTCACCAAAGATTTGAAGGCACCGATCAATAGCCAACATACTCAGCGTTTCGGAAACGCCATACTTTTACAGATAGGGGCTACCGTTCTCATACTATATTGAATTTAAAATTTTTAAAATCTAACAGAGTCCCTAAATATGGGGAATTTACATTTAAGATATTTTTTACTTCCTAGGAACCCCAGGAGGTTTTCTTCCCCATAGGGCATCTTGATATGGTCCCCCACTGGTAACCATTCTCTAGGATTACTGGCTAAAGACATTCCTCACATCAATATTCATTCAAATACCCGGTCTCTGTTTCTTCCCCGAAGCCACTGTTTGTTCTTCCTTCAAAGTGGGTGTTTGCAGATATGACAAGAAAAAATAAAACATATTTGCTTGGTGATAAAGTCTTCTACTGCAGCCTGGTTTTCCTTGTGTTTCCTTTCTTTAATCATTAGAATATGGTCTCAGGCGAAAACAGACTGAAGACCAGCACAATGACACTGATAGGCTCAATATGCAGTTGCGTAAAGGTTTATCAGAGCCTGTCAAAAGGCGTAATGAAATGAAATCATACATTTGCTTAGAGATAACAGTCTGTGTATTGAAAAAGTATTTGTTCCATTTCTGATTTTCTAAACGTTTGCATCTTTTTTGGCCAAGTGCCGGCCCTGGTACAAATCCCTTGGGCAGACATTTGATTTCCATAGGAGGCACTTATTTTTTTTTACCTTTATTTGACTAGGCAAGTCAGATAAGAACAAATTCCTATTTACATGACGGCCTACTGGGGAACTGCCTTGTTCAGGGGCAGAATGACAGATTTTACCTTGTCTTCTTGAGGATTCGATCCAGCAGCCACTAGGCTACCTGCTGCCCCTTAAGGTACCTCCTATAGGCTATATAAAAACACAAATAATATTATTAAGTGTTTAATAAATTGTATTCGTGGAGAGCCTATGTTATAAATATGAAACAGAAAGCATTGGTGTTGGAACCTGGTATACGCTTATTTTTATAAATAAAATACAAATAAAACAAATAAAAATAAATACCCCAAACACTAAGATGGTCAGGATGATGCATAGTCAAATGACGAAAACATCAGTAGCCTAAATATCATTACATGCACCACGTGTGCTTGATAATAGTGAAAATAATTACAATATAAATAATAGCATTATGAATATGTGTTAATATGATAGTCAAAAAGTAAATTATAAGTTGGCGCATGTACATGTCACATAGCCTGAACAACGAAAGCCGCTGAGTGCGTAGCTAATTTTATTTCTTGCTTGAGATGTAGGGACTGCTTATCAGTGATGACATTTGGTGCTGATAATAGTTCAGAGAATTCTCAACAGCTTGTTCTATTCCCAACCAGTGCCTTCCTCGCTCCTGTCTCGACGATTTCATTTGTGTAATTTCATAGTTTTGATATCGTCACTATTATTATACAATGTAGAAAATAGTAAAAAATAAAGAAAAACCCTGGAGTAGATGTCCAAACTTTTGACTGGTTATGTAAATTCTGTTATTGTTAGAATCTTAATATCACAAACAGAACTGGTGTTATCCACAGTTTTAGGAGGGAGTGACCTGGGCACCAACTCAGTGCGCACAGTTCTGTCTTTTTTTTTTTTTGCAGTTAGGCCCCGGAGGTGTCGGTTCCGGTTGAGGCTCAGAATCAGAAGAATACTCATCAGAGATGTCATCGTGATTTATTTATTCCCCACCGTCAGAGTTGTTTTCATTCAGATTTTGTAGCAACGCTAACGAGTGCATCCATTTGTCTTGGTCTTCTTACCATAGTAAATCACTGTATATTCCAAGTAGGCCTGAGTAGACTGATTAGAATAGATGAATAGAGTAGAATGGCCCGCCCTGTTCTTCATTCACAATTGGTGATTACATAATTATGAATCGTTCGCTTCCCCTCGCTCATCAACTCATCCCATTCTCCCCATCATACTTTAGCCTACTTCATTTATTTTATCTATTTTTATAGGCCTATGTCTGAAATTAGTCACTTTCGGTTCAACTTTGAGGCAATTATCGGAGTGATTTTCAACTGGACAGACATCTTTAACTCTCCAGAGAAGGAGGGGAGCAGGCCCTACTTTCATGAGACAGAGGTGCAATGGGGAAAAACCATGTAAAAAATGACATGCCCTCCTAAAACTGTGGATAACACCAGTTCTGTTTGTGATATTAAGATTCTAACAATAACAGAATTTACATAACCAGTCAAAAGTTTGGACATCTACTCCAGGGTTTTTCTTTATTTTTACTATTTTCTACATTGTATAATAATAGTGAAGACATCAAAACTATGAAAATCAAAATATATTTTATATTTGAGATTCTTCAAAGTAGCTACCCTTTGCCTTGATGCCAGCTTTGCACACTCTTGGCATTCTCTCAACCAGCTTCATGAGGTAATCATCTGGAATGCATTTCAATTAAAAGGTGTGCCTTGTTGATTTGTGGAATTTATTTCCTTAATGCGTTTCAGCCAAGTTGTGTTGTGACAAGGTAGGGGTGGTATACAGAAGATAACCCTATTTGCTAAAGTCCGTATTATGACAAGAACATCTCAAATAAGCAAAGTGAAATTACAGTCCATCCTTACTTTAAGACATGAAGGTCAGTCAGTCTGGGAATTTTCAAGAACTTTGAAAGTTTCTTCAAGTGCATTCGCAAAAATCATCAAGTGCTATGATGAAACTGTCTCTCATGAGCACCGCCACAGGAAAGGAAGACCCAGAGTTACCTCTGCTGCAGAGGATAAGTTCATTAGAATAACTGCACCTCAGAAATTGCTGCCCAAATAAATGTTTCACAGAGTTCAAGTAACAGACACATCTCAACATCAATTGTTCCGAGGAGACTGCATGAATCAGGTCTTCTTGTTTGAATTACTGAAAATAAACCATTACTAAAGGACACCAATGAGAAAGAAGAGACTTGCTTTTGCCAAGAAACACGAGCAATGGACATTAGACCGGTGGAAATCTGCCCTTTGGTCTGATTAGTCCAAATTTGAGATTTTTGGTTCCAACCACCATATCTGTGCGACGCAGAGTAGGTGAACGGATCATCTCCACATGCATGGTTCCCACCGTGAAGCATTGAGGATGAGATGCGGGGGTGATTTGCCGGTGACGCTGTCAGTGATTTATTTAGAATTCAAGGCACACTTAACCAGCATGGCTACCACAACATTCTGTAACGATACGCCATCCCATCTGGTTTGCGCTTAGTGGGACTATTGTTTGTGTTTCAAAATGACAATTACCCCACACACCTACAGGCTGTGTAAGGGCTATTTGACCAAGAAGGAGAGTTATGGAGTGCTGCATCAGATGATCTAGCCTCCACAATCAACCGACCTCAACCCAACTGGGATGAGTTGGACCGCAGAGTGAAAAGCAGTCAACAAGTGCTCAGCATATGTGGGAACTCCTTGAAGACGGTTGGACAAGCATTCCAAGTGAACCAGGTTGAGAGAATGACAAGAGTGTGCAAAGCTGTCATCAAGGAAAAGTGTGGCTACTTTGAATAATCTCATTTGTTTAACACCTTTTTGGTTACTACATATGTGTTATTTAATAGTTTTTATGTCTTCACTATTATTCTACGATGTAGAAAATAGTAAAAATAAAGAAAAGTACGTGTCCAAATTTTTGACTGGTACTGCATATTATAGATTTGTTTAGGAAAAGTCAAAGATTGTCTTTAAAAATGGCATAGTAATACATTTTTTTAAATTTATGAGCAGTCCAAATGACTGCTTTAGTGGTTCTATTGTGGGTTTTATAGTAATGACATGTAGCCTAATTTAACTGTGAAAATCTATTAGCCTATCTTTTAAACACACTGACTTTCACCTGAGGTTCCTAATGTCATGTTTTTCTTTTACGTGTTTTTATTCTCTGACAGTTTTTATCTCCACACTTAAACTCTCTCTTTTTCTTTCTCTCTCACTCATCCCCCCTCGCTCTCTCTCTCTTTCTCTCACTCGTACTCTCTCTCTCTTTCTCTCAAATCAAATCTCTCTCTCTTTCTCTCTCTGTGACAGCATTTCTCTCCTTTTCCTGCTCCAGTGGCCCAAACGCAGTGGCTTCTCCTCTCCTCATGGATTTGTCTCGGCTCACTGTTCCACTTTCCCGGAATCATGAGCTCATTCTGATGCACAATTACCCAAACATGATTAAATCCCACCGGACAGTTACCCAAAGTCTGCTCTGCGATGACCAAATTACAGTTTATTCTCAACTAGCTTAAGAGTATTCAATAACATTTGATTTGACAACTACTACTTTTACGCTTTTACATTGTAGTGTAAGTTTTAAAAAATCCACATTTTCAGTTAATGTTCCGTCTACAATGACCAAGTGACATTTTATTCAACAGTTTATAGAAGGAAATATTTTTTACATTCCATTTGACCAAGAATTTGACAGTACCTAAGAAATGGATTGTCGTGCTGATTTGCTTCAAAAAAGCTTTCAATCATATTTGACCAAAGGGTTGACACAACCCACCTAAAAAAATGTTTTTAACATTGTAGTGCTGCTTAAAAAAACATTATAATCAGGTTTTCAGTTTGAATCAGAATGCCAATTGTACTCGTAGAGCCAGAATGCCTTGCCTTGCAGGGGGAAAGGCTCATTGATTCTTTGTTGCGAAAAGCCTTGCATGAACTCCAAGAACAATTTGAGCTGCCAGCTCTGAAGGATGGGGGGTTGCCAGAAAGAAGAGCGAGAGAAAAAAAGGAGATGGAGGTTAGCAGCCAGAGCAGTGGCAGCAGACAGACAGCTGATCAAATTCAACTCCCTGAATGCGTTTTCCACTCTCAACTTTGTTTTCATCGCCCTGTCATCGTTTAAATGACTTCTGTTCTTTAAAAAAAAGTGTTGACAAATGTACGCTCCCGCGAGCGATGGGCGGGTGACATGTCAAATAACTCTGGTACTGAAGCCCTGCGTGCCCCATCACACTGAAGAAGATACAAGAACAGATCAAAAAAACAGGAACAATGCATTTTGTGTTGTTTCTTGGCAGGTGGCACTGCTTCCAGGATGAAAGGTTTCCTGGGTTGTATCCGCTCGCTGCAACTGAACGGGAGGACTCTGGACCTGGAGGAGAGGGCTAAGATTACGCCTGGGGTGAGTCCGGGCTGCCCGGGACACTGCAGCAGCTACGGGCATCTGTGCCAGAACCAGGCGAGGTGTGTGGAGAGGTACAATGGCTTCTCCTGCGACTGTGGCCTCTCCGCCTACGCAGGCCCCTTCTGCCAGAGAGGTAAATAGACTAGGAGCATCACCTCGACCTCAGCCTCTGAGCTCTGAGGTTCTTCTGATCAACTCACTTGCCTCTGGGCGATCAGCCATGTGAGAAGATGTACGTCAGTCCCAATTCACTCCATAATCCTTTTTGGCCCCAACCCTTTCGATTTTTGCAGATAAGGTGGAAGCAATGTGGAGGAAGCTTCACCACTTTACTGCGTATACAGTACCTGTCTCTGACCCTTTAGATCTAGCTGCATACATCTAACAAGGGTTAAAGGGAGGATAGGAACGATTTGGGACCAGCTGGTGGAGCTTATATTTGTGCACTCAACAAAAACACAGAGGACATACTGTATTACAGTACAAGACTAATGTTAGAACTGTTGGTAGATTGTAAAGCTATATGTTTTTTGTTGATGGTTCTGCTACTGTCAGAGTTTATTTCATTCCTTTATTATAAGGCTAATAGATACGGTTACCTCTTCGTCACTTCCTACCAAGGAGTGGAAATACCTTCCAGAACAGCCATTTAGAAAGTGGTGCATACAGTACTAAATGAGAACCATCAAAAGGTCAAGAATTGATATTATTTTAGAGGACCCTCATATTGAGCTTGAGGTCAAACACTTTACTTTACAAGTTCTTACCAGCTGTGTGCATTAGCTCCATCAAGAGCTTGATACAGGAGTGTTTCTGTACATCCATGGATGTCTCTGAGCCATCGCCATCAGCGTGTGCATTAGCTCCATCAAGAGCTTGATACAGGAGTGTTTCTGTACATCCATGGATGTCTCTGAGCCATCAGCGTGTGCATTAGCTCCATCAAGAGCTTGATACAGGAGTGTTTCTGTACATCCATGGATGTCTCTGAGTCATCGCCATCAGCGTGTGCATTAGCTCCATCAAGAGCTTGATACAGGAGTGTTTCTGTACATCCATGGATGTCCCTGAGCCATCAGCGATGGGGATGCAGGCAGGCCGATTTGTACATTTTCAAAAATTCATAAGAATGACGTGGACCATTTCCTGCTTAGAACATCAGCGGGCAGTCGCCATGCCACAATGCCACAGGGGTAGACTGTTGAGCATTAAATAGAGTATTGTTCTGTATGTAACATGCTGATTGTATGGTTTTATTTACAGTATGTCTGTTAAAAATAAATTGCAAATATGAACAAAGGCATAGATTGTTAAATAAATTAAAGTTTTTAAGTTGTTAATAGAGTTTACTCATGGACAGAATGTTAACAGATGTCGAACAAAGTGAAAAACTGTTCTATCACAATGTGGAATGATTGGCCTGTTCAATTCAAACCCTCCAAAATAACCACCAACTCCTCTATTCTGCTTTCCCAACCTCCAGAGGTCTCTGCTTACTTCAAACCTGGGACATCAGTCCAGTACACGTTCAAGGAGCCGTACGAGCTGACTAGAAACACCAGCACTCAGTCCCAGTCCTCCTCCATCTACTCTGACCTGACGCTACGAGGAGAGAATGTCTCGTTTAGCTTCAGAACCACACAGAGCCCTGCGTTACTTCTCTACATCTGCTCCTACTACAGAGAGTACCTGGCTGTGCTGCTCAACAGGAATGGTAAGAAGCAGAGAGATTTTAAAAAAAAAATACAAATAAAAAAGTATTTTCTGGCGTTTTTAAACATTTCAATGATTCGAAGTAACACACCTTTATTTAGCATTTACTGTACAGAGTGAATCCAAATCTATGTGTCATCTTGTAGGGTCTATAAAGATCTGAAAAATAACGGACAAATCAAGTAACGTCAAGGTGTACATCTATAGTCATTTAGGAATGAAATATTACTACGTCTAGAAAGGTTATTAACAGCAACTGTAAGAGAGAGAGAGAGAGAGATCATTGTTAGAAAGCAGGTCCTAATCTGGCTGCTCCTTTCCTTCCACTAGCACCTTTAACAGAATTCATTTGGATTCATTTGAGTCTCCAAGTCCCCGTAGACACCAGGCCTGTCAGACACTATTGCCTCCCCAATTCATGCACAATAAATTGTTAAGGCATTGTCTGTCTTTCTAGGAGAGCACAAGACCTCTCAGGAGCAGTGAGAGGATGGGACAAAAAAAAATATATTTTTAAAGGGGCAATCAGAAGTTCCTATATTCATGTTTGGACTTGTAAATCAATGATATGTGACCATTTATTCATGAAGAATATAAATGCCTCATCAGCTCAGTTCAACTGTCGCACCCCATCAGATTTGCCACCAATGCACCTTATAGGACACATCACTGTGCTCTGTATTCTACTCTGTAAACTGGTAATGTCTGTGTATCTGTCCCAATACCCACTGGTTGATGCTTATTTATAAAACCCTCTTAGGCCTCACTCCCCCCTATCTGAGATACCTACTGCAGCCCTCATCCTCCACAAACAGCACCCATTCGCATTCTGTTAAACGTCCCCAAATCAAATCAAAGTTTATTTGTCATGTGCGCCGAATACGGTGAAATGCTTACTTACAGGCTCTAACCAATGGTGCGGGGAAAAAAGGTGTGTGTGTGTGTGTGTGTGTGTGTGTGTGTGTGTGTGTGTGTGTGTGCGTGTGTGTGTGTGTAGGTAAGTAAAGAAATAAAACAACAGTAAAAAGACATTTGAAAAAAGAGTAGCAAGGCTATATACAGACACCTGTTAGTCAGGCTTATTGAGGTAGTATGTACATGTAGGTATCGTTAAAGTGACTATGCATATATGATGAACAGAGAGTAGCAGAAGAGGGGGGTTGGTGGGTGGTGGGACACAATGCAGATAGTCTGGTTAGCCAATGTGCGGGAGCACTGGTTGGTCGGGCCAATTGAGGTAGGATGTACATGAATGTATAGATAAAGTGACTATGCATATAAGATAAACAGAGAGTAGCAGCAGCGTAAAAGAGGGGTTGTGGGGGCACACAATGCAAATAGTCCAGGTAAGCATTTGGTTACCTCTTCAGGAGATTTATGGCTTGGGGGTAAGAACTGTTGAGAAGCCTTTTGGTCCTGGACTTGGCACTCCGGTACCGCTTGCCATGAGGTAGTAGAGAGAACAGTCTATGACTGGGGTGGCTGGGGTCTTTGACAATTTTTAGGGCCTTCCTCTGACACCGCCTGGTGCAGAGGTCCTGGATGGCAGGCAGCTTTGCCCCAGTGATGTACTGGGCCGTACGCACTACCCTCTGAAGTGCCTTGCGGTCGGAGGCCGAGCAATTGCCGTACCAGGCAGTGATGCATCCGGTCAGGATGCTCTCGATGTTGCAGCTGTAGAACCTTTTGAGGATCTCAGGACCCATGCCAAATCTTTTTAGTTTCCTGAGAGGGAATAAGCTTTTTTGTGCCCTCTTCACGACTGTCTTGGTGTGTTTGGACCAATCTTGCTTGTTTGTTGTTGATGTGGACAGCAAGGATTTTGAAACTCTCAACCAAAGCACATACATCATTGGGTTGTTCCTCTTTTCAGTTTGCTGCAGCTAGCAACTGGACCAAGCTGCAAAGAATACTCAAACTGGACAGTTTTATCTCCATCTCTTCCTTCAAAGACTCAATCATGGACACTTTTACTGACAGTTGTGGCTGCTTCGCGTGATGTAGTGTTGTCTCTACCTTGCCTTTTGTGCTGTTGTCTGTGCCCAATAATGTTTATACCATGTTTTGTGCTGCTACCATGTTTTGCTGCTGCCATGTTGTGTTGCTAACATGTTGTTGTCATGGTGTGTTGCTACCAAGCTGGGTTGTCATGTGTTACTGTCATTCTATGTTGTCGTCATAGGTCTCTCTTTATGTAGTGTTGTGGTGTCGCTCTTGTCGTGATGTGTGTTTTTGTCCTATATTTGAATTTTAATTACATTTTTAATCCCAGCCCCTGTCCCCGCAGGGGTCCTTTTGGTAAGCCGTCATTGTAAATAAGAATTTGTTCTTAACTTACCTAGTTAAATTAAAAAATTAAAATCTGTATGGTCCCTCTCCAGTTATATAATATAATTGTTTCTTAGTCCTATGGTACAAATCATGTCATGGCTCAAATACTCCTATCCTTGCAGTGCCTCAGTAATTGTGAACTATCTGATACGATTGCCCTCTGCTTAAATCCCAAAAAATGTGTCCTCCACACTTATTTAATAGAATTGTTTCATTTGTCCTATTGCGCAAATCGTTTGTCTATTCTAGCCCTTATAAATGTTTTTTTTTTACTGGATGTGTGTAAAAAATATATATATATTCAAATAACAAAAACATTGTCTGCTCAAAGTGTACAATTCCACCTTCATATGAAGTGATCATTTGTGTGCAGCAGCATCAATAAGGGTGTGTTGTCTTAAGAGGTGCAATACATTTCAATACAATACAATACATTTCCAATCTCCCCATTCATTTGAATGTGAATGTTGTTATTTTTTCTGAGATGACTGACGACACCAACACGACCGTGCATTACTCAGAGCCCCTCGGATACTTAATTCCTTCCAAATTACAAATTTGATTTAATATCTCTGTTATTGATAGGGAATTAGAGATTAATCCTCTTAGTAGCTGAATGCTTTGTAGGCTTATGTTATGAAATCAGTCACTGTAGCCTTGAACATTGAGGAACTTTCCTTGAAATGCTACAGTATAAACAACAATTTGCCGGGGTACATCGTGAACGTTCCCCACATGGTAGCGATATTGTTCAGTGGTTGTCTGCATTTTAATGACAGTGATATTGTTACATGTCTGTCACTGTCTACATTTAAACTTTTACTGCAGTGGGCTAAATCAGGGTCACAAATCTCCTTTGAAACAAAATTATACACCTCACACACATGACAATGGACTTAAAAAAAAGAAGACACATGTACCATGTCAGATATGGAGTTGAAATGTATTCATTTTGAGTTTGCATCCCAATATTACACTTTATATACACCTCACAGAAGACTGAAATATAACAAAAACCGGTCGACATATAGAAACACTAGATTTTCAGCAGGTTTTGGAGAAAATGTTTATTAATTAATTATGACTAGGTAATTTGACAGCAGGAAAGGGCTACATGGTTTTTATTGTTACGGTATACAAGTTATATCTCTATATATGTTACGGTTTTCTTCTATCTCCTCCTCTGACGAGGAGGTGTAGCAAGGATCGGACCAAAATGCAGCGTGGTTACTTAGATTCATGTTTAATGAATAAGAACAGTACAAAAACAATAAACGTAACACGAAAACCTAAACAGCCTAAACTGGTGCAAACTAACACAGAGACAGGAACAATCACCCACAAAACACTCAAAGAATATGGCTGCCTAAATATGGTTCCCAATCAGAGACAACGATAAACACCTGCCTCTGATTGAGAACCACTTCAGGCAACCATAGACTTTTCTAGAAAACCCCACTATACCACAATCCCAATACCTACACACACCACATAATAAACCCATGTCACACCCTCGCCTGACCAAAATAATAAAGAAAACACAAAATACTAAGACCAAGGCGTGACAATATAATTCTGAAGGTTACCTGGATGTTATATTGAAGTGATATTAAAGGTATGTCTCTACACTGAGTGTAACAAACATTAGGAACACCTACCTAATATTGAGTTGCACTCCCTTTTGCCCCCAGAACGGCTTTAATTTGTTGGGACTCTACAAGGTGTCGAAAGTGTTCCACAGGGATGTTGGCCCATGTTGACTCCAATGCTTCCCACAGTTGTGTCAAGTTGGCTGGATGTCCTTTGTGTGGTGGACCATTCTTGATACACACAGGAAACTCTTGAGCGTAAAAAAAACCCCAGCAACGTTGCAGTTCTTGACACACTCAAACCGGTGTGCCTGGCACCTACCATACCATACATATGCTCAAAATTGTTCAAGCTGTACATTTGGTGGGGAATCATTGATGGACAGCAATATTCAAATGTTGTCTCTGATTTTTAAGGAAATGTTAAGACTAAACCAATCAGGAAAATTCACATTGTTGCTAAGAAGGCAGAAAAATGAGAAGACGTTTAGGGGTGTGTAGACTTTCACTAGCGACTGTATCACTCGAAGGTTAGCTACCTGGCTGTTTTATAGACGTGATATTAAAGTTATGGATATAGATATCTCTCTCAGGTTATCTAGATGTTATATAGAGGTGACGTTAAAGTTATAAACTCAGCAAAAAAAGAAATGCCCCTTTTTCAGTACCCTGTCTTTCAAAGATAATTTGTAAATATCTAAATAACTTCACAGATCTTCATTGTAAAGAGTTTAAACATTGTTTCCCATGCTTGGTCAATGAACCATAAACAATTAATGAACATGCACCTGTGGAACGGTCGACAAGACAGTAACAGCTTCACAACGGTGGACAATTAAAGTCACATTTATGAAAACTTAGGACACTAAAGAGGCCTTTCTACTGACTCTGAAAACACCAAAAGAAAGATGCCCAGGGTCCCTGCATACTGCAAGGAGGCATGAGGACTGCAGATGTGGCCAGGGCAATAAATTGCAATGTCCGTACTGTGAGACTCCTAAGACAGCGCTACAGGGAGACAAGACGAACAGCTGATCATCCTCGCAGTGGCAGACCACATGTAACACCACCTGCACATGATCTGTACATCCGAACATCACACCTGTGGGACAGGTACAGGATAGGAACAACAACTGCCCGAGTTACACCAGGAACGCACAATCCCTCTATCAGTGCTCAGACTGTCCGCAATAGGCTGAGAGAGGCTGGACTGAGGGCTTGTAAGCCTGTTGTAAGGCAGGTCCTCACCAGACATCACCGGCAACAATGTCGCCTATGGGCACAAACCCACCGTCGCTGGACCAGACAGGACTGGCAAAAAGTGCTCTTCACTGACAAGTCGTGGTTTTGTCTCACCAGGGGTGATGGTCGGATTCGCATTTATCATCGAAGGAATGAGCGTTACACCGAGGCCTGTACTCTGGAGCCGGATCGATTTTGAGGTGGAGGGTCCGTCATGGTCTGGGGTGGTGTGTCACAGCATCATCGGACTGAGCTTGTTGTCATTGCAGGCAATCTCAATGCAGTGCGTTACAGCGAAGACATCCTACTCCCTCATGTGGTACCCTTCCTGCAGGCTCATCCTGACATGACCCTCCAACATGACAATGCCACCAACCATACTGCTCGTTATGTGCGTGATTTCCTGCAAGACAGGAATGTCAGTGTTCTGCCATGGCCAGCGAGGAGCTCGGATCTCAATCCCATTGAGGACGTCTGGGACCTGTTGGATCGGAGGGTGAGGGCTAGGGCCATTCCCCCCAGAAATGTCCGGGAACTTGCAGGTTCCTTGGTGGAAGAGTAACATCTCACAGCAAGAACGGGCAAATCTGGTGCAGTCCATGAGGAGGAGATGCACTGCAGTACTTAATGCAGCTGGTGGCCACACCAGTTACCGACTGTTACTTTTGATTTTGACCCTGCTTTGTTCAGGGACACATTATTCCATTTCTGTCAGTCACATGACTGTGGAACTTGTTCAGTTTATGTCTCAGATGGTGAATCTTGTTATGTTCACACAAATATTTACACATGTTAAGTTTGTTGAAAATGAATGCAGTTGACAGTGAGAGGACGTTTATTTTTTTGCTGAGTTTATATTTATCACTTGAAAGGTACCTGGATATTAAGTAAACGTGATATTAAAGTTATGTCTTCATATATCTCTCGATGGCTACCTGGACGTTAAATATAAGATACTGTATATTACAGATATGTCTCTATATCTCCTGAAGGTTACCTGGACTTTAAATAGAAGTTACTGTATATTCAAGTTTTGTCTCTATATCTCCTGAAGGTTACCTGGATGTTAAATACAAGCTGCAGAACAGTAGAGATGCTGAGGTATTCAGGACCAGCATTAGGAACTTGGCCAATGGACAACTTCACAGAGTCTCCATCAGGAGGATATCAGAGACTGTCCGTGTTCAGGTAATTTATTTTGTCACTATTAATGTAACTTATTCTCATTCAAAACAAAGACATACTCAGCAATTACAGTGCATTTGGAAAGTATTCAGACCCCTTGACTTTTTCGACATTTTGTTATATTACAGCCTTATTCTAAAATCTATCTACATACAATACCCCATAATGACAAAACAAAAAGAGGTTTTTAGAAAAACATCAAATGAATATGACATTTACATAAGACCCTTTACAAAGGTGCTTTGTTAAAGCACCTTTGGCAGTGATTACAGCCTCGAGTCTTCTTGGGTATGACGCTACGATATTGGCACACCTGTATTTGGGGAGTTTCTCCCATTCTTCTCTGCAGATCCTCTCATGCTCTGTTGGGTTGGATGGGGAGCGTTGCTGCACAGCTATTTTCAGGTCTCTCCAGAGATGTTCGATCGGGTTCAAGTCCAGGCTCTGGCGCGGCCACTCAAGGACATTCAGAGACTTTTCCCAAAGCCACGCCCCCCCCCCGATTGATCAGTTTGGCCGGGCGGCCAGCTCTAGGACGAGTCTTGTTGGTTCCAAACATCTTCCATTTGAGAATGATGGAGGCCACTGTGTTCTTGGGGACCTTCAATGCTGCAGAAATGTTTTGGTACAGTTCCCCAGGTCTGTGCCTCAACACAATCCTGTCTCAGAGCTCTACGGACAATTCTTTAGACCTCATGGCTTGGTTTTTGATCTGACCTTATATAGACAAGTGTGTACCTTTCCAAATCATGTCCAATCATTTGAATTTACCACAAGTGGACTCCAATCAAGTTGTAGAAACATCTCAAGGATGATCAATGGAAACAGGATGCACCTGAGCTCAATTTCGAGTCTCATAGATAAGGGTCTAAAATACATACCGTTCAAAAGTTTGGGGTCACTTAGAAATTCCCTTGTTTTTGAAAGAAAATGTAAATAATTGTCCATTAAAATAACATCAAATTGATCAGAATACAGTGTGGGACATTGTTAATGTTGTAAATGACTATTGTAACTGGAAACGGCTGACTTTTTATGGAATAGATACCCATTATCAGCAACCATCACTTCTGTGTTCCAATAGCACGTTGTGTTAGCTACTCCAAGTTTAGCATTTTAAAAGACTAGTTGATCATTAGAAAACCCTTTTGCAATTATGTCAGCACAGCTTAAAACTGTCAACAGTGAAGAGGCGACTCCGGGATGCTGGCCATCTCGGCCGAGTTCCTCTGTCTAGTGTCTTTGTTATTTTGCCCATTTTAATATTTTCTTTTTATTGGCCAGTCTGAGATATGGCTTTTTGTTTGCAACTCTGCCTAGAAGGCCAGCATCCCGGAGTCGCCTCTTTACTGTTGACGTTGAGACTGGTGTTTTGCAGGTACTATTTAATTAAGCTGCCAGTTGAGGACTTGTGAGTCATCTGTTTCTCAAACTAGACACTCTAATGTACTTGTCCTCTTGCTCAGTTGTGCACCGGGGCATCCCACTCCTCTTTCTATTCTGGTTAGAGCCTGTTTGCAGTGTTTTGTGAAGGGAGTAGTGCACAGCATTGTACGAGATCTTCAGTTTCTTGGCAATTTCTCGCATGGAATAGCTTTCATTTCTCAGAACAAGAATAGACTTGATGAGGAAAGATATTTGTTTCTGGGCATTTTGAGCCTGTAATCTAACCCACAAATGCTGATGCTCCAGACACTCAACTAGTCTAAAGAAGGCCAGTTTTATTGCTTCTTTAATCAGGACAACAGTTTTCAGCTACACTGTATTGCTGATCAATTTGATGTTATTTTAATGGAGAATACAATTGCTTTTCTTACAAAAACAAGGACATTTCTAAGTGACACCAAACTTTTGAGCGGTAGTGTCTGTAAATAAGGTTTTCTGTTTTTTATTTGTAATACATTTGCAAAAATGTCTAATAACATGTTTTCACTTCGTCATTATGGGAGATAGTGTGTATATTGGTGAGGGATAAAATATATTTGATTCATTTTAGAATAAAGCTGAAACGTAACAAAATGTGGATAAAGGGATAGGGTCTGAATACTTTCCGAATGCACTGTACCTTAGCGCAGTGGTTCTCTCGTGGGGTGCTAGTACTCCTTGGGGTACCTGACCTATCCACAAGGTGTACTTGGGAAGATTCATAAGAACATAGTCCTGATGATTGGTTGTACATGAAGAGGTAATGCAAGCAGAGCAAAATGTAATTGAGTGTAGCATAACCTAAAAAGATTCAGAACCACTTTCTTTTTGAAAGTCAGCAAGAGGCAAGTATAGACAAGTAGGTCATTATGCACTATATCTACACTGCTGAGCTGTACATGTAAGTGTGTACATGTTAGCAGTGTGGGATCTGTGTCGTGGTCAGTGAAAGTAATTAAGAAATGAAAGAACATCACTCCCAGCCGATTTAGATATACAGTGAGATGTGATACAACTTGAGTGTAGTGGGATGAAGAGTGATGCAGGTTTTGCATACCGTAGTTCTGCTTCTTAAGACTGCAACTATCATGAAGTCAAAGTCCTTTGTCAACATCACAGTAAGCGACAACCCTAGGCTTGTGTTGCAGAGCTGTACATATTCAGAATGCACAGACACATTCCAACTCTCAGCCATTAAGCGGGCACACTCATTCACAATTTAAAGACATTTCGGGCAACATGAATGACTCTGAAGAAGAAAGGGTGGAGAAAAGGAAGAAAAGGAATAGGATAGAGAAGAGTATGGAGAAATCAATAGAAGTTTCAAATGTACAGTCGTCTTCCGAAGGGGTTGAAATCTGTGAGGAGACTGGCAGAATATGTTTTTACATTTCATGAGTTGTAACACCAAAGTTGGTTGTCATTCTTCTCAGCCATTCTTCGAAAGACACATTTGGACATGTTCGAGTCTGACTATGTCAACAAAAAAAATCAATTTTGTTAAGCTACTGTTTGGCATTCTCAGCTAAACTGCATCAATTAGTGTACACTTCGAGTAGTAATCACATTTTCAATAATGTAAGTTCAACTCGAAAATCTGTCCAAGCTCTAGTACTACTTTCCTTTTTTAATTGAATGGCAGAGACTGAACAGCCAAGCGATGATGTGTTTAAAGTACTTTGAAGAGCAGGGTTTAATTAAAACACTCTAAATGGAAGAGTACATTCTCCATCATCTGAAACATGAAAGTGTAAATTGTCTTTTTTTTATCCCCAATTTGACTATTCAACAAAGTGTTTACAGGTTCTATTTTGCTTTTTTGTTTTCAGATTGACCAGCAAAGAAGGGAAGACTTCAATCTCTCATCTGATACAGAATTCAATGCTATCAAGTCAGTTGTCCTCGGGAAAGTGCAAGGTGAGAAATATACCGATGTAGGATCTTAATTTGATCACTCTTTTGTTTGCTGAGAATTTTCCTGCACAGCAGGAAATGCAAACTTCTAGTGTATTCGAAGTTTAAAAAGGCTTCAAAAGATTGTAATTTCCACTTTAACATGAAAAAGACTTCATGGAAAATGTATCAACCCTTACAAAAAAATGGCCATTAATTATAATCCACATAATAATTCACATTTCCTGTTGCTGCATGATTATTTTTATGCTGTAGAAAACTGGCTCAAATTAAGACCCTACATCTGTACGACAGGATTAATAAAATGATGAAGGAGAAAGCCATTGAATAAAGAATGCTGAAAGGTGTTTGGCCGTGTCTCTCGAACACAGGACTAAAGAGCTGGTTACAATCCCACTCACCAGAAGCTTTTATATAAAATAGAAATATGAGTGGAATCATTATGTATTATTACGTGCATTTTAGTGCTATGTAGGAGGACGATAAACTGATGGGGCAAATGCACATGTATTACAGTATTGTTTGTTCAGTCAGGCAATCAAAATTCGACATGACATGTTATGATTGGTGCATGTCTGTTTACTTCAAGTCTGAATAATATCGGCTTTATGCATTGTTATTGTCAATCCCCTGCGTCAGAAATAGGGCACTTTATGCATGTCTAATACCAATGTATTTGTTTCAAAATAGGACGTCTGTTTTCAATAGTAATGAGGAATGATTGAAAGGAACAGATGCAAATACAGCAGTTGCAGTCTAGTGCATTCTGAAACATTTTAACAAACAAAACAAGTCAAATAATACTAGGCCAACCTACAGTGTATGTCAGATGCAAACCATTTCAATTCATCTGTGACAATGTCAAGAATGTCACAATGACAAAGTCATACAGTAGCTACTGTGACATTGTTATTGACTTCTTTATGACCTTTCAAGAAGCTCCATTAGTCTAAAATCGGAATAATCCAGTATAGCTCTGGGCTATAATGACATGTGGGGCTAAGGGGTCTGCTCTCTGGTCATGTGGGACACACACACCACACACGCGCACACAGACACAGCTCAGTGTTTTAACACCATAGTGCCCACAAAGCTCATCACTAAGTTAAGGACCCTGGAACTTAACACCTCCCTCCACAACTGGATCCTGGACTTCCTGACAGGCTGCCGCCATGTGGTAAGGGTAGCCTATAACACATCTGCCACGCTGATCCTCAACACGGGACCCCTCAGGGGTGTGTGCTTAATCCCCTCCTGTACTCCCCGTTCACCCACGACTGCGTGGCCAAGCACGACTCCAACAGCATCATTAAGTTTGCCGACAACACAACAGTGGTAGGCCTGATCACCGACAACAATGAGACAGCCTATAGGGAGGAGGTCAGAGACCTGACAGTGTGGTTCCAGGACAACAACCTCTCCCTAAACGTGGTCAAGACAAAGGAGATGATTATAGACTACAGGAAAAGGAGGGCCGAGCACTCCCCCATTCACATCGACGCGGCTGTAGTGAAGCAGGTCGAGAACTTCAAGTTCCTTGGTGTCCAAATCAACAACAAGCTATCATGGCCCAAGGACACTAAGACAGTCGTGAAGAGGGCACAACAATGCCTATTCCCACTCAGGAGACCAGAATATTTGGCATGGGTCCTCAGATCCTCAAAAGGTTATACAGCTGCACCATCGAGAGCATCCTGACGTTGCATCACTGCCTGATATGGCAACTGCACGACATCCGACCACAAGGCACTACAGAGGGTAGTGCATACGGCCAAGCTTCCTGCTATCCAGGACCTCTATACCAGGCGGTGACAGAGGAAGGCTCCAAAATCGTCAAAGCCTCCAGTCACCCAAGTCACAGACTGTATTCCCTGCTACCTCGCGGTAAGCGGTACCGGAGCGCCAAGTCTAGGTCCAAAATGCTCCCTACAGCTTCTACTGTACACCCAAGCCATACGACTGTTGAACAATTAATCAAATGGCTATTCGGACTATTTGCATTAACGCCTGCATTAGCTGCTGCTACTTGCTGTTTATTATCTATGAATAGTCACTTTACCCCTACCTACAGTACCAGTCAAAAGTTTGGACACACCTACTCATTCAAGGGTTTTTCTTTATTTGACTATTTTCTACATTGTAGCATATTAGTGAAGACATCAAAACTATGAAATAACACACATGGAATCATGTAGTAACCAAAAAAGTGTTAAACAAATCAAAATATATTTTATATTTTATATTCTTCAAAGTAGCCAGCCTTTGCCTTGATGACAGCTTTGCACACTATTGGCATTCCCTCAACCGGCTTCACCAATAATGCTTTTCCAACAGTCTTGAAGGAGTTCCCACATATGCTGAGCACTTCACTTTGAGGTCCAACTCATCCCAAACCATCTCAATTGGGTTGAGGTCAGGTGATTGTGGAGGCCAGGTTATCTGATGCAGCACTCCATCACTCTCCCTCTTGGTCAAATAGCCCGTACACAGCCTGGAGGTGTGATTTGGGTCATTGTCCTGTTGAAAAACAAATGATAGTCCCACTAAGTGCAAACCAGATGGGATGGCGTATTGCTGCAGAATGCTGTGGTAGCCATGCTGGTTAAGTGTGCCTACTAAATTAATCACTAGCATTGTCACCAGCAAAGCACCCCCACACCATCATATCTCCTCCTCCATGCTTCACGGTGGGAACCACACATGCGGAGATCATCCATTCACTCACTCTGCGTCTCACAAAGATACATCGGTTGGAACCAAAAATGTAACATTTTAAACACCGGTTTAATGTCCATTGCTCGTGTTTCTTGGCCCAAGCAAGTGTCTTCTTGTTATTAGTATCCTTTAGTAGTGGTTTCTTTGCAGAAATTCGACCATGAAGGCCTGATTCAAGCAGTCCCCTCTGAACAGTTGATGTTGAGATGTGTCTGTTACTTGAACTCTGTGACGCATTTATTTGGGTTGCAATTTCTGAGGCTTGTAACTCTAAGGACCATCCGTATCCTCTGCAGCAGAGGTAACTCTGGATCTTCCTTTCCTGTGGCGGTCCTCATGAGAGCCAGTTTCATCATATCGCTGGATGGTTTTTGCGACTTGAAGAAACTTTCAAAGTTTCCAGATTGACCTTCATGTCTAATGACGCGTCTAAACGCATTGACTGACCTTGGTGTCTTAAAGTAATGATGGACTGTTGATTCTCTTTGCTTATTTGAGCTGTTCTTGCCATAATATGGACTTGGTCTTTTACCAAATAGAGCTATCTTCTGTATACCACCCCGACCTTGTCACAACACAGTTGTTTGGCACAAACGCATAAAGAAGGAAATAAAACCCACTATTTAACTTTAACAAGGCACACCTGTTAATTGAAATGCATTCCAGGTGACTACCTCATGAAGCTGGTTGAGCGAATGCCAAGTGTGCAAAGCTGTCATCAAGGCAAAGGGTGGCTACTTTGAAGAATCTCAAAAATAAAATATTTGTTTACACTTTTTTGGTTACTACATGATTCCATGTGTGTTATTTCATAGTTTTTATGTCCTCACTATTATTTTACAATGTAGAAAATAGTAAAAATAAAGAAAAACCCTGGAATGAGTAGGTGTGTCCAAACTTTTGACTGTTACTGTACATGTACATATTACCTCACTTATTAACTTGTCTTACCTGTACTTACTGCACATTGACTCGGTACTGGTACCCCCTGTATATAGCCTTGTTATTGTTATTTTATTGTGCTATTTTTTTTTCAAACCTGAGGCAGTCCTTTAATATTTTCTGAACTCCTGTTTTTCTTAAAACTGCATTGTTGGTTAAGGGATTGTAAGTAGGAATTTCACGGTAAGGTCGACAACTGTTGTCTTCAGCGCATGTGGCAAATACAATTTGATTTGACGCTCACACACACTCGCACGCGCACACACGCGCACACACACACACACACACACACACACACACACACAGAGAGAGAGGGAGAGACGGAGCTCTATGGGAGTGTAGTGTATCTCAGATGACCTGAACCATGTTAACACGTGACCAGGTCCTCGCTCTTCTCTAACCCCTCCACCCTGCCGCAGTCTGTGTGTCATATCAGGATCAAAGAGCTGGCAGTGGTTTCAGTGTCCTTCCCAGCAACACCTGTCATCAATCACACTAACAAATTGACCTGTAATGAATGCAGAGGGGAGGGTGAGAGGAGTAGGAGAGGGGGAATGGGGTAGAGAGAGAGCGAGAGAGGAGTAGGAGAGAGACAGGGAGAGTCACAGAGAGACTTAGAGAGAGAGGGGAAAGGGAGAGAGAGAGAGAGGTAGAGAGGGAGCGATAAAGAGAGAGCCACTCAGAGAGTGAGTGAGCGAGAGAGTGGATAAAGGCAGGGAGAGTGAGTAGGAGAGAGTCAGAGAAAGAAGGAGAGAGAAAGATGAAAGTATATCAATGAGGTCTGACAGGAGAAATAGCTATCTGGCTGTTGTAAGAAGGAAGGATACCTTCAGGATACAGTAGCAGTGTGATACAACGTGATGCTGTACAATGCCATCAGCTCACTGCCTTTAAGAGCACTTATAACCATGCAAATTCCCATCATAAAAATTCATAGTCATTGTCATTTGGAAGAGACAGTAACCCAGTTTCCCTGGCAAACATAGGGTTTCACTGGATCCAAGCCAGTCAAATGGGGGCAGTGTTTCTGGGGTCTCTCATTATCTTCTTCACGTCTAGATTCAGGTTCAGAGTGTTTAATAGTACAGGGTTGCAGGTGTGATTGCAGTGTCCAGTGAAAATCTTAGGCTCTGAGCTCCAACATGCAGGACTAAATGAAATAAAATAATACATCATAACAACGGTGGTAGTGATTAATAAATAAACGTCCATTGGGGTGGAGGCAGATTAGACTGTTGAGGGGGGGTGACCATAAAGGGAGCAGCATGACCATTGAGGATGTGTGGGGACCAACTGAAAGAAAAATATCTATAATATACATATTAACAACTACAATAGTGTTGAATATCGTTGATGTGGGGGGAGGATGTCCCTAGGAGGAGCAGCATGTAAGGTAAGTGACCGTTGGGGGGGAAAATGTCAATAGGGGGAGTAGCAGCTATTGTTAGCTGTCAATGAATTAGACTATCTGCCAAATCAATCTATAATACACTGAGAGAGAGCAGTGGATCCTACTCCTTTTACCCTAGACGATAACTATACCAGATCTCACTGACTGTTTCTGCATTTTTGTGTGTGCGTGCGTGCATATGCGTTTGTGTGTTAAGAGTCTGGTGAGCTGGATCCAGAGATTGCCAGGCTGAACTCCCTGGGTTTCAGTGGCTGTCTGTCGGTGGTCCAGTTTAACTCCATCACTCCACTGAAGGCAGCGCTACTCTACCCAAACACCAGCCCAGTCATAGTGACAGGACCCCTAGCTGAGTCCACCTGTGGTTCCTCATCTCCAGCCAATACCTACCCAGCTGAAACCACACACCCCCTATCAGGTAAGAGGGGAGGATTCAAGTTATCCTTAGCTATTCTGGTGGGTGGAGTCTTTGGTGAAGGGCGCGACTTTCTCTCTTTCTGTTTGAGTGCTTTTTGTTTTGCTTTAACTCCACTTGAGAATCTCCACTTTTTTTCTGAACTGCTTTTCAAACTTTATCAAGGCCCCATTTACTGAGTACACCATCTTCATTGATCATTAACTGAGAATGGAACTGATTACACTGTGGCAGATTAGTTAATTAATTTCTACGAGAGAGATTTCTCATTTGCATCATCTTTCTTTCGTGGGCATCCTCATGCAGTTTATGACTGAGGGCGTAGTATTAAATGAACCCTGCATAGACTGATGATGACTTCTGCTACTGATTCCCTCTCTCTCTCTCTCTCTCTCTCTTGTCTTTCTTATCCTTCATTTTCTCCTCTCTCTATTTCTTTTTCTGCTGTCTCTCGCTCTCTATCTCTCTGTGTCTTTCTGTGCATCTCTCTGCTGTAGACCATTCAGGTACAGTAGGTACTGGCGAGCCTATAGTTAACGCAATCAAGAGTGACTCTGCATTGATTGGAGGTAACAGGAACATGTTTCTCATGTCACAATAAACCATAGTTGTATTTAGTGAAACAACATCATGGCAGGTATTAAATTATCCTGGTCAAAATAGAGAATGTTGGGCCTCCCGGTTGGCGCAGTGGTCTAAGGCAGTGCTAGCTGTGCCACCAGAGATTCTGGGTTCGAGTCCAGGCTCTGTTGCAGCCGGCCGCGACCGGGAGGCCCATGGGGCGGCGCACAATTGCCACAGAGTCGTCCGGGTTAGGGAGGGTTTCGCCGGTAGGGATATCCTTGTCTCATCGCGCACTAGCAACTCCTGTGGCGGGCCGGCTGCAGTGCACGCTGACCAAGTCGTCAGGTGTATGGTGTTTCTTCCGACACATTGGTGCGGCTGGCTTCCGGGTTGGATGGGCAATGTGTCAAGAAGCAGTGCGGCTTGCCTCTCCCATGTCCGTACGGGCGTTGCAGCGATGCGACAAGACTGTAACTACTACCAATTGGATAAAAATAGAGAACGTTGATAATACCAGGCTCACTTGCAAAATGCAGGGCACTCTGTAATTTTTGGGACACTGAAGCATTTATTTCTTCTATATACTGTATTTCAAAAGTGAAATCAAACAATGACTGTGAGGTTAAAGTGTAGACTGTCAGCTTTAATGTGAGGGTATTTTCATCCAAATTTGGTGAACCGTTTACAAATTACATAATGAGTGAGAAAGTTGCTGATGGACATAATATCATACCCCTCAAAAAATGCTAACCTACACTGTTATTGTAATGGTGCGAGGTTCTTGGGGTTATGATATTTGTGCGACTGTAACTTTCTAACTCATCATTATTCACGATTCATTCAGGATGATCTGTGATCACGATAGCATCCACATTTAATGTAGAAGTGTTTATAAACACATTCTATTGTTATTTACAATAAAAGTTACTCCAAAATGACACAATACATTATTTATCATTCATTTCTAAAAAATAAAATAATCTGAAACACAACCAAAACAAAGAGCAAATGCATCCAACAGATGTGTACTTCCGGCGCCGACAGAGATGGCCGCCTCGCTTCGCGTTCCTAGGAAACTATGCAGTTTTTTGTTTTTTTACGTGTTATTTCTTACATTAGTACCCCAGGTCATCTTAGGTTTCATTACATACAGTCGAGAAGAACTACTGAATATAAGATCAGCGTAAACTCACCATCAGTACGACCAAGAATATGTTTTTCGCGACGTGGATCCTGTGTTCTGCCTTACAAACAGGACAACGGAGTGGATCCCATGCAGCGACCCAAAAAAACGACTCCGAAAAAGAGGGAAACGAAGCGGTCTTCTGGTCAGACTCCGGAGACGGGCACACCGTGCACCACTCCCTAGCATTCTTCTTGGCAATGTCCAGTCTCTTGACAACAAGGTCGATGAAATCCGAGCAAGGGTAGCATTCCAGAGGGACATCAGAGACTGTAACGTTCTTTGCTTCACGGAAACATGGCTCACTGGAGAGACGCTATCCGAGGCGGTGCAGCCAGCGGGTTTCTCCACGCATCGCGCCGACAGAAACAAACATCTTTCTGGTAAGAAGAGGGGCGGGGGCGTATGCCTTATGGCTAACGTGACATGGTGTGATGAAAGAAACATACAGGAACTCAAATCCTTCTGTTCACCTGATTTAGAATTCCTCACAATCAAATGTAGACCGCATTATCTACCAAGAGAATTCTCTTCGATTATAATCACAGCCGTATATATCCCCCCCCCAAGCAGACACATCGATGGCTCTGAACGAACTTTATTTAACTCTCTGCAAACTGGAAACCATATATCCGGAGGCTGCATTCATTGTAGCTGGGGATTTTAACAAGGCTAATCTGAAAACAAGACTCCCTAAATTTTATCAGCATATCGATTGCGCAACCAGGGGTGGAATGACCTTGGATCATTGTTACTCTAACTTCCGCGATGCATATAACGCCCTGCCCCACCCCCCTTTCGGAAAAGCTGACCACGACTCCATTTTGTTGATCCCTGCCTACAGACAGAAACTAAAACAAGAGGCTCCCACGCTGAGGTCTGTTCAACGCTGGTCTGACCAAGCTGACTCCACACTCCAAGACTGCTTCCATCACGTGGACTGGGAGATGTTTCGTATTGCGTCAGATAACAATATTGACGAATACGCTGATTCGGTGTGCGAGTTCATTAGAACGTGCGTTGAAGATGTCGTTCCCATAGCAACGATTAAAACATTCCCTAACCAGAAACCGTGGATTGATGGCAGCATTCGCGTGAAACTGAAAGCGCGAACCACTGCTTTTAATCAGGGCAAGGTGACTGGTAACATGACCGAATACAAACAGTGCAGCTATTCCCTCCGCAAGGCTATCAAACAAGCTAAGCGTCAGTACAGAGACAAAGTAGAATCTCAATTCAACGGCTCAGACACAAGAGGCATGTGGCAGGGTCTACAGTCAATCACGGACTACAGGAAGAAATCCAGCCCAGTCACGGACCAGGATGTCTTGCTCCCAGGCAGACTAAATAACTTTTTTGCCCGCTTTGAGGACAATACAGTGCCACTGACACGGCCTGCAACGAAAACATGCGGTCTCTCCTTCACTGCAGCCGAGGTGAGTAAGACATTTAAACGTGTTAACCCTCGCAAGGCTGCAGGCCCAGACGGCATCCCCAGCCGCGCCCTCAGAGCATGCGCAGACCAGCTGGCCTGTGTGTTTACGGACATATTCAATCAATCCCTATACCAGTCTGCTTTTCCCACATGCTTCAAGAGGGCCACCATTGTTCCTGTTCCCAAGAAAGCTAAGGTAACTGAGCTAAACGACTACCCACTAGCACTCACTTCCGTCATCATGAAGTGCTTTGAGAGACTAGTCAAGGACCATATCACCTCCACCCTACCTGACACCCTAGACCCACTCCAATTTGCTTACCGCCCAAATAGGTCCACAGACGATGCAATCTCAACCACACTGCACACTGCCCTAACCCATCTGGACAAGAGGAATACCTATGTGAGAATGCTGTTCATTGACTACAGCTCGGCATTCAACACTATAGTACCCTCCAAGCTCGTCATCAAGCTCGAGACCTTGGGTCTCGACCCCGCCCTGTGCAAATGGGTACTGGACTTCCTGACGGGCCGCACCCAGGTGGTGAGGGTAGGCAACAACATCTCCTCCCCGCTGATCCTCAACACTGGGGCCCCACAAGGGTGCGTTCTGAGCCCTCTCCTGTACTCCCTGCTCACCCACGACTGCGTGGCCACGCACGCCTCCAACTCAATCTTCAAGTTTGCGGACGACACAACAGTGGTAGGCTTGATTACCAACAACGACGAGACGGCCTACAGGGAGGAGGTGAGGGCCCTCGGAGTGTGGTGTCAGGAAAATAATCTCACACTCAACATCAACAAAACTAAGGAGATGATTGTGGACTTCAGGAAACAGCAGAGGGAACACCCCCCTATCCACATCGATGGAACAGTAGTGGAGAGGGTAGCAAGTTTTAAGTTCCTCGGCATACACATCACAGACAAACTGAATTGGTCCACTCACACAGACAGCATCGTGAAGAAGGCGCAGTAGCGCCTCTTCAACCTCAGGAGGCTGAAGAAATTCGGCTTGTCACCAAAAGCACTCACAAACTTCTACAGATGCACAATCGAGAGCATCCTGGCGGGTTGTATCACCGCCTGGTACGGCAACTGCTCCGCCCTCAACCGTAAGGCTCTCCAGAGGGTAGTGAGGTCTGCACAACGCATCACCGGGGGCAAACTACCTGCCCTCCAGGACACCTACACCACCCGATGTTACAGGAAGGCCATAAAGATCATCAAGGACATCAACCACCCGAGCCACTGCCTGCTCACCCCGCTATCATCCAGAAGGCGAGGTCAGTACAGGTGCATCAAAGCTGGGACCAAGAGACTGAAAAACAGCTTCTATCTCAAGGCCATCAGACTGTTAAACAGCCACCTCTAACATTGAGTGGCTGCTGCCAACACACTGACACTGACACTGACTCAACTCCAGCCACTTTAATAATGGTAATTGATGTAAATATATCACTAGCCACTTTAAACAATGCTACCTTATATAATGTTACTTACGCTACATTATTCATCTCATATGCATACGTATATACTGTACTCTATATCATCGACTGCATCCTTATGTAATACATGTATCACTAGCCACTTTAACTATGCCACTTTGTTTACATACTCATCTCATATGTATATACTGTACTCGATACCATCTACTGTATCTTGCCTATGCTGCTCTGTACCATCACTCATTCATATATCCTTATGTACATATTCTTTATCCCCTTACACTGTGTATAAGACAGTAGTTTTGGAATTGTTAGTTAGATTACTTGTTGGTTATTACTGCACTGTCAGAACTAGAAGCACAAGCATTTCGCTACACTCGCATTAACATCTGCTAACCATGTGTATGTGACAAATAAAATTTGATTTGATTTGATTTAGAGTGAAAAGCTTGATGTAATCATTGGGTGCTATGAATATTGGAACAAATATAATTTTTTACTACTTGAATACACAAATAAGTGAATTTGTCCCAATACTTTTGCTCCCCTAAAATGGGTGCACTTTGCACAAAAAGTGCTGTAATTTCTATACCCGAAATAGATGACAATACCCTCAAATTAAAGCTGACAGTCTGTACTTTAACCACAAATCATGTTTTGAGTTCAAATCCAAACTTTTGGAGTATAGAGCCAAAATAAGAAAAAATGCTTCACTGTCCCAATAATTACAGAGGGCACTGTATTCGTTCTTCTCAGAGACAACACTGTATAATTCCAATTTTAATTAAATAAATGAAATATTTCAGCAATTGATATGGCATATTTGCAGCATCACATCACAAAAACTTTTAAGCGACCATCGCCACAGATTCAAAGTCAAGGTTGATTAATTCCCATCCGTTACAATTGCTGGAATGTAGAAAGTAGTTCAAAGTCGTCCTTATACAGACTGATTCAGTGCCAAATGCACAAAGGACACCAAAACTAATTAAACGTTTAAATAAATTATTTGCTGATTAAGGAACTTTTTACAGCTATCTTCAAATACTTTGTCATTTTAAAACCACTGTAATATACCATTGAATTGGGTCTGGCCGTACTCTGGCTTCCTAATAAGATATATCATTTTCTCTTGATAATGAAATGCACCATGCATAGCATAGCAGTGTACAAGGACTGTAGCTAAGGTTTATGAAATGAATGCCTGCGACATTTGCGAGAATTGAACTGGATTTCTTTGTGCCGCGCCTTGCACAGAGAGGAACCACGGCTTTCAGACGCTTGCGTAATGCCTTTTTAGAGTTTAGATTAGCAACAGAAATCAGACAGGCTGGGTAATAGCAATGAAATACCCACAGGATACATTGCCATATTATTATGGCTCCGATGCCATAGACAGATTTCACAGAGCAAAACGTGGAGTTGAGAAAGGCATTCATGTGATCTCAAAGCCACTGTGCTTTCTCTGTCTTTGCTTCTGAAACCCATGCAGATGTCACAGTTACACAATGTGTCATAATTGGTTGCTAGTTAGTATTCTTTAGTTGTTCTCCAAAAAAAAAACTATTCTCTTGGCGAAGTGCATTTTTTTCTGTAACAACTTAAGGAATAGTGAATGTGAATTCATTTTGAATTGAAATAAGTGCCCTTTTCTTGTTTCGTAACTCAATAATTTGTACTCCTCTGCAGGTGTGATTGCTGTAGTGATATTTGTGATTCTGTCTGCATTGGCAGTAATGGTAAGGTTCCTGTATCGACGGAAAGTGACGTTCCACAGCCAAGAACCCAAAAGCATCAAACCTGAGGCAGACAGTCCTGAGTACCCTTTCCACAGCGAGCCCACCTCACAGAACGTACTAAGTGAAAACCAAAAGGAGTATTTCATATAGCTCTATCTGTCCACCTCCGGACTTTCTACATTTTTGACTTACCCAGTGAATCTGATTAAGGAAGTACAGAAATGCCTTCCAAGCCCTAGAGACATTAATTACATTCACAGTGCATTACACACACATGCAGTAAAAGACCCTCAGCAACAGTCAAAACAAGAAGACTGACCAAAATGTGGAGAAGATTAAAAAAATATCCTATCAATTCGTCCATGTATTGTTTTTCTTGTTTTACTGGGTGTTGTTTTTTTATATACTACACTGAACAAAAATATAAACACAACGTGTAAAGTGTTTGGTCCCATGTTTCATGAGCTGAAATAAGAGCCCATAAATGTTCCATACGCACAAAAAGCTTGTTTCTCTGAAATGTTGTGCACAAATTTGTTTACTTCCCTGTTAATGAGCATTTCTCCTTTGTCAAGATAAACCATCCACCTGACAGGTGTGGCATATCAAGAAGCTGATTAAACCGCATGATTATTACACAGGTGCACTTTGGGACAATAAAAGGCCACTAAGATGTGCAGTTTTGTCACACACAACACAATGCCACAGATGTCTCAAGTTTTGAGGGAGTGTGCAATTGGCATTTAATGTTCATTTCTCAACAATAAGTTGCCTCCAACATCCCTTTTGAAGAATTTACAGTACGTTCAACCAGCCTCACAACCGCAGACCATGTGTATGTCATCGTGTGTGCAAAGCAGTTTGCTGATGTCGACGTTGTCAACAGAGTGCTCCATTGTGATGGTGGGATTATGGTATAGGCTGGCATAAACTACAGACAACGAACACAATTGTATTTTATCAAGTGGCAATTTGAATGCAACAAAATATGAAGAGATCCTGAGGCCCATTTTTTTTATTAAATGTATCTGTGACCATATCAGATGCATATCTGTATTCCCGGTCATGTGAAATCCATAGATCAGGGCCGAAGGAATTTATTTCAATAGACTGATTTTCTCATATGAACTGTAACTCAGTCAAATCAATGAAATTGTTGCATGTTGTGTTTATATTTTTGTTCAGTACAGGTACTGGTGATATGACACAGAAGTGTTAATGATATAGACATGGAAAGGTGTTGATACTGTCATTCATGGGACTGTAAATATTCTTAAAAATGTAAATGTTGAATTAATGAATGTCTTTATAACAATCGCTGTCTAATATTCTTCTCCGGTGATACAATACCTAAAAGATGATAATAACGTACACTAGAGGGATTTATATGTACCTGCAGTGTGGTTATGAAGATGAAAATAAATGTTTGGACTATTGAGTTGAAAATATTTTGCTATTATATTGATGAATGTTGGCTTCATGTAGTGTTAACATGTCTGAGCCATGCAAAATCCCTCTAAAGTACACTCCACATATAGTACTGTGTATTTACATATTTCCAATATGGCACACCAACTTTCTCTGGTACCACAGTAAAAGCATCAGATCAAACCAATCTACCAAAATACATATAACCCTTTAGAAATGGGTATGACTCAAGCAGAGGGGTGGGGGGTGGAGGGGGAAATCCCCCCCCTACAATTTGCACCCTGCATAGCAATGATAATTGAACAAATGAAAATAATGAAAATTCCACTGACAAAACTTGTATGTTAATACAGTATTATGTTCCATACAGTATGTTCATTTGGGGGGGGCTTTTCTGTACTTCAGACAGTTCCTTTGCAAGCATTACCTGTAATTTTATGTGCTTTCTCTGCATTATCCTGGACAAAAATAAAGCATTACCATTTAAACACCGCTTCCTTACCTCCCGCAGGTAGACCCCTTTAACAGATCAAGTTCTCAGAAAATCCAGAAGTCAAAACACTCTATGTTCTAAACGCTCTAAAATATTCGGTCTGCTTCTTACCTTCCTTTAATGACGACGCAGGAGAAGTATTTCATGTTTTTCAAATGCTAATCTCTAGGAAAATACATGGTTTGGTTTGCCTGACAGACAGACAGTTCGGGTGGCATAGTGATTCACAGGTAACAAGGGGATAATCAGAGGAAAGTAATCTGTGAGACACTGACAGAGAAGAAGAGAAGACATCTGATGAAATGGTAGCACCTCAGTTTACAGTGCTGAAATAACGGTAACGTCTGGACAACAAGGGAATATGCAATGAACAGGTAAGAACACGTTAATAATCTGTTAGTAGTTTGTATGTAGCTGCTAAGTACTGATGTAAAGTGATATGAATTTTCCTTTTGTTATGAAACAATTATTAATTACTGAAGAATTATCAATAATAGAGGCTAATAAGCAGAAGTTATGTAGTAAGTATTTAAGGCCATGACAAGGTGAAAAATCTGTTTATGTGCCCTTGAGCAAGGCACTGAACCCTAAATCGCTCCAGGGGTATTGTGCTTCTATGGCTGACCCTGAAAAACATCACATTTCGCTGCACCTATCCAATGTATCTGACAATAAAAACATCTTTACCTGTATTTTTTTGTAATTCAGAACTGTTTTATTCAGACTATCTAAGAATATTACTGTTACTAGTAACTAGCTCTGGTCCAGGGCATAGCTAGTAACTCTGGTCAACTCTAGCTCTGGTCTAGGGCATAGCTCGTAGCTAGCTAGCTCTGGTCCGCAATAACTAGCATTATTGCCCTGACCTAGGGTGTAGCCAGTAGCTAGCTAGATAGCTCTGATCCGCACTAACTAGCTCTGGTCCAGAGTGTTGCTAGTAGATTAAGAGAGCTCGCCTGCACTAGCTCTGATCCAGGGTGTATCTAATAGCTAGCTAGCTAGCTTTGGTCCAGCTCTCATCCAAAATGTAGCTTGTAGTTAGCTAGCTCCGGGCTGCACTAATTAGCCCTGGTCCAGGACGTAGCTAGTAGCTACCTAGCTCTGGTCCGAACTAGCACTGATCCTCACTAGCTCTGGTCCAGACGTAGCTAGCTATCTGGTTAGTAACTAGCTAGTAGCTACGCTAGTAGCTATAAAAAAATATTACTGTTGATTACTTTTGAATAATAGTACTTAAGATAATTAAATACTTTTCATGTTTTCTAACAAATGTATTATATGAGTCTGCTTCGATGCTTGCTGAGGAGGGGTGTGTGCAGCGTGGAAAAGCTTGCCATTTAATGTAATTGGCTTTGCACTGCAATTTATTCACTGTAGGTATTTCATCTCAGCCAGTAATAAAAGACCAGAACCGCTAGCAGTGTGTCCTGGTTCCAGTCAATCTACATGCACCACAACACAACGCAGGTCCAAAGCCAGAGAGCGCAGTAAGCAGTGCATTCAAACATACTGTTGGGCAGAAATGGCATGAAATTAAGTCTGATATACCTAAAAGTAAAGTTATAAAGAAAGACAGTGAGGTACACAGAAACTATGGTGAAACTATTAAGAAAACTGTAGGCTATTACACTATTATTTATCATTAGGCATGTCAGAGGCTTGAAAAATGAGCGAATGGATTTGAAAGTGGGTGGTATAGCCCACCCTCCAAAATGCCATGTGGCTAAACGAGAACACTGACATTTTGCCAAGGCAGAGATGAATGGCCCACACCGAGACGCGCACGGACAGCAATGGACGCATAAATTCTGGCCTAATGACAATCACCAAATGTCATTACACTTTGTGGTGTTTTGTGTAGCAGATGTCTCTTTCCATTCACCACTGTTTGGAGGCTGTTGTGAGTGGATGAACCTGCACGGGTAGCCTAGTAAAGGAGCCCTTTTAAGTGATTGACAATCAGATGCAAACATAATGGCTGGTTGTGTTTACGCCACAATAAAAGGTCATACATTTTAAAAGCTGAATGACAAATCTTTACGACTACACTCTTGGAAAAAAGGTGCTAAGTAAAACTGTAGAGGGTTCTTTGGTTTGTCCCCATAGGGGAACCCTTATTGGTGCTTTGTAGAACCCTTTGCAGAGAAACCTCTATGTAGGGCTCTTCAAAGAACCCCCTGTATATGGTCCTAACTAGATCCCTCTATGAAGGGTTTTGCATAAAAAACTCTATGAAGGGATCTACTAAGAACCCTTTTATCTTTGGACGGTTCTTCCTACTGCAAAAACATGCCATGCTATTGTTTGAGGAGAGCTCCAAACAACAAAACACTTTTTTCATGTTTTATAAAGGTGAAATGTGTACTTACATTCTGAAATCTTGCTCTGATTTATCATTCAAAAGGTCCCAGAGATAACATGAAGTGTCATTTTGTTAGATAAAATCATTTTTCATATCCTAAAAATGTCCATATAGCATGCACGATCGATTTTGTATTTCCACTCGTTCAATTTCCAAAGAAAGGAATCTGTGAAATTCTAACCCTAAATATTATTTCAACCAGTCAAATCAGGCCTGCAAATCAGGCCTGCAAGTCACATTATGCTGGCTGGCCACGTGATGTGTCATTCCTATTCGAATCCAGCCATAGTTAGCATATCCAGTGTAATTGTTCATCCCCCACAACCTGCATTCAGAATGACTGCCAGGTTAGGGAAATCTGAACACTGAGACTACCTCAATCATTTAAACTGGAACAACCATCTAAGTAATGGGTGCCATAAAACCAACAGATTGGATTAGTTCAGAAAACGGTATGTTATTTATCTTTGTGTAGCATAAAATGTATTAACCAATCAATGTAAACACAAATAAAACAGTAAAACGAACATTTCAGAAAATCGCACTGCAATAGAGCATGCTGGGAAATATTATATACAGTATGGTTCTATGTAGAACCCTTCTTGTCTTTCAAAGAAACCTAATTACCTCCCAAAGAATCATCAAAGAACCCTTTCTCCCAAAACCCTTTTTTTAAGATGTTAAATGTTCTAGGTAGAACCCTTAAAAAGTATCCTTGTCTTCCCTTTTGGAACCCTTTTTTCAAAAGAGTGTAGACCCACAGAGATCCTATTGAATTAATAGAGATTTTATTTCTAAATCTATGACTAAATGCATGCTCACAGTCTCAATATATACTCCGAACACCAACTTTGAGGGCGTTATACATTTTATGCAACGGGTTACCCACATATTCAAATATTGATTGACATATTTTTTTTAAATAAACGTTATTTTGTTTAATTTATTCATACTATTTCATTCTTCCGTAAGATATAGTCCCGACACAAATCTAGTGTTGCTCTGTGTCTATGGATTCAACCCAGTTGTTCGTTCTAAATGTTCCTTTGTTAGACTGGCTATCCCTTGCTTGCTAGCTAGCTATCTACGACTAAACTTACAGTCACGTCAAACAGTGCATCCAGAATAACAATGAAGTAGCTGCATTTGCATTTGTTGAAGTTGTTTTCGAGTGAAATTTATTTGGCCACATCCATAACAATGTGATAATGAGATGCGATTGCACCTGGCATTAAAATGCGCTCTCTCGTCACAACACTGTTGTTCGAGAGCTAGCCAACAACACGGCTAACACAATCACTAAAGCTGGAAAGACTGTAAACTAGCTGCACTTTGTTTTGCTTTAACTGTTTTCTATCAACAGTTATTTGTATAAATCCATAAAAATGATGCTGATTCATGATTTCGACTGGCTGAGAAAAGCTGCCTAACTGTCTGTCTCATCCTGTTCATTAATATGGGACAGCTGGAGATCGAATTTGAATATGTAAACAATGTTGTAAATGTCGGAGAGACAGATGGCAGTAGTCCTCTGTTAAAAACTAAAGGTTAGTCTAAAAGAAATGTGAGAATGTCTAGATGCTTCTTATAGTGGGCTGATGAGAGATTGCGCAGTCAGCTGGAACAGAGTAAATAGGCATTTTAACATCATAGATTTATCTATTATCGGTGGTACCTTGTGGAATAGACACCAGCTGGAATGTGGTTTTAATCAATCAGCATACAGGAGTAAACCCACCCATTGTATAAAAAGAAAGTAACAGTAAGGGCCACAGAAACTATGGTGAAACTATTACAAAAGTTTAGCCCCCTCAAGCCAATGTTTCCACTCCTTCAGAGCCTTGACCACAGCCAACAGCTCCTGGTCCCCCACGTCATAGTTTCACTCTGCCGAGCTGAGCTTCTTTGAGAAGAAGGCACAGGGGCGGAGCTTCGGTGGAGTACCCGAGCGCTGAGAGAGCACGGCTCCTATCCCAGCCTCGGACGCGTCCACCTCCATTATGAACGCCAAAGAGGGATCCGGATGGGCCAGCACGGGAGCCGAGGTAAACAGAGCCCTCAGGTGACCAAAAGCCCTGTCCGCCTCGGCCGACCACTGCAAACGAACCGGCCCCCCTTTCAGCAGTGTGAGGTAATGGGAGCTACTACCTGAACAAAACCCCGGATAAACCTCCGGTAGTAATTGGCAAACCCGAGGACCCCGCTGCACTTCCTTTACCGTGGTGGGAGTTGGCCAATTACGCACGGCTGAAATACAGTCACTCTACATCTCCACCCCTGAGGTAGAAATGCGGTACCCTAGGAAGGAGACGGACTGTTGGAAGAACAGGCATTTCTCAGCCTTGACGTACAGGTCATGCTCCAGCAGTCGACCAAGCACCCTGCACACCAGAGACACATGCTCGGCTCTTGTAGCAGAGTATATAAGAATGTCATCAATATACACCACTACACCCTGCCGGTGCAGGTCCTGGAAAATCTTGTCTACAAAGGCTTAGAAGACTGATGGAGCTTTCATCAACCCGTACGGCATGACGAGGTACTCATAATGCTCTGAGGTCGTACTGAACACCGCCTTCCACTCGTCTCCCTCCCGGAAACGCACCAGGTTGTAAGCACTCCTGAGATCTCGTTTGGGGAAGAAGCGCGCCCCATGCATTGACTCAAGGTAGCGGGTAACTGCACCTCACCGTGATCTGATTTAGGCCTCGGTAGTCAATACACGGGCGCAGACTTCTTCTTCACAAAAAGAAACTCGAGGAGGCGGGTGAAGTGGAGGACCAATTGTACCCCTGACGCAGAGATTCGGAGACATATGTTTCCATAGCCACCATCTACGCCTGTGAGAGGGGATACACGTGACTCCTGGGAAGTGCAGCGTCGACCAGGAGATTTATCGCACAATCGCCCCATTGATCGGGTGGTAATTGAGTCACATTCTTTTTGGAGAAGGCGAGAGCCAAATCGGCACTCGGCTTGGACTTTCCACCGTAGTAGCGGCATCGGCATGGAATCGGCATGGACTTTCCACCGTAGTAGCACCAACGGAAACCCCGAAACACCTCCCCGAGCACTCTCGCAACCACCCCGTGGGAGCCCTCCGTTGCCAAGAAACAGAGGGGTCATGACAAGCTAACCAGGGTAGGCCTAGCACCACGGGAAACGCAGGAGAGTCAATGAGGAAGAGACTGATACCCAGAGGAGCGGTGGCCTCCCTAATTAACCCTGACCCTAATGGTCGACTGTCTAAGGCGTAAGTGGGGAAGGACACAGCCACGGGAACAATGGGGATCCCTAAACTAAGAGCGAACGATCTGTCTATAAAATTCCCAGCCGCGCCTGAATCGACGAGCGCCCTATGCTGGGAATCAGGGGGAAACTCAGGAAAAGAAACATACAAAAACATGTCTGCAACAGAGGGCTCTGGGTGAGAAGGGTGCCGGCTCACCTGGGATGACGCCAGAGTGCCCTGCCTGCTGCCTCGAACCCCAGAGGAACCAACCCGGCACCGACCGGCAGTGTAACCTCTGCGGCCACAGATGGTGCACGAGCTGGAACCTCCTCCAGTCTCCCTACGCACCTCCCAGCTCCAAGGGCACCGGAGCGGTGGTGCTGGGGGATGGAACCGACAGAACCCGATCTGGACGTCCGCGGCTGGCCAGCAGGTTATCCAGCCGAATGGACAGGTCCACCAGCTGGTTGGAGGTGAGGGTGGTGTCCCTGCAGGCCAACTCCCGACGGACGTCCTCGCGCAAACTGCAGCGATAGTGGGCCCTATCATTCCCATCCCGCGCCGGCGGCCAGGGTAAAAAACAAACATGGCGAACTCATGGGCGCTCCTCGTCCCCTGCCTCAGATGGAAGAGAAATCCTCGAAATGGTCCAACGCCGCAACTCCTTCTCCCCAAACGGCGTTGGCCCACTCCAAGTCTTTCCTAGAGGCACGAGACGAGGGCGGACACCTTCTCAGGACCTGAAGGAGCCGGGGGGACGGTTGCCAGGTAGAGATCGTCATAATCCCGGGCGATTACCATAAACCAGGGCGAGACGAATCCCACTGGGACTAGGTGAAGGGGGGACAAGTAGTGGAGGCCCTGGTTGTGCTGGTGGAGGCACTGGAGGAACTCCCTGTCTCTCCCAAGCGGTCCATAGTTTAGACAACACGATCCATGACGGAATCAAGATGGCGGAGCATCGCCGCATGCTCCCGGACGCGCTCCTCCACCCCTATTCCAGTGGCACCTGCTTCTGCTGTCTCCATATGCTGGTGTGGGATTCTGTAAGGGGTGCGTAACTGGTGGCAGGGAAGTCAGACGCAGGAGAGCAGAACTAGGTAATAGCCGGAGCAGTTTAATTGCAAAACCAACGGCATCAAGAATAACATGACATGGGTACAAAACCCGACGTGCACCAGTCAACATGTGCACAAGCACTTACAATAAACATTCCCACACAAAGACATGGGGGGAACAGAGGGTTAAATATACAACAAGTAATTGGGGGAATTGAAACCAGGTGTGAGGAAAAACAAGACAAAACACATGGAAAATTAAAAGTGGATCGATGATGGCTAGAAGATCGGCGATGCCTACCGACGAGCGCCGCTCGATCAAGGAGAGGACCCAACTTCGGCGGAAGTCGTGACATTAACACTGGAGTGATAGATGTGCAGATGATGATGTGCAAGTAGAAATACAAAATGGCTTAAGGACAACAAAGTCAAGGTATTGGACTGGCCATCACAATGCCCAGACCTCAATCCTGTAGAAAGATTGTGGGCAGAATTGAAAATGCATTTGCGAGCAAGGAGGCCTGCAAAACTGACTCAGTTACACCAGCTCTGTCAGGAGGAATGGGCCAAAATTCACCCAACCTATTGTGGGAAGCTTGTGGAAGGCTACGCGAAACGTTTGACCCAAGTTAAACAATTTAAAAGCAATGCTATCAAATACTAATTGAGTGTATGTAAACTTCTGACCCATGGGGAATGTGATGAAAGAAATAAAAGCTGAAATAATTAATTCTCTCTACTATTACATTTCACATTCTTCAAATAATGTGGTGATCCTAACTGGCCTAAAACAGGGAATTTTTACTAGGATTAAATGTCAGGAATAGTTTAAAACTGAGTTTAAATATATTTGGCTAAGGTGTATGTGAACTTCCGACTTCAACTGTGTGTTTTACAGTGGTACATGTGAAAAAGCTTCCAATGAAAGAATACCCCCACCTCTCTCATGGTTTAAACCATTTATTTCTATGCTGCCTTGCTATCCATTCAGTAGTACTGAATTTCAGCCTCAGTTGAGCTCCTTCACTCATAGATTTTCCTTTGTGCTTCCTCATTTTAGCCATTTGTTTGCTTATGAGCCATACAAAAAAATGCCTTTATTCCAATGCATTAGATTTATATGTTGCATTATCATTGTTTGCTTTTGTCAGTCAGCTGTTTAGAGTGCTCATTGCTTTGTTTTCCAGGTGTGAGCTGGTACTGGTGTTCTCCGTGTCTAGAAGTAGTAGACCATTTATTTAGCTTTGTTATTTTCAATCAATATTTGTTTTCTTTCCTGGATCAGCTGATGATGGTTGACAAAATCACTAGACAGGTAGCCTACAGCTAGACACCAATGCGCATCCAATCCATCCAACAAATACACATTAATGACAGTAGGCCTATAGTTGACTCTTTCTGTTAGAAGCAATCGATTTTGCAATGGCATAGGCAATATTTTGGATTTTTGTGCCCATGAGAACAGTTTTCACAGCAAAACATAGTAAAATGTTACACAGGCATAGTTATACACATAGTGCTTTTTCCATAGTCTCCAAGATCCATAATTCGTACAGGGTTTAAAGTCAATGTTCTAATCCAATTGTTAAATACTTAATAATGGCAAATAAAACTGTAATAAATGTAAGGAAAGAAAGTGTTTTATGTCACAAGACTCCAAGCATTAACTCATGAATAATGGACAACTCATGATCTAGGGTGATTCAACTCGTGATCTAGGGTGATTCAACTCATGATCTAGGGTGATTCAACTCATGATCTAGGGTGATTCAACTCATGATCTAGGGTGATTCAACTCATGATCTAGGGTGATTCAACTCATGATCTAGGGTGATTCAACTCATGATCTAGGGTGATTCAACTCGTGATCTAGGGTGATTCAACTCATGATCTAGGGTGATTCAACTCGTGATCTAGGGTGATTCAACTCATGATCTAGGGTGATTCAACTCATGATCTAGGGTGATTCAACTCATGATCTAGGGTGATTCAACTCGTGATCTAGTGTGATTCAACTCGTGATCTAGGGTGATTCAACTCATGATCTAGGGTGATTCAACTCAGGATCTAGGGTGATTCAACTCGTGATCTAGGGTGATTCAACTCTTGATCTAGGGTGATTCAACTCATGATCTAGGGTGATTCAACTCATGCATTATATTGAATGTATGTGTTTAAAATTGCCTTGGCTGAGAGAGTAGTCTATCGGCAGCATCATTTTTCTTTTTCTTTTCTTTTTCTAACCTTTATTTAACTAGACAAGTCAGTAAAGAACAAATTTATATTTACAATGATGGCCTACACTGGCCAAACCCTAACCCGGATGACTCTGATCGGACTCCCGATCACGACCAGTTGTGATACAGCCTGGGATCGAACCAGGGTCTGTAGTGACGCCTCTAGCACTATGATGCAGTGCCTTAAACTGCTGCACCACTTGGGGGTAAACAGAAGTAAAAGCTGTTTACCAACCTTCTTCATAAAAAGCACTGAAAGTATAGAGAGCGGGACTTTTTCACACATCGACCAACAATCAGAGTTTACCCACCAATTTTTTTGTACCACTACACATTTGCTACTGGTAGGCCTATTTGAAGTTCCTGGTAATACACATTGTAACCTAGTCTAGTAAGTTAACCATGTGTGTTGGGGTGACCGTCTGTTTTTTCTTTTTCTGGGACAGTTTCAGGCCCATTTCAGCTGTCCGGACTTTTCAGGCTACAAAAAAGGTACATTTGTCAGCAAGATATAATGCAAGCCTAATCAATGGCAATCACTGAATGTCAGTAGGCATACTTTTTGGTGTTTTGTAACAGATGTCTATTTCCATTCATCAAATGGTGCAAGTATACATGCAGTTGGAATGCTGGAATTATTTTTGAGTGGACAAACATGCACAAGTAGCCTACTTTTTTAAGTGATTTGTTTGACAATCAAATCCAAATATCACAACTGGTTGTGTTCATGCCACATTTAAAGGGAATTCACTTTTAAAGTTTAAATGCAGTCTTTATTATTATGTTGTGCAAGCGCGTGTGAACTCAATACAGACCCCCCTCCCCCTGAACATCATGGTGTAATTCACACTCACTCAATACAGACCCCCCTCCCCCTGAACATCATGGTGTAATTCACACTCACTCAATACAGACCCCCTCCCCGAACATCATGGTGTAATTCACACTCACTCAATACAGACCCCCCTCCCCCCGAACATCATGGTGTAATTCACACTCACTCAATACAGACCCCCCTCCCCCTGAACATCATGGTGTAATTCACACTCACTCAATACAGACCCCTCCCCCCGAACATCATGGTGTAATTCACACTCACTCAATACAGACCCCCCTCCCCCGAACATCATGGTGTAATTCACACTCTAACTAAAACTATGATTAGCTGTAAAGACATGACCAGTAAGTTACATAATAATTACTTAAGTACAGTGTTGAAATAACTGGGTGCCGACCGGAAGTAACAGGAAACAACAGCGGAACAAGATGGAAACAAGACAGCAACTGCAAGGTAACTACCCAGCTACAAGCAAAGACCCAAAAGGTACGTTTTGAGGTTGACCCACATACAGTATGAGGTAGTATGATATAATACGAAAGTTCCAAGTACATTCTTAATAAGTACGGAGAAAAGGTGAAATGGCCTTAAATGCTTACTACATAACGTCTGCTTATTAGCCTCTATTATTGATAGTTCTTCAGTGATTAATAATTCTTTCTACATAGCAACCAGGAAAATTCAATTCACTTCATACAAGTACTTAGTGGCTACATGCTAACTTAACGCGGGTTAATCCCGCGTCTTATTTCCCAGTTGTTTCCTATTACTTTCTGGACTTTACCTTGTTATTTCAGCTACTCCTGGAGCACATAGTTTTTTAATTGGAAGACTTGTGAAAACATCAATGTTATTTTTCTCCACAGTGCTTCTTTCGGTCAAGTGAGATTTTCCAGAGTTTTTAACATTGTATGAATGGTCATTAATATCTAAAAGAAATGGTTGAAGAGAGGTGTCCATTAGGCGGCTGTTCTACTGCACTCACAGTCACACTCATGCTGCTGCCAGAAGACTTCTCTCTATCGCCGAATGGTCAAGTCCAATTATAAAAGATCTCCACTGCGTTATGTATTAGGGCAGAGTGTTACACAATACCACCTTGTGTCCCAAATGGTACCCTATTCTCTTTGGAGTGCATTACTTTTGATCAGGGCCTACAGGGCTATGGTCAAAAGTAATACACTATATAGGAAATATGGTGCCATTTTGGAAACAAATGTCCACAGAGAGTGGATTCTAAAATACCTGTGAACAGGACAGATGGACAGCTAATATTGAGTCTCTGCCTAGTATCGCTTTATTCAGTATAAAGACACTCACACTCCCATTGGTATGTTAGGGCAGATTGTTACCCCATTTCAATGACTATAGGACCACAGAGCGTGCAATCTAAGGGCTCTAATTCAATCTGGAAAGGGATAAAGATTCTGTGATAGAAATGTAAAGGTCATTTCTGATTGAGCCGACATATGCGGCGGCGTACACCATGAATGCAGTCTCTGCTAACGTGGGAACATTACCTTTACATTCCAATCAAGCCGTAAAGTTGAACTTCCGCCATGTGGATTGAAAAGAGCCCTAAAACATCGATGTACAGAAACAGCATATTGAGTCTCTGCCTAATCAGTAAAACATATAGATATATTTTTTTTACATCCTTGTGGTATTTTAGCAGAAAAGCAGAGACAGTGTGTCACTTTGAACTTCTTACTGCAATATGCCTGTGAATAGATTAACGTGGAGGAGTGAATACATCTGTTCTGATTCATTGGACTAGCTGTGTATACCGTTCAAGTAACAAATATACACTATCTGAAGTTTGAGGGGTATTAAAGGTTTACTCTTTTACTTAGTTTAAGACTTGTTTTACACTGTTTGGGATTGAACTGAACACTGCTCAAAGTAACTATAATGTAATTATGCTTATTGGTGATTAACAGTTTAATGTCAGTGAGATGTCATTCTATTCAGGTAAATTTTAAATAAAAAGTGTTTTTATTGAATATTAAAACATACAATCTACCTGCAGTGAAGCTGCTCAACATTTACATTACATTCAGTTATCTGACAGACTCCCATCCAGAGTGACCCACAGGAGAAACTGGGGTCAAGTCCCCCCTCCCAAGAGCACATCGACAGATCTCCCACCAAGTCGAAAAGGGGGAACCAAACCAGCGGCCTATCGGCCACCGGTCCAAGCTCCCAACCGCCAGGCCACCAACTATCCAAGACCCCCCACAGTTCCCCGGGAGCTGCCCTTCAACCAGCCAAGACCCAGCCCCAAATAAAAAACCTCTCCCTCCATTCACCGCCCCCAAACCCCCCCTCCAAGCCACCATCCCCCAATGCACCAACAACCAACAAAATGAATAAAAGAGAGAAAATAAATAAAGGAAAACAAGAACATAACACAACGATGTAGAAACAAAAGATATCAAGGGAATCAAAAATGTGAGTGCATGTGTATGTCTGTCCGTGTGTGTGCACATAGGCATTTGAATGTGAGTGTGTGTATAGGCATGTGTACACTCATACATAGCACCTGCGCGGCATCAGCCTCAGGCAAACAGGCATTGGATGTAACAGCGTTGCCCCTCAGTGTCATTCAAACAGTTTTTTTGTGTTTATTTTGACTTTATTTGTTACCTTTATCTTTGACCGTCATTCTATCCCCCTCCCAGCAACTCCACTCCCACTAGTCTCCAGTTCCACATCTCAACCCTCAGTTTCCTTCTACCCATCCCACGTATTTCTGCTGGCCACCCATTTATCTTTCAACTCTGCTGTGACTTTTAACATACAATTTGAATATATCTAATCAAATAGAATCCACAGATTGCGAGTTGAAGAGAAATACTTTTACTAAGAGTATTAGTATATTAGTAATTGACTAACCAGGTCTCTCCAGATCTCCCAACAATGCTATTTCAGGGGTCAATTGTATTCAACTCGTTTTGATTAAAAAGTACAGTATATCCTGTTCAATAAAATGTAATAATGATTTGAAATAAAAAACGTTTTTAAAGCAGAACTTGAGGTGTTTTCAATGCACTATAGACAAAATCAAGTGTTGATACACCATAATACAGGTCCAAAATTATTGGGACAGTGAAGCATTTTTTGTTGTTTTGGCTTTGTACTCCAGCATTTCGGGTTTGAAACAATAAAATGCCTAGGAGGTTAAAGTGCAGACTGACAGTTTTAATTTGAGGGTATTTCCATCCATATCGAGTGAACCTTTTAGGAAATACATCACCTTTACATACAGAGAAATACATCACCTTTACATACAGAGAAATACATCACCTTTACATACAGAGAAATACATCACCTTTACATACAGAGAAATACATCACCTTTACATACAGAGAAATACATCACCTTTACATACAGAGAAATACATCACCTTTACATACAGAGAAATACATCACCTTTACATACAGAGAAATACATCACCTTTACATACAGAGAAATACATCACCTTTACATACAGAGAAATACATCACCTTTACATACAGAGAAATACATCACCTTTACATACAGAGAAATACATCACCTTTACATACAGAGAAATACATCACCATACAGAGAAATTTTTACATACAGAGAAATACATCACCTTTACATACAGAGAAATACATCACCTTTACATACAGAGAAATACATCACCTTTACATACAGAGAAATACATCACCTTTACATACAGAGAAATACATCACCTTTACATACAGAGAAATACATCACCTTTACATACAGAGAAATACATCACCTTTACATACAGAGAAATACATCACCTTTACATACAGAGAAATACATCACCTTTACATACAGAGAAATACATCACCTTTACATACAGAGAAATACATCACCTTTACATACAGAGAAATACATCACCTTTACATACAGAGAAATACATCACCTTTACATACAGAGAAATACATCACCTTTACATACAGAGCATTCGGAAAGTATTGAGACCCCTTGACTTTTTCCACATTTTGTTACATTACAGCCATATTCTATTTTTTATTTATTTTTTATATCCCTCATCAATCTACACACAATACCCCATAATGATAAAGTAAAAACCGGTTTCTAGAATTTTTTGCTAATTAAAAAAAAAATAATTAAATGTTACATTTACATATGTATTCAGACCCTTTACTCAGTACTTTGTTGACACACCTTTGTCAGCGGGTATGACACTACAAGCTTGGCACACCTGTATTTGGGGAGTTTCTCCATTCTTCTCTGCAGATCCTGTCCAGCTCTGTCAGTTTGGATGGGGAGTGTCGCTGCACAGCTATTTTCAGGTCTCTCCAGAGATGTTAGATCAGGTTAAGTCCGGGCTCTGGCTGGGCCACTCAAGGACATTCAGAGACTTGTCCAGAAGCCACTCCTGTGTTGTCTTGGTTGTATGCTTTAGGGTCATTGTCCTGTTGGAAGTTGAACATTCACCCCAGTCCCGAGCAGGTTTTCATCAAGGATCTCTCTGTACTTTGCTCCATTCATCTTTCTCTCGATCCTGACTTGTCATCCAGTCCCTGCCACTGAAAAACATTCCCATAGCATGATGCTACAATCACCAAGCTTCACCATAGGGATGATGCCAGTTTCCTCCAGATTTGACAATTAATGATCAGGCCAAAGAGTTCAATCTTGGTTTCATCAGACCAGATAATCTTGTTTCTCATGGTGTGAGAGTCCTTTAGGTGCCTTTTTGCAAACTTCAAGTAGGCTGTTATGTGTCTTTTACTGAGGAGTGTCTTCCGTCTGGCCACTCTACCATAAAGGCCTGATTGGTGGAGTGCTGCAAAGATGGTTGTCCTTCTGAAACGTTCTCCCATCTCCACAGAGGACCTCTGGAGTTCTGTCAGAGTGACCAACTGCCTGACCAAGGTCCTTCTCCCCCAATTGCTCAGTTAGCTTTAGAAAGAGTCTTTGTGGTTCTAAACTCCTTCCATTTAAAAATGAAGGAGGCCGTTAACTGGGCCGCCATGGAGACGGTCAATAACTTAATATTCCTTGGCGTACACATCTCAGAGAATCTGAAATGGTCAAACAACACGGACACCATGGTGAAAAAGGCATGACAGCGACTTTTCAAATTCACCCTGTCCCCGAGGGTCCTCACAGTGTTCTCCAGAAACATCAATGAGAACATACTGTGAGACTAGATCACAGCCTGGTACGGCAACTCCACCACCGCGGACCGGAAGGCAATTCAGAGGGTGATACACACTGCCGAATGCACCATTGGATGCACACTGCTTGCCCTCCAGGACACCTACAACACCAGGTGTAGCAGAAAGACCAAGAAGATCATTATCCACCTGAACCGTTCCCTGTTCTCCCCGCTTCCATCACTCAGGCGCGGGCAGTAAGGGAGCACCATGGTGAAAACTGAACAACTGACTAATAGTTTCTACCCCCAGACCATCATGCTGCTTTATAGCTGCCACTAGTCAGCTACCTGCTCCCCCCTCCCCCTGCAACTCCCCCTATGGACATTCCCCCACCCCTCATCGGTCACCTACCTTACCTGCTGCTCCTCTCATGGACATTTTATCCCCACCCCTTCAACTGACATTTACTCTGCCCCCATCCCAATGACATTCATCACTGTTGCAGTTGTTAACATGTACAGTATATTATTATTTATATTTGTATTATTAGTGTTTTTTATTGTTTTATTTCACTTCATTCTGTATGTTGGAGCTCGGAGTCTAAGATTTTCATTGTACCCTGCAATCACACCTGCAACCCTGTACATGAGACTATTGAACACTCTGAACCTGATGAATGCTGGGTTATTGGCCTGCCATGGCAGACAATAACCCAGAACAGATGGCTAAATGCTTGACTGTCACCAAGTCCACACGCTGAGAGCCAGACTCAAGAAACAAACTGACGGACACCTCAGAGAGATCTGTTCAGACGATAACTGAGTTATGATAAGACTGGCGCTGGCATATGTTCCTCATGTACTGTACATCTAAGATCTATACCAGCACAGAAATCTCCGCTTTTTTATTGATAAGCAAGCTAATTGGAAGCAGCTAATTGATTAAAACGTTGAAGAAATGTACTGCCGAATGCACGATATGTAGGTGGTTAATGAGAGTTGGAGAGTGTCTTCTCTTTGCATAGGGTAGCTGTAAGGAGAACGATAAAGCCCCTTTTTAATCTTTTGATGTATGAAGAAACCATACCATTGACCTTTCAGTACTAGTTACAGGTAACTACCAAAAACAGGAAACACCAACGTAAAGTGTCTTAAAGGGCATTGGGCCACTATGAGCTGCCAGAACAGCTTCAATACACCTTGGCATAGATTCTACAAGTGTCTGGGACTCTACTGGAGGCACGCAACACCATTCTTCCACAATGTGTTGTTTTGTTGATTGCGGTGGATAACGTTGTCTTAGGCGCCACTCCAGAATCTCCCATATGTGTTCAGTTGTCTTGAGATATGGTGACACACCCAATCACGTGCGTGCGCACACACACACCCACACTTTAAACCTATGCATCTTTGAAACCCCTCTTTCAATGTCACTGAGATCTCTTCTTCAAGCCATGGTAGACAAAATAATAGGCAATTGGGCATTTTCATACATGGTATCCTAAGCATGATGGTATTTTAATTGTTTAATTAAACCACTAGAGTTGATGTCTGCGCCCCTGCAGAAATAGAATTAGCATAATAAAACATTTTTTTTGCATGGGCTGAGTCTCAATCCACCACATCCGCCAGTGTCGGCCTTTCACATCTGTGGTGGAAAGTCGCAGAGCTACAGCAGTGTTTTTCAGATCAGGATACATCTGTAGTGTCAGAATGGTTTGGCCTACAAACTAATATGGATAGAGGAGACTCTCGCAAACATGATGGTGTTCTGTTCTCTGTTTTGCTCTGCGACCCCCACGAGGGTAAGGGGATTCTGAAGTCGGCACAACGGATCTGCCAACTTCTGTCTGCAGTGTCCAAACAGTTTGGGATACACACTAGTGTGAGCCCATTGCTCTAGGACACCCACAAGCCTCACAAGACTCGCCTGAAGGCAGCCCAGCACAAGTTTTTAAAAATGAATGGAAATACTGTATATATGGAACTACTTTAGTGCCAAAGAAAGGGGTTACATATGGGTTAAACAATATAAATAGTTTCCTGAACTATCTTATATCTCTCAGATATAATACAGATACTTCAAAACATACTTCCATTTTATTTATTTTTTGACTATCTGTTTTGCCATGTATGAATATGTTATTCAATGCATTTCTATGGGTTAATAGCAGTGAGGCCAAATAAAATGTTTCATCAATTAATTGTACTAGATCGTTGCTATGACCTTTTAAAAACAATTCCATATGTAAGCTTAGTAGAAACTCAGCCTCAGCCTCGAAATCCTCTGTATTTTCAAATATTGTGGTGGCAGCATCATGTTATGGGTATGCTTGTCACCAGCAGGGATTGGGGAATTTATCAGGATCAAAATAAATATGAAAGTATGAAAGCTAAGTCCAAGTAAAGTGTTCAAGGAAAACCAGCCTCAGTCTTCTGAAAACCCTGGGATAGAGTTTTATTTTTCATTGGGACAATTACACAAATTGTAATGCCTAAGACACACCAGAATGGCTTTCCAATAGGTGTTGAGAGTTACTTAGTGCTTGAAAAATCAGAGACAAGGTTTGAATATTGCTGTCCATCAGTGAGTCCCAACCAAATTTACTGAGCCTGAGCAATTTTTACAAAAACAATGTATAAATGTAAGAGTTGTGAAAAATTTGTAGAATCTTATTATACCTTTATTTAACTAGGCAAGTCAGTTAAGAACAAATTATTATTTTCAGTGACAACCTAGGAACAGTGGGTTAACTGCCTTGTTCAGGGGCAGAACAATAGATTTTTACCATGTCACATCATGGATTCAATCTTGCAACCTTTCAGTTACAAGTCCAATGCTCTAACCACTAGGCTACCTACCTAGCACACATGGCTGCAAAGGTGCTTCCACCAAATATTAACTCTGTGGTGTGAAGAAATATGCAATCAAGACATCTTCATATATTTTTTATTTTATTAATTTGGAAAATGTTATATAATTTTTCTTTAACTTAAGGTTGTGTAGATCAGTAGGTACATAAATATATTTATTCCCTTTTGAGATTAAATTTTGAGCCAGCAAAAGGCAGCAAAATGTGAAGACTGCGTCTGGGGTTTGTAGACTTTCACTACTGATTGTATAACGGCTTTGGTAGCATTGATAGCCTGGAATGCTCAGAGCAGGACAGTATGGCACCCTATTCCCTATGTAGTGCACACAGTTTGAACAGGGTCCATTGGGCAGTGCAGAGTGCTATTTGGGAACCAGCCTCTATCTGTATGCATAAACACAATACTGCTTAAAATGCACCTCACTGCAGGTTGCTTAGGTTGCCTAATATTTGGAGCAAAATCTAGTTTCTCAGCAATTAAGCACAGACTATATTATGACCTTGAGCCAGGAGCGAGATAATACTGCTAGATTCCACATTCCAAGATGTACATTTTCTGTTAGAGTACACGGTAACCAATCATTGATTAGAGTTGTATACATGCCTCCGATTTCTACCTGGTCACACATTCAAATCCCTTCATCAGGCTTGTGTCCCAAATTTCACCCTATTCCCTGTTTAATGCACTCCTTTAGACCAGAGCTCTATCAAAAGTAGTGCACTAAATAGGGAAAAGGGTGCCATAATTACTTTGCCATTAGTGATGATGTAGATGTAGATACACTGGGTGAGAATGTTTACGATTCATGTAGTATTTAGGGTGGAAAAACAACTCGTAGCAAGAAAATAGATCAGTAATTTTGATCAATATCTTAAGAGGTTTGGTTCAGAGTTCTGTTTGGAGAAGGGACATTGTATAATGGGACATTGTATAATGGGACGTTGTATAATGGGACGTTGTATAATGGGACGTTGTATAATGGGACGTTGTATAATGGGACGTTGTATAATGGGACGTTGTATAATGGGACATTGTATAATGGGACGTTGTATAATGGGACGTTGTATAATGGGACGTTGTATAATGGGACATTGTATAATGGCACGTTGTATAATGGCACGTTGTATAATGGGACATTGTATAATGGGACATTGTATAATGGGACATTGTATAATGGCAAGTGCGGTTGAGGTTTTGTTTTCTTTGCAGACTGTTTTGATGAGCACAGCTTGCAGGTGTGAGTTCCAGCTCTTTATCAGGTGTTGTGACTATCTCTAGTGGTGTAGCGGTGCCTGTGAAGTGGGTATACTCTAGTTTTGCAACAAAAAAAATCTGAACTCTATGCCCGGTAAAGGAATGGTGGCCTACGAGAAAAATTCTATGAGAAACAGTGACACAGTGACACACGCTGAATGACCTAAAATTATAAATCGCATATTGGTCTTTCACAGTCAGGCCAACCCAAGCTGTACTGTGCAAATAGACTAAAAGTAGGCCTACTATTGAAACAGATCAATTAGGTTGTCAACTAATTCAGAAATTCCCAGGTTTCAGAATTCTGACATTTTTTGCAGGTTTTCGCTCTCAAAGTCATACTTTTTTTATAGAAAATAACCCAACTGGATGTTCTAAGTCCACAGCAATGCTTAAATCACATCAGGAGACCACTTTTGATGTCTGAGAAAAATACATATTTTTTGTGTAGTTCCCTTTTAATTCAAGTGTTCAGGAATCTAGCACTGTTGTTTGGTTAGTGGTGTTTCTGTAGCACATGAGAGGGCGTTTGCGAAACAAATGGCAAAATAATGATGCAAATAATCATGATATCATTCTGCCAGGTAGGCATATGTTACTTTGTAGCTAGTTAGCATTTTATTGAGAAGATTTTTAGGAAAACCTTTCCATCTCCCATAAGATGGTTAGGCCTATCATTACATATCATTATCAGCATCTACGCCTACACATAGGGGCTCAAAGAAAATGTTATGTTTTTAAAATCCTAAAACACCAAATAAGGCCTACCTGTATATACATTAGGCCATCATCACTCTCAATCGTGAATGATATTCTTCACATTTTACGGCTGAAATAAGCATGCTGCATCTGCATGCCAACAAATGATCCCAATCAGTTTCGTGGGAATATGCAATTCGATCTTAATGATGTAAGTAGTCTAAATACTGTTTAGTTTAATTTTAGAGGAAAAGGAGTTAAGACGCTACACTTCCACCTATATTTTGTTTAAATCAAAGCACATGTTAGCCTAGTGTCCCGCACTATTGAGTTCTGGGCAAGAGAAAAACATCATATGTAGCCTACTGTAATTTTGTGGTGTTTTTGGTAGAGCAGTAGCGAGCCTAAAGTTATAGAGTCTAAAGTTATACTATGCTATTACAATCGGTTTGTTTTTGTAGAATACTATTGATTCATTAAGTGATCCTGCGAGACATATTGATTCAATATGCACACCCCGTGAATAAAGGATAAATAAATAACTAAAGGTGACCAGACTGGACATACAGTATGTGTAGGTGGGTGAATGAGCTGTCTGAAATATGTCAAGTGTGGCTGACCTGGGAGGCAGTCAGCACCTGTTTGTCAATCTGGTGGACAGCAGACAGACATAGCAGAGAGAAAACAGTGCTAACATCACAGCTCAGGTGTTGCAGAGCAGGGGGAACCACTACTTCAAGGAACAACTACTTCAAGATCTCAGAGCGAGTTATGTCATCGATCGAAACGCTATTAGTGCGCACCAGCTAGCCATTTCACATCGGTTACACTCACCCCCCTTTTGACCTCCTCCTTTTCCGCAGAAACCAGTGATCCGGGTCAACAGCATCAATGTAACAGTATAGCTTCCGTCCCTCTCCTCGCCCCAACCTGGGCTCGAACCAGGGACCCTCTGCACACATCAACAGTCACCCTCGAAGCATCGTTACCTATCGCTCCACAAAAGTCATGGCCCTTGCAGAGCAAGGGGAACAACTACTTCAAGGTCTCAAAGCGAGTGACATCACCGATTGAAATGCTATTAGCGCGTACCACCGCTAACTAGCTAGCAATTTCACATTGGTAACACTCACACCCCTTTTGACATCCTCCTTTTCCGCAGCAACCAGTGATCCGGGTCAACAGCATCAATGTAACGGTATAGCTTCCGTCCCTCTCCTCGCCCCAACCTGGGCTCAAACCAGGGACCCTCTGCACACATCAACCACAGTCACTCACGAAGCATCGTTACCCATCACGCCACAATAGCCTCAGCTCTTGCAGAGCAAGGGGAACCACTACTTCAAGGTCTCAGAGCGAGTGACGTCAACGATCAAAACCCTATTAGCGCGCACCACCGCTAACTAGCCAGCCATTTCCCCAGCGGTTACACAGGCAAAGACCCAGATGCAGACACCGGAGGCAGATAGTGCTAGTCTCAGAGTTTATTTCAACACAAGGGGCAGGCAATCGGTAGGTCAAGGCTGGCAAAGAGTCGCAATCCAAATCAGAGTCAGGCAGGTACAGAACAGCAGGCAGGATCAGGACAGGCAGAAAGGTCAGAACTGGGAAGACTAAGAAAAGCAAAAACTAGAGCACAGGGAACACACTGGTAGGACTTGACGGGACAAGACTAACTGGCAACAGACGAATAGAAAATGCAGGTATAAATACACATGAGGTAATGGGAGACACCTGGTGGGGGTTGGAGAAAAATCACAAGACAGGTGAAACAGATCAGGGTGTGACAGCTACCTGCTCATGATATAGCACATCAGTCAAGTTTATGAATAGAATATGAACATAGAGTATGAACATAGGGCATTCTGTACAAACTTACAGCACAACCAAACATGCTGACATATAGGGTAGGTGTTCATTCCAATTGAACTTGAAATTCCAATTAAATAGTGTCAATACATTCTTGCACCTCCCACATTCCATTCCACTCCTTATTGGGTTTAATCTCCGTTTGGCTTCTGGACTGTCGCAATGCTTTGATAACTAAGGGATGAAGGAGATGTCGCTAAATATGGATACACATTTGTTACAATTACTAAATGACATTGACAGAATTTGAAAGCGACAGCAAGGCCTTGGTGAGAAAAATGCATGAAAAATGTAAACCAAGTGCTTCCCCATAGCATTACTGCCACAAAGTTGATTATTTTTCATTGAAACAACATGGCTGGTTGTTTGCTCTGTGTGTATTTGATGTGTAGTTGGTTGGCTTTGTTAGTTAGCAAGCTGAGATATATTTGCTTAAGTTGGCTAGCTAGCTAGCTTGCTAATACTGGTTTGAGGAGAACAGGCTAACTCCCTGTAGAATCTAGACAAGAAGGGATGGGGAAGAAGATCAGAAGTGCAGCTGCTTCCATCTGGCTGTTGCAATGCTCCAGTCAGAGATAAAAAGGTCAAATTTCTCAAATGATATCTTGCACTGCTTTTCCTGAAAATGTCTATCTGATAAAGCTAGCTAGTTGTTGTTTTAATGCAATGTCAATGAAATGTTACAGCCACAACATCATGATCAAGTAGTCATACATCTATAGACCAGCGAGGCAGAAAGCCTATGAATAACAACTAGCTAGTTATATCAGATAGACATTTTAAGGAAAAGCAGGGCGAGAGCAACCTAGTAGTAGTAACATTATTATTAGAAACCAACACATAATCTGTATCTGTATTATATTCCATATTCTTTTTAAAATCTATTTGTACTGTATTGTTATCTGTCTCATGTACAGATCATCAGCATGAAGAAGACGACTTTAGGATGACGAATTGGTACAATAGTATGTTAATTGGTTAGATAATCGTATAAGAAAACCAAAAGTCCAAAATGTCTCTATCATAATCCATTCAAAAGTTATTTGAGTTTTCTTATCCGTGTGTCTCCCCGAGCCCCTGGTCATGCTGCTGATCCCGTGCTTCTGGCTCGACTGCAGTTGTGGACCCCTGGCCTGATTTCACCGGGTGTGCTACCTTGTCCCGAACCCCTGCTGAACGAGCTCAGCCAGGTAGTCACTGTGCTTCTGCCTCTGTGTTGCTCTTTCGAGTTTTAGGCTGGGTATCTGTAAAGCAGACACCTGCTGATGTAAGACACCTGCTGATGTAAAACAAAACAAAAGTGTTGTGAAAAAGAAATGTGATTAATAATGAAACCACTCATTGTCTCAAACGAGTTCGCAAAACATGCACACAGTGTTTGTAGGCCTATGTGCCACATGTACCTGTCCTGGTTAACTTGAGTTCCACTTCCGTCTGTTGTAGCTTGGTGGGTGGCCCAGGAGCTTTTCTCTGTGCACCATGGACCTGTATAAGCTGCTCAGATCTTGCCAGGCAGTCATATAAGTGTGAGTACCTCCCACCATGTGTTTATTCAAGCGTCATCATGAAACCATAACAATATTCATGCATTTGTAAAAAGAACTGTGAGTATTGTGTTAGGGCTGTATATCTTTATTTTTGGAAATGTGAATTTATATCTGATCTGTCCTACATTTGAACTATTCTCTAGGATGACTTACATCCATCATTATCCATGACTACCACCACATGCAATCAATCCACCACCACTTTTCTAATGAACCCTTCTCCTCAATCAGAATACTCAACATGCATTTATGATTCATATTCCCTTTTGTCATTAACAGCTTCTATGCATCATGGCAACATGCTTGACTGAAACATCTTTCACCATGTCTATAGCCTTTATGGGGGTGATGCTGTTGCCCATCAGATTTTAAAAAATGATGCTGATATGTAAAAGTTATAAATTAGGAAGATGGTGCTTTTCAGAATGACATTTTAATGACTGTTGATGTTCACAGAACTAATGCTGTTGAACGAGAACCACAGATGCAGGGAGAGGAAAACAGACAGATTCTCTCTACCACACCTTCAAATAAAATTGTATTTGTCGCATGCGCCGAATACAACAGGTGTAGACCTTACTGTGAAATGTTAACCGATAACGCAGTTCAAGACGTAGAGTTAAGAAAATATTCACTAAATAAACTAAAATAAAACATAAAATAACAATAACAAGGCTATATAAAGGGTGTACCGGTACCGAGTCAATGTGCGGGGGTACAGGTTAGTCAACGTAATTTGTACTTGTAGGTAGGGGTAAAGTGACTATGCATAGACAATAAACAGTTAGTAGCAGCAGTGTAAAATCAATGTAAATAGTCTGGGTGGCCATTTGATTAATTGTTCAGCATTCTTATGACTTGGGGGTAGAAGCTGTTAAGGAGCCATTTGGACCTAGACTTGTTGCTCAGGTACCGCTTGTAGTGTGGTAGCAGAGAGAATGGTCTATGACTTGGGTGACTGGAGTCTCTGACAATTTTTTGGGCCTTCCTCTGACACCGTCTAGTATATAGGTCCTGGATGGCAGGAATCTTGGCCCCAGTGATGTACTGGGCTGTACGCACTACCCTCTGTAGCGCCATACAGCTGGATGCCGAGCAGCGGTCTAAGGCACTGATCAGTGCTAGAGGCATCACTACAGATCCGGGTTCGATCCCGGGCTGTGTCGCAGCCGGCCGTCACCAGGAGACCCATGGGGCAGTTCACAATTGGTCCAGCATCGTCAGGGATAGGGGAGGGTTTGGCCGGCTGGGATGTCCTTGTTCCATCGCACTCTAGCGACTGCTTGTGGCGGCCGGGGCGCATGAACGCTTCAGTCGCCAGCTGCACGGTGTTTCCTCCAACACATTGGTGTGACTGGCTTCCGGGTTAAGCGAGCAGTGTGTCAAGAAGCAGTACGGCTTGGCGAGATCGTGTTTTGGAGGACGCATGGCTCTCAACCTTCACCTCTCAGGAGTGAGCACAGGAGTTGCAGCGATAGGACAAGACTGTAACTACAAACTGGATTAAATAGTATTTGAGAGAATGCCAAAAGTGTGCAAAGCTATCAACAAGGCAAAGGGTGACTACTTTGAAGAATCTCTAATGTAAATTAGATATTTATTATTATTATTATTATTATTATTTATTTATTTTGCCTTTACCTCTCTTATCTCACCTCATTTGCTCACATCGTATATAGACTTGTTTATATTGTATTATTGACTGTATGTTTGTTTTACTCCATGTGTAACTCTGTGTCGTTGTATGTGTCGAACTGCTTTGCTTTATCTTGGCCAGGTCGCAATTGTAAATGAGAACTTGTTCTCAACTTGCCTACCTGGTTAAATAAAGGTGAAATAAAATAAAAAACTATTTTTTTCTGTATTTCAGTTTCAATAAATTTTTCAAACAATTCTAAAAACATGTTTTCACTTTGTCATTATGAGGTATTGTTTTCTCTCACCCATCTACACACAATCTATTTCACCTATTTTACATGCAGGCTGTAATTTTACCAAATGGGGAATAAATCAAGGGGTTTGAATACTTTCTGATAGGCACTGTATCTCGGTTATCTGAACAGTGACAAGATCCCCCGAGGGCATTGAATTTGTGGAATTGTTGGGGATGATAATGAATTCTTGTAACTCACCTATCTCTGAATTCAAAGACTGATCTGGAATTTGCGTGTATTCAAATGGCATTTACAGGGAAATGGAATATAATGAAATTTGCGAAATGAACCCCAACCCCACTGTATACTACACTGTATACAGTACATAGCTCCAACTGCAATGTAGGCTGCTCTTGACTCGACCACACTGTATACAGTACATAGCTCCAACTGCAATGTAGGCTGCTCTTGACTCGACCACACTGTATACAGTACATAGCTCCAACTGCAATGTAGGCTGCTCTTGACTCGACCACACTGTATACAGTACATAGCTCCAACTGCAATGTAGGCTGCTCTTGACTCGACCACACTGTATACAGTACATAGCTCCAACTGCAATGTAGGCTGCTCTTGACTCGACCACACTGTATACAGTACATAGCTCCAACTGCAATGTAGGCTGCTCTTGACTCGACCACACTGTATACAGTACATAGCTCCAACTGCAATGTAGGCTGCTCTTGACTCGACCACACTGTATACAGTACATAGCTCCAACTGCAATGTAGGCTGCTCTTGACTCGACCACACTGTATACAGTACATAGCTCCAACTGCAATGTAGGCTGCTCTTGACTCGACTACACTGTATACAGTACATAGCTCCAACTGCAATGTAGGCTGCTCTTGACTCGACCACACTGTATACAGTACATAGCTCCAACTGCAATGTAGGCTGCTCTTGACTCGACCACACTGTATACAGTACATAGCTCCAACTGCAATGTAGGCTGCTCTTGACTCGACCACACTGTATACAGTACATAGCTCCAACTGCAATGTAGGCTGCTCTTGACTCGACTACACTGTATACAGTACATAGCTCCAACTGCAATGTAGGCTGCTCTTGACTCGACCACACTGTATACAGTACATAGCTCCAACTGCAATGTAGGCTGCTCTTGACTCGACCACACTGTATACAGTACATAGCTCCAACTGCAATGTAGGCTGCTCTTGACTCGACCACACTGTATACAGTACATAGCTCCAACTGCAATGTAGGCTGCTCTTGACTCGACCACACTGTATACAGTACATAGCTCCAACTGCAATGTAGGCTGCTCTTGACTCGACCACACTGTATACAGTACATAGCTCCAACTGCAATGTAGGCTGCTCTTGACTCGACCACACTGTATACAGTACATAGCTCCAACTGCAATGTAGGCTGCTCTTGACTCGACCACACTGTATACAGTACATAGCTCCAACTGCAATGTAGGCTGCTCTTGACTCGACCACACTGTATACAGTACATAGCTCCAACTGCAATGTAGGCTGCTCTTGACTCGACCACACTGTATACAGTACATAGCTCCAACTGCAATGTAGGCTGCTCTTGACTCGACCACACTGTATACAGTACATAGCTCCAACTGCAATGTAGGCTGCTCTTGACTCGACCACACTGTATACAGTACATAGCTCCAACTGCAATGTAGGCTGCTCTTGACTCGACCACACTGTATACAGTACATAGCTCCAACTGCAATGTAGGCTGCTCTTGACTCGACCACACTGTATACAGTACATAGCTCCAACTGCAATGTAGGCTGCTCTTGACTCGACTACACTGTATACAGTACATAGCTCCAACTGCAATGTAGGCTGCTCTTGACTCGACCACACTGTATACAGTACATAGCTCCAACTGCAATGTAGGCTGCTCTTGACTCGACCACACTGTATACAGTACATAGCTCCAACTGCAATGTAGGCTGCTCTTGACTCGACCACACTGTATACAGTACATAGCTCCAACTGCAATGTAGGCTGCTCTTGACTCGACCACACTGTATACAGTACATAGCTCCAACTGCAATGTAGGCTGCTCTTGACTCGACCACACTGTATACAGTACATAGCTCCAACTGCAATGTAGGCTGCTCTTGACTCGACCACACTGTATACAGTACATAGCTCCAACTGCAATGTAGGCTGCTCTTGACTCGACCACACTGTATACAGTACATAGCTCCAACTGCAATGTAGGCTGCTCTTGACTCGACCACACTGTATACAGTACATAGCTCCAACTGCAATGTAGGCTGCTCTTGACTCGACCACAGTTGGTAACCCGTGTTGCATTTTATCCTGTTTGACATACTGCAGGGAAATAACCTGACATAGCATGCAATTATCACTGAAAATACCTAATTAAGGCGTGTATGTGTCTCTCAATACCCTAGCGTCCCCATTTGTCTGATAACCTGTCACTAGACAATGTAGCCATTTTGATTTACTACGTATCAAAGTGTTTTGCCTGTAGACTCTGGCATCTGAATTGCAGAGCTGTTTTCACACGCCTGCCTCACACAAGACAACAACAAAGCAAGTCATGTAATACTCAGCATGAAATTAAATGATAGACAATGGCTGAAGGAGGCCAGGGAATTTTTTTTTATGGTGGACAAGGAGATAAATATCTACAACATGTGAACAAAAGTGCCTGCTTAGAGTACTACAAGATGGGAACAAATTCAAAGTCAGATGAGGACGTCTATAAGGAACAACAGATTAGAGGTCCGGTAAGTGTTGCATTGTGTGAAATAATAGATTGAAAAAGTCCCATTTGTCATTACCAACAAATGATTACCATAAATAAAACCCATAGGGTATTTCTGTGCACCTCAGGAAATGTGTATATATCATACTGAGTGTTAATTACTTCCATAATGGCTCTTATATGTCACCTCTGGAATAGTCAAGGGACCACTATAGGATAATTATGGTGGTTCAAATCCTGAATTCTGATTGGTTTAAATCGCATTCCAGCGGTGTCTATTTCACAAGTTACCACCGGCTAAATCTATGACGTTGAAATGCCTATTTATTCTGTTCCATCTGACTGTGCAATCCACTGTCTCATCAGCCCTGCCAGGAAATGTGTAAACTTGATCTCCACTATAAAAAGTGTCTAGACATTTCTTTAGACTAAGAATTGGTTTTCAATCTTAGAGATTTGTTTAAACCTTGCTGTCTGTCTCTCCGACCTATTGAAAAAATAATGAATTGCGATCTCCACCGTCCCATATGAAGTGAATGTGTCCGAACGACACTGACAGAAAATTGAGCTGGTTGTCATAGCAACACACACAACTTTTTTTCAGTTGACTGGCTAAATTGATACTTTGCTGCGAAAACTAAAACGGATGAGTGGAACATTTATCTTGATATTTTCGGTGGCATGACTATGGATGAATGAGAAGAAGAGATAATAACAATAATACCAGGCAGATTTGGAGGATACGGCATTGAATGACCTAGAGAAAAGCCGCAACGAAAAAAACACAGTTAAGAATAGAAACTGGGCTGTTCGTTGCTTCGAGGGCTAGCTAGCAGAGAAGAAAAGTGTTGTTGACTTCAAAACTGTCACGAAGGAAGAGTTTAACCTCCTTTTCCGACAGTTTTATGGAAATATACGAAATGGGAAGGGGGAAAGTACAGCATAAGTAGCTAACTGGCACTCCGTAGTGGGCTCAACCAGTTTCTAAATGACCCACCCATCGATCACAGCTGGTGCCTTATGAAGGACTCTGAATTTACCACCACAAATCATGTATTTCTTGGCAACATCAAACAGCTAAGAAGGAAAAGATATCACAAGCCACCCTCCCATCACCGGTAAGGACATGGACTCCAAAACTCCCAGGCTCTGAATCCCAGGAACACAAAGGGATCTGGTCCAGAAAGTGTGGTTCCACCTCCAGTTACATCGAAGAGGAACAGACAGCTGTCTGTTCCCCTCTCAAACAGACAACTGTCTGTTCCCCTCTCAAACAGACAACTGTCTGTTCCCCTCTCAAACAGACAACTGTCTGTTCCCCTCTCAAACAGACAACTGTCTGTTCCCCTCTCAAACAGACAACTGTCTGTTTCCCTCTCAAACATTCAACTGTCTGTTCCCCTCTCAAACAGACAACTGTCTGTTCCCCTCTCAAACAGACAACTGTCTGTTCCCCTCTCAAACAGACAACTGTCTGTTCCCCTCTCAAACAGACAACTGTCTGTTCCCCTCTCAAACAGACAACTGTCTGTTCCCCTCTCAAACAGACAACTGTCTGTTTCCCTCTCAAACAGACAACTGTCTGTTCCCCTCTCAAACAGACAACTGTCTGTTTCCCTCTCAAACAGACAACTGTCTGTTCCCCTCTCAAACAGACAACTGTCTGTTCCCCTCTCAAACAGACAACTGTCTGTTCCCCTCTCAAACAGACAACTGTCTGTTCCCCTCTCAAACAGACAACTGTCTGTTTCCCAGACAACTGTCTGTTTCAAACAGACAACTGTCTGTTTCCCTCTCAAACAGACAACTGTCTGTTCCCCTCTCAAACAGACAACTGTCTGTTCCCCTCTCAAACAGACAACTGTCTGTTCCCTCTCAAACAGACAACTGTCTGTTCCCCTCTCAAACAGACAACTGTCTGTTCCCTCTCAAACAGACAACTGTCTGTTTCCCTCTCAAACAGACAACTGTCTGTTCCCCTCTCAAACAGACAACTGTCTGTTCCCTCTCAAACAGACAACTGTCTGTTCCCTCTCAAACAGACAACTGTCTGTTCCCTCTCAAACAGACAACTGTCGGTTCCCCTCTCAAACAGACAACTGTCTGTTCCCCTCTCAAACAGACAACTGTCGGTTCCCTCTCAAACAGACAACTGTCTGTTCCCCTCTCAAACAGACAACTGTCTGTTCCCTCTCAAACAGACAACTGTCTGTTCCCCTCTCAAACAGACAACTGTCTGTTCCCTCTCAAACAGACAACTGTCTGTTTCCCTCTCAAACAGACAACTGTCTGTTCCCCTCTCAAACAGACAACTGTCTGTTCCCCTCTCAAACAGACAACTGTCTGTTTCCCTCTCAAACAGACAACTGTCTGTTCCCCTCTCAAACAGACAACTGTCTGTTCCCCTCAAACAGACAACTGTCTGTTCCCCTCTCAAACAGACAACTGTCTGTTCCCCTCTCAAACAGACAGCTGTCTGTTCCCTCTCAAACAGACAACTGTCTGTTCCCCTCTCAAACAGACAACTGTCTGTTCCCCTCTCAAACAGACAACTGTCTGTTCCCCTCTCAAACAGACAACTGTCTGTTTCCCTCTCAAACAGACAACTGTCTGTTCCCTCTCAAACAGACAACTGTCTGTTCCCTCTCAAACAGACAACTGTCTGTTCCCCTCTCAAACAGACAACTGTCTGTTCCCCTCTCAAACAGACAACTGTCTGTTCCCCTCTCAAACAGACAGCTGTCTGTTCCCCTCTCAAACAGACAGCTGTCTGTTCCCCTCTCAAACAGACAGCTGTCTGTTCCCCTCTCAAACAGACAACTGTCTGTTCCCCTCTCAAACAGACAACTGTCTGTTCCCCTCTCAAACAGACAACTGTCTGTTCCCCTCTCAAACAGACAACTGTCTGTTCCCCTCTCAAACAGACAACTGTCTGTTCCCCTCTCAAACAGACAACTGTCTGTTCCCCTCTCAAACAGACAACTGTCTGTTCCCCTCTCAAACAGACAGCTGTCTGTTCCCCTCTCAAACAGACAACTGTCTGTTCCCCTCTCAAACAGACAACTGTCTGTTCCCCTCTCAAACAGACAACTGTCTGTTCCCCTCTCAAACAGACAACTGTCTGTTCCCCTCTCAAACAGACAACTGTCTGTTCCCTCTCAAACAGACAACTGTCTGTTCCCTCTCAAACAGACAGCTGTCTGTTCCCCTCTCAAACAGACAACTGTCTGTTCCCTCTCAAACAGACAACTGTCTGTTCCCTCTCAAACAGACAACTGTCTGTTCCCCTCTCAAACAGACAACTGTCTGTTCCCCTCTCAAACAGACAACTGTCTGTTCCCCTCTCAAACAGACAACTGTCTGTTCCCTCTCAAACAGACAACTGTCTGTTCCCCTCTCAAACAGACAACTGTCTGTTCCCCTCTCAAACAGACAGCTGTCTGTTCCCTCTCAAACAGACAACTGTCTGTTCCCCTCTCAAACAGACAGCTGTCTGTTCCCTCTCAAACAGACAACTGTCTGTTCCCCTCTCAAACAGACAACTGTCTGTTCCCCTCTCAAACAGACAACTGTCTGTTCCCTCTCAAACAGACAACTGTCTGTTCCCCTCTCAAACAGACAACTGTCTGTTTCCCTCTCAAACAGACAACTGTCTGTTCCCCTCTCAAACAGACAACTGTCTGTTCCCTCTCAAACAGACAACTGTCTGTTCCCTCTCAAACAGACAACTGTCTGTTTCCCTCTCAAACAGACAACTGTCTGTTCCCTCTCAAACAGACAACTGTCTGTTCCCTCTCAAACAGACAACTGTCTGTTCCCTCTCAAACAGACAACTGTCTGTTCCCTCTCAAACAGACAACTGTCTGTTCCCCTCTCAAACAGACAACTGTCTGTTCCCCTCTCAAACAGACAGCTGTCTGTTCCCTCTCAAACAGACAGCTGTCTGTTCCCTCTCAAACAGACAACTGTCTGTTCCCTCTCAAACAGACAACTGTCTGTTCCCTCTCAAACAGACAACTGTCTGTTCCCCTCTCAAACAGACAACTGTCTGTTCCCCTCTCAAACAGACAGCTGTCTGTTCCCTCTCAAACAGACAGCTGTCTGTTCCCCTCTCAAACAGACAACTGTCTGTTCCCTCTCAAACAGACAACTGTCTGTTCCCTCTCAAACAGACAACTGTCTGTTCCCTCTCAAACAGACAACTGTCTGTTCCCTCTCAAACAGACAACTGTCTGTTCCCCTCTCAAACAGACAGCTGTCTGTTCCCCTCTCAAACAGACAACTGTCTGTTCCCCTCTCAAACAGACAACTGTCTGTTCCCTCTCAAACAGACAACTGTCTGTTCCCTCTCAAACAGACAGCTGTCTGTTCCCTCTCAAACAGACAACTGTCTGTTTCCCTCTCAAACAGACAACTGTCTGTTTCCCTCTCAAACAGACAACTGTCTGTTTCCCTCTCAAACAGACAACTGTCTGTTTCCCTCTCAAACAGACAACTGTCTGTTTCCCTCTCAAACAGACAACTGTCTGTTTCCCTCTCAAACAGACAACTGTCTGTTCCCTCTCAAACAGACAACTGTCTGTTTCCCTCTCAAACAGACAACTGTCTGTTCCCTCTCAAACAGACAACTGTCTGTTCCCTCTCAAACAGACAACTGTCTGTTCCCTCTCAAACAGACAACTGTCTGTTCCCTCTCTCAAACAGACAGCTGTCTGTTCCCTCTCAAACAGACAGCTGTCTGTTCCCTCTCAAACAGACAGCTGTCTGTTCCCTCTCAAACAGACAACTGTCTGTCTCCCTCTCAAACAGACAACTGTCTGTTCCCCTCTCAAACAGACAACTGTCTGTTCCCCTCTCAAACAGACAACTGTCTGTTCCCCTCAAACAGACAACTGTCTGTTCCCTCTCAAACAGACAACTGTCTGTTCCCCTCTCAAACAGACAACTGTCTGTTCCCCTCTCAAACAGACAACTGTCTGTTCCCTCTCAAACAGACAGCTGTCTGTTCCCCTCTCAAACAGACAACTGTCTGTTTCCCTCTCAAACAGACAACTGTCTGTTTCCCTCTCAAACAGACAACTGTCTGTTTCCCTCTCAAACAGACAACTGTCTGTTTCCCTCTCAAACAGACAACTGTCTGTTTCCCTCTCAAACAGACAACTGTCTGTTCCCCTCTCAAACAGACAGCTGTCTGTTCCCTCTCAAACAGACAACTGTCTGTTTCCCTCTCAAACAGACAACTGTCTGTTCCCCTCTCAAACAGACAACTGTCTGTTTCCCTCTCAAACAGACAACTGTCTGTTCCCCTCTCAAACAGACAACTGTCTGTTTCCCTCTCAAACAGACAACTGTCTGTTCCCCTCTCAAACAGACAACTGTCTGTTCCCCTCTCAAACAGACAACTGTCTGTTTCCCTCTCAAACAGACAACTGTCTGTTTCTCACTCTCAGATACGCCACTCTCGCATATAAAGAGAGGCCACAAAGAATAATCTGGACCCAAGGAAGACTTTGTCTCGGGCCTAACAACACCTGTGCCAATATATCCAACAAACACCAGATTCTCGGGCATTATCACATAATTAGACCACTTCTCCCTCTGCAAAACCTCTTCATAAAGAATGAGAGAGAGAGAGAGAGAGAGAGAGAGAGAGAGAGAGAGAGAGAGGCAAACGCCAAAAGAAGCACAACTGAAATGGATAAAAAGCAAACCAAAAAAAGACTACAGATGACAACGGGTTTGATACAGACTGTAAAATTATCAGGAAAAGACTTAGAACACTAACCAACCAAAAGTACAGCAACCCAAATAATGGTGAAATACACCTTCATTAAAAACTCTAGAAACATACACTCAGAACCAAAAAAGCACAGTACAACAGCAAGCAACTAACACAAACAACATCTGGAAAAATTGGGGGGATAAAAACTAAACATTGAAACATTTGGAAATAGCAATACAAAAATGGTGACACGTGGACAACCCATTTTAAAACACTCTACAACACCATTCAAATTGATGCAAATGCAGGACAATGCCAAATTCATCAAAAGTTGAATGGATTAGAAAAAGCTATAAAGGACATTCAAAATCCATTGGACTCTCCAATTACTGACCAGGAGCTCTATGAGAAACTTCAGACCCTCATATTTAAAAAAGTATGCAGACCTGATGGCATCCTAAATAAAATGCTCAAATTCACAAGTACAACATTTGAATTGGCTATATTAAAACTGCTTAATTTGCTCCTGAGTGTAGGTTGTTTCCCTGACATCTGGAATCAAGGACTCCTAACCCCAATCTTTAAGAACTGAGACAAATTTAACACAAACAATTACAGAGGCATGTGTGGGAACAGTAACCTGTGGAAGGTTTGTTGAAGTATTATAAATGTAAGAGTTCTAAACTTCAATAATAAGCACAATGTCTTGAGTAAAAGCCTAATTGGATTTACACCAAAACATTGCACGACCGTTCATATTTACACCCTACACACCCTGATAGATAAACATGTCCACCAAAATAATACCAAAAAAGCATTTGATTATATTTGGCATACAGGACTGTTCTACAAAGTTAGTGAAAGTGGTTTAAGGGGGGAAAACACATGACATAATTAAACCATTGTATACTGGCAATATGGGCAGCATCAAAATTGGCAAGAAAATAACGTAACTCTTTAACCAGGGGCTGGGCCTTCGCCAGTGTTGCAATCTGTGTCCCGTTCTTCAATATTAACGAATTGTCCACTATTCTAAAAAAGTCCTCAGCCCCTGGTGTTAGTCTCCACAATTCCGAGGTTAAATGCCTGGTTTTGGCAGATGGCCTGTGCCTGCTGTCAACCACGCACATGGCCTACATCAAAGCCTGGACCAGTAAAAAATAAAAAAACACACACAAAAATATTTTCCAGAGAAGATCCAGAACTCAAAGAATTAGACTTCTCAGTTGTTACAAAATATATAGAGCACTGCACAAACTATAATTATTAAAAATAAACCCAACTGGACACCTAAATGAGTGAATGAACTAAGAGAGAAAGCACGTAGGGCATTCTACGCCATTAAAAAAAACATACACATTTAAATCAAATGAGGCTAAAACCAATTGAATGTGTCATTGAACCAATTGCACTTTATGGCAACGAGGTGTGGGGTCCGCTTGCAAGATTTCACTCAATGGGATGAACACCCCATCTAAACCCTGCATACAGAGTTCTGTAAGATTCTCCTACATGTCCAGAGGAACTACAAACAATGCATGCAGGGCAGAATTAGGCCAATATCCACTGGTAATAAAAACTCAAAAAAGAGCAATTAAGTTTTAGAATCGTCTAAAATAAAGTGGTTCCCTCTCATTTCATTACCAAGCCCTGCAACGCCAAGAACTGAGCAAACAAAATAGTCCCCTCATCCAGCTGGTCCTGAATTCACATACCTGTTCTACTAACACACAAACAAGGCTGCATGAGATGTATCTTATTGTGACTCCGTGCAGCCAATGGTAATGCTCGCTTTCGGTATAATGCTAGGAGCTGTCCGTGGATTTGACAGCTCTAACGTAGTTCCACCCCCGACATTGCCAAAACAAACGCTATAGAGATGTCAGCTAAAGCAGTTCTATGGCTGATGTAAGACATTACTCAACATTAAATTGTTATACATTATTTATAGGCAACAGAATGTGAAGGGAATGAATTCTGCCAGACAGTGCAAGAAATAATGGAATAAATAATAACTTGCAAAAGTTAGTTAACAATATTCCACTAGAGTATGTCTGTGCTCGTTAATGTCTTACACGCAGTAGCTTGGAGTAGGTTTTTCCAACTTTTACTGCGCAGTCTTTTCTGGGCTGAGTGTGTGAATGTAGTTTACTTTCTTTTTAAAGAACTTGACAATGTAGGTCACAGGTTAAGTTATCATAAAAAAGACATATTCTGAGGAAGGTAGGTCTGACTTTAAAATGTTTTAGCACCAATTAGCAAGGGTGCTTTGACAATTCACATTGGTTCAAATACCTTTTTATTCAAATCAATACACTTTCCGTGTGAAATTAATGTAGAATATAGTCCTCTCACAGAAGTGGTTTCATTTCTGTGTTCTCATTCTCCGGTCACGTCTTAGACCCTACTTCACTACTGATTTCAGCACAGAAGGAGAATATTTCATGCAGTATATTGCTGTGTAATCGTTCGCATTTTGCTGTTAAACTGAATGAGATGGTGACTTCTGTCTTCAAAGGGAGCTAGTCAACCATCTCAAGTCTAGAGTCCCTGTGGCACAGAGAACTCTGCTTCACAGCAGGACACTTAATTTATCATGGCATGACAGACTGCCGCATATTAAATGATTATCAAAAACGTAATTCTTCGTATGGAGAATTCTCTAATAGAGACTAAAAGTTTACAGGAATAAAACACAGGTGCAAACTAACGTTTATTCAATTTACCGTTGAGAAAACAATCTGTCCGACTATGATGTTTCGGCTCCATTTAATAACCAGGGAAACAAGACATAGCTTTGCCATTTCCAAGCGCTTTGGTCTTCTATAACATGAACTACTTTTCCTCCCCAATATGTTAATGTGCGTCTACAGTAAGTCGATTTAAACTTTCTGCCCTGAACAAAAAAACAATAACATCAAAATAGATAACTTAAATCACAATGTTGACAAAATGAGCGGTGCCAGTAACTCAGGATGAAGTACAGGATATTGAGGAAAAGCTATTGACATGGGCCTTTTTCCGACTCCACACTAAGTAAAACATAAACCCTTGTGTAGTCTTAACATTCTGTTTACTCCCCTTCTCCTAAGCGGCAAAAAATGACCCGCTGTAACGGTTTTCTTTAGGTGAAGTATAGGCGGACCAAAATGCAGCGTGGTGGTTATTCATGTTTTTTAATAAAGACACTAGACATGAATAAACTAACAAAAACAATAAACGTGGAAAACCAAAAACAGCCCTATCTTTTTTTTTATTTATTTTTTTTATAAAAAATAATTTATTACCTTCAATACCATTCATTCTTTACAACTCATAATTTTCATACATACTCCAACAATGGTATTATAATTTAACTAAACAAAACAAAAACCCCAAACAAAACCTCAGGGGAGCATCTTCCCTCCCCGTCACCCTACAAACTACCTTTCCCTATCTACCCGTCCCTAATCTATCCCTTTACAAATCTAAATGACACCCAGCCCTAAACCCCCCTTCCACCTCTCCCGAGCAGCATGCTGCCCCCACTTCCTCTCCTCCCTCTTCATCCTCCCCCTCAAATCTCCTTCCACCCTCCTCACTATCCCTTCCACCCCCCAATCTCCCTGTCTTCACCATGTTCTGCCTGGCTTCCCACAGCCCCCGTTTAAAGAGACTCATGAGAAGCCAGAGCAGAAACCTGTCCCTATCCGTCCCTCTCGCTCTCCCTACACCTCTCTCTAACCTGGCCCACGTCAATACAAAATCCCCCCTTACCAAACCTAACAACACCCGTGCCCTAGCCCATACTACTCCGGCAAAGGCACAGTCCCAAAAGACATGGCGCACAGTCTCCTCCCTGCCACAAGAGGATCTTGGACAGGTGGGGGATTGCACCAAACTATACCGGTACAAGATGGAACGTACCGGCAAGCACTTATGGAGGCTCAACCAATTCAGGTCCTTGAGCCTGTTGTCCAGACCCCGCGCCTGCACTCCCTCCCAGACCACTTCCGAGATGCCCACTACAGGCGCCGGACTCCCTGCCTTTCTGACCTCCTCGTACAGGTGCCTGTGATCTAAACCTACTCGGGCAACTTCAACCTCAGGGTGTGCACGCAGCCACTTGGCCGCATGACCAAAGTGCCACGGCAGCTGTTCCGCCCGAGGACCCGTGTTAGACAACACCATTACGCTTCTCGCCTGATACGAGAAGAACACCCGCAGGAGGTAACCGGACGGGTGTATCACTGGATGAGCAAGCTCCGTTAACAAGAAAGAAACAAAAATTGCGTCCAGCTTGAGGGGGAAATGTGGTAACCCCTACCTCCCTCCCCGATGGGACAGAGCATGCGTGCCCTGGCGACCCACTCGCCCCTGCCACTCCACATGAACTGAAACACAAGCCTCACTAGAGGCCTCCTCAGACAAGCCGGCAATGGGTAGATGTACGCCAAATACAAAAGAGACGGCAACACATCCACCTTTAGGACCAGGACTTTGCCCATAAAAGACAAATACCTAGCCTTCCACATTGCTAGCTTCCTCTGTACCACTGCGATACGCATGTTCCAGTTTAGCGTCGCTGAGCCGGAGGTCTCAAAATGGACCCCGAGAATCCTCAGGGCCCCCTCACAGAGAGATAACCCCCCAGGCACATCCGTTCTACCGCGCCATCTACCGAAAAACTTGACGGAAGACTTTGCATGGTTCAGAACCGCTCCCGACGCTCGGGTGAAATCCCCAAAGATGGCAAGGGACCTTGTCAGGCACGAGTCCTTGCACAGCAGCAAGGAAGTGTCGTCGGCGTACTGCGTCATCTTAACACGCAGCCCACCACTTCCAGGGATCAACAAGCCTTCCACCCCTGTGTCTGCCCTAATGGCAGCCCCCAGAGGCTCCATGTACAGAACGAAGAGGAGAGCCGAGAGTGGGCACCCCTGCCTGACCCCAGACGAGAGGTCAAAAACGTCACCCAAGTGACTATTTACACTAACTCGGCACCCCGCTCCGACATATAATGTACGAATCCATCCTATGAACTTCTCCCCAAATCCTAATCGACCTAACACTCTGAATAAAAAGGATCTATTCACGCGGTCAAAGGCTTTCGCCTGATCTAGCGCTGCTACCATTAAAGGCAGTCCTCTATCTTCAACCCAAGCGATGGAGTCCCTGATTAACTGTAGGTTCCATCTAATAGAGCGGCCCTCTACCCCGCACGTCTGATCCTCATGGACGACGTAGGGAAGGGCTGTGCGCAACCGGTCTGCTAAAACCTTTGCAAGTAGCTTGTAATCTACACACAGCATGGTCAATGGCCGCCAGTTGCCAAGGTCTGTTACTTCCCCCTTCTTATATAAAAGTGACAGCACACCAACAGCCATTGATCCCCCCGGGACCCCCGTCTCAAGGATGGCCTTCAAGACTTCGAGGACCACTGGTCCAAGTATACCCCAAAACTTGAGATAAAACTCAGCCGGCAGCCCATCCATCCCAGGCACCTTCCCTTTTCCCATCCTCCTAAGAGCGCTCTCAACCTCTTCTAGTGAAATCTGGGCCTCCATCACTTCTCTAATGTCCTCCGGCAACCGCCTGGACAAGTGTTCTAAAACACATTTCCCTGCTCTACATCTATTTCCCTTTCCTTAAATAAACCTTGGAAATGATCAGTTGTCACCCTGACCATATCCTCTGGTTCTCTAACTATACTACCATTTTCTTCCCTAACGCCATGCATTACCTTCCTACTCTGTCTGGCCCTAACCGACTTAAAGAACATAGCAGAACAAGTCTCATTGTGTTCTAGAAAGCCACTATGCGCACGCTCCAGGAAAGCTCGAGCCTTCCGCTCCTGCAACTCCCTGAGCTGCGCCTTTAGGGTTGCGGATCTCTCCCAGTCAAACGACCCGCCGAGGTTGCCTGCCTCGTACTCGAGTTCAATTAACTTTTGGATACGATCCACCTCCCTCCTCTCCTCCCTTTTTTTCCTCTTGCAATACCCTATTATAAAAGCCCTAATCCTCACCTTAACTAATTCCCACCACTCTAACACCCCCTCGCACATGGACCGGAGGCCTTCAAGCCTACAAAAGAAACCATAAAACCCGTCAACAAAAGCCTGCTCCTCCAGCACATCCCGATCTAACTTCCAGTACCCCCTACCAAAGAGGCAGACTGGCGACCCCACCTGCAGGAGCACCCCGTCGTGATCCGAAAAGAAAACAGGCAACAGCCGCCCAGACAACTTACCCAAAGACCTGGGTACAAAAATATAGTCGAGCCTCCGCTCAACCCCCTGGAGTTGCGCCATGTAGGACCGGCCATTTTCGGAGTAGTGTGCAGACCACCATCAACCAGACCATGGCAAGCCATTAGCCTGGTAATGGCGCCTGCACTGCTATCCCCCTATTCCTAAATCTGTATTAAAATCCCCCTATCACTAATTTCCTATTTGTGACACACAGGGCGTCAGACAGTCCACCATCTCCCTCCTGTCTGCCACCACCTGTGGCCCATACACCACCACTAATCTAAATTTACAATCCCTTATTGTGACATCCACCCCTATAACCCTCCCCTGCATTACCACAAAAGAATCCTCCACTTTTACCTCCCTGTGCCCACACAAAATCCCTACCCCCGATGAGTGCACCCCCCCAATACCCCAAACTGACTCCCCCTTGTCCCACTCCCTCTTAAACCTACTAACATCCCCTCCATCCCTCAGGTGAACCTCCTGTAAAAAACAAAAATCAAACCCCACAACCTCCAAATAACTAAAAACCGCCCTCCTCTTAACAAAATCCCTTAAACCCCTTACATTTAAACTAACAAAAGTAAAATTAGATGCCATGAAAAAATAAAATAAAATCATGTAATACACTCAAATTCTAAACCCAGACAGAAAAAAAAACAAAAACAGGAGACTCACCCGATGCTCCCCTGCTCCATATCTACCGGTGAGAACACCATCTGTACTCCCGACATCCCCCCCTCTTCCTCCATCTCATCAACCCAGGATGCAGGAATAGTGTTTGGCTCCGGGGTGCCCTGCACCCTGGGTCTATCCCCACACTCCTCCCCCTCCCCAGTGCTGCAGCTGGTTTGGAAAAAAATCGGGGAGGCTGAGTCCCCAAACAAAAAACTCCCCACCTCCTCCTGTACCCAGTCTTGAGTCTTGTTATGTGTGTCCCCACCCAACAGAAGTTGAGGGCCTGGGGAAACCAGCAGCAACCCAGAGGTTTCTCCCACCCCCATCACTCTCTTGGCCATCCCCTCCCTCTCACTGTCGGCCAATCGCACCCTCCTCTTCATTCTCTTCTTTGGTGATGGCGGCAGTGGAGAGATACCACCCTCCCCCCCGCCAGCTCCTCCACCATACCCCTCATCTCTTCCACCAGGGCACTTTCCCCCCAGTCCACTTGCTCTTCCACCGTCTTCTTCTCCAACACTCCTCCCTCGCTTTCTTCTCTCTCATGCTTCTCCACTCGTTTGCCTTCTTCCGCCGCTTTTCCTGGTTCTCCTACTCCCGTGCCTTCCGTTTCCTTCTCTCTTCCATCCGCCGCTTCTTGCTCCTCCTCCTTCCTTGCGGCCTTCCCCTCTGGACCTGTACTCTGGTCATGAGGCGTGCTTCCTTCCGCTCCTCTTCTTCCCCCATCCCCCGCTCCTGCTCCCCACCAGCCGCAGACGCATATGACCTCTGACGAGCCGGGCACCCACGCCACAGGTGTGCAGACGAGCCACACCCGTGGCACGTCTTAGGCTTGTCACAATCCCTCGCCTCGTGTTCCTCAGATCCACAAAATCGGCATTTTCTTGTGCTGCACGAGGCGAATATGTGGCCGTAGGCCATACAGCGCCTGCAAAATGGGGGCTGACGTGCATAAAACAACGTCCCCCTGTCAGCCCCTAGGGAGAACATAGCAGGAGGATGGAGGTAGCCACCATGTCCCTTTGGGTCCTCCCTGAGGAGGGCCTGGAAGCCTCTCCTCCCATTCCAAAACCCAAGGGAGTCTTTGAGGTGCCTTGCTGAGGAGACGTTATCCATGTATCTCCCCAGAAAGGCCCTCACCTCTTCGTCCTTAACGTATGGGTTGTAAATGTTGACAGTTACAACCCTAAAGTTGTTCTTCGCCAGGCTTGTTATTTCATAGTGGCTCATCGGCCTCTCACCTCCCACTGCTCTTGCCCTTCTCAGGATATCATCGTGTTTCTCCTCTGTATATAGTGCCACGTCGTATGCTCCCTCCAACGAGTTGCCTTGGAAACAAAACACGTCCTTCACCGTCAGCTTTAGAATCCCCATCAATATTATCCTTCCAAAAGTTTCACGTCCTAAAGGCTCCAACTCCTTTTCCTTCCAAGCAAACCGAATCGTGTTGGCCAGCCCAATCCCAGGGACCGACCGTGTTGATGTATTTAGCACCATCTCCGCAAGGAGAATGGCGCTCGTTCTCTTCTCTTCCAAAACAAGGAAAAAATAAAAACCAAAGTGACTGTGCCTATCTTTTTTTTATTTTTATAAAAAATAATTTATTACCTTCAATACCATTCATTCTTTACAACTCATAATTTTCATACATACTCCAACAATGGTATTATAATTTAACTAAACAAAACAAAAACCCCAAACAAAACCTCAGGGGAGCATCGTCCCTCCCCGTCACCCTACAAACTACCTTTCCCTATCTCCCCGTCCCTAATCTATCCCCTTACAAATCTAAATGACACCCAGCCCTAAACCCCCCCTTCCACCTCTCCCGAGCAGCATGCTGCCCCCACTTCCTCTCCTCCCTCTTCATCCTCCCCCTCAAATCTCCTTCCACCCTCCTCACTATCCCTTCCACCCCCAATCTCTCCCTGTCTTCACCATGTTCTGCCTGGCTTCCCACAGCCCCCGTTTAAAGAGACTCATGAGAAGCCAGAGCAGAAACCTGTCCCTATCCGTCCCTCTCGCTCTCCCTACACCTCTCTCTAACCTGGCCCACGTCAATACAAAATCCCCCTTACCAAACCTAACAACACCCGTGCCCTAGCCCATACTACTCCGGCAAAGGCACAGTCCCAAAAGACATGGCGCACAGTCTCCTCCCTGCCACAAGAGGATCTTGGACAGGTGGGGGATTGCACCAAACTATACCGGTACAAGATGGAACGTACCGGCAAGCACTTATGGAGGCTCAACCAATTCAGGTCCTTGAGCCTGTTGTCCAGACCCCGCGCCTGCACTCCCTCCCAGACCACTTCCGAGATGCCCACTACAGGCGCCGGACTCCCTGCCTTTCTGACCTCCTCGTACAGGTGCCTGTGATCTAAACCTACTCGGGCAACTTCAACCTCAGGGTGTGCACGCAGCCACTTGGCCGCATGACCAAAGTGCCACGGCAGCTGTTCCGCCCGAGGACCCGTGTTAGACCACACCATTACGCTTCTCGCCTGATACGAGAAGAACACCCGCAGGAGGTAACCGGACGGGTGTATCACTGGATGAGCAAGCTCCGTTAACAAGAAAGAAACAAAAATTGCGTCCAGCTTGAGGGGGAAATGTGGTACCCCCCTACCTCCCTCCCCGATGGGACAGAGCATGCGTGCCCTGGCGACCCACTCGCACCTGCCACTCCACATGAACTGAAACACAAGCCTCACTAGAGGCCTCCTCAGACAAGCCGGCAATGGGTAGATGTACGCCAAATACAAAAGAGACGGCAACACATCCACCTTTAGGACCAGGACTTTGCCCATAAAAGACAAATACCTAGCCTTCCACATTGCTAGCTTCCTCTGTACCACTGCGATACGCATGTTCCAGTTTAGCGTCGCTGAGCCGGAGGTCTCAAAATGGACCCCGAGAATCCTCAGGGCCCCCTCACAGAGAGATAACCCCCCAGGCACATCCGTTCTACCGCGCCATCTACCGAAAAACTTGACGGAAGACTTTGCATGGTTCAGAACCGCTCCCGACGCTCGGGTGAAATCCCCAAAGATGGCAAGGGACCTTGTCAGGCACGAGTCCTTGCACAGCAGCAAGGAAGTGTCGTCGGCGTACTGCGTCATCTTAACACGCAGCCCACCACTTCCAGGGATCAACAAGCCTTCCACCCCTGTGTCTGCCCTAATGGCAGCCCCCAGAGGCTCCATGTACAGAACGAAGAGGAGAGCCGAGAGTGGGCACCCCTGCCTGACCCCAGACGACACCCAAGTGACTATTTACACTAACTCGGCACCCCGCTCCGACATATAATGTACGAATCCATCCTATGAACTTCTCCCCAAATCCTAATCGACCTAACACTCTGAATAAAAAGGATCTATTCACGCGGTCAAAGGCTTTCGCCTGATCTAGCGCTGCTACCATTAAAGGCAGTCCTCTATCTTCAACCCAAGCGATGGAGTCCCTGATTAACTGTAGGTTCCATCTAATAGAGCGGCCCTCTACCCCGCACGTCTGATCCTCATGGACGACGTAGGGAAGGGCTGTGCGCAACCGGTCTGCTAAAACCTTTGCAAGTAGCTTGTAATCTACACACAGCATGGTCAATGGCCGCCAGTTGCCAAGGTCTGTTACTTCCCCCTTCTTATATAAAAGTGACAGCACACCAACAGCCATTGATCCCCCGGGACCCCGTCTCAAGGATGGCCTTCAAGACTTCGAGGACCACTGGTCCAAGTATACCCCAAAACTTGAGATAAAACTCAGCCGGCAGCCCATCCATCCCAGGCACCTTCCCTTTTCCCATCCTCCTAAGAGCGCTCTCAACCTCTTCTAGTGAAATCTGGGCCTCCATCACTTCTCTAATGTCCTCCGGCAACCGCCTGGACAAGTGTTCTAAAACACATTTCCCTGCTCTACATCTATTTCCCTTTCCTTAAATAAACCTTGGAAATGATCAGTTGTCACCCTGACCATATCCTCTGGTTCTCTAACTATACTACCATTTTCTTCCCTAACGCCATGCATTACCTTCCTACTCTGTCTGGCCCTAACCGACTTAAAGAACATAGCAGAACAAGTCTCATTGTGTTCTAGAAAGCCACTATGCGCACGCTCCAGGAAAGCTCGAGCCTTCCGCTCCTGCAACTCCCTGAGCTGCGCCTTTAGGGTTGCGGATCTCTCCCAGTCAAACGACCCGCCGAGGTTGCCTGCCTCGTACTCGAGTTCAATTAACTTTTGGATACGATCCACCTCCCTCCTCTCCTCCCTTTTTTTTCCTCTTGCAATACCCTATTATAAAAGCCCTAATCCTCACCTTAACTAATTCCCACCACTCTAACACCCCCTCGCACATGGACCGGAGGCCTTCAAGCCTCCAAAAGAAACCATAAAACCCGTCAACAAAAGCCTGCTCCTCCAGCACATCCCGATCTAACTTCCAGTACCCCCTACCAAAGAGGCAGACTGGCGACCCCACCTGCAGGAGCACCCCGTCGTGATCCGAAAAGAAAACAGGCAACAGCCGCCCAGACAACTTACCCAAAGACCTGGGTACAAAAATATAGTCGAGCCTCCGCTCAACCCCCCTGGAGTTGCGCCATGTAGGACCGGCCATTTTCGGAGTAGTGTGCAGACCACCATCAACCAGACCATGGCAAGCCATTAGCCTGGTAATGGCGCCTGCACTGCTATCCCCCTATTCCTAAATCTGTATTAAAATCCCCCTATCACTAATTTCCTATTTGTGACACACAGGGGCGTCAGACAGTCCACCATCTCCCTCCTGTCTGCCACCACCTGTGGCCCATACACCACCACTAATCTAAATTTACAATCCCTTATTGTGACATCCACCCCTATAACCCTCCCTGCATTACCACAAAAGAATCCTCCACTTTTACCTCCCTGTGCCCACACAAAATCCCTACCCCGATGAGTGCACCCCCAATACCCCAAACTGACTCCCCTTGTCCCACTCCCTCTTAAACCTACTAACATCCCCTCCATCCCTCAGGTGAACCTCCTGTAAAAAACAAAAATCAAACCCCACAACCTCCAAATAACTAAAAACCGCCCTCCTCTTAACAAAATCCCTTAAACCCCTTACATTTAAACTAACAAAAGTAAAATTAGATGCCATGAAAAAATAAAATAAAATCATGTAATACACTCAAATTCTAAACCCAGACAGAAAAAAAAACAAAAACAGGAGACTCACCCGATGCTCCCCTGCTCCATATCTACCGGTGAGAACACCATCTGTACTCCCGACATCCCCCTCTCTTCCTCCATCTCATCAACCCAGGATGCAGGAATAGTGTTTGGCTCCGGGGTGCCCTGCACCCTGGGTCTATCCCCACACTCCTCCCCCTCCCCAGTGCTGCAGCTGGTTTGGAAAAAAAAATCGGGAGGCTGAGTCCCCAAACAAAAAACTCCCCACCTCCTCCTGTACCCAGTCTTGAGTCTTGTTATGTGTGTCCCCACCCAACAGAAGTTGAGGGCCTGGGGAAACCAGCAGCAACCCAGAGGTTTCTCCCACCCCCATCACTCTCTTGGCCATCCCCTCCCTCTCACTGTCGGCCAATCGCACCCTCCTCTTCATTCTCTTCTTTGGTGATGGCGGCAGTGGAGAGATACCACCCTCCCCCCCGCCAGCTCCTCCACCATACCCCTCATCTCTTCCACCAGGGCACTTTCCCCCCAGTCCACTTGCTCTTCCACCGTCTTCTTCTCCAACACTCCTCCCTCGCTTTCTTCTCTCTCATGCTTCTCCACTCGTTTGCCTTCTTCCGCCGCTTTTCCTGGTTCTCCTACTCCCATGCCTTCCGTTTCCTTCTCTCTTCCATCCGCCGCTTCTTGCTCCTCCTCCTTCCTTGCGGCCTTCCCCTCTGGACCTGTACTCTGGTCATGAGGCGTGCTTCCTTCCGCTCCTCTTCTTCCCCCATCCCCCGCTCCTGCTCCCCACCAGCCGCAGACGCATATGACCTCTGACGAGCCGGGCACCCACGCCACAGGTGTGCAGACGAGCCACACCCGTGGCACGTCTTAGGCTTGTCACAATCCTCGCCTCGTGTTCCTCAGATCCACAAAATCGGCATTTTCTTGTGCTGCACGAGGCGAATATGTGGCCGTAGGCCATACAGCGCCTGCAAAATGGGGGCTGACGTGCATAAAACAACGTCCCCCTGTCAGCCCCTAGGGAGAACATAGCAGGAGGATGGAGGTAGCCACCATGTCCCTTTGGGTCCTCCCTGAGGAGGGCCTGGAAGCCTCTCCTCCCATTCCAAAACCCAAGGGAGTCTTTGAGGTGCCTTGCTGAGGAGACGTTATCCATGTATCTCCCCAGAAATGCCCTCACCTCTTCGTCCTTAACGTATGGGTTGTAAATGTTGACAGTTACAACCCTAAAGTTGTTCTTCGCCAGGCTTGTTATTTCATAGTGGCTCATCGGCCTCTCACCTCCCACTGCTCTTGCCTTTCTCAGGATATCATCGTGTTTCTCCTCTGTATATAGTGCCACGTCGTATGCTCCCTCCAACGAGTTGCCTTGGAAACAAAACACGTCCTTCACCGTCAGCTTTAGAATCCCCATCAATATTATCCTTCCAAAAGTTTCACGTCCTAAAGGCTCCAACTCCTTTTCCTTCCAAGCAAACCGAATCGTGTTGGCCAGCCCAATCCCAGGGACCGACCGTGTTGATGTATTTAGCACCATCTCCGCAAGGAGAATGGCGCTCGTTCTCTTCTCTTCCAAAACAAGGAAAAAAGAAAAACCAAAGTGACTGAGCCTATCTGTTGCAAACTAACACAGAGACAGGAACAATCACCCACAAACACACAGTGAAACCCAGGCTACCTAAATATGGTTCCCAATCAGAGACAATGACTAACACCTTCCTCTGATTGAGAACCATATCAGGCCAAACATAGAAATAGACAAACAAGACATCCAACATAGAATGCCCACTCAGATCACACCCTGACCAACCAAAACATAGAAACATACAAAGCAAACTATGGTCAGGGTGTGACACCCGCCTTCACTAAACCCCTAAAATAAAGCCCCTTCATTTAATTGACTAATTAACTTCACTAAACCCCTAAAATAAAGCCCCTTAATTTAATTGTACATGAAGAAACAACCTTTCATTCATTCCTAACTTGACGAATATCTGGGTGTTCCCTCTTCACAATGCAGAAAGACTGCATTTAAACAGTGACGAATATCTGGGTTTTCCCTCTTCACAATGCAGAAAGACTGCATTTAAACAGTGGACACCACTCATTTTTATTACAACACACCTATCATAATTGTTTTCTTTACTAAAGTAGAGGTTTATTTATTGCTAAAGGTACTGTATAGGTGTAAACATGATTTTTTTTTTAGGAAGAGATAGCACTTATATAGCCTAAGAAAGTAGCAGAAATGTACAGAAAGTAGTTTTAAATGCATTTTATTGAAGGGAAACAATAACAGTCTTGAACTTTTTTGGCAACATAGTGATATATTCTTATATACTGTACAATGAGGAATTCAACTACAAAATACTAGTCTTCTCCCAGTTTTTTAACCATTGTCCCCACCCATAAGGTGTATAAACAACTACAATAAATAAGAGTAAAATAAGACAATAGAAACAAAACAAAAATGTGAAGAACATAAATCAATCAACTCTAATTAGCACATATAGGACAGTATGCAAGTGTGTGTGCACGGACTTTGCAGATGTGTTTCTCACATGTGCAACACATAGTATTTGTTTTACAGTCCTTCTTTGGGGGCTGAATTGGCATCTCCTCCTCTTGCCTGCCCCAGCTGCTGCCTCAGGTGGATCAGGACAAAATGCAGCCCCCTGAACAGCTTTCACAAATGCTGCAGAGGCTGCTGTGCAGGGGAGGTGCTCCCTTCTTTGAATGTGTGGGGTTACAAGTGCCTTTCCCAGCTGCTCCAGGAACACCCTCCTCTTGTTCCGCTTATCAGGCATCCAGGTAGGGTTGATCTTGTTCCATATCACGAAGGCATTGTATGATGATGTTATGGAGCATGTTAACATCAACGAAGTTATGGAAGATGACCAGGGGCCAGCGGGCAGTCATCTTCCTGCAGCTGTAAGTTCCAATCCCCTTGTCCAGGTTGTCCACGCCTCCTTTTTTGTGGTTGTAGTCCAGGATGATGGCTGGCTGGCTTCCTGTTCTAACGATCACTGATCTCAGCCGTTTTGTGCAGTGTGCTCAGGAGGACCACATTATTGTTCCTCTTTGGGAGGTAAGAGACTAGAGTGGTGGTGGGGGTGAAGGCAAACTTTAATGAGAAGGCCTCTCTCCCCCTTGTTGCGAGGAGTGCAGGGGGGAGCTCAGACTTGTTCTTTCTAACTGTGCCAACCATGGTGATCTTCCTCTTCAGGAGCTGCTGGCTGAGTTCACAAGAGGTAAAGAAATTGTTGCATGTGACATTGTGCCCCCTCAGTCCATCTGTCACATCAAGCACAACCTGCATCCCCTGGTTCTTCTCCGGGCCTCCACTGGTCGGCTTCCCTGTGTAGGCTTGCATCTTCCAAGCGTAGCTGAATTGTGCGTCACAGGCCACCCATATCTCGATGCCATACTTTGCTGGCTTGCTGGGCATATACTGCCGGAAAGGACAGTGACCTTTTGACAAAAGAGATTACTATCAGTAATTAGTACCCCTTGACTTATTCCACATTTTATTCTGTTACAGCCTGAATTTAAAGTATTCACACCACTGAGTCAATACATGTTAGAATTACCTTTGGCGTCGATTACAGCTGTGAGTCTTTTTTTTGTGTTTTTTTGGATTGTACAATATTTGCACATTATTTATTTTTATTCTTCAAGCTCTGTCAAGTTGGTTGTTGATCATAGCTAGACAGCCATTTTCAAGTCATGCCATGGATTTTCAAGCAGATTTAAGTCAAAACTGTAACATAACCAACCAGGAATATTCAATGTCATGTTGGTATTCAACTCCAGTATACAAGTAGCCTTGTGTTTTAGGCTATTGTCCTGCTGAAAGGTGCATTTGTCTCCCAGTGCCTTGTGGGAAAGCAGACTGAACCAGGTTTTCCTCTATGACTTTGCCTGTTTCTATTCTGTTGATTTTATCCCCCAAAACTCCCAAGTCATTGCCGATGACAAGCCTACCCAAAAAACATGATGTAGCCAGCATGCTCGAAAATATGAGGAGTGGTACTCAATGATTGTGTGGTGTTGGATTTGCCCCAAATATAACGCTTTATATTCAGGACAAAGTTATTTTCTTGACCACATTTTTTGCAGTTTTACTTTAATGCCTTATTGCAAACAGGATGCATGTTATGGAAGACATTTCATTATGCACTGGCTTACTTTTTTTCACTCTGTCATTTTGGTTAGTATTGTGGAGTAATTACATTGTTGTTGATCCATCCTCAGTTTTCTCCGATCACAGCCATTAAAATCTGTAACTGTTTTAGTCACTGTTGGCCTAGTGGTGAAATCCCTGAGTGGTTTCCTTACTCGCCAACAACTGAATTAGGAAGGACACCTGTATCTTTGTAGTGACTGGGTGTATTGATACACCATCCAAAGTGTAATTAATAACTTCACCACGCTCAAATGGATATGCAATGTTTGGTTTAAATTTGTTTACCCATCTACCAATAGTTGCACTCCTTTGCGAAGCATTGGAAAATCTCCCTTGTCTGTGGTTGAATCTTTGTTTGAAATTCACTTCTCGACTGAGGGGCCTTCCAGGTAATTGTATGTACGGGGTACAGAGATGAGGTAGTCATTTAAAAAATCATGGTAAACACTTTATTGCACATCTATCAATCCAGTGTTAATTTGCTAAATTGTAATTACTCTGCTACTATGGCCTATTTATTACCTTACCTCCTCATGCCATTCCCACACACTGTATATCAACGTTTTTTTTCTTCTATCGTGTTATTGTTTATTCCATGTGTAACTCTGTGTTGTTGTTTGTTCGCACTGCTATGCTTTATCTTGGCCAGGATGCAGTTGTCAATGAGAACTTGTTCTCAACTAGCCTACCTGGTTAAATAAAGGTTCAATTAAAAAAAATAGGCTTGCCATAACAAAGGGGTTGAATACTTATTGACTCAAGACATTTCAGCATTTCATTTTTAATTCACTTGTACAAAAATTCTAAAAACATAATTCCACTTTGACATTATGGGGTATTGTGTGTTGGCCAGTGACACAAAACACGGAAACATTCAAGGGGTGTGAATACTTTCTGAAGGCACTGTAAGTGTGTAGTGCAGTAAGGAAGGGTCTTTAGTTTTGTGTACTGTAGGTCTCTGTATAGGCAGCCTATTCCCATCCCTGCACCATCTCTGCACCATCTCTGCAACCTGCTGTGCTTATGCAAGTGTGTAAGGCAGCAAGGTAGGGTCTTTAGTCTTGTGTAAGTCCTTGTAATGGCAGCCTGAGCCTGTAGCATTAGCAGGCAAGGCCCATCAATCATAATGATGTGCGAGTAAGCCAGGAGACCCCTGAGACTGATCCTAGTAAGACCTAGCTGATCTCTTCCCTGCCTTGCCCATGCCTCTAACGGACTAGGAGAATGCTAAGTGTAAGTAGTGTACTTTACCACACCACATAAGAGGCACAATTTTAAACTGGTCGCCTATCTGGAGGTTTGTACCCTCTCAATTCCCCTCCGCAGTCCCCACTTCCACAAATACCCATGAGGCAGTTCGCTGAAGCCCCCCTGGGGAGCTCTGGGGAAGTATTTCTATTTCTATCTATTTACTGTGGAGCATCTGTGTTTCTCCTCTCGCTATAATTCTCTATCGTTCTCTCTCTCTCTATAGCTCTCTCTATCATTCTCTCTCTCTCTAACATTCTCTTTCTCTATCGTTCTCTCTTTCGTTCTATTCCCCTCACGTGATATACTGCAGCTTTGTGATAACTCTCTCCAAGCTGGCATTAATAGTCAAGTAGAATACATTTACATAATGTTGGATATTATATGAAACATATTTTTGCTGTTCACACCCTGTGGATCCTATGGGTGTGTCTCAAATGACACACTATTGCTTACACTAGTAGCGAGTTTTAGCATGCCAGCAAAGACACTACACAACACTAAACAATACATTAATTGCACTATAATGGTGACAAATAGTGCCCACAAACTGTTAGGGCCTACATAAAGCTGTCCCAACATCAGAGCTTTCTTTTCAGCACCATGGAGTGAATCCTTACCACGACTTACACCTGGCTATCAGCGGAGCTGTTTCGCTCCCCTGGCAGCGAAACAGTTCATTCAGCCTCATTTACTGCCTTTAAAAAAAACAGGTGATATGGCTGACTCACTTCAACAAATGTGGTTTCAGCTGACAATTGAGATGTACAAACTATGGCATAAGGGGACGACGAGCGGAGGCAATCTGTCATTTAGATTAAGACATTAATGAGCAAGCTAAGACAGATATAATCAATATAACTATTTGTTTAGCACTGTTGAAATGTACAGCAACAGAATTCAGAACATGGGCCGTTCTTACAGTATTTTCCCTGTACACCAAGTCAGAACTGTAGGATAAATAAAGGGGGCATAAAAGCAGACAATGAAAGGTCTTATAATATTCAATGATTACATTTCTCTAAAACAGGCTATAGACTACAGTAAATGTGCACCACCAAGTCAGAACAGTAGTTATGAGGGGGAAAGGTACACCATTATTAGGGTGAGGCACATCTACTACTAACAGCTTACTACAGAACATACACTTAATATTACTTTCTTAGCTACAGTATACATATCTCGCTGGCATATTACATAATTTTTGCAGCAGCATACAATACATGTTTGGACTCACCTTGTTGTGTTGTGCTAACTTGAACAGGAAATTGGCATGGCGGTCCTTCTTGTTGGCAAATTTTGTCATCAAACTTTGTCATCAAAGTCTCAGGATTTATGGAGCTTTTAAGACAACTGGGAAATCATGACGTCAGTTGTCTTCAGGTCGGAGCTCTAAAAAGAGGCCGACATGGAATTCCGAGTTGGATAAAAGTTGAAAAAGTATATATTTTTTTTTTTCAGAGTTCCCAGTTGTCTTGAACACGGCAGAAGTCATGATGGATTGACAGCATGTCCAATGTATTCAACCTTTTCTGGCATGTAAATGTTTATAGTTTTAAGCTTGGAAAAGAGACCCTTAATCTCAGACTTGGACCAAACACCCACTCCACTGAATAGCAGGCTAGTGATTGCTTGCAGCGCTTGCAGTTAGCCACTGATTCGTTCCAAACCACTCATTGTTGAATTTGCAATTTCCAACTTGTTGTGTAATGTTTATGTCCAATGACCAATGAGCACCAATACGTTTTATCGATAATTTATCTTCATATGACAAGGTTTGAAATGGATTTGCCAGTAGATTGTTGACGTGATTCATGATGATGACTGCTTGTCTAGCTTGCTAGCTAAGATTTTGAAAGTATGTTGACCTGATCAGTCCAATCAAAGCTACGGTAGAGATAACTTGATTTGATGTCATTTTATCTGTGGCCAATGATTTTGAGCCTTCTTGGATGGGCACTTCTAATGTAATTCTATGGCAGCACCCAATGGGCTTGAATTTTCTAGCCCTCCCAGTAGATTTTGTGATGACTTAGTGACCACATGCGTGACAGAACGCTGAGCCAATCCTGGCACAACTAGAGAACATTACCAACCCCTACGCTCCGTATTTTCAAGAACACAAAAAAGAGACCAAGTTTGTATGCAGCCTTATTAACTCAAAGATGATTTTTACATTGTTTGCAAACTGATATATGACACGTATTAATGCCCAAATGTGGGTGTGATTCAAATTACGTGTCGCCACAGTAGTGCACCACTTTTGGCCAGGGAATAGGGAACATATATGTATGTGTCTTATGAGCAGGTCATATCTATGGGATGCATACATTGCTCCTGCATTTTAAAGGCAGTCAGTGACCTTTCTAAAATTGGTAATTTGCTGCTATGCATAGTGCACCAGGCAATACTCTGCTGTGCCTCAAGTACCTCTTTATAATGAAGGTAGCCTAGCGGTTAAGAGTGTTGGGCCAGTAACAACAAGGTTGCTGGTTTGAATCCCGAGCCGTACTCTTCTGTCCTTGAGCAATGCAGTTAACCCCCAACGAAAACTGCTTCCCGTGCGCTGATGATGTTGATCAAGGTAGTCCCTTGCACCGCTTTGATTCAGAGGGTTAAATGTGGAAGACACATTTTGGTTGAATTAATTCAGTTGTGCAACAACTTTTACATTGTTATGTCCTTTCAGAAGCAACTGTTCTGACCCCTTACCTAGATAGGACATTTACATTTAAAATGCTAAATAATGAGAGGACTATGTTGAATGCATGCTTTTCATTGGTTCCCCTGTTTTACATAACGTCACTGTAGGTAATGTTAATCTTCACGTCTTCACTTCTAAAGATACAGTGATGACTTTCAAAACACCTGAATATTTACTTTCCAAAGGCCAGTGATGACTTTTAAAAGACCATTGTTTTTCCACCTGAGTGACCAAATGGTAATAGACCTATCCCCTTCCCCAATTTAAATGAACATGACATTGCCATGCAGTATAACAATAATGCATGATGTTACAGGTATTGATATTACTCTAATAGCATTGTGACTTGAGTTTACTTCCTGATTTATTTATCAAGGCTCAGGAGAAGACCTGAGGGCGGAGAAGTTGCCGTACCAGGCGGTGATACAGTCCGACAGGATTCTCTCGATTGTGCAAACTTTTACAGATGCACAATCGAGAGCATCCTGTCGGGCTGTATCACAACCGTAAGGCTCTCCAGAGGGTAGTGAGGTCTGCACAACGCATCACCGGGGGCAAACTACCTGCCCTCCAGGACACCTACACCACCCGATGTCACAGGAAGGCCATAAAGATCATCAAGGACAACAACCACCCGAGCCACTGCCTGTTCACCCCGCTATCATCCAGAAGGCGAGGTCAGTACAGGTGCATCAAATCTCAAGGCCATCAGACTGTTAAACAGCCACCACTAACATTGAGTGGCTGCTGCCAACACACTGACTCAACTCCAGCCACTTTAATAATGGGAATTGATGGGTAATGATGTAAAATATATCACTAGCCACTTTAAACAATGCTACCTAATATAATGTTTACATACCCTACATTATTCATCTCATATGTATATGTATATACTGTACTCTATATCATCTACTGCATCTTTATGTAATACATGTATCACTAGCCACTTTAACTATGCCACTTTGTTTACATACTCATCTCATATGTATATACTGCACTCAATACCATCTACTGTATCTTGCCTATGCCGCTCTGTACCATCACTCACTCATATATCTTTATGTACATATTCTTTATCCCCTTACACTTGTGTCTATAAGGTAGTAGTTTTGGAATTGTTAGCTAGATTACTTGTTGGTTATTACTGCATTGTCGGAACTAGAAGCACAAGCATTTCGCTACACTCGCATTAACATCTGCTAACCATGTGTATGTGACAAATAAAATTTGATTTGATTTGATTTAACCCAGATGCAGACAGTTTCGAGTAACACAAGTTTATTACAGAAACAGGGGGTCAGGCAAAGGACAGGTCAAGGACAGGCAGAGGTTAGTAATCCGGGGGGGTGACAAGGTACAGAATGGCAAGCAGGCTTAGGGTCAGGTCAGCCAGAATGGTCAAAACCGGGAAAACAGGAGCTAGAGAAAGACAGGAGCACGGGAAAAACGCTGGTAGGCTTGACGGAACAAAACAAACTGGCAGCAGACAAACAGAGAACACAGGGGATAATGGGGAAGACGGGCGACACCTGGAGTGGGGTGGAGACGAGCACAAAGGCGGGGGAAACAGATGAAGGTGTGACAATATTAATATATTCATCATGGTTAGATTTCACAGTAGCCAACTGTTGAATGGTAATTTAATGTAATATGCAGCACAGTCGAGTCAATTGTTAACCGAAATGCCCCAGAATAAATGGAGCCACGTATGATTGAGGTTAGTTGATTACAGCAGCGTCTCCCCTGCTCTCAGATAAGATGAAACGGGATGAGAGAGAGAGAGAGTGCGTGGGCTGATTCTTCAATGCCATGTTTCTCTGTATACCTAAGGTGGGCAGACATAATTACTGCTGGTCTGATTAGCCATCTCATGAGACACAATGGTACAGTGAAAACATCTCCACGCACCGACCAATTACAAATGACACCACAGACCTCCGTTGTCAGTTTGTATCCATCATAATCCCCCTGCGCAATGTGCCGGGACGATCAACGTGACGTTTATTAATGCAAAAGATGCTGAATAACACGACTGTGCCGGCCCTGCTGAGCTTAAAGCCCCTCCTCAGTGTCAGTCGGTTTGCCAGTTGGTGCAAGGGGAAGCTGGGATACAGTGACAGAACGGGGGAAAGGGTTTGTCAGGGGTCAGTTGTTATGAGTCAAGATGTTCAAACTTGGCCCGGTTTCCCAGTAGCGATGGAATTTAGGCTTAGGAATGTTTCAATGAGGCATCTTTCCGACAATGGTCGAATATGTAACATGCGTTTCCCAAAACACCACGCAGAGGTCATCGCTAAGTGCGTCGTTGGAGCATGTGTTTCTATACTGACAGTAGCCTACAAGTAGCAAAATATAACTAAATTGATTGAACATGAAATGTATTTAAATATGATTGAAATAGACCTATAGCTGTTTATATTTTAATGTAGCCATCTCAGTTTTCATTTTAAACATATTTTTATGCTTATTTGTGTCAATTGAAAAGACTTTGGCAACTTTGTATTTGTAGTCAACTTCGTTCAGAAGTTATCGGCAGACAGATCAACCGATTCTTTGTTTAGCGGAGATCTTCTGTTTATGAAGTAACGTGTGAGGGCAAAAAAGCAACTAACAGCGCACTTGGCTGTTCTACGAATGGTCTGAGGCAGGCGTTAGATTACGAGTGTTTTCAAGTGCAACATTAATAACGATGGTTGTGGGAAACAGCTCAGAGATTTAACAACACTCCTACAAAAGTTCGAATGAACTTAGCCTAAAGATGCTTTGGGAAACGGGGAGAGGCCCTGAACAGTAACTCCAACAGAGTTTACTTAATGACTTGTGCTACTTCCTACGGGTGCTGAGAGGCTTCCCTATGGGAGGGAGTGACTCATCTTTGTGCTGCAGGATCTAAGATACGGTAGTATTGGAATTCCAAGTTAATAGAGCTGTAATATGGGCATGTTGTATTTGTTACTGTTTAGCGTATTTGTGGTCAGGCAGCTCACACATACTTTATTAAATTGTTCTAAGTAGAATGCCGATAAACTGTTTAAACACAGCCAAAGGTCTTGTTCATAAAAAACTTACCCAAAGTGATGTGTGGAGGATACATTATACTGTAAGAAGAGAAATCTCCAGTATAGTCAAAACAGACTTCAGTTGACAAAAGCGGGCACTTAGAAGAGAATGTTTCTCATTCTTGATTGCCATGGGAATAGACTTGAAACACAAAGGGAAACCAGAAAGAGGGATGTTTTAGAGGAGCAGTAGCAGCTAGGAATACTTACAGGATGAAATAGTCGTCTCGGGCTCTTGTCCGGGCCTTGGCTTAAGCTTAAGTACTGTGTGTGCTCTTAGCTTTAGGGGCCGGTTTCACAGACAGGGCTTAGATTAAGCCAGGAGTAGGCCTTAATGTGTACTTGTTGAACGAGGACATTTAAGTAGCTTTCATGAACGTGGCTTAAATTTGAGTGAATGCAGAGATCAGAAGAGAGCGATTTACTACTGGTGGTGGACCACCAAAAAAAGACAAGACTGATGAACTATGTGACTTGCTGTATGGATTAATAGAGCACCAGCAAACTCTGGATGGTATACCAGACAGACAATGACCATTTGGACAGTTCAGATGAAGAACTGAGCACAAATGGTACATATACCAAATAAAGTCAATTGGTTACTTCCTATGGTAAATATATTCCACTTTCTTTCATTCTAAGGACCATACAAGTTTATTTGTGCTTCTAAACGGTGTTCTTTTTTTCCAGAGGAAAGGAATCTGCTATAGCGTCCCTGAGAGAATGTAACAGTTTTCTTCTGGTGAAAGAGAGGCGGACCAAAATGCAGCGTGGTTAGTTTTGAACATCCTTAATAAAGATGAAAGTACAACCAATCTACAAAACAAGAACTGTGAAAAAACCAAAACAGTCCTATCTTGTGCCACAAACACAAAGACAGGAACAATCACCCACAAGAGACCTAAACAATATGGCTGCCTAAATATGGTTCCCAATCAGAGACAACGATAAACACCTGCCTCTGATTGAGAACCACTCTAGGCAACCATAGACTTACCTAGAGTACTACTCTAACCACAATCCCATAACTACAAAACAACCCCAGACAAAACAAACCACATAAATCCCCATGTCACACCCTGGCCTAACCAAAATACTAACGAAAACACAGAATACTAAGGCCAGGGCGTGACAGAGAAGATGCTGCCACCACCTTTCAGCAGAGAACAAAAAAGATGACCATGCATGAAAAGTTAGTCAGTGAATTTCATGAGCATAAAATGAAATATCTGAAGGAAGAACAGGAAATGAAAATGAGAATTCTACAGGTTGAATTGGATAGAAGTTGTAAGATAGAGGTATGACCCAGAAAAAGATACAGTAATGAGACAATTGTGATTACCAGCCATGGAGAACAATATGATATGTAAAAAATAATGTTTTGTCATTTGGATATCCATGAGTGAGAGTATTTTTATCACCACAAACTACATTTTAAACCAGCCTTGGTTTAGTCACTCATTTAATTTTGCTGCACACTATTTGAATTTTGTATGGAACAAACATTATCATAGCAAAAATAACCCACAATGAATACATTCCATATTTAAATGCATCTCATCTAGTTGAAGTGCTGCAATGTGAAGCAACTCTGTGTGCAAATCCTCATTGGTCATTGCCTGCCTCAGCCATGGGCATATCTGCTTGATCCTGATCTTCTATTGGAGGAGCAATGCTGCTTCAGGTAGTTGTGCAGTACAGCTGTAGCAAACACTGGAATCGATTTTTCCATACTCCAAACATACGCTCGACCATCCCTCTCGTGCGGATTTGAGCTCTGTTGTATCTTTGCTGCTCAGCTGTTGTGGGATTTATGTATGGAGTGAATAGAAACTTACTCTGACAATATCCACTGTCACAAAGTAGTAGTCCACTGTGTGTCCTCTCTGAAACTGAGCACACAATGAAGAGTTGAGAAAAATCCTTGAATCGTGAGTTGCACCTTTCCAATGGGCAACAATGTTTGAAAACTGAAAATTAGGAGTGCATACACCCTGAACATTGATGGAAAACAAGTTCTTACAGTTCCTGAACTCCTCAGCATCAGGAGTTGATGGACACTTGATCGGAACATGACATCCATCTATACAGCTCACTCCTGGGAAGTGCCCATATTCATATAATTGGTTTTATGAATAAAACTGCTCCGTTGATTACCCAGTTTTGCTCTCCTGCGCCGGACTTCCCTGCCGCCAGTTACGCACTCCCTTACAGAATTCCGCACCACTGTGGAGTCAGCAGGAGCAGGTGCCCCTGGTATAGGGGTGGAGGAGCGCGTTCAAGAGCACGCGGCGATGCTCCACCATCTTGGCTCCGCCATAGACCGCTGGGAGAGACAGGCAGTTCTTCCAGCACCTCCACCAGCACAACGGGGGTCTCCACTACTCACCCCCCCCCTCTTCTCCTGGTCCAAGTGGGATTCGTCTCGCCCTTCCCCGGGAATACGACGAGATGGCTGCACACTGCCAGGGGGTCCTGTTGCAGCTCGACCTATACCTGGCAACCGTCTTCCCGGCTCCTTCGGACCGTGAGAGGGTGTCCACCCCCATCTCATGCCTCTCTAGTAAAGCCCTGGAGTGGGCCAACGCCGTGTGCAGAGAGGGAGATGAGGCGTTGGACCATTTCGAGGAGCGCCTCTGCCTTCTGAGGCAGGGGATGAGGAGCGCCCAGAAGTTCGCCCTGGAGTTTCGAACCCTGGCCGCCGGCGCGAGGTGAAACGACAGGGTCCTGATCGACAATTATCGTTGCAGTCTGCGCGAAGACATCCGTTGGGAGTTGGCCTGCAGAGACACCACCCACACCTTCGACCAGCTGGTGGACCTGTCCATCCCACTGGATAGCCTGCTGGCTACCCGCGGACGTCCAGATCGGGTTTGTCGGTTCCATCCCCATGCACCACCTCTCCGATACCCATGGAGCTGGGAGGTGTGGTGCGCAGGGAGACCGGAGGAGGTTCCAGCTTGTGCACCATCTTTGGCTGCAGAGGTCACACTGCTGGTCGGTTCCAGGTTGGTTCCTCTGGGGATTGAGGAAGCAGGCAGGGCACTCTGGCGTCACCCCAGGTAAGCCGGCACCATTCTCATCCAGAGCCCTCTGTTGCACATATGTTTTAATATGTTACCTTTTCTGAGTTTTCCCCACATTCCCAGCATAAGGCACTCGTCGATTCAGGCACAGCTTGGAATTTTATAGATAGGTGGTTTGCCCATAGTTTAGGGATCCCCATTGTTCGCGTGGCTGTGCCCTTCCCCGTTCACATCTTAGATAGTCAACCATCAAGTCAAGGTTGATTAGGGAGGCCTTGAAGGCGTGAAAACTATGACGTGGGGGATCGGGAGCTGTTGGCTGTCGTCAAGGCCATGAAGGCATGGAGACATTGGCTTAAGGGGGCTAAACACCCTTTTCTCATCTGGACTGACCACTGCAATCTGGAGTACATTCGGGCAGCGAGGAAACTGAACCCTCGTCAGGCAAGGTGGGCCATGTTTTTCACCTGTTTTGTTTTCACCCTGTCCTACAGACCAGGCTCCCAGAACGTGAAGGCAGAAACACTGTCCTGGCTGTATGACACAGAGGCCCATGGATCATACTCCCATACTTCTGGCCTCCTGCCTGGTAGTGCCGGTGGTGTGGGAGCTGGACGCGGACATTGAGCAGGCGTTGCGTGCAGAGCCCGCTCTAATCCAGTGTCCCACTGGGCGTCTGTACGTCCTATCGGCTGTCCATGACGGGTTGATCTATTGGGCCCACACGTCACCCTCCTCTGGACATCTTGGGATTTGTCGGACAGTGCTCTGTTTAGGCAACCATACCGCCATGTGGCTGCCTTACAACTGCGTGACGCCTGTCCAATCTATAGGTAATCTGTCTTTCCTTCAACACCTCATGCCATGGTATGTTATCTCGCCATATACAGATATAAATGTTGTTAGCCAATCACAGACTGTGTTACCAGTTCCCAGTATCCTGCATCAGACAACCAGAAAGAGTTGGGTCCACGGCTTTCAGTCGAATAGAGAACTTCATATCCCAGAGGGTCCATGCTATTCGGGATCCTTGGGATGTCCCTACCTCTATCAAGTACAAATATAAAATGGTTTAGTGTTAGTTTCGGGTTTAGGGATCAGGGTAAGGACATCCCAAGGAATCCGGATAGAAGTGACCATTCATAGAGTGAGAGACTGGCATGGTATTTGAGAGCTCGGCGGCGACACAGACATTTTGTACCAGCAGCAGAAGCGATTTTGAGTGTCTACCCCAGATAGTTTCCTTAGACAATGAAGAGAATTACCCAGTTGTACTTGATCCATTTGACGAGTAAGTAGGCTATATTTAAGTTGTGATATCATTTGGAAATATTTAGGCCTACTGTGTTTGTTGATAACGTATTATCGAAAGCATGTAGGCAATATTATTTACTGTGTCGAAAGGGGAGTAGGCTAATGTACAATAACGTAATTTGATGTGCTAGTATTATTTATTTAATTGATGAATTAAATTGTAAATTAAAATATACACACGTGGTGCTATAGGATATATACAATACCGTTCAAAAGTTTGGGGTCACTTAGAAATGTCCTTGTTTTTGAAAGAAAAGGCCAGCATCCAGGAGTTGCCTCTTCACTGTTGCCACAACGTGGCATTGGGACACAGGTGTGATGGTTGCTGATAATGGGCCTCTGTACGCATATGTAGACATTCCATAAGAAATCAGCCGTTTCCAGCTACAATAGTCATTTACAATATTAACAATGTCAATACTGTATTTCTGATCAATTTTATGTTATTTTAATGGACAAATGTACTTTTCTTTTTTGAAAGAAGTGCTTTTCTTTCAAAAACAAGGACATTTATAAGTGACCCCAAACTTTTGAACGGTAGTGTACATATTTGACATTGTAATACACCTACAAGCCACTGTACTATAGGATATATAGATATTTTACATTGCAATACAGCACCCCTAGATGCCATTGTGTGCTGGAGCTATGGGTTTATTTTTCCTCTGTCACTCGAACTGAATTGAATGGGGGATGCATAACTCCTTTTCACTGAAGAAAGGAAACGAGGTACAACATGCAATTTCGATCAAAGACCTAAAATGATGCTGACAAAATCACAACGGTATCCTAATATAGTGTGGATACAGTATTAGCCTATTCTACAACAATGTAACTATGTGCTAGTAATATTCATCTAATTGATCAATTAAATTGTAAATGGGGATGGGAAGGTTACTTCATTCAGTGAATACTGAATGTATTGCTATCTCGGGGAGTAGGTTAATGACAGCTTTTCAGCTGTGGAACTATGGCAGTGTCGAACTAATTTCTAAATCTCTTTCTTTTAGTCAAGATGTGATGAGCCAGAGCAACCAATCAGCTTCACTGCAGCTGCTCAACCCACCACCCTCACTGTTCTCCCACCACAAGTAACCACATCCTCTTCTCCTAATTCAACTACTATGCCACCACACTGAAAATGACTGTACATATACCCTTATGCCCATCACAGTGCAATATGATCCTTCCAAGGCTTGTAAGCAAAATGCTATAGTAGTGTGTGTGGATGGATGGAGTTCCAAGTAAAGGCATGACAAGATGGCAAAGGAGATAGTGATGAGAGTGAGAGTATACAGTATGAAAATAAAGTCCCCTTGGGATCTAAAATGAGTATGAGGTGGCCTCTTGTGTCTCATTTTTGTCCATTTGAAGATACTACAGTCACACCTGGTGGAGGTTCTTGGAACACTGCGATTTAAGTCTGAGCAGAGTTTGACGAAAACCTTCAAAGGTGGTGGTGCTATGTTGCGTGTTATCTTGAATACCAGGCAGATGTTTGAGTACAGAATGAAATGGTGTAAACTTAACAGGCTAAACTTGTTGAGTACACTCTTTGAGAAAGGGGTTCCAACACAGTTGGCTGTCACCAAAGGAACCAAAAAGGGTTATCCTATGGGGACAGCGGAAGAATCCTGTTAGTTTCTAGATAGGACCTTTTTATCTGAGTCTAGGCATATATTGCAGTGGGGGTTCCATGGTTTTCTGTAAAAAAAATTGAATTAATTGGTGGTGGTGAGTTAAGATAATCAGAGTACAGAAATCAGAAATACTATGAAACATCCCCACTTTTAGCACACATTTGAAAGCAGACAAAGTAAAGCAGGCATGTGTGATCACTCAACATTGACAGGACCACCAACGATGACATGCTCACATGTAGGGTTGAAAAGGGTCGGAAACTTTCCGGTAATTTTCCAGATTCTGTCTGGAAATTTTCCTTAGGAAACTACGCTCTGTAATTTGCTTAAATTCATCAAAAAACTGAGCTTATAAGAGTGCATTTCTTTTGTGGGATACACAAGGCAATTCTAGGTCTTGTGACATATTATATATTTTGGTTAAACTATCCCCAATTCAATGGAATTGCAACCCTCTGCATGCACAGTGCATTCTTCCATGACATGTGCAGTGCACTCTTCCATCACATGTACAGCTGATTCTCAAGATCTTTCTACACTGTCTGAGCCAAGGACTCATGCTTTCTGGTAAGTTTTGATTACAATCCTGGCTGGGGTGAATGTATTTTAGATGACATACATGATTTTTTTGTGAACTACTAAATAGTAATCTACAGCAGTGTGTTTTAAATCATTTCTAACGTTAACCATTTCTGCTAGTTAGTATTTGCTACAATGTGGGTTTTAGCTTGCTTGAGCTTGCTAACTGAGGAGTGTTAACACACCTGTTACCATACATTTTATTTTTTAAATAAAATAAAAAAACTTTTACCCCTTTTCTCCCCAATTTCGTGGTATCCAACTGGTAGTTACAGTCTTGTCTCATCGCTGCAACTCCCGTACAGACTCGGGAGAGGCGAAGGTCAAGAGCCATGCGTCCTCTCAAACACAACCCAACCAATCCACACTGCTTTATGACGCAATGCCCACTTAACCCGGAAGCCAGCCACACCAATGTGTCAGAAGAAACACCGTACAACTGGCGACCTTGTCAGCGTGCACTGCGCCCGGTCCGCCACAGGAGTCGCTAGTGCGCGATGGGACAAGGACATCCCTGCCGGCCAAAACATCCCCTAACCCGGACGACGCTGGGCCAATTGTACGCCGCCCCATGGGTCTCCCGGTCGCGGCCGGCTGTGACAGTGCCTGGACTCAAACCCAGAATCTATCAGGGCACAGCTACAGTGGTTCCTCCTTTAAAAATTGTGAGCTTGCACCAAGGGACACCGAGATACCCAGCATCACGGCTTCATTGCTCCAGACCACCACAAGGGGGAGATAGAGCACTCATTATGCATTTGGGTGCCAAGGTTTTTATATGACCAATCATATCGAGTGGTTCCAATGACGAATTTGACGCGAGCTACCCGTCCCTGGGTGAAGATGGTTGACAAAACATTATGTGAGTTGTGTGAGTAGTTACATCGTCATAACAAGTCAAGCAAAATATTTACAATTGAGAGGAATATGTTAGTTAATGTAGAGACAAACGTTTGTGCATATTTTTGTGTCAAAGTTCATTTATGAAAATGGCTATTTAGCAAGTTAGCTGACTAGATAATGTTAGCTAGCTAGTGTTATGACAGGAGAATGAATTTATAATTTCTGTTGTTTAATGTTTTAGGGACTTCTGAGAACCACCAAACTAGGCTGTCGTCTTGTGAAACAGTGGATGTGAAGAATCTAGCTAGCTAAAGCATTTACTGCAAATTGAATGTACAATTGTGTAAGCTTGCCTTGCAGCTGAAGTAACATAGCTAGCTAACTATTTACTTGCTTATTGTGTAGTGGAGGATAAAAAATAACTGTATGCCTATGGATGTGTAGCAAGCTACAGTATGTAGCCGATCTGTGTATGGACCGTAAAACATTAGGGTCTGAACTAATATTCATAACAATCTATGAACCTCAGCTATCATAATAGTTGTATCAACTTCAAGTCTGAATGGCCTTAATAAAGCCTATGGATAGAGTAGAATATAATAACTTTATTGTGCCAAGGATGCATGTCCTATATACACATACTGTAGTTATTACCACGCATGAGATTCCCACATTGTAGCCTGTACATTGAATATATTCACTGATCATGTACTCTTCCTTGGCAAATAAAGGTGTGGTTCAGGTATGAATCTCTGAGACATTTTTCAGTCATATCAAACTCCATTATTTGAATTATGCTTTGTCTTCATGTATGTATTACAATTATACACTTCAACAGTGTTTACCTCTCCAGCTCCTGGGACATCAATGATTACACATTATAAATATGCAATAGACTAGAAACATGATTTAAGTAAAGGCTGATTTGGAATTAATATTTACAGAAAAAAACTATGCATATCTAACTTCCTTCATCTGCATGTAATTCCAGCTCCCAGATTGCTATGGCTTCCACTAGATGTCAACAGTCTTTGTTCATTGTTTCAGGCTTGTTACTTCAAAAACGAGCAAGAATTTGGAGTTTTTGAAGAGTCCCAGATGAAAAATAGTCTGTCGGCGCGCCTGCTAATTTTACTTCTCTATTGAACATACTTCTTTCCGTATGAAATATTATAGTTTATTTACATTTCAGGGTACCTGAGGATTGCATAGAAACGTAGTTTGACTTGTTTGAACAAAGTTTAGCGGTAGCTTTTTGGACTCCTTTGTCTGCATGTTGAACGAGTGGATTACTGAAATCGATGGCACCAATTAATCAGGCTTTTTGAGATATAAAGAAGGATTTTATCTAACAAAACAACCATTTGTGTTGTAGCTGGGACCCTTGGGATTGCAAACAGAGGAAGATTTTCAAAAGTAAGTGATTTATTTAATCGCTATTTGTGATTTTATGAAGCCTGTGCTGGTTGAAAAATATGTTGATGTGGAGCACCGTCCTCAAACAATGGCATGGTATGCTTTGGCTGTAAAGGCTATTGTAAATCGGATAATGCAGTTTGATTAACAAGAGTTTAAGCTTTTAAACGATATAAGATACTTGTATGTTTATGAATGTTTAATATTACAATTATTTATTTGTATTGCGCGCCCTCCAATTTCACCGAATGTTGTCAACAGGTGTCACGCTAACCAGCCTTGGGCGCCCAGTTAGCCTGAGGGTTATCTTAAGAGCGGGTGAGGTGGTGATGACGGGACTAGCTTCCTCTCTCACATCAAACATACCTGCAGATGAAAGACAGATGGATAGAGAGAGAGCATGATTAACCTGTTTTTAAAAAATTCTAACACGGTCAGTCATCATAATCATCAGGAGGTGAAATGCAAAACTGACCTTGGATCATTAACTCGGGGACTACTACACCTCTGTATTTCAATGTAAAGCATCTCTCTAATAGTACTTCAAGATGACCCGACCAAGTGACCTCTCACCTATGATCATGATGTGCCCTCTGTGTCAGCCAGTTCAGATGCAGGAGGGCTTCACCAAAATAGCTAGTATAACCTAGAGGATTTATGGAGAAGGGGGAGAGGGATGAAGTGAAGAAGAGAGACTGTTATATTGTGTGTGTGTGGTCTCACGTGGTGTCCACACTAAGTGGCTACAGAGTACTTTATGCTGAAAAACAGACACGAGGAAAAAACAATAGAGATAATAGAAGATACTGTATGTGAAGCAGACACCTATCGTAGTGTACATTTCAATATAGAGAGCTATGTGTCTCACCACTTGGTTATTGCAAGGCTAACCCCAGGGAAATCATGACTTGGCAGCAACAGATAGTCCAGTGAAAATGGCTGTGTTTATGTGGTGTAAAATCTGAAAATAAAAAGTAATGCATATGTGAGACAGGTTCCATGTACAACAAGACACAGAGATAACGAGAGAAAAAGAACATAGAACAGTTTAATTATCTCTGGTTATGGACACTTTTGCCAGCAATAAAGCTTCCTACACAGCCTGTTCCACGGAGATTGAACATCTGGAAATATCTACATTTTCGACCCCTTGATCAGCTCGCTCTCTGAAAGTAAAGAAAATAGCTTTTCTTTTGTAGATATGAAAACAATAACTGAGATATGACTGTTCAATCTAAAGCAGCAGATGTCATTTTCAGGATATGTCAGTACAGCACAGAAAGCTTATTAAGCTTTATTTTTATCTATTACACTTGTGATTTCATGAAAGTTAAATATTTATACTAATTTAATTTGAATTTGGCGCGCTGCCATTTCACCGGATGTTGTCAAATCGATTCCGCTAAAGGGATTTGATCCCTAAGAAGTTTAACAAGGAATTTGTGGAGTGGTTGAAAAACAAGTTTTAATGACTCCAACCTAAGTGTATATGAACTTCTGACTTCAAATGTATATGTTAGGAATTCTAGCTAGTTGTCTAACGTTAACCTGTCTAGGACAGCCAGTGAAACCTGTCCCGCAACAGATAAAAAAAATCTCATAATAACAATTCCTCAAGCATACAAGTATTTTACACCATTTTAAAGATACAATTCTCGTTAATCCAGACACAGTGTCTGATTTCAAAAAGGATTTATCAGCAAAAGCACCACAAACGATTGTTAGGTCACCACCAAGCCACAGAAAATCACAGCCATTTTTTCCATCCAAAAAGAAGTCACCAAAAGCAGAAATAGAGATAACATTAATCACTAACCTTTGATGATCTTTATCAGATGACACTCACAGGACTTCATGTTACACAATACATATATGTTTTGTTTGATAAAGTTCATATTTATATAAACAAATCTGAGTTTACATTGGCGCGTTCAGTAGTTCTAAAACATTTCCCACTTCCTGGTTGGATTTTTCTCAGGTTTTTCCCTGCCATACGAGTTATGTTATTCTCACAGATATCATTCAAACAGTTTTAGAAACTTCAGGGTGTTTTCTATCCAAATGTACTAATTATATGCATATTATAGCTTTTATGGCTGAGTGGCAGGCAGCTTAAATTGGGCACGTTTTTCATCCAAGTTATCCAATACTGCCCCCTACCCCAAAGAAGTTAACTAGCTGGCTAATATTAGCTAGGCTAGAAGTTAGGGTTAAGGTTACATTTAGGGGAAGGTTTAGCTAAAAGGGTTAAGGTTAGAGGAAGGGTTAGCTAACATGTTTAGTTGTTGTAAAGTACTTAAACAGTAGTTAAGTTGCTAATTAGCTAAAATGCTAAAGTTGTTCATGATGACATTCGAACTCGCAACCTTTCGGTTGCTACACATTCGAGTTATACACCTACCCATCTACCTTGACCAACCACCCCACTTTAATTTTTGCGTTAAGTGTCTTATGTAATCAAACAACATTTCATACTAATTTGAACTACCTGGATTTTTGTTTACTATGTTATGTCTAGCCTATGAGACCCGGCTGCTATCAGAGAAGGAGCAAAGAAGGCAGGGGAAAACAGTTCCAAAAACTCCAGTTCTGTTTCTGATTTTAAGATTCTAGCAAGGACGGTGTGTTATATAGACATATTCAGTGGTGTAAAGTACTTGGTAAAAATACTTTAAAGTACTACACTTCACTGAACAAAAAATATGAACGCAACATATGCAGCAATTTCAAAGGTTTTACTGAGTTACAGTTCATATAAGGAAATCAGTCAATTGATAGAAAATCATTAAGCCCTAATTTATGGATTACACATGACTGGGAATAGAGATATGCATCTGTTGAAACAGAAAACCAGTCAGTATCTGGTGTGATCACCATGTGCTTCATGCAACACAACACATTACCTTTGCATAGAGTTGATCAGGCTGTTGATTGTGGCCTGTGGAATGTTGTCCCACTTCTCTTCAATGGCTGTACAAAGTTGCTGGATATTGGCAAGAACTGGAACACGCTGCCGTACAGATCAATCCAGAGTATCCCGAACATGCTCAATGCGTGACATGTCTGGTGAGTATGCAGACCATGGAAGAACTAAGACATTTTCAGCTTCCAGGAATTGTGTACAGATCCTTGCGACATGGGGCTGGGCATTATGATGCTGAAAGATGAAGTGATAACGGAGGATGAGTAGAACGACAACGGGCCTCAGGATCTTGTCATGGTATCTCTGTGCATTCAAATTGCCATCGATAAAATGCAATCGTGTTCGTTGTTCGTAGCTTATGCCTGGCCATTACTGTTGAAACCGAGATTCATCCATGAAGAGCACACTTCTCCAGCGTGCCAGTGGCCATCGAAGGTGAGCATTTGCCCATTGTTGTCGGCTACGACGCCAAACTGCAGTCAGTTGAAGACCCTGGTGAGGACAACGAGCACGCAAATGAGCGTCCCTGAGACATTTTTTTGCAGTTGTGAGGCCAGTTGGATGGACTGCCAGCTTCTCTAAAATGACTTATAGTAGAGAAATTAACCTCTTTAGGATCGGACCCAAATCTAACTGCCTGTTGCTCAGGACCTGAAGCAAGAAAATGAATAGTCTTAATGCCATTTGAAAGGAAACACATTGAATATTGTGGAAATGTGAAATTAATGTAGGAGAATATAACACATTAGATCTGGTAAAGGTATTACAAAGAAAAAACGTGCATTTATTTTTTATTTTTTCATCATCTTTGAAATACAAGAGAAAGGCCATAATGTACTATTCCAGGTTAGGCGCAATTTCGATTTTGGCCACTCGATGGCAGCAGTGTATGTGGAAAGTTTTAGACTGATTCAATGAACCATTGCATTTCTGTTCAAAATGTTGTATCATGACTGCCCAAATGTGCCTAATTGGTTTATTAATACATTTTCAAGTTAATAGCTGTGCACTCTCCTCAAACAATAGCATGGTATTATTTCACTGTGATAGCTACTGTAAATTGAACAGTGCGGTTACATTAACAATAATTTAAGCTTTCTGCCCATATCAGTTATGTCTATGTCCTTTTTAAATGTTCTTGTTAAATACAACCTTATGCTGATCACATTAGCCTATGTTAGCTCAACCGTCCCGATCCTGTAAAGATTTTTAACATTGAATTCTCTGGCAATAGCTCTTGTGGACATTCCTGTCAGACAATTGCACACTCCCTCAAATCTTGAGACATTTGTGGCATTGTGTTGTGTGATAAAAACAGAACTTTTTAGAGTGTCTGTTTATTGTCCCCAGCACAAAGTGCATCTGTGTAATGATCATGCTGTCAGATCAGCTTTTTGATATGCCACAACTGTCAGGTGGATGGATTATCTTGGCAAAGGATAAATGCTCTCTAACAGTGATGTAAACAAATTTGTGCACATAATATGAGATATGACATAATATGAGAGAAATAAGCTTTTTGTGAGTATGGAACATTTCTGGGATCTTTAATTTCAGCTCATGAAACATGGGACCAACACTTTACATATTGCATTTATATTGTTGTTCTGTATACTTATTGTAAGTATTTTTTGGGGGTATCTGTACTTTACTATTTATATTTTTGACAACTTCTGCTTAAAGAAAACTATTTACTTTTTACTCCATACATTGACCCCGAAAGTACTTTTTGAATGCTTAACAGGACAGGAAAATAGTCAAATTCACACAACTTATCAATAGAAAATCCCTGGTCATCCTTACTGCCTCTGATCTGGCAGACTCACTAAACACACATGCTTTGTTTATAAATTGTCTGTGTGTTAGAGGGTGCCCCTGGCTATCCATAAATAAATGGGGAAAAAACTAGAAAATTGTTCCCTTCTGGTTTGCATAATATAAGCAATTTGAAATGATTTATACTTTTACTTTTGATCGTTAAATATATTTTTTTCCCTAGCTATTTTCATCTCCTTTCAAATGTTGCCAGACCAGACCTCCCTCTCTCTCTGACTGACTTTACAAATGGGATTTAGTATTCCCAATACATATGCATTTTCCACCTTGAGACCTGGCAATTGTATATTAAAGTGATTTCTTGCAAACATTTTCAATATCACTTCACCCCTTTTTATCAAGATGGTAGATAACTTTGTGAAGTAGCGCTGACTTGGCTGAGGGTATAGGTAGCGGTTGTAGTACCCACGCAGCTGGGCAATTAATTAACTACACTGCAAGTGGCTCCCCCCTTCTCCCACCTCACTGACTTAAGCCCTGTGGGATCAGATAAGTCTAATGGCATAGATCATGGGCTTTTGTACACCCAAGATTACATCTCAGAGTATGTCGAAGTGGACTACATTTATAAATAACAGGGTTTTTTAAAGACTCAAGGTTCCCCCACCTCATGTTTTATTGATGCCCAGCTCCAGCCCCAGCCCCTTGACTACATTCTTCTGTCCATGTCAGTAGGTTCAGCCTGGTCTCATAGACTAGACGTAAACAAAGTAAACATAAATCTGAAACACTAAAATTAGCATATGTTAGGCTTGGTATGGTTACATAAGACAGGCAAAAACTAAAGTAGGGTGCTTGGTAAGTATAACGTCTGCTTCCCACTCACACTCTCCAACACGTAGATCCCCTGAACGCAACTCACTTTCCCGCAGCTCACTTTTTTTCCTGTAATTTAATCATCCCGTGCATGATAGTTTTGGCCTGCCTCACTAACGACGCCTTTTGCCTATTCCCTACCAGGATTTCCTGTTATCAACCTATTGCCTGCTCTCCCGGACGACGTTACTAGCCTTTTCCCTGCCTGTACTGTTGCCTTGTTGGACCCCCTGTGTATGACCTTCTGCCTGCCCCTGGACCCAGCTACCTGCTTCCTCCTGAGGTCCTTTACAATAAACACCTGCTGCGCCCTGCACTTGAAACCAGCTCTCTGTCTCCCATCATGTTCATTACAGTAAGGGTGGATGGGTTGACATATAACTCAAATGTCTATCAGCATAAAGGTAGTGATTTCAAATCTCATCATGGACAACTTCAGCATTTGAGCAACTTTTCAACTACTTACAACTTTTTTTAGCTACTTTGCAACTACTTAGCATGTTAGCGAACCCTTTCCCTAAGCCTAACCTTAATTAATTTAGCTAACCCTTCCACTATCCCTAACAGTTTTAGCTAACCATATCCCTAACCTTAACCCTTTGACCCAACTTCTAAACTTAACTCTAGCCTAAACCACCTCGACACCTATCTAGAATTCGTAACATATAGTATTTTTGCAAATTCGTAACAAATGTAAATTTGTAACGTCATATAAAATATCATGCTACACTGAACAAAAATATAGATGCAACATGCAACAATTTCAAACATTTTACAGAGTTATGTAAGGAAATCGGTCAACTGAAATAAATTAAATTGGGCCCTAATCGATGGATATCAAATAGCCATCTGGTCACAGATACCTCCAAAAAAAGGTAAGGGCATGGATCAGAAAACCAGTCAGTATCTGGCATGACCACCTTTTACTTCATGCAGCGCGCCACATTTCCTTCGCATATAGTTGATCAGGCTGTTGATTGTGGCGTACGTAATGTTGTCCCACTCTTCTTCAATGGCTATTCGAAGTTGCTGGATATTGGCGGGAACTGGAACACGCTGTCGTACATGTCCATTTGAGCATCTCAAACATTTTATTTATTTATTTTATTTTACCTTTATTTAACCAGGTAGGCAAGTTGAGAACAAGTTCTCATTTACAATTGCGACCTGGCCAAGATAAAGCAAAGCAGTTCGACAGATACAACGACACAGAGTTACACATGGAGTAAAACAAACATACAGTCAATAATACAATATAAACAAGTCTATATACAATGTGAGCAAATGAGGTGAGAAGGGAGGTAAAGGCAAAAAAGGCCATGGTGGCAAAGTAAATACAATATAGCAAGTAAAACACTGGAATGGTAGTTTTGCAATGGAAGAATGTGCAAAGTAGAAATAAAAATAATGGGGTGCAAAGGAGCAAAATAAATAAATAAATTTAAATTAAATACAGTTGGGAAAGAGGTAGTTGTTTGGGCTAAATTATAGGTGGGCTATGTACAGGTGCAGTAATCTGTGAGCTGCTCTGACAGTTGGTGCTTAAAGCTAGTGAGGGAGATAAGTGTTTCCAGTTTCAGAGATTTTTGTAGTTCGTTCCAGTCATTGGCAGCAGAGAACTGGAAGGAGAGGCGGCCAAAGAAAGAATTGGTTTTGGGGGTGACTAGAGAGATATACCTGCTGGAGCGTGTGCTACAGGTGGGAGATGCTATGGTGACCAGCGAGCTGAGATAAGGGGGACTTTACCTAGCAGGGTCTTGTAGATGACATGGAGCCAGTGGGTTTGGCGACGAGTATGAAGCGAGGGCCAGCCAACGAGAGCGTACAGGTCGCAATGGTGGGTAGTATATGGGGCTTTGGTGACAAAACGGATTGCACTGTGATAGACTGCATCCAATTTGTTGAGTAGGGTATTGGAGGCTATTTTGTAAATGACATCGCCAAAGTCGAGGATTGGTAGGATGGTCAGTTTTACAAGGGTATGTTTGGCAGCATGAGTGAAGGATGCTTTGTTGCGAAATAGGAAGCCAATTCTAGATTTAACTTTGGATTGGAGATGTTTGATATGGGTCTGGAAGGAGAGTTTACAGTCTAACCAGACACCTAAGTATTTGTAGTTGTCCACGTATTCTAAGTCAGAGCCGTCCAGAGTAGTGATGTTGGACAGGCGGGTAGGTGCAGGTAGCGATCGGTTGAAGAGCATGCATTTAGTTTTACTTGTATTTAAGAGCAATTGGAGGCCACGGAAGGAGAGTTGTATGGCATTGAAGCTTGCCTGGAGGGTTGTTAACACAGTGTCCAAAGAAGGGCCGGAAGTATACAGAATGGTGTCGTCTGCGTAGAGGTGGAGCAGAGACTCACCAGCAGCAAGAGCGACCTCATTGATGTATACAGAGAAGAGAGTCGGTCCAAGAATTGAACCCTGTGGCACACCCATAGAGACTGCCAGAGGTCCGGACAGCAGACCCTCCGATTTGACACACTGAACTATATCAGAGAAGTAGTTGGTGAACCCGGCGAGGCAATCATTTGAGAAACCAAGGCTGTCGAGTCTGCCGATGAGGATGTGGTGATTGACAGAGTCGAAAGCCTTGGCCAGATCAATGAATACGGCTGCACAGTAATGTTTCTTATTGATGGCGGTTAAGATATCGTTTAGGACCTTGAGCGTGGCTGAGGTGCACCCATGACCAGCTCTGAAACCAGATTGCATAGCAGAGAAGGTATGGTGAGATTCGAAATGGTTGGTAATCTGTTTGTTGACTTGGCTTTCTTAGACCTTAGAAAGGCACGGTAGGATAGATATAGGTCTGTAGCAATTTGGGTCAAGAGTGTCCCCCCCTTTGAAGAGGGGGATGACCGCAGCTGCTTTCCAATCTTTGGGAATCTCAGACGACATGAAAGAGAGGTTGAACAGGCTAGTAATAGGGGTGGCAACAATTTCAGCAGATAATTTTAGAAAGAAAGGGTCCAGATTGTCTATCCCGGCTGATTTGTAGGGGTCCAGATTTTGCAGCTCTTTCAGAACATCAGCTGAATGGATTTGGGAGAAGGAGAAATGGGGAAGGCTTGGGCGAGTTGCTGTTGGGGGTGCAGTGCTGTTGACCGGGGTAGAAGTAGCCAGGTGGAAAGCATGGCCAGCCGTAGAAAAATGCTTATTGAAATTCTTAATTATGGTGGATTTATCAGTGGTGACAGTGTTTCCTATCTTCAGTGCAATGGGCAGCTGGGAGGAGGTGTTCTTATTCTCCATGGACTTTACAGTGTCCCAGAACTTTTGAGTTAGTGTTGCAGGAAGCAAATTTCTGCTTGAAAAAGCTAGCCTTGGCTTTTCTAACTGCCTGTGTATAATGGTTTCTAGCTTCCCTGAACAGCTGCATATCACGGGGGCTGTTCGATGCTAATGCAGAACGCCATAGGATGTTTTTGTGTTGGTTAAGGGCAGTCAGGTCTGGGGAGAACCAAGGGCTATATCTGTTCCTGGTTCTAAATTTCTTGAATGGGGCATGTTTATTTAAGATGGTTAGGAAGGCATTTAAAAAAATATCCAGGCATCCTCTACTGACGGGATGAGATCAATATCCTTCCAGGATACCCCGGCCAGGTCAATTAGAAAGGCCTGCTCGCAGAAGTGTTTCAGGGAGCGTTTTACAGTGATGAGTGGAGGTCGTTTGACCACTGACCCATTACAGATGCAGGCAATGAGGCAGTGATCGCTGAGATCTTGGTTGAAGACAGCAGAGGTGTATTTAGAGGGGAAGTTGGTTAGGATGATATCTATGAGGGTGCCCGTGTTTAAGGCTTTGGGGAGGTACCTGGTAGGTTCATTGATCATTTGTGTGAGATTGAGGGCATCAAGTTTAGATTGTAGGATGGCTGGGGTGTTAAGCATGTTCCAGTTTAGGTCGCCTAGCAGCACGAACTCTGAAGATAGATGGGGGGCAATCAGTTCACATACGGTGTCCAGAGCACAGCTGGGGGCAGAGGGTGGTCTATAGCAGGCGGCAACGGTGAGAGACTTGTTTTTAGAGAGGTGGATTTTTAAAAGTAGAAGTTCAAATTGTTTGGGTACAGACCTGGATAGTAGGACAGAACTCTGCAGGCTATCTTTGCAGTAGATTGCAACACCGCCCCCTTTGGCAGTTCTAGCTTGTCTGAAAATGTTGTAGTTTGGAATTAAAATTTCTGAATTTTTGGTGGTCTTCCTAAGCCAGGATTCAGACACAGCTAGAACATCTGGGTTGGCAGAGTGTGCTAAAGCAGTGAATAGAACAAACTTAGGGAGGAGGCTTCTAATGTTAACATGCATGAAACCAAGGCTATTACGGTTACAGAAGTCGTCAAAAGAGAGCGCCTGGGGAATAGGAGTGGAGCTAGGCACTGCAGGGCCTGGATTCACCTCTACATCGCCAGATAAACATAGGAGGAGTAGAATAAGGGTACGGCTAAAAGCTATGAGAATTGGTCGTCTAGAACGTCTGGAACATAGAGTAAAAGGAGGTTTCTGGGGGCGGTAAAATAGCATCAAGGTATAATGTACAGACAAAGGTATGGTAGTATGTGAATACAGTGGAGGTAAACCTAGGTATTGAGTGATGAAGAGAGAGCTATTGTCTCTAGAAACATCATTGAAACCAGGAGATGTCATTGCATGTGTGGGTGGTGGAACTAATAGGTTGGATAAGGTATAGTGAGCAGGACTAGAGGCTCTACAGTGAAATAAGCCAATAAACACTAACCAGAACAGCAATGGACAAGACATATTGACATTAAGGAGAGGCATGCTTAGTTGAGTGATCAAAAGGGTCCAGTGAGTGGAGAGGTTGGTTGGGGGTCACGGCGATTTAGACAGCTAGCCAGGCCATCGGTAGCAAGCTAGCATAGGATGGAGGTCTGTTGTTAGCCACCTCTTGCGTTCCGTCAGTAGATTAGTGGGGTTCCGTGTGGTAGAGGGGATTAATCCAAATCACACAACAGCAACAAAAATAAAAACAATAGATATAGTTATAGACGCCCAAGAAGAAAACATAATAATAATAAAAATAAATTGTCCGATTGTCTATTCAGATAGCAGCCGGTAAGACAGCTAACGGTTAGCAGGCCGCAGATGGGCGTTCAGGTAACGTCGCGACGGAGGAGCCAGCCGGATCTCCTTCGGGTAGATAACGTCGGCAGTCCAGTTGTGAAGGCCCGGTGGGGCTCCGTGTAGGCAGTAAAACGGGTCCGGATAGGTGACTGCAGCCCAGGAGTGATTGATGGAACTCAGGAGTGATTGACGGAGCTGGCTAGCTCCGGAATAATTGATGTTTGCTCCGGAATCGACGAAGGCCGATAGTCACACGGATAGCAGCTAGCTAGCTGTGAGATCCGGGTATGAATGTCCAGAGAGCAGTCGAAATCCAGGGACATGGAGAGAAAAAATTGGTCCGGTATGTTCCGTTCCGAGCCGCGCTGCGCCGTACAGAACTGGCGATAGATTTTCGAGCTAAAGGATAGCTGATGACCACAAACCGTGGTTAGCTGAATACTAACGATTTGCCAGTAAAGAAGCTAACTAGCTTCTGAACTAGCTTCTGATTAGCTTCTGGATAAGCTTCTGGCTAGATTCAGGCTAGCTTCTTGGAGTTTCTGGCTAGCTTCTTAGAGGATTACAGATTTGAGGTAAGTAATACTTTTTTATAAATATAAATTGGTGAGGCGGGTTGCAGGAGAGTGTTTTGAAGATGAGTTGATGGAAAATAAAAATCAAATGTACGTGAAAAAGTTGTAAATATATATATATACAGGACACGACAAGACGAGGACAGGACAAAAGACGTCTGAACTGCTATGCCACCTTGGAGTAAGTAAACATGCACAATGGGTGAAATGTCTGACAATGCAGGCCATGGAAGAACTGAGACATTTTCAGCCTCCAGGAATTGTGAACAGATCCTTGCGACATGGGGCTGTGCATTATCATATGAAATATGAGGTGATGGAGGCGAATGAACGGCATGACAATCGGCCTCAGGATCTCATCACAGTATCCCTGTGCATTCAAATGCCATCGATAAAATGCAATTGTGTATGTTGTCCGAAGCTTATGCCTGCCCATACCAGGGGCGAAAATGTTCACTGGGGAAGGGAGGTCATGCACAGGAGAGTTGAACATACAGTTGTTCAGTGTGTATGTGTTGCTCTCTTTCATGGAGTTGTAAAAGCAAGCAGAGCAGAAACTGGCTACTCTTTAGTTGAGGTAACTGCTGTTCAACTAGTGTTTATTCAGTGCTAAGCTAGTATGGTAACTGACATGTAACTTTAGCTAATGTTTAATCCCCTTTCAACTTAGGTGAATGAATAAGCTATGATAGCTTGTAGCTACCACAGCCAGGTCAGTTCTAGCGACTAGTTATCTGTCAGATAGCGATATGAGGTGGCTATTATTACTATCTATCAGCTGTTGCTTGTACAGAAATGTTTTGTAGCCTTTGTTTTGTCAAAGTCTGGCATTCTCTGGATTTATGGTGTTTTCAGACAACTCTAAAGAAAGCAAGTTCGATTCATGATATCAGTAATCTTCAGTTTGGCGCTCTAGAAAGAGGCCCGAGTTCCAAACTTGGAATTTCAAGATGGATGACCATTCAAAACATATTTTCACAGCCAGAGCCTGTTTTTTTTTCAGAGTTCTCAGTTGACATGAAGTCTGAGATTTCCGAGTTTCCAGTTGTTTTGAATAAGGCAGAAGTCATGCTGGATTGACAGTGTATTCAACCTAGTCAATTGATCATTAATATAATACTTTTAGCAAAACATGTTTATTTTCAATTTACAATCTGTAGAAACAATGAGATTAGAAAGGTTCAGAACTTTTGTGAAACATCACAGCACAGTTGAAAAATATATGGCAAATAGAATATGTTAAGAGATTGAGGTGTTGAATGGAGCTAAAGGTTGGGACTAGTAACAACAAATAATAGCAAGATAACTAACGTAAAGCATACTGTGTATGCAAAAAAAGTAATAAAGGAAAATATGTTTAAAAAGAAGATATGGGGGATCACGTGACCCTTGAACGAGATGGCCGCATGAACTAAGAGCTCCGCACAAGTAGTTTCCAATTCCTAATCTTACCTCCACTCCAAGTTCAAACTCATTTAGCTTTAGTAAGAAAAAGTCATGGCGGCTACAAAAGGCGACACTACAGGATACATTTTTACCCAGACTCGAGCATTAGCGACGGAAAAAGCCTCCAAGAGGAAGCTAGCTTCAGAAAAAACTAGCACCATTAGCCAGGAGCAAGAGAACCCGCTTCCCCCCGAGGCACAACGAATGCCAACCTCGCACTCTGTCGAAGACATCCTTTCTGATTTGAGATCCCAACGTACAGAGCTAAACACTAAATGAGATGCCATTAACTCTCAGTTCAGTGCGATGGGGGGCAAGGTGACAATCCTGGAAACCGCTTTGCCTGACATCAACAACAAGATAACCATAAACGCGGGGCGCCTGGACGAGGCAGAGAGGTGAATCCTATCCATGGAAAACGTATTGACAGATGCCATGGAAACAATAGCATATGCTAAAAAGAAAATAGAGCATCTGGAAGAGAAAAGAGGACCTGGAAAACAGAGCATAATTGTGTTCTATTCAATCTGGGCGAAAAAGAAGAGGGAAACATGCCACTGATCTGCTACCTGCAAGGCAAACTTCCCGAGTGGCTCCACCTGTCCATCGACAGGCCCATAGAGAGAGAGAGCTCACCGAGCACTGAGGCCCCCACCAGCAGCCAGACAACCACCGCGCCCAATCACCATACGTTTCCTGAGATTCACCGACAAGGAACGAGTCCTACAGGTTGGCAAAAACAACACCATCACAGTGGGAAACGCCAAACTCACTTTACACCAGGACCTGTCAGCTGGAATACGCCGAAAGCGCAGAGAGTTTGACTTTGTGAAGAAATACTCAATTGACCGAGGCATCTTCAGGGGATTCAAATACCCAAACGAGCTCAGGATTCTTCACCAAGGAGCCTTGCGACACTTCAAAAATCCCGAAGAGGCAAAACGTTTTTTGAAAGACAATCCTGGTCAATGAGAAATGGACCAATGACTAAACGCGATTAATGCTATTACTAAAGGAGGTAAGACAACATATAGCCGATATCCAAAGATCAACCCGCTAAATGTCATTATAGCCGTCCAATTTATATTTCATTTCCTTTAGCTGAGAGGGATGGGCTGTATAGCCTAACCTAGGCCTACTAATGTTTCAGCCTACTTTATTTCCCTGGTTTTGTTTTGCTATTATTACTTGGGGTTCCCTATGTCCCTTGGGGGAGGTATATGTAGGAGGTATATGTAGGCTGGGCTATTGATTTTATTTTTCTCCCCTCTTTTAGTGTGGTCTGGACGAGGGCAACTGTGTCATTTACTCAATGCGGGGTGGAGAGGATGAGGCATTTATTTGGTGGGGAGAGGGAGATTGTTGTTGTGCGTTGCTAACTGTTCCCGGTTCTTGTTTTTTTCGTAATAGATCCAACGGGATGTGACGAGTTGTTTGGCAACTCGGCTGGGGTGTTCAGAGATTATTATTTTATGTACACCATTTATGTATTTATGTATTTTATTTACACCATTTATTTTCCTTTTATGTGAACGCGGCTGTAACTACTAGTTGTCACGAATATTACCGAAGGTGGCTCCCCTTCTTGTTCGGGTGGCGCTCGGCGGTTTGGTTTTGTATATTGGTTTCACCTGTTCATTGTTTGGTTGTTAGGGTGGGGTTATTTAAGTTAGTTTAGCCTGCTTCTGTTTGTGTGGGCTTGTTCTTCTGTATTCGTGAGAGGTGTTAGTGTTTGTTGGGTTTTCTCGCTGTCCTGGTATTTCACATAAGGATACTATTTTGTTTTATAGTTACGCCTGTGTTGGGTATACTATTTTGTTCCTGTGATTTTTGGACATTAAAGCGTGTTTTTTCCGCATCCTTTGCATCCTCTCTGCGCCTGACTCCACACCCATTCACTCATTGAGCGTTACACTAGTACCTTAAATCTATTGACATGGAACTGCCATGGTCTAGGGCATGCAATAAAACGGAAAAAGATGCTATGTGCCTTGTTACAGGAATTAAATTCCTCTGTTATAATACCCAATTAAAATTAATCACTCTGTGAATTCATAAGAGTTTGTAAGACCATCATTTATATAAAATGGACAGAGACCAGCCTTTGAAATCAACCAGCTGCGTTTATTCTCGTGAGTACTGCCCATTACACATTTTACCACAGGTTATAAACTGAAAATGACGTCATTAGTTTTAGTACCAGCCCGTGTCATCTCCGCTCTAGTACAATGGCTGTATGGTTCTCACATGTCTCTCCCTATTAAGATAATATATGACCGAGCCAAGGCCAGCTTGGGTAGATAAGCCTTCTAGCCAGTCTGGCTATAAGTTCATTCATTTCTACCATGGTACAGACAGTCATTGTTCTAATTCTTGGTTATATTTACACACATTATATTCAGTACTAGGATTAAAAAGAAATTTCATACATATACAGTAACATAATAGTATTCTGATTAGTGCATATACAGTAACATAATAGTATTCTGATTAGTCAGTCCTGATTGAAATGTATACATAATTAGTCATCATTGATAAAAATTCCCTTAACAGTGCTCTAAAAAAGGAAAAAGCAGACATCGCACTATTACAACATGCCAAACTCCGCAGAGCTTGGGTGGGACAGGTGTATTTCTCATCTTTCAAATCAAACAGTAGAGGCACAGCCATACTTATCCATAAAAATGTTCCATTCATAATTGACAAAAACATATCTGATCCGGAGGGGAGATTTAATTTGATAACTGGGTCACTATATGGTCAACCAATTACTATCTTAAACATACACGCCCCTAACACAGATACTCTGCCTTCATGTCAAAAATGATAACCCTGTTCAATGAGCATTGTGTCTCCTTTGGCGTGGTGGCCGGAGATTTTAATTGTACCCTTAACCCAACCCTAGACAAATCATCTCAAGTCCCCACCACAAATCCTAGATCTGCAAAGATGTTGAACTCTCTTACTAAAGAGATGGGACTGATTTGACCTTCTGCAAAAACATCCTGAGGTCAAAGAGCTGGAAATTCAACACCTCCATGCTATCAAACGAAGCGTTCCATACATTGGATTGTTGACTTTCTTCCTCTTGAAAAGCTCACTTATGACCTCCACAAGAGACATGTTGTGTGCTGTAAAACCTAAAAACAAATTATTGGCCCGTCGTCTCAGCAAAGGCTAGAAATAGCTGATAAGAACCTTGATTTGCTGCTGCAAGTGTTATATATGTTTTTTGTGTGTTTTTATTTTAATTTAGTTTTTGAGTACGTCTGTGTATGTATGTATATATATATATATATATATGTGTGTATGTGTGGGTATGTATGTATATATATATGTATGTGTGGGTATGTATGTATATATATATATGTGTGTGTATGTGTGGGTATGTATGTATATATATATATATGTATGTGTGGGTATGTATGTATATATATATAAATGTGTGGGTATGTATGTATATATATGTATATATATATATATATATATATATATATGTGTGGGTATGTATGTATGTATATATATATATATATATATATATATATATGTATGTATATATATATATATATATATATATATATATGTGTGGGTATGTATGTATATATATATATATGTGTGGGTATGTATGTATGTATGTATATATATATGTATATGCACCAAGGAAAATAAATAGATCAAATAAAATAAAAACACTTGTGATTTTTCTTAATCTTTCGCTTTCTTTCTTAATCTTTCGTTTTAATTGTATTTTTTTCCCAAATGTATTATTATTATATTCTTTGACTTTAAAAATACAAACATTTTAAGCCTGTCACATCTGTGAATGTGGAATGTGCTTTGTTGGTTAATTGAAAAACTTAATAAAACTTTAAATTGAAAAAGAAAGAATGTATTAAAAATCTTAACATATAAAAAAAAAAGAAGGAAAAGTTTAATTTTTATGAGCTGAAATAAAAATCCCTGGAATTTTCAATACCCACAAAAAAATAACAAAATAACAAAAAAATGTACAAACAAAATCAATAAAAAAAATAAGATATGTACAGTATCAGTCAAAAGTTTGGACATGCGTCTACTCATTCAAGGGTTTTTCTTTATTTTTACCATATTCTACATTGTAGAATAATAGTTAAAACATCAGAACTATGAAATAACACATATGGAATAATGTAACCAAAAAAGTGTTAAACAAATCAAAATATATTTTAGATTCTTCAAAGTAGCTACCCTTTGCCTTGATGACAGCTTTGCACACACTTGGCATTCTCTCAATGAGCTTCACCTGGAATGCTTTTCTAATAGTCTTGAAGGAGTTCCCACATATGCTGAGCACTTGTTAGCTGCTTATCCTTCACTCTGCGGACCAACTCATTTCAAACCATCTCAATTGGGTTGAGGTCAGTTGATTGTGGAGGCCAGGTCATCACTCTCCTTCTTGTTCAAATAGCCTTTACACAGCCTGGAGGTGTGTTGGGTCATTGTCCTGTTGAAAAACAAATGATAGTCCCACAAAGCGCAAACCAGATGGGATGGCGTCTTGCTGCAGAATGATGTGCTGGTTAAGTATGCCTTGAATTGTAAATAAATCACTGACAGTGTCACCAGCAAAGCACCATCACATCACCTCCTCCATGCTTCATGGTGGGAACCACATATGCAGAGATTATCCATTCACCTACCCTGTGTCTCACAAAGACATAGCGGTTGGAATCAAAAATCTCAAATTTGGACTCCTCAGACCAAAGGACAGATTTCCACCAGTCTAATGTCCATTGCTCGTGTTTCTTGGCCCAAGCGTCATATTATTGTTGACTTCCGTTAGTAGTGGTTTCTTTGTAGCAATTCGACCATGAAGGCCTGATTCTCACAGTCTCCTCTGAACAGTTGCTGTTGAGATGTTACTTGAACTCTGTGAAGTATTTATTTGGGCTGCAAATTCTGAAGCTAGTAACTCTAATGAACTTATCGTCTGCAGCAGAGGTAACTCTGGGACTTCCTTTCCTGTTGCGTTCCTCATGAGAGCCAGTTTCATCATAGCGCTTGATGTGTTTTGTGACTGCACTTGAAGAAACATTCATGGTTCTAGAAATGTTCCGTATTGACTGACCTTCATGTCTTAAAGTAATGATGGTCTGTCATTTCTCTGTCATTTCTCTTTGCTTATTTGAGCTGTTCTTTCCAAAATATGGAGTTGGTCTTTTACCAAATAGGGCTATCTTCTGTATACCACCCCTACCTTGTCACATCACAACTGATTGGCTTAAACGCATTAAGAAGGAAAGAAATTCCACAAATTAACTTTGAACAAGGCACACTGTTTAATTGAAATGCATTCCAGGTGACTACCTTGTGAAGCTGGTTGAGAGAAGGCCAAGAGTGTGCAAGACTGCCGTCAAGTCAAAGGGTAGCTACTTTGAAGAATCTCATCTCAAATATATTTTAATTTGTTTAACACTTTTTGATTACTACATGATTCCATGTGTTATTTCATAGTTTTGATATCTTCACTCTTATTTTACAATGTAGAAAATAGTTTAAAAAATAAAGGAAAACCCTGGATTGAGTAGGTGTGTCCAAACTTTTGACTGGTACTGTTTACAGTGGTGTAATGTACTTAAGGAAGCATATTTTAAAGTAGTAGTTTTTTCGGGTATCTGTACTTTACTATTTATATTTTTGACAACTTTTACTTTTACTTTACTACATTCCTAAAGAAAATTACTTTTACTCTTTTCATTTTCCCTGACACCCAAAAGTACTCATTACATCTTGAATGCTTAGCAGGACAGGAAATGGTCCAATTCACGCACTTATCAAGAGAACATTCCTGGTCATCCCTCGTGCCTCTGATCTGGTGGAATCAATAAACACAAATGCTTCGTTTGTAAGTTATGTATTAGAGTATTAGAGTGTAACACCGTAAGTAAATTAAAAAAACATGAAAATGGTGGCGTCTGATTTAAAAATTATTATTTGAAATGATACTTTTACTTTTGATACTAATTTATATTTTAGCGATTATATTTACTATTGTTACTTAAGTACATTTAAAACCAAAGTATTTTAGACTTTTACTCAGGTACTATTTTACTGGGTGACTTTTACTTGAGTCAATTTCTTTTAATGTAACTTGCTTGTCACGGACTGACCTTAGAGTTCCTTATTATTTTCTATGTTTGGTTAGGTCAGGGTGTGTGACTCTTTGTTTTTGGCCGTGTGTGTGTGTGTGTGTGTGTGTGTGTGTGTGTGTGTGTGTGTGTGTGTTTCCCAATCAGAGGCAGCTGTCTATCATTGTCTCTGATTGGGGATCACATATAAGTTGTCATTTTCCTTTTGGGTTTTGTGGGATCTTGTTTTCTGTATAGTTTATTTTTCCTTACAGAATTGTGGGCTTTCGTCTTTGTTTGTTGCCTTAGCATGACAAGCTTTACATTCGTCTTTGTTTGTTGCCTTAGCATGACAAGCTTTACATTCGTCTTTGTTTGTTGCCTTAGCATGACAAGCTTTACATTCGTCTTTGTTTGTTGCCTTAGCATGACAAGCTTTACTTTCGTCTTTGTTTGTTGCCTTAGCATGACAAGCTTTACATTCGTCTTTGTTTGTTGCCTTAGCATGACAAGCTTTACATTCGTCTTTGTTTGTTGCCTTAGCATGACAAGCTTTACATTCGTCTTTGTTTGTTGCCTTAGCATGACAAGCTTTACTTTCGTCTTTGTTTGTTGCCTTAGCATGACAAGCTTTACATTTGTCTTTGTTTGTTGCCTTAGCATGACAAGCTTTACATTTGTCTTTGTTTGTTGCCTTAGCATGACAAGCTTTACATTCGTCTTTGTTTGTTGCCTTAGCATGACAAGCTTTACTTTCGTCTTTGTTTGTTGCCTTAGCATGACAAGCTTTACATTCGTCTTTGTTTGTTGCCTTAGCATGACAAGCTTTACTTTCGTCTTTGTTTGTTGCCTTAGCATGACAAGCTTTACATTCGTCTTTGTTTGTTGCCTTAGCATGACAAGCTTTACTTTCGTCTTTGTTTGTTGCCTTAGCATGACAAGCTTTACTTTCGTCTTTGTTTGTTGCCTTAGCATGACAAGCTTTACATTCGTCTTTGTTTGTTGCCTTAGCATGACAAGCTTTACTTTCGTCTTTGTTTGTTGCTTTGACAAGCTTTACTTTCGTCTTTGTTTGTTGCCTTAGCATGACAAGCTTTACTTTCGTCTTTGTTTGTTGCCTTAGCATGACAAGCTTAGCTTTGTTTGTTGCCTTAGCATGACAAGCTTTACTTTCGTCTTTGTTTGTTTGTGCCTTAGCATGACAAGCTTTGTTTGTTGCCTTAGCATGACAAGCTTTACTTTGTTTTGTTTGTTGCCTTAGCATGACAAGCTTTACTTTCGTCTTTGTTTGTTGCCTTAGCATGACAAGCTTTACTTTCGTCTTTGTTTGTTGCCTTAGCATGACAAGCTTTACTTTCGTCTTTGTTTGTTGCCTTAGCATGACAAGCTTTACATTCGTCTTTGTTTGTTGCCTTAGCATGACAAGCTTTACATTCGTCTTTGTTTGTTGCCTTAGCATGACAAGCTTTACTTTCGGTTTATGTTCATTGTTTTCTGTTTAGTGTCTGTACCTAACAGAACTGTGCGCTTTCGTTTGTTATTTTTTGTTTGAGTGTTTTTGAATAAATTATCATGAACACTTTCCACGCTGCGCTTTGGTCCACTCTTCCTTCTACCAACAAGAGCCGTTACATTACTTTGACTCAAGTATGACAATTGGGTACTTTTTCCACCACCGACTGTATACAGTGTGTATATATATTATATATGGGGGATTGGAGGAGATGCAGACAATTACATTGATGGAAGCTACAATCTATCTGCAGTATTAAAGCTGATCTACCCCTTCATTTAAAATAAATACATGTATTCAACCTTTTCTGGCCAATGGTGTTGAGTGTTTATCCTTTTAAGCTTGGAAAAGAGACCCTTAAACTCAGACTTGGACCAAACACCCACTCCACTGAATAGCAGGCTAGTGATTGCTTGCAGCGCTTGCAGTTAGCCACTGATTCCTTCCAAACCACTCATTGTTGAATTTGCGATTTCCAACTTGTTTTGTATTGGCCGATGAGCGCCATTTTATCTATCTTCATATGACAAGGTTTGAAATGGATTTGCCAGTAGATTGTCGACTTTATTCATGATGACGGCTGCTTGTCTAGCTTGCTAGCTAAGATGTTGAAAGTATGAGGTTAACATGATCAGTCTAATCAAAGCTATGGTAGATATAACGTGACTTGATGTCATTTTATCTGTGGCCAATGACCTTGAGCTTTCTTGGATGGGCACTTCTAATGTAATTCTATGGCAGCACCCAAGGGTCTTGAATTTTTGAGCTGTCCCTGTAGATTATGTGGTGACGTAGAGCCCCCATGAGTCACAGAACAATGTGCCAATCACGGTGAAACTAGAACATTACTAACCCCTACACCCTGTATTTTCCGCTGGCTGCCCCACCACCACAGAAAGCACTGAGCTAGGCTGAAACACCTACATTTTGGAGCTGTTTTACTCAAGAAAGAGTCCATGTTTGTATGCAGCTTTATTCGCTCAATTATATCTATTTTCTTACATTGTTTGCAAAAAGATATGTGACATGTATGAATGTGTGAATAACATGCAAAACAGGGAACACAATGGTTTTTTTGTATTATAGCCAAAAAGGCTCAAAATAGATGGGGCTCTGAATGACGTGTCGCCACTATCTGTTGGCAACTTCAACCCCACACTTCCTTGTAGAATGATGTACGTCGACTGTATATGCAACATATCCCTTTATTAGTGAATCCTAAAATTGTTTCAGCTTGAAAGTGTAAAAAAAATCCAGTTACCTTTTTACCCCCAATTTTTTTATTGCGAATGAGAGATAAATGTTGCTTTAAAAGCTACCAAATTCCGTCTAGCAATGACCAGGCTAGGAATTGTAAGGTGAATTTCATCTCAGGAACATTCTGCTCCCCAAAGCTTTGTTAATGTGCCTGTAATCTATGAGCCTTAAAGGATCTATTTCCACCTGCCTGGGTACCACATGGTAAACAAGATGGCTTTTTGATCTAGATCTCTATAGCCTAGATTATTAATAACGATCACCATAATACCTGTGAATATTACAGAAGCAACACAGAGCATATGCACAGTCTCGCACTATCACAGCTCAGTGTGCTTCAGTGTTGGAGATAAAACTCATCCAAGAGCCATGTTTTCAATTACACACATTCTGCAGCGGATTTCTCACAGTTCATCAAAAGGGAACAACAGGTTGCCATTAAGCTGTCCTATTGCAATGGAGCTTACCTGACTCTCGCTGTTAAAACCTCTAATTTAGCTCATGTCACAACCCAGATTGCAACCTGACATTTGGAATGAGAATTTAGATATGTGTTGTTATCTCGTTGTTGGCCTTTTGACTGTAGTGACTTCACATTCAGTACCTTTTATCCATCTGGACTTAAATCTTTTTTATTTTTTTTCGCTATGCTTGATGAATTCATAAGATTGAAATGGGACCTGCCAGGCGAAAAACTGAAATTGCAATGATTGTAGCCATAATGGTGGACATTGTTAAATCCCCCCCTTCTGTCTGAAACATTATGAAAGATAAGATTGCCTTTGATTGCAAACAGTCATTTATTAAAGCAGAGATTAAACGTGTTTGAATATGCATTTGCATTTTTGATAGATTGGCTTTACTTGAACATACTGTATGTCCTTTAATGCGGCTGGCTTTTGAGCTTGTAGACATGTTCAGAATACAAGAGTTTCAACAAGGAATCTCAATCTGCTGATTGAAGACATTCTCTAAATGCGTCTGTAGATTGTGCTGTAATCCACCCAGTCTCAAGTTTTGATTGAAATGTACATCCATCTTTCCAGTTATTCTGTCTTGACATCTTTGACTGATTTTGTGAGTTTGTTTTCGGTTGCTACAGTACCAATCACTGTCTTCTGACTTAAATTGAGGTCTCTATTGAGAATCATCAATTGAGGCCAGGCTCTACCATCCTGGTTGAATGAAGCAATTTAGTAGGTTACATTTATAACAGTCTTTGAAAAAGTATTTGATACTCATAAATCATACAATGTATTTCATACAGTTGTCATTGATTACATTTTTGCAGAACTACAATATACAAACAGATTGTTTTGAACAATTAGCTATAGTTTTTGTTTTATTACATTTAGGAAATGGAAATGTCCACACAGGAGGGAAACTTAAATGGAAAACCTGGTGATGAAGTAAGGAGTAGATCGTTTGTGATACTCATAATTGCAGTGGGAACCCGAGACTATAAAACCTATGTACAGGACATTGTATTCAACGAATAGGGAGGAGGAAATCCTATGTATTGTTTCAATGAATATGCATATGGTCAGGGAAAGGTTGTGAGCTCCGGACGCCATATTGGGATGCAGCTATAATATTTGTGCATCTGTAACTTACTCACTCATTATTATTCAGGATTCAATCCGGACTATCCATAATCATGGTAGCATCCACATTAATGTAGGATAGTTTTGAAACAAATTATATTCTTATTTACAATAAAAGTGGGGACTATGTGCAAAAAGTGCTGTAATTTCTAAATGGTTCAGTCGATAATGAAAATACCCTCAAATTAAAGATGACAGGTTGCACTTTAACCTCATATTCTTATAATTTCAAATAGAAACATTTCATATCCAGCCAAATTTACTCCATTAATTTCAAAAGCAACATGTACACACAGCTGTGACGGTAGGACTGGGTGGGTTTGATATGTGACGGTAGGACTGGGTGGGTATGATATGTGACGGTAGGACTGGGTGGGTTTGATATGTGACGGTAGGACTGGGTGTGTTTGATATGTGACGGTAGGACTGGGTGGGTATGATATGTGACGGTAGGACTGGGTGGGTTTGATATGTGACGGTAGGACTGGGTGGGTTTGATATGTGACGGTAGGACTGGGTGGGTTTGATATGTGACGGTAGGACTGGGTGGGTTTGATATGTGACGGTAGGACTGGGTGGGGGTGGGTTTGATATGTGACGGTAGGACTGGGTGGGTTTGATATGTGACGGTAGGACTGGGTGGGTTTGATATGTGACGGTAGGACTGGGTGGGTTTGATATGTGACGGTAGGACTGGGTGGGTTTGATATGTGACGGTAGGACTGGGTGGGTTTGATATGTGACGGTAGGACTGGGTGGGTTTGATATGTGACGGTAGGACTGGGTGGGTTTGATATGTGACGGTAGGACTGGGTGGGTTTGATATGTGACGGTAGGACTGGGTGGGTTTGATATGTGACGGTAGGACTGGGTGGGTATGATATGTGACGGTAGGACTGGGTGGGTTTGATATGTGACGGTAGGACTGGGTGGGTTTGATATGTGACGGTAGGACTGGGTGGGTTTGATATGTGACGGTAGGACTGGGTGGGTATGATATGTGACGGTAGGACTGGGTGGGTTTGATATGTGACGGTAGGACTGGGTGGGTTTGATATGTGACGGTAGGACTGGGTGGGTTTGATATGTGGACGGTAGGACTGGGTGGGTTTGATATGTGACGGTAGGACTGGGTGGGTTTGATATGTGACGGTAGGACTGGGTGGGTTTGATATGTTTACATTTTTATGCCAGTCAGATTCTGTCCTTATCATTCCACCCCCAAATTAGGCATTAGCAGGAAACTAAGATCTCCATTTTATAATTATCCCAGTCATCTACTGTGAAACACACCGAACCAATGACGATGATTGCTTAAATTGTGTATCACTTTTACCATATCACATATGTACATGATCACCATGTTAAACCACAATAACATTGATAATAATATCCTTATTCAAATCACACCTTTCTTCAGAAAGATGGCATCCATGTTTTATACATCCCATCCATATTTACAGCTCAGCGCCACTGTGTTGAGGGGCCACTGCTCTTCGGAATAATTATTCACCCTCTGCTCTTGTAATACATCACTAACACTGTTTACTGGCCCAAGGTCACTGCTTAGTGGAGAGAGAATGAGAGAGAGAGATGGGGGGGCAGAGAGAGAGAGAGAGAGAGGGAGAGTGAGAGTGAGAGCAGGTTAGAGGTCACTGCTTAGTGGAGAGAGAATGAGAGAGAGAGATGGGGGGGGGCAGAGAGAGAGAGAGGGAGAGTGAGAGTGAGAGCAGGTTAGAGGTCACAGCTTAGTGGAGAGAGAATGAGAGAGAGAGATGGGGGGAGAGGGAGAGGGAGAGGGCGGGGGCAGAGAGAGGGAGAGAAAGTGAGAGAGGGAGAGGGAGAGGGAGAGAGAGCAGGTTAGAGAGTGCAAGAGAGCGAGAAGAGAAAAAAAAGAGGACCAAGCGCTTGATGGATTAGTATTTTCTAGGGTTTCAGAATACATGTGACAGTGACAGATTTTGTGTTTCAAAAAATCACGAAAGGGACCTTTTCACTGGAATGCTGTCGGACACTTTCGAATGCCCAGTGAAAAATGGCCTCTGCGTTTCTTTGAGCCATAACCTCTCATCAACCTGTGTACTGTTCATTATGTTAGCGTGATACAGAGATACAGTATGCCCAGATTCAATTCATTACAATTTGCTAATAATGCATCACTACACAGAATGATGAAGCACTGACAAAGGAGAGCTACAAAGAGCAGCTTTAAAGGAAACTAACCATTCAAAGTGATTAAACCAAAAAACGTATCATAAAAAAAACAACGTAATTTCATATCACGTTATTAACGTCTCTATAGGTTGTGTCTGTAACATGAGCATTAAGTATTTCTAGGGGCATTGTCAAGCCCAAACGGCATCCATTCGAATTAGTATCTAGTTCTACCATTGATATAGTGAGTGTCCTTATGCACTGATTACAGTAATGAATGAGTCAGAGTTTCTCCATGCCTTGTGTGCAGACTAAGCCGTTCTCATCTCTTAATTACCGGCTGTTATCAGGAGGCAGAAGACAGTGGCACAGCATGCCGGAGATGAAAAGTTCACTGGAAAGGGATTACAATCCCATTTCATGATTGTTTCATGGTAGGAAAGCAGTTTATTTTGAACAGTACAAAGAGCACTGATGACGGTATTCCAGTAAGACGTGTGTGTGTGTGTTTCTTCTTATGGTTGTGAGTGAATGAGTGAGTGAGAGAACAGTAAACCAGTCACACCAATCATACTTTGTTCTCTTAGGCTACATACATTCAAAAAGACATGAGTAATGTCTCGGGATTCACCTTCAATGGAAAACAACTACATTTTTGCTGTGGGGCATTCATTCAGTCATGGTTCACCACAAACCCACCTACACATGCACAAGGAGGTCAGCTTGTTAAATCAACACCCATCATCTCTATGTGTTATTTCTCAGATTCTGAGAAGTTATTTTAACTCTACTCTCAAGGGCATCAATCTGAGTTGGAAAACCTCAATTCTCCTCAGGGCAAGACGTCCCAATAGCACTTTAAACCTCTTGCTGTCTTTCTGAAAAATTCCTCACTGCAACAAACACAGAGCTAGGCACAACCACGGTGGCACTCAAGGAACTAAACTCAGCAAAAAAAGAAACGTCCTCTCACTGTCAACTGCATTTATTTTCAGCAAACTTAATTAACATGTGTAAATATTTGTATGGATATAACAAGATTCAACAACTGAGACATAAACTGAACAAGTTTCACAAACGTGACTAACAGAAATGGAATAATGTGTCTCTGAACAAAAGGGGGGGGGGGTCAAAATCAAAAGTAACAGTCAGTATCTGGTGTGGCCACCAGCTGCATTTAGTACTGCAGTGCATCTCCTCATGGACAGGTTCCCGGACATTTCTGGCGGAATGGCCCTCGCCCTCCGATCCAACATGTCCCAGACGTGCACAATGGGATTGTGATCCGGGCTCTTCGCTGGCCATGGCAGAACACTGACATTCCTGTCTTGCAGGAAATCACACACAGAATGAGCAGTATGGCTTGTGACATTGTCATGCTGGAGGGTCATGTCAGGATGAGCCTGCAGGAAGGGAACCACATGAGGGAGGAGGATGTCTTCCCTGCAACGCCCAGGGTTGAGATTGCCTGCAAATGACAACAAGCTCAGTCCGCCCCAGACCATGACGGACCCTCCACCTCCGAATCAATCCCGCTCCAGAGTACAGGCCTCGGCTCATTCCTTCGACAATAAACGCGAATCCGAACATCCCCCCTGCTGAGACAAAACCGCGACTAGTCAGTGAAGAGCTCTTTTTGCCAGTCCTGTCTGGTCCAGCCTATTGCAGACAGTCTGAGCACTGATGAAGGGATTGTGTGTTAATGGTGTAACTCGGGCAGTTGTTGTTGAAATCCTGTGGACAGGTGTGATGTTCGGATGTACCGATCCTGTGCAGGTGTTGATACACGTGGTCTGCCACTGCGAGGACAACCAGCTGTCCGTCCTGTCTCCCTGTAACGGTGGTTTAGGCGTCTCACAGTACTGACATTGCAATTTACTGCCCTGGCCACATCTCTAGTCCTCATGCCTCCTTACAGAATACCTGAGGCACTTTCACATAGATGAGCAGGGACCCTGGGCATCTTTCTTTTGGTGTTTTTCAGAGTCAGTAGAAAGGTCTCTTTAGTGTCCTAAGTTTTCCTAACTGTGACCTTAATTGCCTACCGTCTGTAAGCTGTTCGTGTCTTAATGACCGTTCCACAGGTGCATGTTCATTAATTGTTTATGGTTCAATGAACAGGCATGGGAAACAGTGTTTAAACCCTTTACAATGAAGATCTGTGAAATTATTTGGATTTTTACGAATTATCTTTCAAAGACATGGTCCTGAAAAAGGGACGTTTCTTTTTTTGTTGAGTTTATACAGGACTGGAAACCACACATCCTGAGGCCACATTTGTTGTAGCTGGGTACTCTAATAAAGGATATCGGAGGAAACTTATTCCCAAATTTCACCAACACATCGCTTGAGAGAAGATGCTTGACCACTGTTATTCTCCCTTCCGGGATGGCTGCAAGGCATTCTCCAGCCCGCCCTTCGGCAAATAAGATCTGTTCAATGTTGGTCTGACAAATCGGAATCCATGCTACAAGACTGCTTTGATCACGTAGACTGGCATATGTTCTGGGTCACATCTGAATAACATTGATGACTACACTGACTATTTCACTGGGTTCATCAGGAAGTACCTTGAACATATCCAAACCAAAAATAAACCAAATATACATGTCAGCATTCAAGCAAAACCACCGTATTTAACCAGGGGAAGGTGACTGGGAACATGTACAAGTACAAACAGACCAGCTACAATCTCTGTAAGTCAATCAAAGGGGCAACAAGACATTACAGGACAAAGTGAAGTCATAATTCAATGGCTCAGACGTAAGTGGCAGGAACTTAGACAATCACGGATTTGAAAGAAACCCGATGCCTCCGGGATACTGGCCTTCTAGGCAGAGTTGCAAAGAAAAAGCCATATCTCAGACTGGCCAATAAAAAAAAGATTAAGATGGGCAAAAGAACACAGACACTGGACAGAGGAACTCTGCCTAGAGGGCCAGCATCCTGGAGTCACCTCTTCACTGTTGACATTGAGACTGGTGTTTTATTTAATGAAGCTGCCAGTTGAGGACTTGTGAGGCATCTGTTTCTCAAACTAGATAATATAATGTACTTGTCCTCTTGCTCAGTTGTGCACCAGGGCCTCCCACTCCTCTTTCTATTCTGGTTAGGGCCAGTTTGTGCTGTTATGTGAATGGAGTAGTACACAGCGTTGTACGAGATCTTCAGTTTCTTGCCAAATTCATTTCTCCAAACAAGAATAGACTGACGAGTTTCAGAAAAAAGTGCTTTGTTTCTGGCCATTTTGAGCCTGTAATTCGAACCCACAAATACTGATGCTCCAGATACTCAACTAGTCTGAAGAAGGCCAGTTGTATTGCTTCTTTAATCAGGACAACAGTTTTCAGCTGTGCTAACATAATTGCAAAAGGGTTTTCTAATGATCAATTAACCTGGATTAGCTAATACAACGTGCCCTTGGAACACAGAAGTGATGGTTACTGATAATGAGCCTCTGTACGCCTATGTAGATATTCCATAAACCATCAACCGTTTCTAGCTACAAAATGTCATTTACAACATTAATAATGCCTACACTGTATTTCTGATCAATTTGATGTTATTTTAATGGACAAAACATGTGCTTTTCTTTCAAAAACAAGGACATTTCTAACTGACCCCAAACTTGTGAATGGTAGTGTATGTGCAAAGCAGAATGGGTTGGCTTCTATAGTTTACATTAATCAACAATCTTTCAGCTCCAATGTTTATTGAAAATGTAAATACATTTTAACAATGAGCACTTGTTGTCTCTCAAATAGTTGTTGGTTGGCTAGATACTGAAATAGCATCAGTGGTGTAAAGTAAAAATACTGTAAGTACCACAAGTCGTTTTTGGGGGTACCTGTACTTTACTTTACTATTAATATGTTTGACATACTTATCAAGAGGTCACTCCTGGTCATCCCTACTCTCTGATCTAAACTAAAAATTCATCCCTACTGCCTTTCTAGACTCACTAAACATTTCATCCCTGACTGCCAAAGACTCACTAAACACTTTCTGGTCATCCCTACTGCCTCTGATCTAGACTCACTAAACACTCCTGGTCATCCCTACTGCCTCTGATCTAGACTCACTAAACACTCCTGGTCATCCCTACTGCCTCTGATCTAGACTCACTAAACACAAATGCTTTGTTTGTAAATTCTGAATGTTGGAGCCCCTGGCTACCCATATAGTTAAAGAAAAAACATGAAAATTGGGCCTTCTGGTTTGCTTAATGTAAGTCATTAGAAATGATTCATACTTTAACTCTAACTTTTGATGCTTAAGTACATTTTAGTAATTACAATAACTTTTGATACTTCAGTATATTTAAAACCAAATACTTTTAGACTTTTACTCAAGTAGTATTTTATTGGGTAACTTTCACTTTTGAGTCATTTTCTATTAAGGTATCTTTACTTTTACTCAAGTATGACAATTGGGTACTTTTTCCACCATTGATTAATTAACATAGACGTGAGATCAGTCAAAACACCTGACATGGTGTCAAGAACAAGATAAAACTAGATGAAATTAGCCACCTAAAATCAAATCGAAATCAAATCAAATGTATTTATATAGCCCTTCGTACATCAGCTGATACCTCAAAGTGCTGTACAGAAACCCAGCCTAAAACCCCAAACAGCAAGCAATGCAGGTGTAGAAGCACGGTGGCTAGGAAAAACTCCCTAGAAAGGCCAAAACCTAGGAAGAAACCTAGAGAGGAACCAGGCTATGTGGGGTGGCCAGTCCTCTTCTGGCTGTGCCGGGTGGAGATTATAACAGAACATGGCCAAGATGTTCAAATGTTCATAAATGACCAGCATGGTTAAATAATCATAATCACAGGCAGAACAGTTGAAACTGGAGCAGCAGCACAGCCAGGTGGACTGGGGACAGCAAGGAGTCATCATGTCAGGTAGTCCTGAGGCATGGTCCTAGGGCTCAGGTCCTCCGAGAGAGAGAAAGAAATAGAGAATTAGAGAGAGCATACTTAAATTCACACAGGACACCGGATAGGACAGGAGAAGTATTCCAGATATAACAAACTGACCCTAGCCCCCCGACACATAAACTACTGCAGCATAAATACTGGAGGCTGAGACAGGAGGGGTCAGGAGACACTGTGGCCCCATCCGATGACACCCCCGGACAGGGCCAAACAGGAAGGATATAACCCCACCCACTTTGCCAAAGCACAGCCCCCACTCCACTAGAGGGATATCTTCAACCACCAACTTACCATCCTGAGACAAGGCCAAGTATAGCCCACAAAGATCTCCGCCACAGCACAACCCAAGGGGGGGTCGCCAACCCAGACAGGAAGATCACATCAGTGACTCAACCCACTCAAGTGACGCACCTCTCCTAGGGAAGGTATGAAAGAGCCCTAGTAAGCCAGTGACTCAGCCCCTGTAATAGGGTTAGAGGCAGAGAATCCCAGTGAAAAGAGGGGAACCGGCCAGGCAGAGACAGCAAGGGCGGCTCGTTGCTCCACAGCCTTTCCGTTCACCTTCACTCTCCTGGGCCAGACTACACTCAATCATATGACCCACTGAAGAGATGAGTCTTCAGTAAAGACTTAAAGGTTGAGACCGAGTTTGCGTCTCTCACATGGGTAGGCAGACCGTTCCATAAAAATGGAGCTCTATAGGAGAAAGCCCTGCCTCCAGCTGTTTGCTTAGAAATTCTAGGGACAATTAGGAGGCCTGCGTCTTGTGACCGTACCTGTAGGTATGTATGGCAGGACCAAATCAGAGAGATAGGTAGGAGCAAGCCCATGTAATGCTTTGTAGGTTAGCAGTAAAACCTTGAAATCAGCCCTTGCCTTGACAGGAAGCCAGTGTAGGGAGGCTAGCACTGGAGTAATATGATCACATTTTGGGGTTCTCGTCAGGATTCTAGCAGCCGTATTTAGCACTAACTGAAGTTTATTTTGTGCTTTATCCGGGTAGCCGGAAAGTAGAGCATTGCAGTAGTCTAACCTAGAAGTGACAAAAGCATGGATTAATTTTTCTGCATCATTTTTGGACAGAAAGTTTCTGATTTTTTTCAGATGTAGATGGAAAAAAGCTGTCCTTGAAACAGTCTTGATATGTTCTTCAAAAGAGAGATCAGGGTCCAGGTAACGCCGAGGTCCTTCACAGTTTTATTTGAGACGACTGTACAACCATTAAGATTAATTGTCAGATTCAACAGAAGATCCCTTTGTTTCTTGGGACCTAGAACAAGCATCTCTGTTTTGTCTGAGTTTAAAAGTAGAACGTTTGCAGCCATCCACTTCCTTATGTCTGAAATACATGCTTTGAGCGAGGGCAATTTTGGGGCTTCACCATGTTTCATTGAAATGTACAGCTGTGTGTCATCCGCATAGCAGTGAAAGTTAACGTTATGTTTTCGAATGACATCCCCAAAAGGTAAAATACACTGCTCAAAAAAATAAAGGGAACACTTAGACAACACTGTAACTCCAAGTCAATCACACTTCTGTGAAATTAAACTGTCCACTTAGGAAGCAACACTGACAATACATTTCACATGCTGTTGTGCAAATGGAATAGACAACAGATGGAAATTATAGGCAATTAGCAAGACACCCCCAATAAAGGAGTGGTTCTGCAGGTGGCAACCACAAACCACTTCTCAGTTCCTATGCTTCCTGGCTGATGTTTTGGTCACTTTGAATGCTGGCGGTGCTTTCACTCTAGTGGTAGCATGAGACGGAGTCTACAACCCACACAAGTGGCTCAGGTAGTGCAGCTCATCCAGGATGGCACATCAATGCGAGCTGTGGCAAGGTTTGCTGTGTCTGTCAGCGTAGTGTCCAGAGCATGGAGGCGCTACCAGGAGACAGGCCAGTACATCAGCAGATGTGGAGGAGGACGTAGGAGGGCAACAACCCAGCAGCAGGACCGCTACCTCCGCCTTTGTGCAAGGGGGAACAGCAGGAGCACAGCCAGAACACTGCAAAATGACCTCCAGCAGGCCACAAATGTGCATGTGTCTGCTCAAACGGTCAGAAACAGACTCCGTGAGGGTGGTATGAGGGCCAGACGTCCACAGGTGGGGGTTGTGCTTACAGCCCAACACCGTGCAGGACGTTTGGCATTTGCCAGAGAACACCAAGATTGGCAAATTCGCCACTGGCGCCCTGTGCTCTTCACAGATGAAAGCAGACGTGACACATGAGTACGTGACAAACGTGACAGAGTCTGGAGACGCCGTGGAGAATGTTCTGCAGCCTGCAACATCCTCCAGCATGACCGGTTTGGCGGTGGGTCAGTCATGGTGTGGGGTGGCATTTCTTTGGGGGGCCACACAGCCCTCCATGTGCTCGCCAGAGGTAGCCTGACTGCCATTAGGTACTGAGATGAGAAACTCAGACCCCTTGTGAGACCATATGCTGGTGCGGTTGGCCCTGGGTTCCTCCTAATGCAAGACAATGCTAGACCTCATGTGACTGGAGTGTGTCAGCAGTTCCTGCAAGAGGAAGGCATTGATGCTATGGACTGGCCCGCCGGTTCCCCAGACCTGAATCCAATTGAGCACATCTGGGACATCATGTCTCGCTCCATCCACCAACACCACAGACTGTCCACGAGTTGGCGGATGCTTTAGTCCAGGTCTGGGAGGAGATCCCTCGGGAGACCATCCGCCACCTCATCAGGAGCATGCCCAGGCGTTGTAGGGAGGTCATACAGGCACGTGGAGGCCACACACACTACTGAGCCTCATTTTGACTTGTTTTAAGGACATTACATCAAAGTTGGATCAGCCTCCATGGGTTGATAAATTTGATTTCCATTGATAATTTGTGTAATTTTGTTGTCAGCACATTCAACTATGTAAAGAAAAAAAGAATGAATATTTCATTCATTCAGATCTAGGATGTGTTATTTTAGTGTTCCCTTTATTTTTTTGAGCGGTGTATATAGTGAAAACAATAGTGGTCCTAAAACGGAACCTTGAGGAACACCGACATTTACAGTTGATTTGTCAGAGGACAAACCATTCACAGAGACAAACTGATATCTTTCCGACAGATAAGATCTAAACCAGGCCAGAACTTGTCCGTGTAGACCAATTTGGGTTTCCAATCTCTCCAAAAGAATGTGGTGATCGATGGTATCAAAAGCAGCACTAAGGTCTAGGAGCACGAGAACAGATGCAGAGCCTTGGTCTGATGCCATTAAAAGGTCATTTACCACCTTCACAAGTGCAGTCTCAGTGCTATGATGGGGTCTAAAACCAGACAGAAGCATTTCGTATACATTGTTTGTCTTCAGGAAGGCAGTGAGTTGCTGCGCAACAGCCTTTTCTAAAATTTTTGAGAGGAATGGAAGATTCGATATAGGCCGATAGTTTTTTATATTTTCTGGATTAAGGTTCGGCTTTTTCAAGAGAGGCTTTATTACTGCCACTTTTAGTGAGTTTGGTACACATCCGGTGGATAGAGAGACGTTTATTATGTTCAACATAGGAGGGCCAAGCACAGGAAGCAGCTCTTTCAGTAGTTTAGTTGGAATAGGGTCCCGTATGCAGCTTGAAGGTTTAGAGGCCATGATTATTTTCATCATTGTGTCAAGAGATATATTACTAAAACACTTGAGTGTCTCTCTTGATCCTAGGTCCTGGCAGAGTTGTGCAGACTCAGGACAACTGAGCTTTGAAGGAATACGCAGATTTAAAGAGGAGTCCGTGATTTGCTTTCTAATAATCATGATCTCTTCCTCAAAGAAGTTAATGAATTTATTACTGCTGAAGTGAAAGCCATCCTCTCTTGTGGAATGCTGCTTTTTAGTTAGCTTTGCGACAGTATCAAAAAGGAATTTCGGATTGTTCTTATTTTCCTCAATTAAGTTGGAAAAATAGGATGATCGAGCAGCAGTAAGGGCTCTTCGATACTGCACGGTACTGTCGGTAGACTTCCAGTTTGGTGTGGCACAATTTCCGTTCCAATTTTCTGTAAGCTTGCTTCAGAGCTCGGGTATTTTCTGTATACCAAGGAGCTAGTTTCTTATGAGAAATGTTTTTAGTTTTTATGGGTGCAACTGCATCTAGGGTATTGCGCAAGGTTAAATTGAGTTCCTCAGTTAGGTGGTTAACTGATTTTGTCCTCTGGCATCCTTGGGTAGACAGAGGGAGTCTGGAAGGACATCAAGGAATCTTTGTGTTGTGAATTTATAGCACAACTTTTGATGTTCCTTGGTTGGTTTCTGAGCACATTATTTGTTGCAATTGCAAACGTAATAAAATGGTGGTCCGATAGTCCAGGATTATGAGGAAAAACATTAAGATCCACAACATTTATTCCATGGGATAAAACTAGGTCCAGAGTATGACTGACAGTGAGTAGGTCCAGAGACATGTTGGACAAAACCCACTGAGTCGATAATGGCTCCGAAAACCTTTTGGAGTGGGTCTGTGGACTTTTCCATGTGAATATTAAAGTCACCAAAGATTAGAATATTAGCTGCTATGATGACAAGGTCCGATAGGAATTCAGGGAACTCAATGAGGAACGCTGTATATGGCCCAGGAGGCCTATAAACAGTAGCTATAAAAAGTGATTGAGTAGGCTGCATAGATTTCATGACTAGAAGCTCAAAAGACAAAACTTCTTTTTCTTTTTGTAAATTGAAATTTGCTATGGTAAATGTTAGCAACACCTCCGCCTTTGCGGGATGCACGGGGGATATGGTCACTAGTGTAGCCAGGAGGTGAGGCCTCATTTAAAACAGTAAATTCTTCAGGCTTAAGCCATGTTTCAGTCAGGCCAATCACATCAAGATTATGATCAGTGATTAGTTAATTGACTATAATTGCCTTTGAAGTAAGGGATCTAACATTAAGTAGCCCTACTTTGAGATGTGAGGTATCATGATCTCTTTCAATAATTACAGGAATGGAGTGAGATTGCTGGAATCCTAGTGAGAGGCTTGGTCCTGTTTGTGGGTGAGTCCCAGAAAGAGGGCCAATTATCTACAAATTATATCTTTTGGGAGGGGCAGAAAACAGTTTTCAACAAGCGATTGAGTTGTGAGACTGCTGTAGAGCTCATCACTCCCCCTAACTGGGAGGGGGCCAGAGACAATTACTCGATGCCGACACATCTTTCTAGCTGATTTACACGCTGAAGCTATGTTGCGCTTGGTGATCTCTGACTGTTTCATCCTAACATCATTGGTGCCAATGTGGATAACAATATCCCTATACTCTCTACACTCGCCAGTTTTAGCTTTAGCCAGCACCATCTTCAGATTAGCCTTAATGTCGGTAGCCCTGCCCCCTGGTAAACAGTGTATGATCACTGGATGATTCGTTTTAAGTCTAATACTGCAGGTAATGGAGTTGCCAATGACTAGAGTTTTCAATTTTTCAGAGCTAATGGTGTGTAGCTTCGGTGTCTCAGACCCCGTAACGGGAGGAGTAGAGACAAGAGAAGGCTCGGCTTCTGACTCCGACTCGTTGCTTAATGGGGAAAACCCGTTGAATGTTTCTGTCGGCTGAATGAGCGACACCGGTTGAGCATTCCTACAGCATTTCCCTCCAGAAACCGTGAGGGGACCATGCGAGGGGATTTATACTAACGTTACTATCTGTACTTACTGGTGGCATAGATGCTGTCTCATACTTTCCTACACTGAAATTACCCTTGCGTAACAATATCGTCTGAAGCTGGGCTTGTAGCACAGCTATCCTCGCCGCAAGGCGATCGTTCTCCTGTATATTATGAGTACAGCGACTGCAATTAGAAGGCATCATGTTAATGTTACTACTTAGCTTCGGCTGTTGGAGGTCCTGACGAACCATGTCCAGATAAAGCGTCCGGAGTGAAAAAGTTGAATGAAAAAAATAAGGTTGAGGGTAAAACCAAAAATATAAACGGTAATTAAAAAGTAAAAAACGTGAAGTTGTCAGGTAGCAAAGTAAGGTTGGCAACAAAATGCACAGCAACACGTAAACAAGTCTGCAAGTTGTGACCGGAAATGGCATCAAAATCACAGGAACAACCAAAAAATTCCCCCCATTGGCAGCTTTTTGTCATTGGTGCTACCCAACTGGCCATCGCAAAACACGATAACACATTGAAGTGTGTGCATCGTTTTCGTGACGCTGCCACCCGTCTATATAAGGTATACATGAGTTTGGATACCTCTCCATATACTCCCAATCTACAGCTGAACATTGTTTTAAGCCATAACGACAGGAAAAATATGACCTCAAGTTAATTGCAAGTGACCCAAAAGTGCAACTGATTCGCCGTCTTTTCTGGGTCTGATTTAGAAAACATTTTCTCATTTACCCAAAGTTAGAGCAACTACATTTTGTTATTGCCTCATTATTTGTATGCGTAAATATAAAATTTAAAGACATTTAAAAGCAATTTTCATAATTCTTACCTTCTGTTATTTCTAGAATAAAACATGACACAACAGTCGGCCATGGTGTTGATAATATAATTATAGTTTTGTCATGGTGTTATTTTTTTAACGTTAATTATCAAATATATGTGAAACCCTGAGATTATGATTAATCATATGGTTTTGTCTATTTGTTTTTGAAGGAGAACGCCGTATCAAAAGATGCCTCCGCTCATGTGGAGCATAAGCTGTACCATTTTGCTAAGCGACTATAGGTTAATTCAGATGGTAATATTGCTTATTTATATCTTGGCAAATGGCCATGATTTCAATATTGGCATATACAATGAATGTGCATTTGTTTACCATGGCTGATGTTTAAGTGTTGTCATCCTTATAACAGATAGTACTGTATTTTCACATTCCTCTAGGCCTGCTAAAGATTTAGGTCTGACTTACTTTACTTACTTACAAGGAGTTTCACTGGTACTTACCTCAACACAGTTCGGCCAAAGCCACTGTGGAACCGGTGGGAATTCTCTCTGTGTCTCTGTAAGATATGCGAAATTCCAGCACGGAGCAGCAACCTACAGTCAAAAGTTTTGACTTACTCATAACTAATAATGCAAGGGTTTTTCTTTATTTGGACTATTTTCTACATTGTAGAATAATACTGAAGACATCAAAACACATATGGAATCATGTAGTAATGAAAAAAAGTGTTAAACAAATCAAAATATATTTTATGTTTGAGATACTTCAACACAGCCACCCTTTGCCTTGATGACAGCTTTGCACACTCTTGGCATTCTCTAAACCACCAGAAATGCATTTCAATTAACAAGTGCGCCTTGTTAAAAATTCATTTGTGGAATTTCTTTCCTTCTTAATGCGTTTGAGCCAATCAGTTGTGTTGTGACAAGGTAGGGGGGGTATACAGAAGATAGCCCTATTTGGTAAAATACCAAGTCCATATTATGGCAAGAACAGCTCAAATAAGCAAAGAGAAGTGTCAGTCCATCATTACTTTAACCTCTCTTGGGTAGGGGGCAATATTTTGTAAACTGCCTGTTATTCAGGCCCAGAGGCTAGGATGTGCATATAATTGGTAGATTTGGATAGAAAACTCTAAAGTTTCTAAAACTGTTAAAATAATGTCTGTGAGTATAACAGAACTGATTTGGCAGGTGAAACCCCGAGGACAAATCATCCAGGGGGGAAAAAATAGAGGTCATCGGATTTTCCAATGGATTTCTATTTCTTATTATTAGGAACCTGATTGCAGTTCCTATGGCTTCCACTAGGTCAACAGTCTTTAGAAATTGTTCGATGTTTTTCTTTTGAGAAATGAATAAGTAGTCCTATTCATAGTAAGTGTCACTCCAGGTGGACTCTACTGTTTTGGTGCAGTATTAGAAACAGTTTATTCTGTCTTAATTTTTATCGATTATTTACATTTTTTTGGTACCTGAGGTTGGATTAGGAAAGTTGTTTGAAATGTTTGGACCAAGTTTACAGGTAACTTAGTAGATACTTTGTAGGCATGTTGGGCGAGTTGAAACCGGTGTATTTCTGAATCAAACGCGCCAAATAAATGGACATTTTTGAGACATAAGGACATTATCGAACAAAAGGACCATTTGTGATGTTTCAGGGACATTTTGGAGTGCCAACAGAAGAAGATCTTCAATGGTAAGGCATTAATTATAATCACTATTTCTGACTTTTGTGTCGCACCTGCCTGGTTGAAAAATAATTTTCATGTGTTTGTATGCGGGGCGCTGTCCTCAGATAATCGCATGGTGTGCTTTCGCCGTACAGTATTTTTGAAATCTGACACAGCGGCTGGATTAACACGAAGTTAAGCTTTATTTTGATGTATAACACATATTTTCAACAATTGTTAAATATTTGAAATTAGTATTTTTGAATTACGCACTCTGCAATTTCACAGGATGTTGGACAGGTGGGATGCTACCGTCCCACCTGCCCTTAAGAAGTTTAAGAGATGAAGGTCAGTCAAAATGGAACATTTCAAGAGCTTTGAAAGTTTCTTCAAGTGCAGTCGCAAAAACAATCAAGTGCTATGATGAAACTGGCTCTCATGAAGACCGCCACAGGAAAGGAAGACCCAGAGTTACCTCTGCTGCAGACGATAAGTTCCTTAGAGTTACCTGCTTCAGAATTTGCAGCCCAAAATAGTGCTTCACAGAGTTCAAGTAATAGACACATCTCAACATCAACTGTTCAGAGGAGACTGTGCAAATCAGGCCTTCATGATCATCATCAAGGCAAAGGGTGGCTACTTTGAAGATACTACATGATTCCATATGTGTTATTTCATAGTGTTGATGTCTTCACCATTATTCTACAATGTAGAAAATAGTCCAAATAAAGAAAAGCCTTTGAATGAGTAGGTGTTTCCAAACTTTTGACTGGTGCTGTATGTTTTCCAAAGACTTCTCCCTCACTGGAGTCTAGTTCCCCTAGCACATTCCGTGGACACACGGATATTATTTTGGCCTGAAAATGAACCTAGTGATTGTACCAGCTGCACTCTGTGGTCTGGCAGGTTATAGAGATACAAACAAAAGTACCATAGAATGGCGGTCAATGGGGATGAGGATTGATGGATGATTTTTCCTACTTATGTCAATTTCTGCCTCTGGCTCGGTGCGACGGTAGAGGGAAAGACCCAAAGAGACAGTTAGAGCAGGAGTCAGAGCCTGATTCCTACATTCCATGATTAGCTACAACAGCAAGCAGAACAGGTTGACAGTAAACCCCTCTCTATGTCATGATTAAATGTGTAACACCTACTTTTTAAAAATGTAGGCGCTCTACCAGTTGCCCAATTAGCGAAAATAAATTCATGCTTCACTGAAAGATGGCACGTGTAGTCATTAGAAACCTGATACATATTCATTTTAACATAATGTGGCTCTTTACTTCTGTCTCTCTCTCCGTTTTGGATTTGTGACTCTTTCATCAATACATGAATTAGATTTGGGTAAAATGACTAATTTAGTATTTCTCGTTCACTGCAGAAGTCGGCTTAGAAATGGTTGGGAAATAAAATAGGTCACTGCTCTGTTTTTGTCTCCATGTATTCGTATGAATCTCATTGGCCTATCAAATTACTTGTACCTACAATCCTATGGAGAGATTATGAATGCAGGTGGACCTATTGAAGCGTATCAATATCTCTGTCTAGTTTTGTCTGGAAGCACTTTGACGATGAGCACTTTTATCTCTGGGTGTTGATAACTGAAAAAACATTTTTTTATTCCAAGACATTCCTCCCGAGAGTGACAAATATATTTTGTCCTTTTTTCTTGGACCTTAGGATTCTGAAGCCATGACAATATTCCTATTTCATACTGCAGCTAGTGGAAATGGTGGGTCACAACAATACAGAATCCTATTTCATACTGCAGCTCTGGAAATGGTGGGTCACAACAATACAGAATACTATTTCATACTGCAGCTAGTGGAAATGGTGGGTCACAACAATACAGAATACTATTTCATACTGCAGCTAGTGGAAATGGTGGGTCACAACAATACAGAATACTATTTCATACTGCAGCTAGTGGAAATGGTGGGTCACAACAATACAGAATACTATTTCATACTGCAGCTAGTGGAAATGGTGGGTCACAACAATACAGAATACTATTTCATACTGCAGCTAGTGGAAATGGTGGGTCACAACAATACAGAATACTATTTCATACTGCAGCTAGTGGAAATGGTGGGTCACAACAATACAGAATACTATTTCATACTGCAGCTAGTGGAAATGGTGGGTCACAACAATACAGAATACTATTTCATACTGCAGCTAGTGGAAATGGTGGGTCACAACAATACAGAATACTATTTCATACTGCAGCTCTGGAAATGGTGGGTCACAACAATACAGAATACTATTTCATACTGCAGCTAGTGCTCTGGAAATGGTGGGTACAAACAATACAGAATACTTTCAATTATACATCTAATAAATTGGGCATTTCTATCAGAAATTGCTCTCTAACTTATTCTTGATAACATGAATACATATGTTTCCAGCATTGTGACAAGTTTAAAAGTGCTTATCTTACTAGTTCTACTCTCTTCTTATTATAAATGCATTCTTTTATGGGTCTGTGATCCAATTAATGATAATTGTTAAACGTAGAAGTTTTGAATTGGTGCATGAAAGTCAATTTAAACTTAATCTGTTAAAAATCAAGTAAGTAGTTTTAAAAAAGGGACACAAGTTTTATGAGTCTGAGGTTGGATGGGCCATATTCTTTTGTTCTCTCTTCAACCAATTGTCTATAGTCTCGCCTGCAAGTTTATTACAAATGTTTTACGTGCCACCAACAGACTTTTTCTGTATAGATGGTGCCGGAGCAGAAGGCGTTTTACGTGCCAACAGACTTTTTCTGTTTAAAGATGGTGCCGGAGCAGAAGGCGTTTTTACGTGCACCAACAGTACTTTTTCTGTTTACTTTTTCTGTATAGATGGTGCCAGAGCAGCAGGCGTTTTACGTGCCACCAACAGACTTTTTTTCTGTATAGATGGTGCCAGAGCAGCAGGCGTTTTACGTGCCACCAACAGACTTTTTCTGTATAGATGGTGCCGGAGCAGCAGGTGTTTTACGTGCCACCAACAGACTTTTTATGTATAGATGGTGCCGGAGTAGAAGGCGTTTTACGTGCCACCAACAGACTTTTTCTGTATAGATGGTGCCGGAGCAGCAGGCGTGTTACGTGCCACCAACAGACTTTTTCTGTATAGATGGTGCCGGAGCAGCAGGCGTTTTACGTGCCACCAACAGATTGTTTTTTTGTTTGTTTATCTGCGTTGTTTGTAAGTTATTTTTTTACTAATTTTGTACATAATGTTGCCACTACCGTCTCTTATGACCGAAAATAACTTCTAGACATCAGGACTGCGATTACTCACCACGGACTAGCATAATCCTTTTTCTTCTTTCGCGACTCTGACGAGCCCGAGGCAGAGGATATACAGGTCCCTCGGGAACAGGCCCAGACCCCCGTGATCTGGGTGAAGAGGAGGCAGAGAAAGAGAGGCCAGAGAGTGGGCTGCCTTCTGGGAATACGGAAGCGATCCAATAAACCCCCACTTCCCTCAATTCTGCTAGCAAAAATGCAATCTTTGGACAATAAAATCGTAGGGTTATGGGAAAGATTAACCTACCACTGGGACATTAAAAACTGTAACATCTTATGCTTCACGGAGTCGTGGCTGAACGACAACAATATCAACATACAGCTGACTGGTTATACGATGTACCGGCAGGATAGAACAGCGGCGTCTGGTTAGACAAGGGGCGGCGGACTACGTATTCGTATTTTTGTAAATAACAGCTGGTGCACTATATCTAAGGAGGTCTAGCGCTATTGCTTGCCTGAGGTTGAGTATATCATGATAAGCTGTAGACCACACTATCTACCGAGAGAGTTCTCATCTGAATTCTTTGTAGCTGTTTACCTACCACCTCAGTCAGAGGTTGGCACTAAGATAGCATTGAATGAGCTGTATTCCGCCATAAGCAAACAAGAAAACGCTCACCCAGAGGCGGCGCTCCTAGTAGCTGTAATTCATGGAAACTTTAATTAAAAATACCCAGACTATTTGCATCGCCCCCCTTCACACAACTGCCACTCTCTGTTGTCATCTATACATAGTCACTTTAAAAACTCTACTTACATGTACATACTACCTCAACTAACCGGTGCCCCTGCACATTGACTCTGTACCGGCCCCTCACTGTATATATTGTTTTTTTTCCTGTTGCTATTTAATTACTTGTTACTTTTATCTCTTATTCTTATCCATATTTTTTTAACTGCACTGTTGGTTAGAGTCTCGTAAGTAAGCATTTCACTACACCTGTTGTATTTGGCACATGTGATTAACATGTGATTAAATCATTGATTTATGCTATCTTTATGAGTGAAATTAATTAGTTGTTTAAAATGCTGTAATCTCCACATCATCTCACAAGCATTTGGATTTGTCAGGTGTTTAGCAAGTGATTTTACCTGGACATATTTATCTCTAGACTAGAGAAGATGTAGAGACAGGGAACATTGGAACACACATGGGTAAATGAGAGTTGAAACAAGCACAATTTCAGTATAGTTGTATGTCCAATTATGTCCAGTACAGCTGCAAAAATACATATCTGTGTGTGTTACGAATGCAAATTATTCAGAAATGACTAGAAGTGCACCTAATCAATGAACTTAAAGTTTTTTCAAGGAGCAACAAATATTGTCACTTCACATAAACATACCACAAGGTAGATACCCTACCTGCTTCATTCATGACGAGAAAAATCGTCATGAATAAAACTCAAACAAGCTAGCTAGCCAAGTTGCTAGTTATCTACCTAGCTAAGTTAGTTAGCTGGCTATACTAACCAGTAATACAAAATATGACAAACTTTTAAACGTTAGCTGTCACTTTGAAAAGCTTGATAGGGGGTAAAAAAATGTTTTTATTTGTTACCTAGCTAGGATACCAGTTAGCTTTTACCCCCTATCAAGCCTAGCTAGCTAGCCCTACTGGCTGCTGGGCAAATGAGCTAACATTATTGATTCTAGATACTAAAATAAATAACACATCTCAAATTAGCTACACACTTTAATGTTAACTTCTTTGAGGTATTTTCTGAACAGCTTCTCACTTCTTTGTTTCTCCAGTTGTCAGTTCGACCACACTCCATTTACATACTCATTTGTGCTGCAGATTCTTGTTGCTAGGCTACCAGTTACAGTCCTTTTAGTTTGCATTTGCATGTGCCTTTTTCCAGAGGGAATACAAAAATGATCGCTAGTGTCTAAAAGAATGATATGGATTTGATATTTTTCAAATCATTCAGCATGTCCTCAAAACTCAAATAAGCATCAGAAATTGTCCTTATTTAGCATATCAAAATGCATATCAAGATCCTGATATGGACTTCAGGCAAGAGCATATTGCATTGTTTGTGCTGATAAAATATACTATGCACTGTAGGCCAACTGTCATGTAGAGAAATTAAAATGTCCACATAGGCCTATGTCAGGATATCTAATGAGTCAATATCCGGAGGGAATCCAAAAATGATTTGTGCATGAAAGAAAAATATGGATTCCATATTTATCAAATTATTGAGCATGTGCTGAAAACTAAGAAATGTATCAGAAATCGTCCTTATTTTCAGCATATCAAAAAGCATATCACGATCCGTGTAGTGAGGTGCGTACTGGCGGCAGAGAAGTCCGGCGCAGGAGAGCAAAAACTGATTTACAACAGGTTTAATATCCATAAACAACCGTCAACAGAACGATACAATAAATGGGTCAAACAAAACCCGGTAAATACCAGCATACCGTTGCATAAGCACTACAATAAACAATTACCGACAAGGGGGGCAGTGGGTTAAATACACAACATGTAATTGATGGAATTGGAACCAGGTGTGATGGAAGACAAGACAAAACCAATGGAAAATGAAAAGTGGATCAGCGATGGCTAGAAGGTCGGTGACTTCGACCGCCGAGCGCCGCCCAAACAAGGAGAGGGACCAACTTTGGTGGAAGTCCCCCACAAACACCGGACCCAGCTTCCGGAAGGGCAAGCGGAGGGGCAAGTTTTGGGTCGAGAGCCAGACCCGGTCCCCCTGTGTTCGGCCTCACTGTGGTGGCGATCTGCGTTCTCCAGATGAGAAAAGGGTGTCTAGCCCCCTCAAGCCAATGTCTCTATGCCTTCATGGCCTTGACGACAGCCAACAGCTCCCGATCCCCCACGTCATAGTTTCGCGCCGCCGGGCTGAGCTTCTTTGAGAAGAAGGCACAGGGGCGGAACTTCGGTGGCATACCCGAGCGCTGAGAGAGCACAGCTCCTATTCTAGCCTCAGACGTGTCCACCTCCACTATGAACGCCAAAGAGGGATCTGGGGTAAACAGAGCCCTCAGGTGACTAAAAGCCCTGTCCGCCTCAGCGGACTACTGCAAGCGTACCGGGCCCCCCTTCAGCAGTGAGGTAATGGCAAAGGCAGCTGTCTATCGTTGTCTCTGATTGGGGATCACATATAAGTTGTCATTTTCCTTTTGGGATTTGTGGGATCTTGTTTTCTGTTTAGTGTTTCTGCCTGACAGAACTGTGCGCGTTCGTTTTTTTGTTACTTTGTTTGAGTGTTTTTGAAATAAAAGAATCATGAACACTTTCCACGCTGCGCTTTGGTCCACTCCTTTCGATGAGAGCCGTTACATCTACTCTATCTAATTGAGACCACATTGGCACCCAATGCTCGCAAACCATAGTAGCCTAACCTATGTGCACATTGTGCCTTTTTCTTTTCAATGATTGCATTTTTTTAAGAACTTTGACTTGTGTTAGTTGAGTGCCCTTCACTTTCTATTATCAATATGTATTTACAGACACTGTAATAAAATCATATTCAAGTTAATTTCATATTCAAGTTAACTGCCACGTGATTTTCCGGTACGTAGGCAGCCTAATGTATTTCAATGACACCACACAAACTCAGCAAAAAAAGAAACGTTCTCTCACTGTCAACTGCGTTTATTTTCAGCAAACTTAACATGTGTAAATATTTGTATGAACATAAGATTCAACAACTGAGACATAAACTTGAACAAGTTCCACAGACATGTGACTAAGAAATGGAATAATGTTTCCCTGAACAAAAGGGGGGTCAAAATCTAATCTAACAATCAGTATCTGGTGTGGCCACCAGCTGCATTAAGTACTGCAGTGCATCTCATCTGATATACTTCACCAGATCTTGCTGTGAGATGTTACCCCACTCTTCCACCAAGGCACCGGACATTTCTGGGGGGAATGGCTCTCGCCCTCACCCTCCAATCCAACACGTCCCAGACGTGCTCAAAGGGATTGAGATATTGGCTCTTCGCTGGCCATGGCAGAACACTGATATTCCTGTCTGGCAGGAAATCACGCACAGAACGAGCAGCATGGCTTGTGGCATTGTCATGCTGGAGGGTCATGTCAGGATGGGCCTGCAGGAAGGTAACCACATGAGGGAGGAGGATGTCTTCCCTGTAACGCACAGGGTTGAGATTGCCTGCAATGACAACCTGCTCAGTCTGATGATGCTGTGACACACCGCCCCAGACCATGACGGACCCTCTACCTCCAAATGGATCCCGCTCCAGAATACAGGCCTCGGTGTAATGCTCATTCCTTCGACTATAAACGCAAACCGACCATCACTCCTGGTGAAACAAAACTGTGACTCGTCAATGAAGAGCACTTTTTGCGGACAGTCTGCGCACTGATGGAGGGATTGTGCGTTACTGGTGTAACTCGGGAAGTTGATGTTGCCATCCTGTACCTGTTCCTCAGGTGTGATGTTCGGATGTACCGATCCTGTGCAAGTGTTAATACACGTAGTCTGCCACTGCGAAGACGATCAGCTGTCCATCCTGTCTCCCTGTAGCACTGTCTTAGGCGTCTCACAGTACGTGCATTACAATTTATTGCCCTGGCCACATCTGCAGTCCTCATGCCTCCTTGCAGCATTCCGAAGCAACGTTCAAGCAGATGAGCAGGGCATCTGTGTTTTTCAGAGTCAGTAGAAAGGCCTCTTTATTGTTCTAACTTTTAATAACTGTGACCTTAATTGCCTACCGTCTGTAAGCTGTTAGTGTCTTAACGACCGTTCCACATTAATTGTTTAAGGTTCATTGAACTGGCATGGGAAACAGTGTTGAATTGAACCCTTTACAATGAAGATCTGTGAAGTTATTTTAATTTTTACGAGTTATCTTTGAAAGACAGGGTCCTGAAAAAGGGACGTTTTTTGTTGTTGCTGAGTTTACTTGGGGCACTTGAACTCTCACGTCCAACTAGTAGAGGTAGGCTTCTGAAATTGAAGCAGCAAAATCTGAGTGTGTGAATAATGCTAGAAATATGCACTTTTAATACAATGGAAAGACTAACACATACAAATCAAAAAGAGGACCGTTTCCAAATAACCTCTGGGACAACAAAAATATTTGAATCCCAACATTGTCTGTGTAACTGCCCGCTCTCGCCCGCAACATAAGAAATGCTGACTGCGCTGCAGTGATCTGTCAGGACATGCAGGTCCCACTCATCTTGTTTTAGCAGGTGGTGACAGGGGTCCCAGCAGGGTTAGACAGCCAGGGAACGCCAGTCCACAGGGCTCAGGTGAATTTTGCAGTATATTAACAATATCAGTGAATGATACAAAGTTCCATCTCTAATTGATCGGTCGAGCTGCAGAAGCTACAGGATAGCAGCTTAAGCTTCAAGCTATAGTCTGGAATCTGGGAATATTGGCCGTTTCAACTATTGAACCATTGATTCTATTCTTGGATAATATCATGTATAAATGTACAACAAGGTAATTCTTTATCATGCCTCATGTTATGAGGATCAGGAGTGGGAGGATCCTTGTGGAGAGCCAGATGCCTCACTGCGGTGGCAATCTGCCTGCTCCCTCTGGCGGCGGGTGGCTCGCTGGAGCCTTGCTTGGCACGGTTCCGATGGTCGGTGAGGATGAGAAATGCACCTTTCAGCTAGTGTCTCCACTCCTCTAAGGCCAAACTCACCGCCAGTAGCTCCCAGTCTTAGCCATCATAGTTCCTCTCTGCAAGAGACAGTTTCTTTGAGTAGTATGCACATGGATAACATTCCTGTGAATGACCTTTCCTTTGGGACAGGATGGCCCCCACACCCACTTCTGAGCCCACTTCTGAAGTGTCCACCTCCAACACGAAGGGCAACAAAGGATCTGGGTGTTTCAGCAATGGGGCGGAGGTGAAACGCCCCTTTCCTAGGTGGAAGGCCTCATCGGCTGCAGGACTCCACACCAACCTATGGTGACCACCTTTGAGAAGAGAGATGAGAGGCGATGGAGCTGAAGTATTTAATGAAGCGGTGGTAGGAGTTGTAGCCCCTTTAAGATGGTTGGGACTGGTCATGACCTGACTGCTTTGACCTTGCTCTCATCCATCTCCACTCACTGTGGGCTGATCCGGTATCTCAAGAAAGATACATCGACCTGATGGAAGTGGCACTTCTCTGCTTTTATATACAGGCGGTTCTCCAGGAGGTGTCCCAGGACTACTCAGACGTGGGCGATGTGATCCTCCAAGGTAGTCGAGTAGACCAGGATGTCTTCAATATACACAACCACCTGGCGCCCGAGCATGTTCACAGAACACCTCATTCACGAATGCCTGGAACACCGACGGAGCATTGGTTAACCTCTCTTGGGTAGGGGACAGTATTTTGACATCCAGATGAAAAGCGTGCCAAAAAGTAAACTGCCTGTTACTCAGGCCCAGAAGTTAGCATTTGGATAGAAAACACTCTAACGTTTCTAAATCTGTTCAAATTACAGTATGTCGGTGAGTATGACAGAGCTGATATGGCAGGCGAAAACCCGAAGACAAAACCATCCCAAAAAAAACTATTTCAGCCTACCTCTATTTTCAATGGATATCACTTTAATTATAAGGCCAAGTTCTCCCTGATTGCAGTTCCTAGGACTTCCACTAGATGTCAGTCTTTAGAAAGAGTTTCAGGCAGGTTTTTGGGAAAATGAGACAGAAATTGTAGTTTTTCTAGGTGGCTCCCATTTTGGCTGTAGTGTTTCCAAGCGTGTGGAAGAGAGCGCGTTCTTTGGTATTTGTCTCCGGTAAAGTTTGATTATAAACGTCGTTTGACTTGTTTGGAAAAGTTTATTAGTAACGTTTGGGATTAATTTTGTATGCATTTTGATGAAGGGAAACTGGGTGGATTATTGACTGAAGCGCGTCAGCTAAACTGAGTTTTTATGGATATAAAGAAGGACATTACCGAACAAAAGGACCATTTGTGAAGTAACTGGGACCTTTTGGAGTGCCAACAGAAAAAGATCTTCAAAGGTAAGGCATTTTTTATATCGCTATTTCTAACTTTTGTGTCGCACCTGCCTGGTTGAAATATGTTTCTCATGTGTTTGTGTGCGGGGCGCTGTCCTCAGATAATTGCATTGTTTGCTTTCGCCGTAAAGCCTTTTTGAAATCTGACACCGCGGCTGGATTAACAAGAAGTTAAGCTTTATTTTGATGTATTACACTTGCGATTTTATGAAAGTTAAATATTTATAATACTGTAGTTTGAATTTCGCGCTCTGCAATTTCACCGAATGTTGGCCAGGTGGGACGCTACCGTCCCATAAGAAGTTAAACCATAAGGCATTACCAAGTACTCATAGTGTACAGACATTGTGTTAAACATTGTCTTCCATTCATCCCCCTCCCAGATGAGGATCAGGTTGTAGGCAAAAAGCAGTAAAAAAAACAGTCCCTGCGGAGCTGTTCGATTGTGGCCGGCACCAACGGAAGAGAATAACGTAACTTAGTGGTGCTGTAATTAAGACCTCTGTAGTCGATGCACAGACATAAGCTTCCAACCTTTTTGCCACGAAAAAGAAGCCTGTCGACGCAGGGGAGGTGGATGTGCGAATGAAACCCTGTTGGAGAGATTCCTGGATGTAGTCCTCCATGGCCTCAGTTTCAGCCACCAACAGAGGGTAGATGCGGCTGCGTGGAGGTGCAGAGTCTGCATGTAGGCCGACGGCACAGTCCCGGGGTCGATTAGGAGGGAGACAGGTGGCGCAGGTCTTGGAGAAAACCTCCTGGAGATCCTGGTAAAACTCTGGAATGTCAGGCTGGAGGGTAACCACAGGACTCTCAACTGACTTGGAACCAAATGGTAAGGAAAGCAGTTCCTCTGGCATCTGGGTGCACAGACGGTGATTTTCTTCCTCGACCAGGAGATGGTGGGGTCATGCAGTTGGAGCCATGGGAGACCGAGGATGAATTTGTGTACAGGTGTGGTGATGATGAGGAAGGGAAGGCTTTCTCCGTGGTGATGATGAGGAAGGGAAGGCTTTCTTGGTGCATGGTTCCCATGGTGATGGTGAGTGTTGCAGTGATGTGTGTGATTGTGCCGGAATCCAATGGATGATTATCCAGGGATTGAAGCGGAAAGGGAGCAGATATGAGATTATATTCAAGGAGGAGGTGAGGACGTGGTCAATAGAATTTCCTGCGGCACTGGAGTCCACTAGAGCTGTAGAGACAACACAAGGGACATCCAGCCAGTGAAAGAGAAACCAGGAACAATTTGGTGGAAAGTGATGAGAATAGAATCCTCACGCCTACCTCGGGAGAGGGACAGTCAAAGGGCTGCCCCTCTGCTCCCGTGGACCCCGGTTTTGGCCGATTAGGACACTGCTGAAGCTGGTGCCCCTCCTGGCCTTAATAGGCACAGAGCCCCAGCTGTCTCCTGTGACGCCGCACTGCTGTGGAGAGGTGTGTGGCCCCTACCTCCATGGGTTCAGGCTCTGCCTCAGGACGGCCAAAGGAGGAGGGCGAGAGGCGTGGGGGTCACCGGCGTTCCCGAAGAAGGTTGTCCAGAAGGATGGCCAATGCATTGAGCGCATCCAAGGAAAGGTTGTCATCGCGGAACATGCCAAATCCATCTGGACTTCCTCGCGCAGTACTCTACAGAATAGGAAGTGGAGCACCGGCTCATTCTATACACTGGAGGCTGCCACGGTCCGGAAGGTAAGGGTGTACTCTGCAGTGGTCTGGGCACCCTGCTGGAGTTGGAGGCGTCTCTCACCTGGATGTTCGAAGACCACCCTGAACAGAAAACCTCTCGTAGGAATCCAGCTCTTCCTCTCCTCTCTCCCAGATGGCAGTAACCCACTCCAATGCCCGTACAATCAGCAGGGAAATGACAGCGGCAACCTTGGACCTCTCGGTCTGTTGACGAAATAGAGGGAGCAACGGAGTAGGGAGCCATGGCATTTGGATGAAATCCCATCATACTTGTCCTGGAGGGACGGACGGGAATCGTTGACCTAGGCAGTATTCTCTTACGGAGACGATGGGATACAGGAAGCAGTTTCAGCAGGTGAGTATTTAATGATTTAATGAACTAAATAAAGGGAGAGTAATCAAGGTAATGATGAAGTCCAGGTGTGCGTAATGATCGGGATCAGGTGTGTGTAATGATGATTGCCAGTGCTGGTGTTTAGTAGACCGGCAACGTCGAGCACCTGAGTGGGGGAGCGGAAGTAAGTGTGACAGAGGGAAGACCAGTCTGTGATGAAGGTGAGGTGAATTTTTGCAAATATAACACTTTATTCTCTCTGTGTAGCAAACACTAGACAAGCCAGATGCTATTTTAAGGAAGTCTAGCAAACCTCCAGAGTTGATTTCAAAACTGTATCAAGGGTTAATAGATACATTTTCTGATGACACAAAACATGTAAAACAAAAATGTGAGGAAGATCTGGTAGAACCTATTGATGAAGGTGTATCAGAACTCAGGATAAGACCCAGATGCAGACAGATGTGTATTGACCCAAACAGGGAGAAGGCAAAAGGCAGGTCAAAGGCAGGTAGAGGTCCTTAATCCACAGCAGAGTTGGGCAGGTACAGAACAGCAGGCAAGCTCGGGTTCAAAGCAGACAGAATGGTCAGAAACGGGGAAACTAGGGAACAGAACTTGAGACAGCAGGGAGATGGGAAAACAATCTGGTAAGACCTGACAAGACAAGATGAACTGGAAACAGACAAAAAGAGGAAGATGGGCGACACCTGGAGGGGGTGGAGAGAAGCACAAAGACAGATGAAAAAGATCAGGTTGTGACAGTACCCACCCCCCTCTAAGTGCATCACCTGGTGTCCTACCTGGGCGCATACCTGGTTGACCGGGGTGCCAGCGTTGGAAATCAGCGATGAGGCCTGGGTCCAGGATGTCCCTAGTGGGAACTCAGCACCTCTCCTCTGGTACATAACCCTCCCAGTCAACCAGGTACTGGAATCCCCTGCCCTGAAGTCGAATCATCAGGATGCAGGAGACAAAGGGCTGTGAGACATAGATTTAATCCTAGACAGATGAAAAGTGGGATGATTATGGAGGGTACTGGGCAACAGAAGACGATCATTCGAGGGGCTAATGATCTTGGAGATGGTGAAAGGGCCGATAAAGCGGGGGGAAAGTTTGTGGGACTCCACCTGGAGGGGCAGGTCATGAGTGGACAGCCATACCCTCTGCCCAAGATGATACTGGGGAGTCGGGGTCCAGTGGTGGAAAGCTTGTCGTCGATGGAGGTGGTATCTCTATGGCGACAGCGATGGACAAACATCTGGGACGAGGGTATGCCGACCTCTTCCTCTTGCTCCGGGAAGAGCAGGGGCTGATACCCCAGGGAACACTCAAAGGGCGAGAGACCAGTGGCAGAGCAGGGGCTGATACCCCAAGGAACACTCAAAGGGCGAGAGCCCAGTGGCAGAGCAGGGGAGGGTGTTGCAGGTGAACACCTCAAAGGGCTGGATCCAGGAGGTGGGGCTGATACCCCAGGGAACACTCAAAAGGCGAGAGCCAAGGCAGAGCAGGGTCTGATCTCCAGTTGGTTTGCTCCAACTGGACGTTGAGACCATGTGGCAACAGGGAGGGTGTCTGGCCATATTCCACCAAATGAACGTTGCTGGATCCAGGAGTTCCGGGTTGGCGAGAACTGAGAACTCTCCGGTCGGTGACCATGTCCACCGGGGGTCCATGGATCCGGAAGACATGCTGCACCATGAGCTGGGTCGTCTCTTTGGCAGAGGGTAGCTTGGTGAGAGGATTGAAGTGGCTGGCTTTGGAAAACCGGTCCACTACTGTCAGGATGGCGGAGTTGCCATCAGACGAGGGAATACCCATGACGAGGCCCAGGGATATGTGAGACCAGGGACGATGAGGGACAGGCAGTGGTTGAAGAAGACCAGCCGGAGCTTGCTGAGGAGCCATGTTCTGCACACAGACGGTGCAGGTGGTGACGAACACAGAGGCGTTGCTGCACAACGGCAAGGGTCCGTGGGAGCCCAGGTCACAGGCAAGCCTGGAGGAGTGGGCCCACACCAGGACCGAGGAGCAGACAGCATCAGGCACAAACAACCAGTTATCTGGGCCTCCCCCCGGTTATCTGGGCCTCCCCCCGGATTTCGGCCTGGAACGCTGCCCCTCACGGACCTGCTTCCCTATTCCCCAGCTGAGTGCCGTTACCAGACACGAGGTGGGAAGTATGGTCTCATGGTACGAGGGTGTAGCCACGGGGCTATAGCAGCGTAACTACGCATCCGGCTTGATGTTCTTGGATCCTGATCAGTAGGAGAGGGAGAAGTTAAACCGGGTGAAAATCAGGGCCCACCTAGCTTGCCTGGAATTGAGAAGCTTGGCGGTGCGGAGATAACTGGGTAATACCCCCTGGTGTTTGGAGTTGTGAAAATAGAGATGAAAGATAAGGAGACTCTCCCTGTGCCCTCTTAGATAAAAGAAAATGACCTGGAAATGACAGGGGAGACTGAGCAAGGTGCAGGAAGGAACCCAGAAAAGTTGAACTGCTATGAAAGATTATGTGGAAATAGGAAGACAGTGTGAATGGTTTTGGTAATGTGGGTTATCAATAATAGTGATATTTGAGGCGCTATACTGGAATAAGACATTAACTCATCTGTATTATCCAGTAATAAATGTGCAGACATTGTAGTATAGGTTCTAATACAAGGTATTAAGTGCCGTGACTAATTAATTATAGTCCGGGGAAGTGGATAGCCCTTCCTTGGAAAATAGTAAATAGAAGGAATGGATTATAGAAGGGAGGGGTAAAATAATTAGCAAAGAGGTTACTAAACCTAAAATGAACTTTTAAAATGTTTTAGTCAGTTTATGAACATTGTGATGGTTGGCAAAACAATCAGAGACAACCACAGGGTCCTGTGAACCCATGGGCGAGGCCTAAACAGGGATACTAGGGATGCCCAGAGAATCCTACAGGGGAGGGTCAGTTTTCAATGATATCCATGAGAGCTGATCAAGAACTTATGCTGCAGGTTCAAATAGAGAACAGAGGTACACCCATGATGATAGATACTGGAGCCACTTGCACATGTGTAAATCCAAATTATTTCTCTCATCTCCCCATGTCGGACAAATATGTCAAAACTATAGGATTCTCGGGACAAACGCAGCTATTTCCAGTGACAGCCCAGTTTGTTTAAACAGCTGATGGCAGATCAGCAATACTCCCTATTCTAGTCTAGAACAAACTCTGATTCATTTAAGGGAAGAGGTGTAGACTAGTGAAGGTAACAAAAGAGAGTCATTTCGAAAATAAGAATTTTTAATTTGATTAATAATTGGCTGATGTATTTTCTACATTAGGCACATTACAGGTTCATCTTAAAATATGTGTTTAATGAGTGTGAAGCAGTGGTTAGTGATACAAATATAGTCATTGAATAGGAGGTGTGATGTGAACGTGATGAGTGTTGACAGTATGTGAATTGTAATATGTGATTAGTACCTTTTTATAGCACTCTAACGATGCAATATTTTAGTAATTTGAAAAGCTGAGGATTCAATACAAGGTTAAAGGATGAGTAGAGGGATTGAACCTGCACTACCAAGCAGGTAGTTGGACATTTGAAGTAGAGGTATGAGAAACATTCCTTGACAGTTGTTGATTATTGTTGCTTGGTTCTATAGTTAGGTAACTCCAGTGAATTTGAGCAGGAAGCTAATGTATTATAAAATTATAATCTGTTTCCATTACATGGAGCAGTGTCCAGTTATACAATGTCACGTTCGTCGTAATGAGTAGACCAAGGCGCAGCGTGCGTAGAGTTCCACATATTTTTAATAAATCGAAACTCAAACAAAAACAATAAAGCACAAACGAAACATGAAGCTACTGGTGTGCACACAGGCAACTAACTGTAGACAAGATCCCACAAACACAATGGGGAAATGGCTACCTAAATATGATCCCCAATCAGAGACAACGATAAACAGCTGCCTCTGATTGGGAACCATATCAGGCCACCATAGAAATACAATTAACCTAGATGACCCACCCTAGTCACTATCACTCCCCAATCAATATAGAGAATAAACAGCTTTCTGTTTAGCTATGGTCAGGGTGTGACATAAGTAGAATGAAAAAAGTATTGACTGCCAAGCTGATTAGACAGCACCAACTTTTTGAAGGTTATACATTTGTTAAACAACAGTTTTGTATTTTACTAAACAAATGCAACAGGTTAAGCTGATAGGATTACTGGAAAGGGGCTCTGGGATTGTTTATTTTAAAATGGGGTCAATTCCACTTAATGGAACACTGTATTATCTGATGGGTCTTGAACAGAATTCTTGCTTCCAGGAAAAAATGGAAGTCCAATACAGTGTGTTTGTTAATTAAGGGAGACATAGGTGACCATGTCTAAAACAACTTTTTATTTGATGCCTAGGATCAAATATCACTGATTTCTTCAGCTGAGAAATTGACTACATTTGCAACAGGAAAAAGTATTACATTTAGAATGGTTAACAGGAACAATCTAAGGTGAAATAGATATTAAATGTTTTGTTCGGAGATTGGTCTATTAACAATACCAGAATATTTGTACATGATTATGACAGTGAGAGACCAATCATATAATATCATATAAGTGTGTATTGTGACTAAGGGTAGTGCATGCCTAATAAAGCATGGGAAGGCCTGGCCATTTCTGTTGATTTTTTACATATGGTTTAACACACACATACACCAGCATGCACACACCATTTACTGGTTATGAGTATAGGTTAGTGGTGTTGACACTGTGGGATTTATTTTGGATGGTGTCTTTTCAATTCAGTTTCAAATTGGGTATGCAGAAGGATAGAAATGTTTTTGAATGGTATTTAAATGGTTTCAGAAGGTCAGGGAAAGAAGAGGGAGAGGAAATATTTGAATGGTGTTGATAACTTCATGATCTGGTTACTCTTCTGAAAGTGGCCAGTAGAATAAAGATTATCATGGAAGGTGATGTCAGATTGTCTTAATGCATTTTTGTTTTTGTTTCGACAAATTTCACCAGATTGGGATTTATGGAGTGTGGGATTCTAGGAGGGGCGATAACTTCATGATCTGGTAACTCTTCTGAGAAGTCGCCAGTAGAATAAAGGAGTTATCATGGAAGGTGATGTCAGATTGTCTTAATGCATGGTAGGGATAATTTGACCACAAACACTGTGTGTAAACCTCAAAGCCCTCCCTAACCGGCTGGAGAAAGAGTGACAAGGGCGTGCAATACGACAGTGACTTTTAGCACTTCTGAGTCTACACACTGCCAACAGTTTTGACTAAAGTATGCATTGAGTTACTGATCTTTCATTACCAGGCCACACATGACAGGAAAACAGGTACAAAGATGGCTGTAAATGAGAATAGTTATTACTTGTACTAAATTTTTTTTTATTTTTTAGGTTACTCTCTTTTCAATGAGTTTTCATTGGGAATGCAGATTTCTAAGGGACCTTCTTGCAGTTCCTACCGCTTCCACAGGATGTCCCCAGTCTTTAGAATTGGTTGAGGTTTTTCCTTTGTGTGATGAAGAAGTATCCCTGTTCAAAACGAGGGTCACTTCAAGTGCACTGTTAGATATGTGACCAGAAAGGTATGTGACCAGAAAGGCATGTGACCAGAAAGGTAGCGTCAGTTTGTTTTCTTGATGTATTTACGTAAAAAAATACCTAAAGTTGTATGACTAAAGTAGTTTGAAATGTTTTGGCAAAGTTTCTAGGTAACGTTTGAGATATTTTGTAGTGACGTTGCGCAAGTTGGAACCAGTGTTTTTCTGGATCAAACGCGCCAAATAAATGGATATTTTGGATATATATGGACGGAATTAATCGAACAAAAGGACCATTTGTGATGTTTATGGGACATATTGGAGTGCCAACAAAAGAAGCTCGTCAAAGGTAAGGCATGATTTATATTTTTATTTCTGCGTTTTATGTCGCGCCTGCAGGGTTGAAATATGCTTTCTCTCTTTGTTTACGGAGGTCCTATCCTCAGATAATAGCATTGTTTGCTTTCGCCGAAAAGCCTTTTTGAAATCTGACATGTTGGCTGGATTCACAACAAGCTTTAATTTGGTATCTTACATCTTCCATGATTTCATGAAAGTTAGATTTTTATAGTAATTTATTTGAATTTGGCGCTCTGCATTTTCACTGGCTTTTGGCCAGGTGGGACTCTAGCGTCTCCCATATCCCAGAGAGGTTAAAGGAAAAGGGTGCCCGTGGAAACACATACTGTTACGTCTCTCATCGGAAGGCATGGACGAAAGCGCAGCGTGGTAAGTGTTCATGATATTTATTGATCAAAACACTCGAACAAACTAACAAAAGTGAAAAACGAACAGTTCTGTAAGGCAAATAAACTATACAGAAAACAACTACCCACAAAACACAGGTGGGGAAACGGCTACCTAAGTTTGATCCCAATCAGAGACAACGATAGACAGCTGCCTCTGATTGGGAACCACACTCGGCCAAAGACAAAGAAATAGAAAACATAGAAATAAAGAAACTAGAATGCACACCCTAGTCACATCCTGGCCTAACCAAAATAGAGAATAAAAGCCTCTCTATGGCCAGGGTGTGACACATACAATAAACATTTAAATGAATAAGATGAGATACAACAAATTGGAAAAAAATACATCTGGGAGTAAGAATAGAGGTAGAAATGTCTGAGAGCTGGAGGGAGGAGGGAGCATTCTTGGTCACAGTCACAGCTAGGGAGGTCAGGGAACCCATTATGAATAATACACAGAATGTACAGGACACGTTCATTTAATCTGCCATTACGGCGCCATGTCAACCAATCAGGGATAATATAGTGGTGGAGAATCAACTCCAAAAATCCTGGAGATCTTCAAAATACATTCACCCGGGCAGCTAGGCTGACGTAGGCTACTGATTAGCCTTGAATATTTTGGTTAGTAGAGGTGGCTCCACACCTGGATTCAGTCTTATGTAGCAACATTTGAAACTCTGTTTTTTACATTGGATAAAAGCAGAGACACCGAGCTACAAAATGGTATATCATACACTGCATGAGGAACAATGGGGAAGTCATTCTGCTTTGAAAGTTGATCAACTTGTAACCTCATTTCTGAGAAAATAGCCAATGACTCTTTTGGTATCTAGTGAAGAGCTCTTTCTTGTCCACACCTACACCCATTCAGCATTGTTCACACCCTCCTAAGCTTTAGCCCATCTCGTTTCGCTCTCTGAGCGTTCAGAGCTCACACCTGACAGTCTAGCTGATGTTTTGTTTACCTCCGGATAACATGAAAACAGCCTAACCAGCCTAGCTGGCAACAATTTCATTATGCTTTTTTTGGCGAATTTTACTGACATCAGACTTATTTAAAGGGTTTTGTACACTTTAGCTTAAGACATGTAGCTAGATAGCTAGGTAAACAATGAACCTAGCTAGGTAAATAAAGTGTAAGAACAAACACGTCACATAGCGTTAGCTAACGAGCCAGCCAGCTAACGTTAGCTAGTTACAGTAAACAACAACAAAAACATTTTTTTTACCTTTATTTAACCAGGTGGCAAGTTGAGAACACCTTTATTTAACCAGGTAGGCCAGTTGAGAACACCTTTATTTAACCAGGTAAGCAAGTTGAGAACAAGTTCTCATTTACAATTGGGACCTGGCCAAGATAAAGCAAAGCAGTTCGACACATACAACGACACAGAGTTACACATGGAGTAAAACAAACATACAGTCAATAATACAGTAGAAACAAGTCTATATACGATGTGAGCAAATGAGGTGAGATAAGGGAGGTAAAGGCAAAAAAAAGGCCATGGTGGCAAAGTAAATACAATATAGCAAGTAAAACACTGGAATGGTAGATTTGCAGTGGAAGAATGTGCAAAGTAGAAATAAAAATAATGGGGTGCAAAGGAGGTAAATAAATGAATAAATAAATTAAATAAATACAGTAGGGAAAGAGGTATTTGTTTGGGCTAAATTATAGGTGGGCTATGTACAGGTGGAGTAATCTGTGAGCTGCTCTGACAGCTGGTGCTTAAAGCTAGTGAACGAGATAAGTGTTTCCAGTTTCAGAGAATTTTGTAGTTCGTTCCAGTCATTGCCAGCAGAGAACTGGAAGGAGAGGCGGCCAAAGAAAAAATTGGTTTTGGGGGTGACTAGAGAGATATACCTGCTGGAGCGTGTGCTACAGGTGGGTGATGCTATGGTGACCAGCGAGCTGAGATAAGGGAGGACTTTACCTAGCAGGGTCTTGTAGATGACATGGAGCCAGTGGGTTTGGCGACGAGTATGAAGCAAGGGCCAGCCAATGAGAGCGTACAGGTCGCAATGGTGGGTAGTATATGGGGCTTTGGTAACAAAACGGATGGCACTGTGATAGACTGCATCCAATTTGTTGAGTAGGGTATTGGAGGCTATTTTGTAAATGACATCGCCGAAATCAAGTATTGATTTGTAGGATGGTCAGTTTGAGTGAAGGATGCTTTGTTGCGAAATAGGAAGCCAATTCTAGATTTAACTTTGGATTGGAGATGTTTGATGTGGGTCTGGAAGCAGGGTTTACAATCTAACCAGACACCTAGGTATTTGCAGTTGTCCACGTATTCTAAGTCAGAGCCGTCTAGAGTAGTGATATTGGACAGGCGGGCAGGTGCAGGCAGCGATCGGTTGAAGAGCATGCATTTAGTTTTACTTGTATTTAAGAGCAATTGGAGGCCACTGAAGGAGAGTTGTATGGCATTGAAGCTTGCCTGGAGGGTTGTTAACAGTGTCCAAAGAAGGGCCAGAAGTATACAGAATGGTGTCGTCTGCGTAGAGGTGGATCAGAGACTCACCAGCAGCAAGAGCGACATCATTGATATATACAAAGAAGAGAGTCGGTCCAAGAATTGAACCCTGTGGCACCCCCATAGAGACTGCCAGAGGTCCGGACAGCAGACCCTCCGATTTGACACACTGAACTCTATCAGAGAAGTAGTTGGTGAACCAGGTGAGGCAATCATTTGAGAAACCAAGGCTGTCGAGTCTGCCGATGAGGATGTGGTGATTGACAGAGTCGAAAGCCTTGGCCAGATCAATGAATACGGCTGCAAATCAAATCAAATCAAATCAAATGTATTTATATAGCCTTTCGTACATCAGCTGATATCTCAAAGTGCTGTACAGAAACACAGCCTAAAACCCCAAACAGCAAGCAATGCAGGTGTAGAAGCACGGTGGCTAGGAAAAACTCCCTAGAAAGGCCAAAACCTAGGAAGAAACCTAGAGAGGAACCAGGCTATGTGGGGTGGCCAGTCCTCTTCTGGCTGTGCCGGGTGGAGATTATAACAGAACATGGCCAAGATGTTCAAATGTTCATAAATGACCAGCATGGTCGAATAATAATAAGGCAGAACAGTTGAAACTGGAGCAGCAGCACAGTCAGGTGGAAGTTGAAACTGGAGCAGCAGCATGGCCAGGTGGACTGGGGACAGCAAGGAGTCATCATGTCAGGTAGTCCTGGGGCATGGTCCTAGGGCTCAGGTCAGTTGAAACTGGAACAGCAGCATGGCCAGGTGGACTGGGGACAGCAAAGAGTCATCATGTCAGGTAGTCCTGGGGCATGGTCCTAGGGCTCAGGTCCTCCGAGAGAGAGAAAGAAAGAGAGAAAGAGAGAATTAGAGAACGCACACTTAGATTCACACAGGACACCGAATAGGACAGGAGAAGTACTCCAGATATAACAAACTGACCCCAGCCCCCCGACACATAAACTACTGCAGCATAAATACTGGAGGCTGAGACAGGAGGGGACAGGAGACACTGTGGCCCCAACAGAGGACACCCCCGGACAGGGCCAAACAGGAAGGATATAACCCCACCCACTTTGCCAAAGCACAGCCCCCACACCACTAGAGGGATATCTTCAACCACCAACTTACCATCCTGAGACAAGGCTGAGTATAGCCCACAAAGATCTCCGCCACGGCACAACCCAAGGGGGGGGCGCCAACCCAGACAGGATGACCACAACAGTGAATCAACCCACTCAGGTGACGCACCCCCTCCAGGGACGGCATGAGAGAGCCCCAGTAAGCCAGTGACCCAGCCCCTGTAATAGGGTTAGAGGCAGAGAATCCCAGTGGAAAGAGGGGAACCTGCCAGGCAGAGACAGCAAGGGTGGTTCGTTGCTCCAGAGCCTTTCCGTTCACCTTCCCACTCCTGGGCCAGACTACACTCAATCATATGACCCACTGAAGAGATGAGTCTTCAGTAAAGACTTAAAGTTTGAGACCGAGTTTGCGTCTCTGACATGGGTAGGCAGACCGTTCCATAAAAATGGAGCTCTATAGGAGAAAGCCCTGCCTCCAGCTGTTTGCTTAGAAATTCTAGGGACAATTAGGAGGCCTGCGTCTTGTGACCGTAGCGTACGTGTAGGTATGTACGGCAGGACCAAATCAGAGAGATAGGTAGGAGCAAGCCCATGTAATGCTTTGTAGGTTAGCAGTAAAACCTTCAAATCAGCCCTTGCCTTGACAGGAAGCCAGTGTAGGGAGGCTAGCACTGGAGTAATATGATCACATTTTGGGGTTCTCGTCAGGATTCTAGCAGCCGTATTTAGCACTAACTGAAGTTTATTTAGTGCTTTATCCGGGTAGCCGGAAAGTAGAGCATTGCAGTAGTCTAACCTAGAAGTGACAAAAGCATGGATTAATTTTTCCGCATCATTTTCTGCACAGTAATGTTTCTTATCAATGGCGGTTAAGATATCTTTTAGGACCTTGAGAGTAGCTGAGGTGCACCCATGACCAGCTCTGAAACCAGATTGCTTAGCAGAGAGGGTATGGTGAGATTCGAAATGGTGGGTAATCTGTTTGATGACATGGCTTTCGAAGACCTTAGAAAGGCAGGGTAGGATAGATATAGGTCTGTAGCAGTTTGGGTCAAGAGTGTCCCCCCCTTTGAAGAGGGGGATGACCGCAGCTGCTTTCCAGTCTTTGGGATCTCAGACGACACGAAAGAGAGGTTGAACAAGCTAGTAATAGGGGTAGCAACAATTTTGGCAGATAATTTTAGAAAAAAAGGGTCCAGATTGTCTAGCCCGGCTGATTTGTAGGAGTCCAGATTTTGCAGCTCTTTCAGAACATCAGCTGACTGGATTTGGGAGATGGAGAAATTAGGAAGGCTTGGGCGAGTTGCTTTGGGGGGTGCGGTGCTGTTGACCGGGGTAGGGGTAGCCAGCCGTAGAATGGCCAGCCGTAGAAAAATGCTTATTGAAATTCTCAATTATAGTGGATTTATCAGTGGTGACAGTGTTTCCTATCTTCAGTGCAGTGGGCAGCTGAGAGGAGTTGTTCTTATTCTCCATGGATTTTACAGTGTCCCAGAACTTTTTTGAGTTAGTGTTGCAGGAAGCAAATTTCTGCTTGAAAAAGCTAGCCTTGGCTTTTCTAACTGCCTGGGTATAATGGTTTCTAGCTTCCCTGAAAAGCTGCATATCACAATGAACACAGTGCCAAATCATGTCATTACTACCCTACATGAATATGCTGGGAGCTAACCAACCAGGTTCCATGTTAGCTAGCTAACATTAGGCTTTACTTAGAAAAGCAAACAGCTCTGGGATACAAATAATAACGTCAGCTAGGAAGCCAGCCAGCTACCGTTAGCTAGCTAGCTAACAGTACACTTTAGCTTGAAATGAAACAACTTTCTGTCAAACTTTAAAATCTGCCACCCTATCTTACAATATATATAAAAAACTGTGTTCGACAGGATTACCAACACAAATTACCAGCTCAAATTCTATATGGCAGACCAATCCGAACTCCTCTCTCGGCATGTCCAACCCACTCATTATTTCAGCCAATCATGACTAGTGGGAAGGTTGCTGACGTTTTCTGTGGCTTAACCAACAAGGCTCGTAATTTAACATTTTTTTCATATTTACAGATGGCATACAAGTCTGTTATTTAGGCACATGAAATTCACATTTTCAAGAAGGCATTTCTGCCAAAAAGCGCATTTTGATAAAAACAATATTTTTTACGTTCAAACGGCTCTCGTGTGAAGTCGTACCTTGCAACATATGCCTAGTTTCCTGAATCGGGACACATATGCAATGCTAATCACACAGTTAATTTGTGTGTGTGAACACACTCTGACATTCCAGCTGTAGCTAATTTAAGAATATCTTGGTCAGTTTTGTCAAATTGGAGTCAGATTCGAGAAAGAGTCGACTCCAAGTGCTCTGATAGCAGGAATCGAAGTCGACTCCGATAATGCTGGAGTCGTTCACCACGAGGATAGCAATGTTATTGTGAAAGGGGAAAACCTTGTCAGTTCTCCAACTGAATGTATTCAACTGAAATGGGTCTTCCACATTTAACCCAACCCCTCTGAATCAGAGAGGTGCGGGGGGCTGCCTTAATCGACATTCACGTCTTCGGCGCCCAGAGAACAGTGGGTTAACTGCATTTCTCAGGGGCAGAATGACATATTTTTACGTTGTCAGCTCAGGGATTCAATCCAGCAACCTTCCTGTTACTGGCCCAACGCTCTAACCACTAGTCTACCTGCCGTGTCCTCGTTGTGCAAAATGATTGTTCAGTTACAGAAACACAAACAATTACTGTAGCTATTTAAAACAGCATGTCTTCTACCTGGGACGGAGATTAGCAATTTTTTGAATGGACATTGACTTTATCGGAGTATTTTACAACCTGGGACAGCATATGGGACTACCTACTCATGGTGTTAGTTATTACACAGTAATAACACATTTATAAACCTGTTATAGTGATGTTGCTTTTTAAGCCTCTTGCATAGTAATAACATGTTTATGAAGCTATTATAACCAGATATTTCCCAAGTAGCCTTTAAATCATATGGTTTCCATATAAGCAAAGCATCTTCTTCCTGTCAGTGTTTTACATTTAACTGTGTTGGTTCACCTTGTCACCCCCTTAGGTCCAGAGGTCGTTGTAAAGTATGCTCCTGTCATTAGTTATCACATAGTGATTGGATACCCATTAGCCAAGGCAGCAGCTACTCTTCCTGGGGTCCAACTAAATGAAGGCAGTCAAACAATTTTTAAAACATTACAATATATTCACAGATTTCACAACACTCTGTGACCTCAGGCCCCTACTCCACCACTACCACATATCTACAATAGAAAATACATGTGAAAGTTTGTGTATGTTATTGTGTGTGTGCCTATGTTTGTGTTGCTTCACAGTCCCCGCTGTTCAATAAGATGTATTTATATCTGTTTTTTAAATCTAATTTTCCTGCATGCATCAGTTATTTGATGTCAAATAGAATTCCATGTAGTCATGGCTCTATGTAGTACTGTGCGCCTCCCATGTTGTGGACTTGGGGACTGTGAAGAGACCTGTTGTTGCATGTCTTGTGGGGTATGCATGGATGTCCGAGCTGTGCTCCAGTAGTTCAAACAGACAGCTCGGTGCATTAAACATGTCAATACCTCTCATAAATACAAGTAGTGATGATGTCACACCCTGATCTGGTTCACCTGTCCTTGTGATTGTCTCCACCCCCTCCAGGTGTCGCTTATTATGCCCGATGTATATATCCCTGTGTTTCCTGTCTCTCTGTGTCAGTTTGTCAAGTCAACCAGCATTTTTTCCTTGCTCCTATTTTTCCCAGTCTGTTTGTTTCTAGTCCTCCTGGTTTCGACCCTTGCCTGTCCTGACTCCGAACCCGCCTGTCCTGACTCTGAACCCGCCTGCCTGACCACTCTGCCTGTTCTGACTGCCAGCCTGCTTATTCCCTTGTACTGTTTTGGGCTCAGTTCTGGTTTCTGACCCCTGCCTGGCCTGACCTTGAGACTGCCTATCGTCTGGTACTGTTTGGACTCTGACCTGGTGTATGAACTCTCGCCTGTCCCCGACCTGCCTTTGCCTACTCCCTTTGTTATAATAAGTATTGGCGCTCTCCCATCCCCGTCCTGTGTCTGCATTTGGGTCTCGCCTTGTGCCCTTATAGATGAAGTCAATCTCTTCTCCACTTTGAGCCAGGAGAGATTGACATGCATATTATTGATATTAGCTCTCTGTGTACAGCAGTGGTGTAAAGTACCTAACCCTCGTGTTGTCTTAAGGGTAAGAAATGACACGCCACTATGTTTAACAGCAGAGAAAACCACCTTAATGACATTTTTTCAATTTGAAATTTGATTACTTTTCCTAGAGTGACCCCAACATTAGAAAAAGTGAAACATCGCCTTTGTTCATATTTCCATGAAAGCTGTACACCACCAGGGTACAAAGATGGTCTTAGGGTCATTTTTGACCCGGCAGTTATAAAATAATTTACACACCACAAAAACCACAAAGACACACACACACACACACACAGAATGAGAAAATTTGATTGTGTGCTACTGATTGAACTCAGACAAAACTTAAACGTTGTAAATGTGCATTATCTCCACTCCACGACCCCACACATGACTTAAGTTCACAGACAAAATAAACATTTCAGACAAAATACTAATTTCTTGAAAACATTGTTTACTAATGGGAGGCTATAAAGGTGCTGCAGATGACAGTCCCCTCTGCTGAAGCCATCAGTGCACGTTTCCATGCATAACAGGTCGTAGAGATATCTGAAGAAGATGGTGAAGAATACAACCCAGAGTACGATGCATCATCTTCAGATGAAGAGGACGGTGAAGAATACAACCCAGAGTACGATGCATCATCTTCAGATGAAGAAGATGACGGTGAAGAATACAACCCAGAGCACGATGCATCATCTTCAGATGAAGAAGAGGACATCATCTTCATCTTCAGATGAAGAAGAGGACGGTGAAGAATACAACCCAGAATACGATGCATCATCTTCAGATGAAGAAGAGGACGGTGAAGAATACAACCCAGAGTACGATGCATCATCTTCAGATGAAGAAGAGGACGGTGAAGAATACAACCCAGAGTACGATGCATCATCTTCAGATGAAGAAGAGGACGGTGAAGAATACAACCCAGAATACGATGCATCATCTTCAGATGAAGAAGAGGACGGTGAAGAATACAACCCAGAGTACGATGCATCATCTTCAGATGAAGAAGAGGACGGTGAAGAATACAACCCAGAGCCACGATGCATCATCTTCAGATGAAGAAGAAGATGGTGAAGAATACAACCCAGAGTACGATGCATCATCTTCAGATGAAGAAGAGGACGGTGAAGAATACAACCCAGAGCACGATGCATCATCTTCAGATGAAGAAGAATACAACCCAGAGCCACGATGCATCATCTTCAGATGAAGAATAAATCCCCCAAGCTGAATGAGAGACATTTTTATCGAAGAACAGCAAAATAGCGTGGTCCTTGTCACCACATGACAACCAGGGCAGGATGGCAGCACAACATGTCATAATGATGACCCCAGGGCCCACAAGACATGCAGTTTCCCATGCCCAGGACATCACCTCAACATTCTACATGTTCATCACACCAGACATATTTATGGCATCAAGATATGGGTGGCCTGTGACGCACAGTCCAGGTACGCTTGGAAGATGCAACTCTACACAGGGAAGACAACCAGTGTGGGGCCCGGAGAAGAAACAGGATGAGGGTTGTGCTTGATGTGACAGATGGACTGAGGGGGCACAATGTCATGTGTGACAATTCGTTGAACTCAGCGAACAGCACCTGAAGAGGAAGATCACCATGGTTGGCACAGTTAGAAAGAACAAGTCTGAGCTCCCCCCTGCACTCCTCTCAACAAGGGGGAGAGAGGTCTTCTCATTAGTTTAGTTTGCCTTCACCCCCACCACCACACTAGTTTCTTACCTCCCAAAGACGAACAAGAATGTGGTCCACCTGAGCACACGGCACAAAACGGCTGAGATCAGTGATCGTGAGGACAGGAAGCCAGCCATCATCCTGGACTACAACCACAACAAAGGAGGCGTGGACAACCTGGAGAAGGTGATCGGAACTTATAGCTGCAGGAGGATGACTGCCCGCTGGCCCCTGGTCATCTTCCATAACATCATTGATGTTTCCTCATACACTGCCGTCATGATATGGAACAAGATCAACCCTACCGGAATGCCTGATAAGCGGAACAAGAGGAGGGTGTTCCTGGAGCAGCTGGGAAAGGCACTTGTAACCCCACACATTCAAAGAAGGGAGCGCCTCCCCTGCACAGCAGCCTCTGCAGCGTTTGTGAAAGCTGTTCAGAGGTTGAATCTTGTCCTGATCCACCTGAGGCAGCAGCTGGGGCAGGCAAGAGGAGGAGATGCCAATTCAGCCCCCAAAGAAGGACTGTAAAACAAATACTATGTGTTGCACATGTGAGAAACACATCTGCAAAGTCCATGCACACACACTTGCATACTGTCACATATGAGAAACATAATTAGAGTTGATTGATTTATGTTTATTTCATTTTTTTTATTTTGTTTCTATTATCTTATTTTACTCTTATTTATTGTAGTTGTTTATACACCTTATGGGTGGGGACAATGGTTAAAAAACTGGGAGAAGACTAGTATTTTGTAGTTGAATTCCTCATTGTACAGTATATAAGAATATATCACTATGTTGCCAAAAAATACTATTTCCCTTCAATGAAATACATTCAAAACTACTTTCTGCACATTTCTGCTACTTTCGTAGGCTATACAAAAAAAATATGTTTACACCTATGCAGTACCTTTAGCAAAAATAATAATAATAAACCTCTACATTAGTAAAGAAAACAATTATGACATTTGTGTTTGTAATACCCTTGTTAGAACCAAGTATTAAGTTTATTCTTATTAGAACCTATTGAGTTTTAGTATTGAGTTTGTTTGATATAATTAGTTGGTATTATATGTAAAAGGTGATTGAATTGCTCCCGAATTGTAATCTTAATATATTTATTGAATGTATAAGTGAATAGGTTGGTTAACTTTTAAGTTTAAGTTTTGACCAATAAGGTTGCTTGTTAAGCTGTGGCCAATGGGAGAGTTGACCTGGTTAACGGGAGGTCTGGGGGGGGGGGGAAGAGAGACAGACCTTGAGAAAAGGATGGACAATACATTCTGACTGTTGGTGAAAAATAATTGTAAAAGAAGACGATAAAAAATAGAACAGAACCAATACCTACCGAGTTTTGAAGGGAAATACTGATTTTATTTTAGAAGAGTTTGTTACGGTTTTCTAGGTGTGAAGGATAGTCGGACCAAAATGCAGCGTGTAGATTGCGATCCATGTTTAATGAACAACGTGAAACACGAATAAACACAACACAACAAAACAAAGAACGTAACGAAAACCGAAACAGCCTATACTTGTGTAAATAAATAAAGCGATAGGAACAACAACACTAAGGACAATCACCCACGACAAACTCAAAGAATATGGCTGCCTAAATATGGTTCCCAATCAGAGACAACGATAAACACCTGCCTCTGATTGAGAACCACTCCAGACAGCCATAGACTTTGCTAGATAACCCCACTAGCTACAATCCCAATACATACACACCAAAACCCCAAGACAAAACACACCACAATACAAAAACCCCATGCCACACCCTGGCCTGACCCAATACATGAAGAAAAACACAAAATACTTAGACCAGGGCGTGACAGAGTTGTTATAATTTTGTTAAGAAAGACTTAGTAAGACAGAAGCTACCGTCTCATCGTGGAGGTATTTGACAGGCTTCAGAAAGACTTAGTAAGACTGAAGCTACCGTCTCATCGTGGAGGTATTTGACAGTCTTCAGAAAGACTTAGTAAGACTGAAGCTACCGTCTCATCGTGGAAGAAAGAAAGACTTAGTAAGACTGAAGCTACCGTCTCATCGTGGAGGTATTTGACAGTCTTCAGAAAGACTTAGTAAGACTGAAGCTACCGTCTCATCATGGAGGTATTTGACAGTCTTCAGAAAGACTTAGTAAGACTGAAGCTACCGTCTCATCATGGAGGTATTTGACAGGCTTCAGAAAGACTTAGTAAGACTGAAGCTACCGTCTCATCGTGGAGGTATTTGACAGTCTTCAGAAAGACTTAGTAAGACTGAAGCTACCGTCTCATCGTGGAGATATTTGACAGTCTTCAGAAAGACTTAGTAAGACTGAAGCTACCGTCTCATCGTGGAGGTATTTGACAGTCTTCAGAAAGACTTAGTAAGACTGAAGCTACCGTCTCATCGTGGAGGTATTTGACAGTCTTCAGAAAGACTTAGTAAGACTGAAGCTACCGTCTCATCGTGGAGGTATTTGACAGGCTTCAGAAAGACTTAGTAAGACTGAAGCTACCGTCTCATCGTGGAGGTATTTGACAGTCTTCAGAAAGACTTAGTAAGACTGAAGCTACCGTCTCATCGTGGAGGTATTTGACAGTCTTCAGAAAGACTTAGTAAGACTGAAGCTACCGTCTCATCGTGGAGGTATTTGACAGGCTTCAGAAAGACTTAGTAAGACTGAAGCTACCGTCTCATCGTGGAGGTATTTGACAGGCTTCAGAAAGACTTAGTAAGACTGAAGCTACCGTCTCATCGTGGAGGTATTTGACAGGCTTCAGAAAGACTTTGACTGAAGCTACCGTCTCATCGAAATTTGACAGGCTTCAGAAAGACTTAAAGACTGAAGCTACCGTCTCATCATGGAGGTATTTGACAGTCTTCAGAAAGACTTAGTAAGACTGAAGCTACCGTCTCATCGTGGAGGTATTTGACAGTCTTCAGAAAGACTTAGTAAGACTGAAGCTACCGTCTCATCATGGAGGTATTTGACAGTCTTCAGAAAGACTTAGTAAGACAGAAGCTACCGTCTCATCGTGGAGGTATTTGACAGGCTTCAGAAAGACTTAGTAAGACTGAAGCTACCGTCTCATCGTGGAGGTATTTGACAGGCTTCAGAAAGACTTAGTAAGACTGAAGCTACCGTCTCATCATGGAGGTATTTGACAGTCTTCAGAAAGACTTAGTAAGACTGAAGCTACCGTCTCATCGTGGAGGTATTTGACAGTCTTCAGAAAGACTTAGTAAGACTGAAGCTACCGTCTCATCGTGGAGGTATTTGACAGGCTTCAGAAAGACTTAGTAAGACTGAAGCTACCGTCTCATCGTGGAGATATTTGACAGCCTTGAGGTTAGCCTAGCATCGTGTGACAATGAGATAGAATTGCTTGGGGAAGATGAATGAGTTCATGTTCCCATGGGATATCAGTTACTGGTAAAAAGTACTGTCTGCATTGATAGCTGTGCTTGCTGTGGATCTTGTGAGGAAACCTGCAAGGAAATGCCATGCTTTACTGAGGGAATATCTACGAGTAATGAGTTACCACAACGGTGGGGTGCTTCGGGACTTTATGTGTGTCGTCATTTCTTTTGCACTCCAACGCGCGCCAACTGGTTAAGCAAGCTTTAAATCATTTGGACATGGGTTGTGCACGACTCATTGGAGTTTATTATTTTCATTTATTTTGATGCAATGCATTGAAAATGTAATAATACACATCTTGAACCTTATGTATGTTGCCTTGGTGGAGTCATTTCCTGTTTCAATTTCATTTAATGCATGGGGAAAGTATATCCTTATACAATAACAAAAATCTACAATCATTCCATCTGAAGTTAATACCCTATTTGTCATCACCCTAGATAATTTGCAATAGGGATTATAATTGGAGATGTCCTTCTCACCTAACATCCCATGCTGTTGAGATAAATTAATATCGTGAGAGTCAAATTCAAGCCTGGTGAGAGTGTTACATGTTGTAATAAAAACGAGTGGTGTCCACTGATTAAATGCAGTCTTACTGCATTGTGAAGAGGAAAAACCCATATATGCACAAGGTTTCTGATGAATGACAGGTTGTTTCTTCATGCAACACAGATTAGGGGTTTAAAATTAAATTAAGATGCTTTATTTTATGGCTTTAGTGTAGACGGGTCATTTTTTACCCTTAGGACAAGGGGAGTAAAGGTTAAGCCTACACAACGGTTAAATAAAAATACTTTAAAGTACTACTTAGTAGTTTCTAGGGTATCTGTACTCTAGTATTTATATATATTTTTATACTTCACTACATTCCTAAAGAAAAGTATGTACATTTTACTCCATACATTTTCCCTGAGACCCAAATGTACTTGTTACATTTTTAATGCTTAGAAGGACTGAAATGGTCGAATTCACACACTTATCAAGAGAATATCCCTGGTCATCCCTAATGCCTCTGATCTGGTGACTAAATACAAATGCTTTATTTCTGAATGATGTTTGAGTGTTGGAGTGTTCCATAAATTATAATAAACACGAACAATTGTGAAAACTGGTTTGCTAAGGAGGCTGCGAATTTTCGCAGCTTTTTGTTAAAAATCGCGCAACATTTCAGCGTCCTGCTACTCATGCCAGGAATATAGTATATGCATATGATAAGTGTGTGTGTATAGAAAACACTCTGAAGTCTCTAAAACTGGTTAAATTGTGTCTGTGGCTATAACATAACGTGTTTAGGAGTCAAAATCCTTCGAAAAACTGTTCACCAAAAACACAAAAATAATATTCATCCGCCAGTCAATGTATTGTCTAAGGCTGAAGAAAATACATGGGGATCCCCTGTAAGCCTACAGCTTCCACACGATGTCGCCAGTGCTGGCATTTTTGGGCTGCTTTATCCTTGGTTTGGTGACGTATAGGCACTTCCTTTCTTGGGGCTCACCATAGGATGTTATGAAAGTGAAAACATGGAGTATGATTTCAAGACTTGCTGCTATCGAATACAGATCGCCCTGTGAGTTGATCGCCCCTAAAGTTGGTTTAGAAAAGTAGTTTGAAGTGATTTGTAAAAGTATATAGGCAACTTTTGTAATTTTAAAAAGTGACGTTGCGTCTTGTAAAGGGGCATTTTTCTGGATCAGACTGGTCTTCAGCAAATCACATTTTGGGTATACAATGACGGATTTAATCGGGAAAAAGACCCAATTGTGATGTTTATGTGACATATAGGAGTGCCAAGAAAGAAGCTCGTCAAAGGTAATGAATGTTTTATATTTTATTTCTACGTTTTGGGTAGCGCCGGCTACCGCAAAATCTGTTGTTTTGTTGACGGTCTGGTATTCTGGGGGTGCATGCTATCAGATAATAGCTTCTCATGCTTTCGCGGGAAAAACTTTTTACAAATCTGACTCGGTGGCTAGATTCACAACGAGTGTAGCTTTAATTCAGTACCTTGTATGTGTGTTTTAATGAAAGTTTGAGTTTTATCGAAAACCTTCGGTGACGCTCTAAAATTTCCGCTGATTTGATCCCGCCACAGGGACCTAGTCCCTATCAAGTTAATATAAGGAATTTTAAATTATTTATACTTTTACTTAAAAAATATTTTATTACATTAACTTTTGATAATTAATAATATTTCTGAAACATGCATGAGAGCACCAGCTGTTCCGGGTGATTACATTAACTTTTGATAATTAATAATATTTCAAAACAAATACATTTACACTTTGACTCAAGTTTATTTTATTATTTTACTGGGTAACTTGCACTTTTAATTGAGTCATTTCCTACAAATGGAAGCAAAGGGAAGCACAGCTGAGAGCAGTGACACAAGTCTACGAGACAAGATAAACTACTTCTATGTTCGCTTCATGGCAAATAACACTGAAACATGCATGAGAGCACCAGCTGTTCCGGGCGATTGTGTGATCAACCTCTCCGCAGCCGATGTGAGCAAGACCTTGAAACAGGTCAACATTCACAATGTGGCATGGCCAGACGGATTACCAGGACGCGTACTGCGAGCATGCACTAACCAACTGGCAAGTGTCTTCACTGACATTTTCAACTTCTCCCTGTCCGAATCTGTAATTCCAACATGTTTTAAGCAGGCCAACATATTCCCTGTGCCCAAGAACACTAAGGTAACCTGCCTAAATGACTGCTGACCCGTAGAACTCACGCCTGTAGCCATGAAGTGCATTGAAAGGCTGGTCATGGCTCACATCAACACCATTATCCCAGAAACCCTAGACCCACTCCAATTTGCATACAGATCCACAGATGATGAAATCTCTATTGCAATCCACACTGCCCTTTCCCACCCGGACAAAAGGAACACCTATGTGAGAATGCTATTCATTGACTACAGCTCAGCGTTCAACACCGTAGTGCCCTCAAAGCTCACAACCTGGGAGTGCCAAGTCTAGGTCCAAAAGGCTTCAAAGCAGCCTTTACCCCCAATAGGCCTAGGACTAGGACTAAAGGACTAAACACCTCTCTCTGCAACTGGATACTGAACTTCCTCATGGGCCACCCCCAGGTGGTAAGGGAAGGTAACAACACGTCCGCCACACTGATCCTCAACACATGGGCCCCTCAGGGATGCGTGCTCAGTCCCCTCCAAAACTCCCTGTTCACTCATGACTGCACGGCCAGGCACGAGTCCAACGCCATCATTAAGTTTGCCGATGACATAACAGTGACGAGACAGCCTATAGGGAGGAGTTCAGAGACCTGGCCATGTGGTGCCAGGACAACAACCTCTACCTCAACGTGATCAAGACAAAGGAGATGATTGTGGACTACTGTCACGTTCATCGTAATGATGAGACCAAGGCGCAGCGTGAGTAGAGTTCCACATAATTTTAATAAACCGAAACTCACTGAACAAAAACAACAAACAACCAAACGAAACGTGAAGCTACTGTTGTGCACTCAGGCAACTAAATGTAGACATGATCCCACAAACCCAAAAGAGGAAAAATGGCAACCTAAATATGATCCCCAATCAGAGACAACGATAAACAGCTGTCTCTGATTGGGAACCATATCAGGCCAACATAGAAATACAAAAAACCCTAGATGATCAAAACTAGAGTACCCACTCTAGTCACACCCTGACCTAACCAAAATATATAGAAAAACAGGGATATCTAAGGTCAGGGCGTGACAACTACAGGAAAACGAGGACCGAGCACGCCCCCATTCTCATCGTCACCCATCGGACTCTAGTGGAGCAGGTTGAGAGCTTCAAGTTCCTTGGTGCCCACATCACCAACAAACTAACATGGTCCAAGCACACCAAGACAGTCATGAAGAGGGCACAACAAAACCTATTCCCCCTCAAGAGACTGAAAAGATTTGTCATGGGTCCTCAGATCCTCAAAAGGTTCTACAGCTGCACCATTGAGAGCATCCTGGCTGGTTGCATTACTGCCTGGTATGGCAGCTGCCCGACCTCTGACCTCAAGGCACTACATAGGGTAGTGCGTACGACCCAGTACATCACTGGGGCCAAGCTTCCTGCCAGGACCTCTATACCAGGCGGTGTCAGAGGAAGGCCCTACAAATTGTCAATGACTCCAGCCACCCTAGTCATAGACTGTTCTCTCTGCTCCTGACCGGCAATCGGTACCGGAGTGCCAAGTCTAGGTCCAAGAGGCTTCTAAACAGCTTCTACCCTCAAGCCATAAGACTCCTGAACATCTAATCAAATGGCTACCCAGGCTATTTGCATTGCCCTCCCCCCACCCCCTCTTTTACACTGCTGCTACTCTCTGTTATTATCTATGCATAGTCATTTTAATAATTCTACCTACATGTACATATTACCTCAATTAATTTGACTAACTGGTGCCCCGCCACATTGACTCTGTACCGGTACCCCCTGTATACAGTCTCACTATTGTTATTTTCCTGTTGCTCTTTATTAATTACTTGTTATTTCTTTTATTTCTTTTCTTTTCCTTTTATTTCTTATTCTTGTTCTTAAACTGCATTGTTGGTTCGGGGCTTGTAAGTAAGCATTTCACTGTAAGGTCTACACCTGTTGTATTTGGAGCATGTGCCGAATAAAATTTGATTTGATTTGAAAATTAAAGAACACCCTCTGTGTTCTGTTAGACAGAACTCTTTATCCACAATATAGCAGGGGATGTAATTCCATAACACATACGTTTTTCCAGCAGCAGACTGTGATCGATAATGTCAAAAACCAATCTGAAATCTAACAAAACAGCCCCTACAATCTTTTTTTCACAAATTTCTCTCAGCGAATCATCAGTCATTTAAGTGCTGTGCTTGTTGAAAGTCCAGAGTGGCTCAGCGGTCGAAGGCACTGCATCTCTGTGCTAGAGGTGTCACTACAGACCCTGGTTCAATTCCAGGCTTTATCACAACCTGGCCGTGATTGGGAGTCCCATAGGGCGGTGCACAATTGGCCCAGAGTCGTCCAGGTTAGGGTTTGGCCGTGGTAGGCCGTTATTGTAAACTGACTTGCTTAGTTAAATAAAGGTGAAATAAAAATTACAAAAATAATTGTGCTGAAATTCTGTTGTCAAGTTGTTTACTGTAAAATAGCATTATATCTGGTCAAACACAATTTTTTGGTAACAGGCTGTTTGGTCAGATTTTTGAGCCAATAAAGGGGGCTTTACTCATCTTAGGTAGCGGAATAACTTTTGCACACTTTCTAGTACTGTAGGCTTAATTTGAAAATATGGCAAATAGGAGTGGCAATATCGTCCACTATTATCCTCAGTAATTTTCCATCCAAGTTGTCAGACCTGATGGCCTTTCATTGTTGATAGACAACAATAATTTTTTCACCTCTTCCACACTCACTTTACAGAATTCAAAATCACAATGCTTGTCTTTCATAATTTGGTCAGATATACTTGGATATGTAGTGAAACCGTTTGTTGCTGGCATGTCATGCCTAAGTTAGCTAATCTAGCCAATTAAAAAATCATTAAAGTAGTTGGCAATATCAGTCTGTTTTGTGATGAATGAGCCATCTGATTCAATGAATGACGCAACCGAGTTTTTTTTAAAATCCCAAAATGTAATTTAAGGTGCTCCAAAACCTTTTGTTTTTGTGTCATTTATCTTTGTTTCCTTGTCATAACCAGAATTGCTCTGAAAGTTTACTCCCTGTCACTGTTTTTCTTGGAACAATATTGGTTCCCTTTGTTACCCATGAAATAGAGAACATATACCGCACACTGATGAATGCTCTTGTTGTTTTATTGTGCAATGTTTTGACTTCAAATGTCTGCATTGGTTGTACATACACTACCTTTGAAAGTAGTCAATCAAATCAATCAATCAATCAAATGTATTTATGAAGCCCTTCTTATATCAGCTGATGTCATAAAGTGCTGTACAGAAACCCAGCCTAAAACCCCAAACAGCAAGCAATGCAGGTATAGAAGCACATCACCATGTGACACACTAAGGCCCAGATGCTCTGGTAGAGCATGCTCCTTCCTGTTGTTCCACTAGTCCCCCTTCACCTCCACGCCACGCTGCACTCAATACTAATATATGGAAATACATGCTAATGTGCAATAATGAATAAAAAAATCCCATAATTCAGCCTGTCACTGATGGGAGTGTGTACCTACTGTAATAAGTGTGCAACCTCATTTGAATCTGCTTAGTGGTAAAACATTTATTGTATATGAATCGTAAATGATGCTCACTTGTTTGAATATTTCTCATTGGGCACTTTTTGTTTATCAATTTCACATTCAGGTATCTAATTCTTTAACACAATATATTATTTTGCTACTGTGTTAAAAAATTATTAATTTCCTAACACCAGAGATGAAGAGGCGAAACGAGAGGGGTAACTTGTCCCAAAATTTGTCTCCTACACCAGGTGGCGTATTTTGTTGTGTGTGTGATGAATTTGGTATAAAAAAAAATGTATGGCTTGTTTGTGAGGCTTATTTGATCTAATTTAAGTTTTGTGATGCTTAGGTTGTTACAAGTTGTGGCAGAAGGCAGGGAGAGGTGAAGGGAGAGGTGAATGAAGGGAGATATCTTGGCCCCACCCCCGAGCCTTATATAGACTTCCTGCCCCAACGAGACGAACCTCTGGCTCATTAAGCTAGGGAGTACTTGGAGATAAAAGAGGAAGAGGACTGCACAAAGGGGCAGAGAATGGAAAGGGAAGCGTGTGTTATGGAGAGTGTGAGAAGAGAGAGAAATACCTGTGTGATTACCCGTTGTGACCTGGACTGTCTGATTACCCCCCGAACCGGTTTGGCTGAGGACCCGAGTTTTAGGATTACCCCTGGAGAATGGAGTGGATATCGAGAACGGATTGTGCACTATGAAATTGTTGGGGAATTCCCTCCCTTTCTCCCAGTGTTCCAAACTCCCAAATAAACTTCCCATTTGCATTCTAGCTGTGCTCCTTGTGGTTGTTTGGTTACTGAACTTGGTGACGTGGAAACCCCACACCCTTGAACCTGTTACATGTTGTGGAGTCCAAATCAAGCTCAATAACTAAACAGACCCAGAGCACAATGGAAGCATTGGTGAAACAGCTAGTGGACGCAAACATAGCACAGCAGGCTATGCATCGGGAGCTGTTGGAGGAACAGCAAAAGCAGACAGCTCTCCTGCGAGCTGTACTCAGCCAGCTGACAGCTGCCCCTGCCGACATGGCGGTAGGCGCAGCAGTCTCTCGTCCCAAACCCAGTAGGTTTATACTGAAGCTGACCGAGGCTGATGACACCGAGGCTTACCTCAAGGTCTTCGAGAGGATGGAGGCTAGGGAGAAATGGCCCCATGAGTAATGGGCCAGCCTGCTAGCACCCTTCCTGTCAGGCGCGGCACAGAAGACCTATCAGCATCTGATGGCTGACCAGGCGACGCATTACGAGGGGCTGAAAAAGGAAATTCTGCGCCGGTATGGTTACACCCTGATTAGAAGGGCACAAAGATTTCATGATTGGGCGTATGATCCTACAGCTTACGCCCATCGAGAAAGTGGTCATAGATACATTTCCATGCTCTCTCCCTTTCGAAGCTTAAAAGTCAGCAAGCCAAGCTAAGCTGCAGAGTGCAGATCAGCTGGTGGGACTGGTGGAAAGACAACAGGTGGCTTTGGGGAACCCTGCACTCGCCTGAAGGAGCAAAAAATGTCGGAGGACCATGTCGGGACTCCGGCCAAGGATGGGGGGACACCAACAGCCAGCTCAACTTCCTGAACCTGGAGAACAGGAAATGCTATGAGTGTGGCGAGCCGGGACACATCGCCTGGAACTGTCCAAACCACGATGTCCAGATGCCTTCGGCCTCAGCCTGTGAGGTAACCACCAGGCAGCCCTGTGGTTTGCTGATGGCATGCTGGGCTAAGGAGAGTGGTCCTTCCCCTGTCACCCCGGTAAGAGCCAACGGAAAGGACACCATGGCACTTGTGGACTCTACCACGGCCCTTGTGGACTCCACCATGGCCCTTGTGGACTTCGGTAGTATGGTGACCCTTATTCGACCTGACGTTGCCCAGTCCCCGAACTTGACTGACACCGTGCCCATCTCGTGCATACACGGTGAGACCAAGGACTGCCCTACCAGACTCCTCCATCTACAGACCACAAAGGGACAACACACGGGGCCAGTGGGAGTCTTCCTGAACCTGCCTGTGCCGGTCCTTATCGAGAGGTATTTCCCGATGTTCCGCCAACTGTGGCCCAGTATGTCCAGAGACGTGGGGAACAAAGGGAAACAGAGGGGAGGAGGAAGCCAGAGAGGTGGGAGGGACGCCAGAAGGAGGGATGCCTAGATGTGTGGATTCAGGGAAGTGGACCCCCAGGCATCAACAGAGCCCTTCTTGGTGGGTAACTCAGGTGAAGCCAGATTGGAGGGAGGGGTGGCGAGTCTGGAATACATGTTTCTGTTGGACCATGAGGTGGCGCCAGAGCCCACGTCTCTAGTGGGCCAGTTCGGCACGGCCCAATTGGAGGATCCCAACCTGGCCAGCGCTCTCCAGCAGGTGACCGTGGTGGACAGAAAGCCCATGGAGGCGGCCTACCTCTATTTTTCTATAAAGAAGAAGTTGACCTGTCAGGTCGTGAAGAAGAATGATGAATGTATGAAGTTGTTGTTGTCCCTTTGTACCATCTGTTCTGCAGTTGGCGCACTCGCACAGCTGAGCCAAGCACAGCTGTGGGAGCAGCTGGACCAAGCACAGAAGAAGGAGCTGAGGGAGTTGGTCGGCCAGAACCAGGATATGTTCTCCAGTGAACCAGGACACACCGATCTTGTACAGCACAGCATCATCACCGAACCTGGGAAAAAGGTGAAGTTGAGGCCCGGAAGCAAGGAGAGAGACTGTCAGGACCGAAGTAAAAACTATGTTGAAAGCTGATGTAATCGAGTAGTCAAATAGTGAGTGGTGCAGCCTCATAGTGTTGGTGCCGAAACCAGACAGCACCATTCGCTTCTGTAATGATTTTAGAAAAGTAAATGAAATCTCTAAGTTCGACGTCTACCCCATGTCCCGAATTTATGCATTAATTGAACGGCTAGGGACCGCCAATTTATCAACACGCTCTTCCTGACAAAGGGCTATTGGCAGGTGTCCGTAGCTCCCGAGGCACGGTAGAAAACTACTTTCACCACCCCAGACTGGACTGTTCCACTAAAAGAAGCTGCCCTTCAGGCTGCATGAGGCCCCGGCCACCTCCCAGAGGTTGACGGACTGGATTCTCCGTCTCCATTGTGAGTACGCGACGGCCTACATCGATTATATACTGATCCATGGGAGTGATTGGGAGACACATCTAAACCAGCTGAGCACGGTACTGCAGGCCTTACGAGAGGTGGGTCTAACAGTGAACCCAAGTTAATGTTGGCTCGGCATGCGGGAGGCTGAGTACCTGGGATACACGATTGGGAGGGGATGTGTCAAACCCCAGGTGAAGAAAGTGGGGGCGATTCCTGACTGGCCCCACCCCCTCACTAAGAAGCAGGTACACACGTTTGTGGGGTTGACTAGTTACTACCGGATATTTATTCTCCACTTTGCCTGCCTAGCCAGATCTGACCAGGAGCCGTCTGCCTGGCCAGGTGAAGTGGACCGAGGAGACGCAGAAAGCCTTCCAGGACCTAAAGGGAGCACTGTGTCTTGGACCCGTGCTGGTGACCCCAGACTTCTCCAAACCACTGGTGGTACAGACCGATGCGTCTGTAACAGGGGTGGGTGCCATCCTATCACAGCTACAAGAAGGTGAGGAACACCCAGTCATGTACATTAGACTGATGCTGTTGCCATGGGAACAAAGATATTCCACTGTGGAGAAAGAATGTTTAGCAATCAAGTGGGTGCTGGAGACTCTGAAATATTATTTATTGGGACGGAACTTCACCCTTGTAACGGACCATGCAACACTGGTTTGGATGTCACGGAATAAGGACAGTAACGCCCTCATCACCCGCTGGTTCCTATCCTTACAGCCCTTTGCTTTCTCTGTCATCTACAGATCAGATGCAGCCCATAGAAATGCCGATGTCCTCTCCAGGAGGGATGCTCTAGGGAGCTGGACTGCCCCTCCCTCCCAGTCGGAGCTGAGGGTTGGGGTGTGTAGCAGACGGCAGGGAGAGGTCTGGGGAGTGGTTATTGAAGGGAGATATCTTGCAGCACTCTGGCTCCACCCCCGAGCCTTATATGGACTTCCTGCCCCAACGAGGCGAGCCTCTCGCTCATTAAGCCAGGGAGTGCTTGGGAATAAAAGAGGAAGCTGCCTGCACAATGGGGCAGAGAACGAAGAGGGAAGGGTGTGTTATGGAGAATGTGAGAAGAGAGCAAAATATCTGTGTGATTACCCGTTGTGACCTGAACTGTCTGATTAACCCCGCTGTGTACCAAATCGGTTTGGCTCTCATAGAATATTCCAAACAGTATGGAAATAACAAGATGTATCCACCAATACAAAGAGAGGAATAGGCGGGAGCCTGACAGACTGCCGTTCTGCTCTGTGGAAAACATATCCTATTGTTAGGACGGAGACATGGGTATCTCATCATACAGTATCTCCATATCACACTAAAATAATTTACATTCCATGGAAGATAAAACAGTACACTTAATTCAAAGGTTGATGAGAGGTTATAGCTCAAAGAAACGCAGAGGCCATTTTTCACAGCGCATTCGAAAGTGTCCGACAGTATTCCAGTGAAAAGGTCCCTTTCTTGATTTTTGAAACACAAAATCTGTCACTCTCATGTATTTCGTAATCCTAGAAAATACTAATCCATCAAGCGCTTGGCCCTCACTCCTTTTCTCTCTGTCGCCAAATCTCTGCTAACACTGCACCTCATTTGTAGCTCTCAATTCCTCGCAGCCTAACATGCAATTACAGCTCAAAAACCTACAGGAGCACAGCAACTGGATATGTTACTGCTCAATCAGAGGATAGCGAAATCCTGCTAAATTTGATTTTGTTTCAACCTATTTTCAGTTGAGGAGAAAGGAGTGGGTCCAACCTCAACATACCATGGTGTTATACAAAGTACAACACAGGAATTTATGATGACATGTCTTCATTTGCACTGTACTACAATATTGACGCTCGTTGATTCACCTGGCTGATGAATACTCCTCGATGAAACTTTTAATCCTACTTAAGAAAAGCTGCTAATCCAATATCATGAGGTTGGTGAAGGGAGAAGAGCTATAGAGTGGATATGGCACTGCGGCATGACAAATGACTGAGTGAGCAACCAAAGATTTAGCGATAGCTTGATTGCACTGATACCATCGCTCTTTAGAAAACTGCTGATGGATTTGCTGAAGATTAAGTGTGGTGGGGAAGGATGGTGGAATTAAATTCCAAGATGGAGACTCCTCTAACACAGGCTAATCTGCATAATGAAGTATGAGACAAGATGCAGCTATAACAGAGCTCAAGGTGCGACCCCCATAGGAAACATTAATATAGAGACATCTTGCATACGTCCCAAATGGTATCCTTTTCCCTATACAGTGCCCAACTTTTTTTGACCAGGGCCCATAGGGCTCTGGTCGAAATTAGTGCACTATATAGGCCAGTGAATAGTGTGCCATTTGGGATGCAGAAAGAGAACCGCTTCATCTCGAGACAGGAGGAGAAGAATGGATGGATCCTTCTCTCGTCTCTTTTTGTAAAGATATGTAATCCCATCTCCTCATCCCTTTCTGTTTTGTTTCTGTTTACTTGTCTCTTGTCCATGTCTGTTTGCCTCCTGCTTTTGTCTATTTCCTTGTTTGTAGTGTTCCATCCTTTTCTCTGTGGTTTTGGCTTTCTGTCTCATCTGCTGTGTGACACATTTACAAGGTAAAAGCGTCCCATTCGTCATGAGTAAGATATTTTTCTTGTGGATAGATTATAAATTGAATGCATAATTAATTCCAAGATGAATTTTCACAGCAGAGCTAGCTGTGCTGTATCAACTTGTTTATATTCAGTGTGTCCATAAGTCGCACTAAAACAGTCGTTTTGGTTGCCAAGGGTTTGTACATTTCAGACAATGCCCTTAAGCTATTTGTCTGCTCATTAGCCAGTCTTATGTCTACTTTTACCACACACAAACACACACACACACACACATATGGTTTACTATCCTTGTGGGGACCTTGCATTTCTTCTAACCCCTAACCCTAAACCTCAACCTAACCCCTGAGCATAAAATAGCCTTTGTCCTTTTGGGGACCTGCGAAATGTACCCACGAAGAAGTATTCTCCTTGTTGGGACTTTTGGGTATTCCCCCAGCACATACAGTTGAAGTTGGAAGTTTACATACACTTAGGTTGGAGTCATTAAAACTTGTTTTTCAACCACTCCACAAATTTCTTGTTAACAAACTATAGTTTTGGCAAGTTGATTAGGACATCTACTTTGTGCATGACACAAGTCATTTTTCCAACAATTGTTAATAGACAGATTATTTCACTTATAATTCACTGTCACAATTCCATTGGGTCAGAAGTTTACATACACTACGTGCCCTTAAACAGCTTGGAAAATTCCAGAAAATGTCATGGCTTTAGAAGCTTCTGATAGGCTAATTGACATCATTTGAGTCAATTGGAGGTGTACCTGTGGATGTATTTAAAGGCCTACCTTCAAACTCAGTGCCTCTTTGCTTGACATCATGGGAAAATCAAAAGAAATCAGCCAAGACATCAGAAAAAAAAAATTAAATGTCAGGAATTGTGAAAAACTGAGTTTAAATGTATTTGGCTAAGGTGTATGTAAACTTCCGACTTCAACTGTACATACACACACAGACGTGTGTTTCTGAAGTGTCTCACTTGAAGATACAGAATGGGTAGATAGATTCATTTGTTTATTGAGGAGTTTTTAGTAGCTATACAAAGCTGTAGGTCTACTTGACTAACTATGTTAAAATTCACTAACATTGGGGATATTTTCATGAGGGTGCCGTCCAACTACATATTCTGTTGTTTCATTAAATGTCTTGACTAGATGCATTTCCTCAATCTGCCTTCTCGCGTGTTTCAGTTCTGGATTTGATTGATATAATATATTATTGGCATTCTCCCTCCACTGCTATCCTCTGGCATGGGTAGGGTATGATTGGTCAAGTTTTCTTCAGTCTGTCTCAACTCATGTTCCATACAGCAGATTGATTGGTCAAATCATCAGCACTGCACTCTGTCTCCTTCGGTGTTCCACAAATTACCATCCCACTATCCCTTCTACACTCCTTTCATTGGTTGAAATGTCTTCCTGTCCAACCATGGTGTTCCATGTCCTTGTTTGATCAGTTGGTTTGTCATTACTCCCCACCTAATGTTCCCTGTGTTATACTGTGTAGATGCTCCATACAGTGTATGTCTGACAGGCTGTCTGAATGGGGCTGGATTGTGCTGAAGAAGGGCCATGTTTTTCCAGAGTGAGGGCCTTGTTTTTCTACAGGCTTTGACAATCAGACAGTCAGGCTCCAGTGGGAACCACTCAAGCTGTGACAGCCCACATTGTCGCCCAGTGACAGGCAGCCAGCGCTGCTCACATAGAGAGGGGGAGCGAGATGAAGAGAGAGAGGGAGAGATAAGAAGCCTGAAGAAACGCATTCAAGGTGAAATGATGAAGATTCTTCATTTTCTAGTTCCTTTGTTCTCCTGGGGCTTCTAGGGTTTTAGGAGGCAATGGGTCCATGTAGCTTGCTCACTAAGTGGCTCTCTGATCCAGCTACCGTCTCCTAGCCATGTAAGGATTCACAAGCTTTCCACCTGCCTCTATCCCCATCATTTATCTGGTCTATGTTTCTTACATGCAAACACATGATCTGAGGCCTTTATTGCCCTAACCGTGTAGTGTGTATGTGTGTGTCTGCGCACCCTGTGTGTGTGTGTGTGTGTGTGTGTGTGTGTGTGTGTGTGTGTGTGTGTGTGTGTGTGTGTGTGTGTGTGTGTGTGTGTGTGTGTGTGTGTGTGTGTGTGTGTGTGTGTGTGTGTGTGTGACACAGATCCCCTCCAGCACATGGGACATGTGTGCCTAAAGCTGTGTGTGTGTGTGTGTGTCGGCTCCTCACTAATGACACAGATCCCCTCCAGCACATGGGACATAGTCAGTAGCCTAAAGCTGTAACACTTTACCTCATGTCAAAACCTTGTGTGTTTGTGTCTCAGTCAATACTTTGTCTACCCTCTTTGTCTTTGGATGACCATTTTTTCCCCCTCTCTTCATTTCCCTTGGTGACGGTACAATGCAATCACACAGATCAAATCTGTAATCTTACAAAATATTACCCCTCACAGACATCGAGGCCAGCGATGGTATAGCTATAGAATAGCCTGCTTCAGTTCCTGCTCCACCATACCATAAACAGTGATTTCATTCCCCTGGCCTGTGGATTAGGAGGGGGAGATAGACTGTCCTCGAAGAAACAAAGTCCCTCAGGTGAATCGACACACCTGTCCATCACCGTTGACAAAAATAAAAGCCTTAAAATGCCCTAACGATGAATCTGTTATCATGCCACAGAGCATTTCAGCATATATCATTTCTTATTTTCCCTGCTTTTTGAATCACTTCCAATCCCCCTTTATCTGTAAAGCTGGCTACTGTGTGGACTGGCATCAATATCCTTTTTAACAAGTACACCTGCCAGCCGTCTGTCTGTCAAGTTGGTGAGGATAGAAAAAAATATATATATAGAAAAAGAAAGACATTGGCTAAAATGAAGCCTTTCTCTTTCTCTCTCTGTTATATAATTATAATTTCCCATTTCCAAGTACATGGAGATGTTGGTTCTATTGAATGGTTTTCCAACAATAACAGAAGGAGAGGGAATTATATATGGGTCCTGTGATTCACTTCTCTGCAGTGTTGGCACCCAACACTACATTATGCAATTCATTCAACTTCACAATTACATTAGAAACAGAAGCATACAAAAAGCAATGATGACTCACACGAGACCACTAAAACCCATTTTCATACGCAAAGAGCAAAGTAAAGCTAATGCTGCTACCAACAATGCAAAATTAACTACTGTCTGATACACTGGGGGCCACTTTTATGGGCTCCGTGTCATCATTTTGGGAAGTCTGTAAAATACTCTGTAGTTAATTTCCGTGTGCTTGTTGTTCAGACTCAGGAACATCTAAATTATGGAAAACCAGTCAATTAATGTCACAATGAACCAGTCCACATTCACAAACAGGAATATGTGTGGGAAAAAAAATAGAGAAATACTTAAAGAGCATTATAATGAGAATAAAAACAAATCCTAATGTTGTTCCATTTCCCCTGGCCAAGGACAAATTAAATTTGACATACACACGTATTGTTCCCTATCCTGTATCTTCAGCCTCTGGCCTTTGTTGACAAAGTAAACGATTGTTTTAATACTGTTGTTGTTGTTGTTGTTGTTGTTTGTGGAGGTGAGAACTTTGGTCCAGGTCTGAGCTGCCTTTCAGCAATTTAATTGGTTTCAATGCAGTGATGGGCTAGAATGCCTGGACAGAGGCAGTGATGGGTTTGCCAGAAGTGTGTGCGTGCATGTGTTTTTGCATGTGTGTTTGTGTGTGTGTTTTTGCATGTGTGTGTGTGTGTGTGTGTGTGTGTGTGTGTGTGTGTGTGTGTGTGTGTGTGTGTGTGTGTGTGTGTGTGTGTGTGTGTGTGGGCTAGCTGCATGGGTCTGACTCTGGACAGAGGCTAGTCAGCTGCATCCTCTGGTCCTTCAAGCTTCACCAGCTCACTGATTCTCACTCATTACCTCTGAGCAGGAAGAGGATCCCACAGTACACTGAAATAGTAATATGGCACCCACTCTCAGGGTGAAGCCCAGGTGAAGACTCCCCATGCCATTTTCTGTCAGCAAACCATCATTGGCAACATTATAGATTGATATATATAGTCCTGACAATTTTATTCAATTATGTCACCCTCTGGAGGGTGTGTTCAGAGAATGTGGAAAGACAAAGTGTGTGTGTGTGTGTGTGTGTGTGTGTGTGTGTGTGTGTGTGTGTGTGTGTGTGTGTGTGTGTGTGTGTGTGTGTGTGTGTGTGTGTGTGTGTCTTGTTGTAACTAATGTGTTGTAATGTTTGAAAGTCACCTGTGAATTATCATGTTTATTAACTCAAACCAAAAAAACCACATTGTTACATTTAACATGGTGCCACTACCATCAAATCCACAGATAATACCAGGACTGATACCATCTTTATGTAAATAGGCTATGGACCTGGTAACAACAATTGTAACAACGCACACCCTGTAATTAACTACTGGTTATTTTCTAAATGTTCATTTCTGTGTTATTACATGGCTCAAAGTGTAGGCCTATACCAAATAAAGTAAAATGTAAGAACTATGTAGTTACCTAGGATATACTTGTAATTATCATGTACCTACCCAGCAGTAAGTAACTTATTGTAAAGTGAAACCCAGTAGGGTATAACATGTTTAATTACTATGAGATGACTGTGGACTACAGGAAAAGGAGGACCAAGCACGCCTCCATTCTCATCGACGGGGCTGTAGTGGAGCAGGTTGAGAGCTTCAAGTTCCTTAGTGTCCACATCTCCAACAAACTGAGATGGTCCAAGCACACCATGATAGTTGTGAAGAGGGCACAACAAAACCTCCCCCTCAGGAGACTGAAAAGATTTGGCATGGGTCCTCAGATCCTCAAAAAAGTTCTACAGCTGCACCATCGAGAGCTGGTTGCATCACTGCCTGGTGTGGCAACTGCTCGGCTTCCAACCGCCAGGCACTACAGAGGATAGTGAGTACGACTCAGTACATCACTGGGGCCAAGCTTCCAGCGATCCAGGACCTCTATACCGGGCAATGTCAGAGGATGACCCTAAAAATTGTCAAAGACTCCAGACACCCTAGTCATAGACTGTTCTCTCTGCTACCGCACGGCAAGCGGTACCGGGGCACATTAAATAAATAAATAAATAAAAAATTAACAAGACTACTGAACATCAAATCAAATGGCTACCAAGACTTATTTGCCTCCACCCACCCCTCCTCTTTTGCACTGATGCTACTCTCTGTTATTAGCTATGCATAAGTCACTTTAATAACTCTACCCACATCTATATACTAGGTGACCACACACATTGACTTATTTACTGTTATATTATATAGACTTATTCACTGTTATATTATATAGACTTATTTACTGTTATATTATATATACTTATTTACTGTTATATTATATAGACTTATTTACTATTATATTATGTAGCTTTTTTTATATTACCGCTGCTCTTTAATTATTGTTACTTTTATTTATTTATTTTTTAGGTATTTTTCATAAAACTGTATTCTTGGTAATAAGGGCTTCTAAGTAAGCATTTCACTGTAAGGTATTCGGCGCACGTGACAAATAACATTTGATTTTATTTGGTTTGTACAATGTAACAAAATGTAACAGAATAGCTGAGTTGTCCTGATGTTGGTTATGCCATACGGTGTTGGGCTACACTAGTTCACTTAGCAGACAAGATTTTCTTTCAATTCCGTGCCATTATTTTATAGTATGAAGAATACAATTGAATAAAGCTGAATAAACTTTAAAATATATTTTCCCCAAACGATTTGAGGGAGTGCACCCATGTGGCTATTATGTGTTGAGCGGTTAACAAAGAAATAGGTACTCCTATATGCTTAATTTAGAGTTATTCATGTAACTTTAGTTGTTATACAACTGTTGGGCTAAATGTTTTGATTTTTAAAAACATTGTAAGGATGCCGACTATTGATGATTTGAAAAAAGTAGCTTGAAAGACATGAGTCAATCCTTCACGTGGGTCTTTCTCACAGGCTACAAGTGAAGAGAGCCATTGACACCATATGTGAATTGATTGCCCCTCATCTATCTTCAGAGTTCGTTCTGTTAGGTGACCTAAACTGGGATATGCTTAACACTCCGGCAGTCTTACAATCTAAGCTAGATGCCCTCAATCTCACACAAATTGTCAAGGAACTCACCAGATACAACCCAAAATCTGTAAACATGGACACCCTCATAGATATTATCCTGACCAACTTGCCCTCCAAATACACCTCCGCTGTTTTCAATCAGGATCTCAGTGATCACTGCCTCATTGCCTGCATCCTCTATGGGTCCGCGGTCAAACGACCACCCCTCATCACTGTCAAACTATCCCTAAAACACTTCTGTGAACAGGCCTTTCTAATCGACCTGGCCCGGGTATCCTGGAAGGATATTGACCTCATCCCATCAGTAGAGGATGCCTGGTCATTCTTTAAAAGTAATTTCCTCGCCATCTTAAATAAGCATAAGCAAATAAGCAAAAAAATTGAACTAAGAACAGATATAGCCCTTGGTTCACTCCAGACCTGACTGCCCTTGACCAGCACAAAAACATCCTGTGGTGGACTGCAATAGCATCGAATAGTTCCTGTGATATGCAACTGTTCAGGGAAGTCAGGAACCAATACACGCAGTCAGTCAGGAAAGCAAAGGCTAGCTTTTTCAAACAGAAATTTGCATCCTGTAGCTCTAACTCCAAAAGGTTCTGGGACACTGTAAAGTTCATGGAGAACAAGAGCACCTCCTCCCAGCTGCCCACTGCACTGAGGCTAGGTAACACTGTCACCACCGAAAAACCATGATAATTGAGAATTTCAACAAGCATTTCTCTACGGCTGGCCATGCTTTCCTCCTGGCTACCCCAGCCAACAGCACCGCACCACCCGCACCACCCGCAGCTACTTGCCCAAGCCTCCCCAGCTTCCTCTTCACCCAAATCCAGATAACAGATGTTCTGAAAGAGCTGCAAAACCTGGACCTGTACAAATCAGCTGGGCTTGACAATCTGGACACTCTCTTTCTAAAATTATCCGCCGCCATTGTTGCAACTCCTATTACCAGTCTGTTCAACCTCTCTTTTGTATCGTCTGAGATCCCTAAAGATTGGAAAAGCTGCCGTGGTCATCCCCCTCTTCAAAGGGGATGACACACTAGAACCAAATTGTTATAGGCCTATATCCATCCTGCCCTGCCTTTCTAAAGTCTTCGAAAGCCAAGTTAACAAACAGATCACTGACCATTTCGAATCCTATCGTACCTTCTCTGCTGTGCAATCCGGTTTCCGAGCTGGTCACAGGTGTACCTCAGCCACGCTCAAGGTACTAAACGATATCATTATCGCCATCGATAAAATATTTTACTGTGCAGCTATCTTCATCGACCTGGCCAAGGCTTTTGACTCTGTCAATCACCGTATTCTTATCTGCAGACTCAACAGCCTTGGTTTCTCAAATGACTGCATCGCCTGGTTCACCAACTACTTCTCAGACAGAGTTCAATGTGTCAAATTGGAGGGCCTGTTGTCCGGACCTCTGGCAGTCTCTATGGGGGTACCACAGGGTTCAATTCTCGGGCCAACTCTTTTCTCTGTATATATCAACGATGTTGCTCTTGCTGCAGGTGATTCCCTGATCCACCTCTACGCAGACGACACCATTCTGTATACATCTGGTCCTTCTTTGGACACTGTGCTAACAAACCTCCAAACGAGCTTCAATGCCATACAACACTCCATCTGTGACCTCAAACTGCTCCTAAACACTAGTAAAACTAAATGCATGCTTTTCAGCTGTTCGCACTTAGAATGTGTGGCCAACTACAAATACCTAGGTGTCTGGCTAGACTGTAAACTCTCATTCTAGACTCATATTAAACATCTCCAATCCAGAATTAAATCTAGAATTGGCTTTCTATTCTGCAACAAAGCCTCCTTCACTCACATTGCCAAACATACCCTGGTAAAACTGACTATTCAACCGATCCTCGACCTTGGCGATGTCATTTACAAAATAGCCTCCAACACTCTACTCAGCAAACTGGATGCAGTCTATCACAGTGCCATCCGTTTTGTCACCAAAGCCCCATATACCACCCACCACTGCGACCTGTATGGTCTAATCGGCTGGCCCTCACTACATATTCGTCGCCAGACCAACCGGCTCCAGGTCATCTATAAGTCTATGCTAGGTAAAGCTCTGCCTTATCTCAGCTCACTGGTCACGATAACAACACCCACCCATAGCACGCCCTAAGCAGGTATATCTCACTGGTCATCCCCAAAGCCAACACCTCTTTGGCCGCCTTTCCTTCCTGTTCTCTGCTGCCAATGACTGGAACGAATTGCAAGTCGCTGAAGCTGGAAACGTATATTTCCCTCACTAACTTTAAACATCAGCTATCCAAGCAGCTAACCGATCACTGCAGCTGTACATAGCCCATCTGTAAATAGCCCATCCAATCAACCTACCTCATCCATATATTGTTATCACTTACTTTTCTGCCCTTTTTCACACCACTATTTCTACTTGCACATCATCATCTGCACATCTATCACTCCTGTGTTAATTGGCTAAATTGTAATTACTTGCTACTATGGCCTATTTATTGCCTTTACCTCCTCACGCCATTTGCGCACACTGTATATAGACTTAATTTTTTTCTATTGTGTTATTTACTGTACGCTTGTTTATTCCATATGTAACTCTGTGTTGTTGTTTGTGTCGCACTTCTTTGCTTTGTCTTGGCCAGATCACAGTTGTAAATGAGAACTTGTTCTCAACTAGCCTACCTGGTTAAATAAAGGTCAAATAAATAATACAAAATTGAAAAAGCCCAATCAGGGTCACTTGGATACTAGAAGTAACCCAAGGGGACTCTTCAGTGGCAACCTCAGGTATTACACTCAAGGGAGAAAACCTGACCTGTGACATTCACTGTAGATATGTCAGGTTTAGCAGCAGTGGAATCTGCAATATTCAGATCCAGATAGACCACTCACACCTCCTTCAGCTTCTAGAACTTGGCTTAAGAAACAATGGTTTCAAATGTAATAATCAACACTACTTACAGATTCGTGGGACAGCGATGGGTAAAAAGTTTGCCTCTGGCTATGCTAATATTTATATGGCAGACTGGGAGTTGACAGCCTTGGCTAAATGCCCATTGCGTCCCGTGTTTTATAGACGATACCTGGATGATATCTTCGGATTGTGGGAACAGGATCTGGTACATTTATTAAATACTCAATAACCATCATCCTACCATAACAGTTACATTCAGTTGAAGTCGAAAATGTACATACACCTTAGCCAAATACATTTAAACTCAGTTTGTCACAATTCCTGACATTTAATCCTAGTAACAATTCCCTGTTTTAGGTCAGTTAGGATCACCACTTTAATTTAAGAATGTGAAATGTCAGAATAATAGTAGAGAGAATTATTTATTTCAGCTTTTATTTATTTCATCACATTCCCAGTGGGTCAGAAGTTTACATGCACCCAATTAGTATTTGGTAGCATTTCCTTTAAATTGTTTAACCTGGGTCAAACGAGCGTTGTTTGTGAGACAAGGGCAGATCCCAGATCCAGTTCTCCTCACAAAAACATCTGTATAGTCTGAACGGTTTGAACTACAAACTATTATGATCCATTTATGAATAGCTGAGACTATCACAAACAGGCCCATGATTCTCAAAAGCCACACAAGAGTCATTAGAAGGTAAATTCTTCTACATAGAAGATCATAGGAAATCACAAGTCATAGTGTCAATAATAATGTTATAAGCTCACATATTTGCTGTCACAAACTCCAATCCACACACAGTTATCATCAGTTGTGATCGGTGCCATTTAAGATGAGGGAGGACACATAGTTGAATTTTACCTATACCCATCATGAGGTTTCTACCTTCTAGCCTACGAATGAAGTTTACAATGCAGGTTGATAGAAATTAGAGTTATCAATATGACAGATAACGACACATTCAATACAGCCGTGCACACTTTTGCCTGCATCTAGCTGATCTTGGTTGTAATCATTAGTCCAACAGTTGCCAACAAGAGTTTCTGTTGGACAGATTCAGGTATGTTTCACCCCGTTTCGTTCCATTTGCTTCCGTTTAAGAAATATTTTTCAACAGAATTGGTGGAATGAATACACCCCTTATCACATGCAAAAACAGAATTAGTGGCCAAATATAAACCGCAAGATCACTTTGCTCGATATACAGTAACACACCTACTCATTCAAAGGTTTTTCTTTATTTGTACTTTTTTCTACATTGTAGAAAGTAGTGAAGACATCAAAACTCGGAAATAACACATATGTAGTAACCCAAAAAATTGTTAAACAAAACAAAATACATTTTAAATTTGAGTTTCTTTAAAGTTGCCACCCAGCTGGAACAGTGGTGTAAAGTACATAAGTAAAAATACTTTAAAGTACTACTTAATTCGTTTTTTGGAGTATCTGAACTTTACTCTTTATATTTTTGACAACTTTTACTTTTAATTCATTACATTCCAAAAGAAAATAATGTACTTTTTACCTGACAACCAAAAGTACATTTTGAATGCTTAGCAGGACAGGAAAATGGTCCAATTCACGCACTTATCAAGACAACACATGGTCATCCCTTGTGCCCACATCTGGCGGACTCACTAAACACAATGCATCTTTTGTAAATGATGTCTGAGTGTTGAAGTGTGCCCCTGGCTATCAATACATTTTCAAAACAAGAAAATGGTGCCGCCTGCTTTGCTTGAATGAATTTGAAATTATATATACTTTTACTGTTGATCCTTAATTATATTTTAGCAATTACATTTACCTTTGATACTTAAGTTTATTTACAACCAAATAGTTTTACTTGAGAAACTTTCTATTAAGGTTTCTCTACTTTTACTCAAGTATGACAATTGGGTACTTTTTCCACCACTGAACTGGAATGCATTTCAACTAACAGATGTGCCTTTATTTATTTATTTCTTGATGTGTTTTAACCAATCAGTTGTGTTGTGACAAGGTAGGGGTGGTATACAGAATATGGTCCTATTTGGTAAAATACCTAGTCCATATTATGGCAAGAACAGCTCAAATAAGCAAAGAGAAATGACAGTCCATCATTACTTGAATACATGAAGGTCAATCAATGCGGAAAATTTCAAGACCTTTGAAAGTCTCTTCAAGTGCAGTCGCAAAAACCGTCAAGCGCTATGATGAAACTGGCTCTCATGAGGACCGTCACAGGAAAGAAGACCCAGAGTTACCTCTGCTTGCAGAAGATAAGTTCATTAGAGTTACTAGCCTCAAAAATTGCATACCAAATGAATGCTTCACAGAGTTCAAGTAACAGACACATCTTAATATCAACTGTTCAGAAGAAACTGCGTGTTTCAGGCCTTCATGGTCGAATTACTGCAAAGAAACTAGAGGTCGACCGATTAATCGGAATGGCCGGTTAATTAGGGCCAATTTCAAGTTTTCATAACAATCGGAAATTGGTATTTTTGGACACCGATATGGACAAAAAATTTTTTTTACACCTTTATTTAATCTTTATTTAACTAGGCAAGTCAGTTAAGAAAAGGTTAACTGCCTTGTTCAAGGGCAGAACGACAGATTTTTACCTTGTCAGCTCGGGAGATCCAATCTTGCAACCTTACAGTTAACTCGTCCAACACTCTAACCACCTGCCTCTCATTGCACTCCACGAGGAGCCTGTTATGCGAATGCAGTGAGCCAAGGTAAGTTGCTAGCTAGCGTTAAGCTTATCTTATAAAAAACAATCAATCACAAGTTAACTACACATGGTTGATGGTATTACTAGTTTATCTGGCGTGTCCTGCGTTGCATATAATCGATGCGGTGCACATTAGCAAAAAAGGACTGTCCTTGCTCCAATGTGTACCTAACCATAAACATCAATGCCTTTCTTAAAATCAATACACAGAAGTATATATTTTTAAACCTGCATATTTAGCTAAAAGAAATCCAGGTTAGCAGGCAATATTAACCAGGTGAAATTGTGTCACTTCTCTTGCATTCATTGCACGCAGAGTCACGCCGCCTAATCTGCCAGAATTTTACATAATTATGACATAACATAACAGGAATATTTAGACTTATGGATGCCACCCGTTAGATCAAATACGGAACAGTTCCGCATTTCACTGAAAGAATAAACGTCTTGATTTTGAGATGATAGTTTCTGGATTCGACCATATTAATGACCTAAGGCTCGTATTTCTGTGTGTTATTATGTTATAACTAAGTCTATGATTTGATATAGCAGTCTGACTGAGCAATGGTAGGCACCAGCAGGCTTGTAAGTAGTTTGCGCTGTTTGCGCTGTTCTGTGAAGAGAGTAGTACACAGCGTTGTATGAGATCTTCAGTTTCTTGGCAATTTCGTGCATCGAATAGCCTTCATTTCTCAGAACAAGAATAGACTGAGGAGTTTCAGAAGTTCTTTGTTTCTGGCCATTTTGAGCCTGTAATCGAACCCACAAATGTTGATGCTCCAGAAACTCAACTAGTCTAAAGAAGGCCAGCTTCATTGCTTCTTTAATTAGCACAACAGTTTTCAGCAGTGCTAACATAATTTCAAAAGGGTTTTCTAATGATCAATTAGCCTTTTAAAATTATAAACTTGGATTAGCTAACACAACTTGCCATTGGAACATATGAGTGATGGTTGCTGATAGTGGACCTCTGTACACCTATGTAGATATACCATTACAAATCAGACGTTTCCAGCTACAATAGTAATTTACAACATTAACAATGTCTACACTGTATTTCTGATCAATTTGATGTTATTTTAATGGACAAAAAAAAGTGCTTTTCTTTCAAAAATAAGGGAATGTTGTAAGTGACCCCAAACTTTTGAACGGTAGTGTACATGGTAATGATGACAATTTCCGGAGGACGTCCTCCAACCAATCAAAGCTTTTGCAGTATGAATTTACATGTTGTCCATCCAATCATAGAAATAGGATCAGAGAATCAACCTAGTGTGTTGTATTGGGATTATGCCACAGAACATTATGGTGGCTCTACGTGTTGAGAAGCTTGGTGACATTGTTGGATATAATTTAGAGTGAAGAGTAATACTGTAGTTGAGCATTTTTGGGAAATTATTCAATTCAAAAGAGTTTTTTCAAATTCCAGGAGATGTATGAGGTATACTACAAATAGTTTTCTTGGTTTTACAATTTTATTTCTGTGTCCAGTGCAATTTGTTAAAAAGAATGTAAAAGTTAGCCAGGCAAAATTCAGCAGCTAGCCACTATAGCTACCAGAGTGAGTTTGCGGTTTTCTCCACCAAATGGTTGAATGGCCAACGCTGCCGAAAATGTTGTGGACTTTTTGTTGAAGAACCACTTTTATTCTCTGGGTTACACTGAAAAGGTGTGAATTAAAAGTGAGGGTCGACCTCTGCCTGAGACTTTAATGAAGAAGAATGAGAAGGTGATTTTTGGAAAGTCAGCCTTGTCTCAGGATGGTAAGTGACCTGGAACATGGTTGAAGAAAACAAAAGCAGGGAGCACATATCCCACATCAGTGGTGTGGGGGTGTGCTTTGGCAAAGTGGGCTTGCAGGGTTATATGTTACCTTCCTGTTCTAACCCTGTCTTTTCTGGTATGTCAAACAATCGGATGATTTGGCCCATCGCATCATAGCCCCTCCTGTCTCAGCCTCCAGTATTTATGCTGCAGTAGTTTATGTATCGGGGGTTAGGGGTCAGTTTGTTATATCTGGAGTATTCTCCTGTCTTATCCGGTGTCCTGTGTGAATCTAAGTGTGCTTCTCTAATTCTCTCCTTCTCTCTTTCTTTCTCTCTCTCGGAGGACCTGAGCCCTAGGACCATGCCTCAGGACTACCTGGCATGATGACTCCTTGCTGTCCCCAGTCCACCTGGCCATGCTGCTGTTCCAGTTTCAACTGACCTGCCTGCTAGGAACCATGCCCCAGGACTACCTGACATGATGACTCCTGCTTTCCCCAGTCCACCTGGCCATGATGCTGAAAAGCCAGTTTCATTTCCACCTGACTGTGCTGACTGCTGAACCCAAACTGTTCTGCCTTATTATTATTTTGACCATGCTGGTCATTTATGAACATTTGAACATCTTGGCCATGTTCTGTTATAATCTCCACCCGGCACAGCCAGAAGAGGACTGGCCACCCCTCATAGCCTGGTTCCTCTCTAGGTTTCTTCCTAGGTTTTGGCCTTTCTAGGGAGTTTTTCCTAGCCACCGTGCTTCTACACCTGCATTGCTTGCTGTTTGGGGTTTTAGGCTGGGTTTCTGTACAGCACTTTGAGATATCAGCTGATGTACGAAGGGCTTTATAAATAAATTTGATTTGATTTGATGATCATCCGTTCAAATTCCGATTAAAGAGAGAGGTTGACGCAGCGTATTTTTAGCGTGCACTCCAGTAGGCTTTCCGCTTTCCTCCAGTATTTATTTAGCAAAGATGACAACACATAATCTCTCTAGACAGACACAAGCAGAAACTCATAAATGTTGCAGCAGCTACACCTAAACATTAGAATACTGACATGCTGTATGCGATGAATACGAGACTTTCAGTCTGACCAACTGTAGACTACTAATTAGAGCAGCTGCATACAGCATATGAGCCCTGTCCATCTGGTCAGGGTAAACTCATTTGTAACGTTATGTATGGTGCCACCAGTCTGATTGCAGTTGTCAGTTATAGTCAGTTAAGTGGATGATCAGGGCTTTATTCAGGAACTTTAGTGACTTTGATGTGTCAAGTGGGCGAGATGCGCAGTCTGTTTGACTTTATGAATTTTGAGATGTCTGAGTTTAACTTCATAGAGAAACTCGTTGTCCAAACCTACAATGGTGCAGCTGTAATGGAATGTATTTGCTGTTTGTATTTACAGCTGTTTGTATTAAGTCCCCTCTTGTTCCCTGATTTAAGAGGTGATGACCACTCCACTCCACTACCATTGTCAACTCTCTCCTGGCATGAACTGAAGCCACGTCTCGTGTGCCCATTCACCCACTGGCACACTGAATGTTACCGCTTCAGTCTCCAAGCACTGTGAGCACCCCTATCAATTTTCTCTCATTACTGTCAATCACATACACAAACACAATCACATTACTACACATCAATGATTTTACTCCTTGCTTGGACTAACTCATTCTTAGCTCCTTTGTCCAACTGTGTTAGTGTATTGTGTTGTTGTTTTTGTCTTCCCATTCAAATCCTTCCTGCACTGAAGTCACACCTCTGAACACCGCAACTCATGCCTCATAGTGGTTAGAGCGTTGTGCCAGTAACCGAAAGGTTGCTGGATCGAATCCCCAAGCTGACAAGGTAAAAATCTGTCGTTCTGCCCCTGAGCAAGCAGTTAACCCAATATTCCCCGGGTGCCGAAGACGTGGATGTCTATTATGGCAGCCCCCCGCACCTCTCTGATTCAGAGGGGTTGGGTTAAATGTGGAAGACACATTTTAGTTGAATGCATTCAGTTGTACAACTGACTAGGTATCCCCCTTTCCCATACCCTCATTCAATTACTGCTGTGATCCCTTACAAAACGGTGTAAGTAGCCCTCATTCCCATTCCCCAATAAAAGTCTTTATTAAATGCTTTAGGTTAAAATAATTAGTCTTTGACCATTTTTTAACACACTTTGTCACCTCCGTGGGTTCTGCACCTATACCGTGGGTCTCCCATCCTCCTCCATTTTTCAAGTCACCAGCCTCCACTGGTAAGATGTGAATAGAGAATGCTGATCCGAGAGCAGCGCTGGGTTCTTTTGATCCTATTAGTATCGACACATGCTCCAACAATGCACATAGCGACCATTCTCTCTGTGTGGTGTTTTGGGAAACGCATGTTACCCCCAGGTGGTGACGGTAGGAAACAACATCTCCATTTTGCTGATCCTCAACACTGGGGCCCCACAAGGGTGCATGCTCAGCCCCCTGCTGTACTCCCTGTTCACCCATGACTGTGTGGCCATGCATGCCTTCAACTCAATCATCAAGTTTGCAGACGACACAACAGTAGTAGGCTTGATCATTAACAAAGACGAGACGGCATATAGGGAAGAAGTGAGGGCACTTGGAGTGTGTATCAGGAAAACAATCTCTCACTCAACGTCAACAAAACAAAGGAGATGGTCGTGGACTTCAGGATACAGCAGAGGGAGCACCCCCCCATCCACATCGACGGGACAGCAGTGGAGAAGGTGGAAAGTTTTAAGTTCCTTGGTGTACACATCACGGACAAACTGAAATGGTCCACCCACACAGACAGTGTGGTGAAGAAGGCGCAATAGTGGCTCTTCAACCACAGGAGGCTGAAGAAATTTGGTTTGTCACCTAAAGCCCTCACAAACTTCTACAGATGCACATTTGAGAGCATCCTGTCGGGCTGCATCAGCGCCTGGTACGGCGACTGCATCGGCCATAACCGCAGGGCTCTCCAGATGGTGGTGCGGTCTACACAACGCATCACCGGGAGCAAACTACCTGCCCTCCAGGATACCTACAGCACTCGATGTCACAGGAAGGCCAACAAGATCATCAAGGACAACAAAAACCAAAGCCATTGCCTGTTCACCTCATAATCATCCAGAAGGCGAGGTCAGTACAGGTGAATCAAAACTGTGACCGAGAGACTGAAAAACAGCTTCTATCTCAAGACCATCAGACCATTAAATAGCCATCACTAGGAGGCTTCCACCCAATTAGGTAACCCTGCACCTTAGAGGCTTCTGCCACATACACATAGACTTGAAATCACTAGCCACTTGAATAATGGAACACTTGTCACTCTAATGATGTTTACATATTGTGAGGACAGACGCTCGGAGACGAGAAGCAATTACAGGGAGTGAATATTTAATGGGTAAACAGAACTGAAACAAAACAAGGACAGCATTTGGACAAGGGGAACATAACAACATTAATGCTGCCACAGGAATGAAACTGAGTTATAGACAGATAACGGAGAGGAAAGGTGTGGGAGCAAGACGGCCCGGCTGAGGCATGGGAGCCCGATGAGCCAGCTGAGGCATGGCACGGGAGCCTGTCGAGCCAACCGAGGCTAGAAAACCTCTCGAGCCAGCTGAGGCATGGAAGCCCGAGCCAGCTGAGGCATCCCCGGTTGCTTCGGCAGCGGCACCCGGACCCGACTTCACCAACCAAAAAATAAAATAAAACTCCCCGATGCTTCCAATTGTGGTGCCAGCATTTGGTGAGGACAGATGCTGGGAGACGGGAAGCAAGTACAGGGAGTGAATATTTAATAAATAACAGGCATGAAACAAAACACGGACAGTGTCTGGACAGTTTGTGAAGCTTTTAGGTGCCAAGCCACATTTCTTCAGCCTCTTGATGTTGAAGAGGCACTTTTTCGCCTTCTTCACCACACGTTCTGTGTGGGTGGACGATTTTTGGTCATCAGTGATGTGTGGGCTGAGGAACTTTAAGCTTTGCACCTGCTCCACTGCGTTCCCGTCGATGTGGATGGGGCATGCTCCATCTGCTGTTTCCTGAAGTCAACGATCAGCTCCTTTGTTTTGTTGACATTGAGTGAGTGACTATTTTCCTGGCACCATCCTCCCAGGGCCCTCACCTCCTCTCTGTAGGCTGTCTTGTCATGGTTGGTAACCAGGCCTACTACTGTTGTGTCGTCTGCGAACTTGATGATTAGGCTGGACATTAGGAAGTCCAGGATCCAGTTGCACAGTGCGGGGTTCAGACCCAGGGCCCCGAGCTTCATGATGAGCTTGAAGGGTACTATGGTGTTGAATGCTGAACTATAGTCAATGAACAGCATTCTTACATAGGTATTCCTCTTGTCCAAATGGGGTAGGGCAGTGTTTAGTGCGATGGCGATTGCATCGTCTGTGGATCTATTGGCTGCGGTAAGCAAATTGAAGTGGGTCTAGGGTGTCAGGTAAGGTAGAGGTCATATGATCCTTAACTAGCCTCTCAAAGCACTTCATGATAACAGAAATGAGTGCTACAGGGCGACAGCCATTTAGTTCAGTTACCTTTGCCTATTTGGGTACAGGAACAATGGTGGACATCTTGAAGCAAGTGGGGATGGCAGACTGGGATAGGGGAGATTGATTATGTCCGTAAATACTCCAGCCAGCTGGTCTGCGCATGCTCTGATGCGGCTAGGGAGGCCATCTGGTCTGGCAGCCTTGTGAGGGTTAACACGCCTAAATGTCTTACTTACGTCGGCCACGGACAAGGAGAGCCCACAGTCCTTGGTAGCGGGCCGCGTCGGTGGCACTGTGTTATCCTAAAAGCGGGCGAAGAAGGTGTTTAGCTTGTCCAGAAGCAAGCCATCGATGTCCGCGAAGTGGCTGGTTTTCCCTTTGTAGTCAGTGATTGTCTGTAGAACCTGTCACAAACGTCTTGTGTCTGAGCCTTTGAATTGCGACTCCACTTTGTCTCTATATTGACGTTTTTCCTGTTTGATTGCCTGTTTGATTATGGAGGGAATAATTACACTGTTTGTAATCGGCCATATTCTCAGTCACCTTGCCATGGTTAAATGCAGTGGTTCGCACTTTTGCGAGAAGGCTGCCATCTATCCACAGTTTCTGGTGAAGGTAGGTTTTAATAGTCACAGTGGGTACAACATCTCCTCTACACTTCCTGATAAACACAGACACCATTTCCATGTATTAGTCGATTTTATTCTCAGAGGCTACCCGGAACATGTCCCAGTCCACGTGATCAAAACAATCTTGAAGCGTTGATTCTGATTGGTCAGACGAGCGTTGAATAGTCATTAGCATGGGTACTTCCTGTTTAAGTTTCTGCCTATAGGAAGGGAAGAGACAAATGGAGTCGTGATCAGATTTGCTGAAGGGAGTGCGGGGGAGTTGGAGTAGCTGTGTTCGAGTGTTTTAGCAGCGCGAGAACTACAGTCAATGTGTTGATGGAAATTCGGTAACATTTTCCTCAAATTTACTTTGCTAAAATCACCAGCTACAATAATCTCAGGATATGTGGTTTCCAGTTTGCATAGAGTCTAGTGAAGTTCTTTGAAGGCTATCGTGGTATCGACTTGAGGGGGAATATACACGGCTGTGACTATAACCGAAGAGAATTCACTTGGGAGGTAATATTGGTGGCATTTGATTGTGAGGTATTCTAGGTCAGGTGAAAAAAAGGACTTGAGCTGCTGTATGTTATCACAATCACACCATGAGTGGTTAATCATGAAACATACACCCCTGCCTTTCTTCTTCCCGGAGAGTTCTTTATTCCTGTCTGCGGGATATACTGAGAAGCCAGCAGGCTGTATGGACAAAGACAGTATATCCAGAGAGAGCCACGTTTCCGTGAAACAGAGTATGTTACAATCTCTGATGTCTCTCTGGAAGCAGATTATTGTCCTGAGCTCGTCTACTTTATTATCCAGAGGCTGAGCATTAGCAAGTAATATACTCGGAAGAGATGGATGGTGTGCGCGCCTCCCAAGTCGGATTAGAAGTCCACTCCAAATACCACTTCTCCGACAGCAGTGTTTTGGATCAGTTCAATTGCTCTGGGAGGTACGAACAAAGGATCCAATTCGGGAAAGTCGTATTCCCGGTCGTAATGCTGGTGAGTTACCGCTGCTCTGATATCCAACATGAAATCCATGTCTTAAACATTGCTGCGCAATGTGCACATTGTTACTTACCTTACAAACCACAAAGTTAGCTAATTCACACTCCATACTGTCACGCCCTGACCTTAGAGATCCTTTTAATTCTCTATTTGGTTAGGTCAGGGTGTGACTAGGTTGGGAAATCTATGTTTTCTATTTCTTTGTTGGCCGGGTATGGTTCCCAATCAGAGGCAGCTATCGTTGTCTCTGATTGGGGATCATACTTAGGCAGCCTTTTTTCCACCTATAGTTTGTGGGATCTTGTTTTTGGTACTGTGCTGTTTAGCCCTACTAGACGTTTCGTTTTGTATTTGTTGTTTTTTCGGTGTTCATTTAATAAATTCAAATGTACGCCTACCACGCTCCGATCCTTCCATCGACGAGCGTAACACATTCAAATGCAAATCAGTTTGATTCATGCACTGGCTGTCATGTTTTTTTTGAAGATGCGCTTCCCTTATCTACACTGAAATAATATAATTTCAGTAGTCCTCTATCATGATTCAATTCTTTCTATCTCAATAATGAACACCTTGTGAAGCACCTGTGAAAACCAACCTGACAATATTTAAGAATTTAATATATAGACTTTGCACATTTTTTGGTACGGTTGTCATAAAAAGCATTCATTTTGTTTTTTGGTATATTCACATGGCAAAATACTGACTTCTGGTGTGTGGAATATAGAGGAGATGGTTGCTGTGTGGGTGGGAGATTCTGCCTGTCACTTAATCTCAAGTGGGAACCAGTTTTAGAAGGGGGACTTGAAGAGGGAGACTGCCAAGTCCAGGCACTGCTGTTCGCTTTTTTCTGAGTGTTTGCAGTGCTAGTGTTTTTAGGTCATCTGTGTATCTCACATATGTGCCCAGTATGATAGAGCAATAAGACTTAGCTAATAACAACAACATGACAAGAACAGTAGCTGTAGATTATGTAATGAAAAGTTGGAAGGTGGTTGGTAATGGAGGACATCAATCAGGTGGATCTACGTCTGGGTGTTGGGCAGAACCCCTACGTCCTGGAGAACAGGAGCAGAGTTAAAGGGAACAGGTTAGGAGACAGAGACGTTACACTTTACTGTGAGAAGATTTTATGGATTAGCGCAGTGTTATAAATGGGAGATATGTACTTTTCATCCATTTTGGAAGTTATAGCCTACCTCAAGCTGGTCCCCCTCCGACTCAGAGCACAGAGGATCAGACTGATCTGAACTCACTGTCTCTGGTGGATGGGATACCTCCTGGGGGGCTCGCATTGCCAACAAAGGGTATATAACAAAGTATTGAGATAAACTTTTGTTATTGACCAAATACTTATTTTCCACCATAATTTGCAAATAAATTCATTAAAAATCCTACAATGTGATTTTCTGGATTTTTTTCTTCTCATTTTGTCTGTCATAGTTGAAGTGTACCTATGATGAAAATTACAGGCCTCTCTCATCTTTTTAAGTGGGAGAACTTGCACAATTGGTGGCTGACTAAATACTTTTTTGCCCCATTGTAATGGATAACAGACAAGAAACATACAAGGACAGTGTCTGGACAGGGAAAAACAAAATGACATCAATGATGACACGGGAAACGAACTGAGGAGCAGACAGACATAGAGGGGCAATCAACAAAGTAATGGAGTCAAGTGAGTCCAATATTGCGCAGATGCGCGTAATGATGGTGACAAGTGTGCGTAGTGATGGGCCGCCTGGTGCTCAAGGGGAGGGGAGTAGGCGTAACAGTACTCCCCCCTAGGGGCACCACCTGCCATCCCACCTGGGCGAACCTGACAGGCCGGCCGAGGCGTGGGAGCCCGACAAGTCGACTGAAATGTGGAAGCCTGACGACCGGTTGAAGCGTGGGAGCCCGATGAGTCTGCCATCCCACCTGGGCGAGCCTGACGGGCCACCTGGGCGAGCCTGGCAGGCCGGCCAAGGCGTGGGAGCCCGACGAGTCGACTGAAGCGTGGAAGCCTGATGAGCCGGCTAAAGTGTGGGAGCCCGACGAGTCTGCCATTCCACCTGGGTGAGCCTGACGAGCTGGTGAAGACGAGTCGACTGAAGCATGAAAGCCTGACGAGCCGACAGAGACGTGGGAGCCTGATGAGCCGGCTGAAGCATGATGTGGGATGGGAGCCTGATGAGCAGGCTGAGGCTTGGGAGCCCGACGAGTCGACTGAGGCATGACGTGGGATGGGAGCCTGATGAGCCAGTTGAGGCGTGGGAGCCAGATGAGCCGGCTGAGGCATGACATTGAATGGGAGCCTGCCGAGCCAACCGAGGCAAGGAAACCTATCGAGACAGCTAAGGCGTGGAAGCCCGACAAGCCAGCTGAGGCACCCTTGGTTCCTCTGGCAGCGGTACCTGTACCCAATATCACAAACAAAAACAAACAACAACAAAAACTCCCTGATGCTTCAAATTGTGGTGTCAGCATTCTGTAAGGACAGATGCTGGGAGATGAGAAGCAAGTACAGGGAGTGAACATTTAATGGATAACAGACAAGAAACAAACAAGGACAGCATCTGGACAGGGGAAAAAATAACGACATCAATGCTGACACAGGGAACAAACTGAGGGACAGAGATATAGAGGGGCAATCAACAAAGTAATGGAATCCAGGTAAGTCCAATATTGCTCAGATGTGCGTAATGATGGTGACAAGTGTGCGTAATGATGGGCCGTCTGGCGCCCTCAAGCGACAGAGAGGGGGAGCGGGAGCAGGCACGACAGTACTAACCTTTAAGCACATAGTGACAAATTTAAACATTGTGTCGTCTCTGATATTACATTTCTTGAAATCACAATAACTTCAGATATAATAGAATATGATTGATAAACAAAAGGTTATTTCCCTTGCCCAGCTGTCTACCTCCTTGGCAATTCCACGTCAGAAGACGCATAGGTTGATTTCGGCAATCATGCCCTTCACCCCGAAATGGCCAGCATGCATCTCTTTCAGCATCTCTTTCTCCTCCACAGTAAAAATCAGCCCCCCATTCTACCCCCATAGGTACAAGTGACTGCCTAAGAAGAGACGAGTTGTTGAAATACTCAGGTCTAAGTAAATTTTCACTGCTGTTTTTCTCTCTCTGTTTCTCTCTCTCTATCTCTCTCTGTCTTCCACTCTTTTCCCACCTCCCTCTCTCGATTTCATCCTTTCTTTCTCACTTTCTTCATCTCCCCCCCTCTCTCTATGTCTGTCTGTCTAGCAAAGAAACATAGTTAAGGGCATTTGGAATGACCATAATTGCTTATACCTATCCATTTGATCGATCAGGTTTAACTTATAGCTAGATACCTCAATATGACAGACGTATGGCATGACTACACGTGAGGATCCAGTGGCTCAGATCAGCTTAGCAATGGTTGACAAATAACCAGGCCCTCTCTCAACCACAGAATAGGGGGGGGGTTGTTCACAGACTTTTTCCAGACAAAAACTCGTAACGTCCAAAAGTTGAACTTTGGGAACAATATTTCTAATATCCAAATGTGGGAAATGGTCAGAGGGAAGATGTAGAAAACGAGTGTCACATTGCTTTTCCTTTTGTGATGTTATTAAAAACTGTTTGAACCAAATACTGTAATTTAGGAAGGACATCCCCTTTATATGTCAAGTTTCCATCCAATATGTTGTCTACATGATGTGAAACTGGATGAAACCATTTTTGGTAAGATAGGAATGTGATTTTAGGAGTCTTAAGAGAGAACTTCTAATCATATCCTTTGCACATTAAGTAGCCACGCCCCGGTTGAGGTCAGAATCACGGGTATGGCTAAGTAGTTGTTCCTAGGAAATAGCCCATTGGAGACCGGACTACTAAGAAGAAGGACATTGTGACCACTGGTGGACAATCAGAGGATGTACAAGTGTCCCACAGGAAAGGCTCACCGAGACAAACGAATGGCATTCAACACATAAATACATTCATTGTTTCTTTTTTCCAAATTGGCAGTGGTTCGTGTGCAAGGTATACGATTAATGTGAGTACAGTCCTAGAATGTATCCATGATAAATGTCCCTTTGCCTCTACCTCTCTTCCCCCCTCTCCATCTAACGTAATGTTGTAAGAAGCTGTCATATCTTGTCAGTCCACTAGGGACCTTTGTCTCATGTAAGTGTGCATGTGTATTCTGTGTTATTTATTTACTAGCAAACTAAATAGTAAGTAAACCAATTTGTATGCTATGGAATAATCAGTAAAGCTGGGGTTCATGCAGATCCAAGAAGGTTATAACCGTTCAGATGATGAGACTGATATGAGGTAATGATTAATAAGTGACTGTTATCGATATATAACATATATATTCTAGAGTTTAATTTGGGAGATGGTATCTCGTTAAACAACCTATTCCGAGGTGCCCCAAATCCTAATGAGTTAGTGCAGACTGAGCTAGCGCTTATGAGGTGAAATAGAACTAGAACTGCCAGAATTCTCAACCCTTCGGGACCGCTACTAGGTTAAATAAAGCCAAGCAACCAGCATAGCAACGGATGCTTTGGTTCATTACGTAAACCTGTCAGAAATGTGCAAGTTCTAGCAACAGCCCTAACAACGGAAAGCTTGAACTCATCGAATCCCATTGTGACACGGTGGGGGAAACTATTTGGCAGGGGAAAACTATTTGGCAAGACAGGCCATGTACCATTAAAAACAGCCCTAATTGGCCCTATATAACGCTAACCCTGGCTTCATGTCCTCATCTTGGTTCTACCCTATCCCTATCCCTAACCCTAACCCTAACCCAAACCTTATACCTAACCCTGGCTTCATGTCCTCATCTTGGTTCTACCCTATCCCTAGCTTCAACCTTAACCCTAACCCTATCCCTAACCCTAACCCTAACCTTGTACCTAACCCTGGCTTCATGTCCTCATCTTGGTTCTACCCTAACCCTAACCCTAACCCTAACCCTATCCCTAACCCTAACCCTATACCTAACCCTGGCTTCATGTCCTCATCTTGGTTCTACCCTATCCCTAGCTTCAACCTTAACCCTAACCCTATCCCTAACCCTAACCCTAACCTTGTACCTAACCCTGGCTTCATGTCCTCATCTTGGTTCTACCCTAACCCTAACCCTAACCCTAACCCTGGCTTCATGTCCTCATCTTGGTTCTACCCACCCTAACCCTATCCCTAACCCTGGCTTCATGTCCTCATCTTGGTTCTACCCTAACCCTAACCCTATCCCTAACCCAAACCTTATACCTAACCCTGGCTTCATGTCCTCATCTTGGTTCTACCCTATCCCTAGCTTCAACCTTAACGAAAACCCTAACCTTGACCCTAACCCAAACCTTATACCTAACCCTGGCTTCATGTCCTCATCTTGGTTCTACCCTATCCCTAGCTTCAACCTTAACGAAAACCTAACCTTGACCCTAACCCAAACCTTATACCTAACCCTGGCTTCATGTCCTCATCTTGGTTCTACCCTATCCCTAGCTTCAACCTTAACGTTGACCCTAACCCAAACCTTATACCTAACCCTGGCTTCATGTCCTCATCTTGGTTCTACCCTATCCCTAGCTTCAACCTTAACGAAAACCCTAACCTTGACCCTAACCCAAACCTTATACCTAACCCTGTCTTCATGTCCTCATCTTGGTTCTACCCTATCCCTAGCTTCAACCTTAATGAAAACCCTAACCTTGACCCTAACCCAAACCTTATACCTAACCCTGGCTTCATGTCCTCATGTTGGTTCTACCCTATCCCTAGCTTCAACCTTAACGAAAACCTTGACCCTAACCCAAACCTTATACCTAACCCTGGCTTCATGTCCTCATCTTGGTTCTACCCTATCCCTGGCTTCAACCTTAACGAAAACCCTAACCTTGACCCTAACCCAAACCTTATACCTAACCCTGGCTTCATGTCCTCATCTTGGTTCTACCCTATCCCTAGCTTCAACCTTAACGAAAACCCTAACCTTGACCCTAACCCAAACCTTATACCTAACCCTGGCTTCATGTCCTCATCTTGGTTCTACCCTATCCCTAGCTTCAACCTTAACGAAAACCTTGACCCTAACCCAAACCTTATACCTAACCCTGGCTTCATGTCCTCATCTTGGTTCTACCCTATCCCTAGCTTCAACCTTAAAAAACCCTAACCGTGACCCTAACCCAAACCTTATACCTAACCCTGGCTTCATGTCCTCATCTTGGTTCTACCCTATCCCTAGCTTCAACCTTAATGAAAACCCTAACCTTGACCCTAACCCAAACCTTATACCTAACCCTGGCTTCATGTCCTCATCTTGGTTCTACCCTATCCCTAGCTTCAACCTTAACGAAAACCTTGACCCTAACCCAAACCTTATACCTAACCCTGGCTTCATGTCCTCATCTTGGTTCTACCCTATCCCTAGCTTCAACCTTAACGAAAACCCTAACCTTGACCCTAACCCAAACCTTATACCTAACCCTGGCTTCATGTCCTCATCTTGGTTCTACCCTATCCCTAGCTTCAACCTTAACGAAAACCTTGACCCTAACCCAAACCTTATACCTAACCCTGGCTTCATGTCCTCATCTTGGTTCTACCCTATCCCTAGCTTCAACCTTAACGAAAACCCTAACCTTGACCCTAACCCAAACCTTATACCTAACCCTGGCTTCATGTCCTCATCTTGGTTCTACCCTATCCCTAGCTTCAACCAAACCTTGATAACCCAAACCTTATACCTAACCCTGGCTTCATGTCCTCATCTTGGTTCTACCCTATCCCTAGCTTCAACCTTAACGAAAACCCCTAACCTCATCTTGACCCTAACCCAAACCTTATACCTAACCCTGGCTTCATGTCCTCATCTTGGTTCTACCCTATCCCTAGCTTCAACCTTAACGAAAACCTTGACCCTAACCCAAACCTTATACCTAACCCTGGCTTCATGTCCTCATCTTGGTTCTACCCTATCCCTAGCTTCAACCTTAACGAAAACCTTGACCCTAACCCAAACCTTATACCTAACCCTGGCTTCATGTCCTCATCTTGGTTCTACCCTATCCCTAGCTTCAACCTTAACGAAAACCCTAACCTTGACCCTAACCCAAACCTTATACCTAACCCTGGCTTCATGTCCTCATCTTGGTTCTACCCTATCCCTAGCTTCAACCTTAATGAAAACCCTAACCTTGACCCTAACCCAAACCTTATACCTAACCCTGGCTTCATGTCCTCATCTTGGTTCTACCCTATCCCTAGCTTCAACCTTAACGAAAACCCTAACCTTGACCCTAACCCAAACCTTATACCTAACCCTGGCTTCATGTCCTCATCTTGGTTCTACCCTATCCCTAGCTTCAACCTTAACGAAAACCCTAACCTTGACCCTAACCCAAACCTTATACCTAACCCTGGCTTCATGTCCTCATCTTGGTTCTACCCTATCCCTAGCTTCAACCTTAACGAAAACCCTAACCTTGACCCTAACCCAAACCTTATACCTAACCCTGGCTTCATGTCCTCATCTTGGTTCTACCCTATCCCTAGCTTCAACCTTAACGAAAACCTAACCTTGACCCTAACCCAAACCTTATACCTAACCCTGGCTTCATGTCCTCATCTTGGTTCTACCCTATCCCTAGCTTCAACCTTAACGAAAAACCTTGACCCTAACCCAAACCTTATACCTAACCCTGGCTTCATGTCCTCATCTTGGTTCTACCCTATCCCTAGCTTCAACCTTAACGAAAACCCTAACCTTGACCCTAACCCAAACCTTATACCTAACCCTGGCTTCATGTCCTCATCTTGGTTCTACCCTATCCCTAGCTTCAACCTTAACGAAAACCCTAACCTTGACCCTAACCCAAACCTTATACCTAACCCTGGCTTCATGTCCTCATCTTGGTTCTACCCTATCCCTAGCTTCAACCTTAATGAAAACCCTAACCTTGACCCTAATCCAAACCTTATACCTAACCCTGGCTTCATGTCCTCATCTTGGTTCTACCCTATCCCTAGCTTCAACCTTAACGAAAACCCTAACCTTGACCCTAATCCAAACCTTATACCTAACCCTTGCTTCATGTCCACACCCCGGTTCAACTTCAAACCTAACCATAATCCTAACCCTTTACTGTACTGTACCATCACAGCCAGGGAAAACATATACAGTATACTGTATACCTAATGTGAAACAAGGGAAACACTAATACAGATAATGTACTGTACCATCACAGCTTCAGGAAAACATATACAGTATACTGTATACCTAATGTGAAACAAGGGAAACACTAATACAGATAATGTACTGTACCATCACAGCCAGGGAAAACATATACAGTATACTGTATACCTAATGTGAAACAAGGGAAACACTAATACAGATAATGCAGTGGGTCAAAGGGTAAGTGATTAGCATAACATAGCATCAAATTATGAGTGGTGAATTCTGCATTAATTGTAGATTACTATTATAAACTTGGACATAAAAAGAGTTATCTATAAACATACTTATAAAGCTGAATTTCAAATCAGATTTTACCACCTGTTTGCGGAACTGAAAGGGAGAAATTATGGAAATCTGATTGAAGCAACATGGCTTCATAGCTACCCAAATGCTGATGAAATATGGATGATGTATAGCTGAGCAAACTATTTATTGGAGAATAGACTACAGTAATAGCCTCACTCTATGGACTCACTCTCAGTCCAGTGTTTGAGTGATGAACTATTTCTATCACTGGTCCATGAACCTGAGGCTGCCTCCCAAACGGCATCCTATTTCCTATATAGTCCACTACTTTGACCAGGACCCATAGGGCACTATATAGGTGATAGAGATTTGGGATGCAGCCTGAAGTTGGCTGAGTGTGTTTGTGGTTGAGCAGTGTAGATGCAGACATGGCTGGGGTGATAGACAGTGCCCTGGGCACCAACACTTAGCCCTCCAGGCACCCCTCCCAGCCTCTGGCTCTCTGCCTTGAGTCCCCTGGGTTTCCATCAGTCATCAAGCATATACAGGCTGATAACACTACCTGGCTGTGATCCTCAGGGGCCACCATCGAATCCCCACTATATCAATACACAATCATAAACCCCCAGGTCTTAGCCTAGCGTGCCCAGCGCTTAGCACGCCACTGAAGTAAAACTGACGCTGAGGGGTTCACAGGCAATGATCAAACCAGAGTGTGTGTGTGTGTGTGTGTGTGTGTGTGTGTGTGTGTGTGTGTGTGTGTGTGTGTGTGTGTGTGTGTGTATGCGTGTGTATTTATTTGTGTGTGTGTGTGTGTGTGTGTGTGTGTGTGTGTGTGTGTGTGTGTGTGTGTGTGTGTGTGTGTGTGTGTGTGTGTGTGTATGCGTGAGTGTGTATTTGTTTGTGTGTGTGTGTGTGTGTGTGTGTGTGTTTTTCAGCTCACTAATGACACAGATCCCCTCCAGCACATGGGACATAGTCAGTAGCCTAAAGCTGTAACACTTTACCTTATGAATAATCCAACACTCACAGGATCACTGATTTCAAGCTCACAGCCACAAAAACACATTTAATTAAACTACTTTCAAAACATTCCAAGTATGACAACTTCTGCACCACCATACAATGTCCTGAACCCGAGTGCTTACTTTGTACTATCATGCCAACTCCCTGTCATTCATTGTCATGCCAAACATGTTTGGCTTGACAATGGAGTAGATGAGAGCACAAACAGATCTGGGACCAGGCTAAAATGTCCTATTATTTTATTGTTGCTTCAGGCATTTATCATTAAAACCTCCTTGTACCAGAATCACTTTTACTTGTTACTTCCACTTATGTCCACCAATAATGGCACTGTTTCCAATCCCTCTCCTACAAAGGCACATCAATCATAACAATATTTAGACAGTCATGGCAAATGTTTCCATTGTAAATTATTGTGATTATATCAAGAATATTAATTGTGAGCCTGAGCCCCATGTCATGTCAACTATTTCCCAAAAAAGTTGATAAGGTCCAGTTTGTGGACATGTGTGTGTGCGTGTGCTTGTGCATGTGGTACAGTTTGTGGATGTGTGTGTGCGTGTGCTTGTGCATGTGCCAGGATTTAACATGAGCCAAACAGAAGCAGTAGTAGCAGCAGCAGCAAGGTCTGTCTACTCTATTCACCCTCACGCTCCAACCAATAGAATATTCAGTTCACCCAAAAAAAGAAGTGAACTTTACCTCAAATTACAAGACGGATTGAGGCGGCTAACATTATGAACAGGGATTTAGATAAGCCAACTGCTTTACCGTATTGACTCATTGTTCCAAGACTCCAGGGCCTAGAAAATTAGATGGCACTCGGCCAACTTATCATAATTTAGATTTAGAAAATGAAGTATTCCTGCCTTGTTACTTTGCCCAGAAGCACAGGGCCATAGTAATATGTCTAATGAACTGCGCTGGCCAGTTAGTTGCCATTTAATTGGTATCCCTGTGATGCCTCTGTTTGGAAGCCATTATACTTCCACGGTCTGGAGCTCTGTATGCATTGTATTCACCCTATGTAGTGTACTGTACCATTAAGTTGAGCCTATATACTATCGCTAATCCTCGCTTCATGTACTTATCCTGGTTCTACCCTGTCCCTATCGTCAACCCTAAGCAAAACCCCTTACTGTACTGTACTGTACAGTACCATCACAGCCAGAGAAAACACATACAGTATATACCTAATATAATACAAGGTAAACACTTATATAGGGTTACTGTATCAGATAATGCAGTGGGTCAAAGGATAAGGGATTAGCATTACATAGTATCATATTATGAGTTGTGAATTCTGCATTCATTTTAGATTACTACAAATTTTACCACAGAAGGAGGCATCAATAAACATACTTATAACACTGAATTACAAATCAGAATTTACCATCTGTTTGCGGAACTGATAGGAAAAAGTATTGAAGCAACATGCCTTTATAGTTACTGAAATGCTGATGAAATGTTGATGAAGATGTTCAAACTATTAGCTTTGAAAATAGACTACAGTATAGCCTATAGCTCCCTTCAGTAACCACAAGCACAACCGTTCCTTGATTTTAACTGGCGGCTTTATTCTGTAGTTTTAGTCAGAATTATCACCTTCCGTGAGAACTATAAAGTAAATGAAAAATACAGTTAAGCACACTCTTACAACCTTATCTTACGAGTGACTTATTAGCTTGGTATAACTCTGAAGTGCTTACATACATAACAGTTTAACCGGCGTTATTACGGGTTCAGATTAAACACATGAATAAAGGAAAAAATACCTCATTGGCTGCTTATTACAGAAGGGAGGAAATCAAACTTCATACTTATTATTCCTGGCATGAATTCACACTTCATCCTTCCCTCCAAAAGTGTGTTGCTACAACAGTATTAGCTACGTAGTTCCGCTTGTATTATCATTTCCCCCGCACAGCGGATACGTAAACAATTCAAACAAAAGACAACGACATAACCTGTAAGTCTAACTGTCAGTTACACTCCCACCAATCACCGGTGATTTCTGTGAAAGGGGTCTGCAGGTTTCTTGATCGGCTTCCAGGAGGGTGACTGTCTTATGGATGGGCCTCTCCAGATAGGTGGGTTTGGTGATGCGTTTACCTCTCTCATCTAGGGTTGAGTCGCTGATCAGTAACTTGAATCTTCTCACCCGGCCATCCTGTCCCTGGTACACTTCTGTAACCTTTGCCAATTTCCACTGGTTGCGTGGTGCAGTATCATCTTGCAAAATGACAATGTCATTAATCCTTGCGTTTCTTCTGTCTTTACTCCATTTCTGTCTGTGTTGGAGGTTTAGGAGGTACTCTTTCTTCCACCTTGTCCAGAATTCATTGGCTAAGGATTGTACTCTGCGCCATCTCTTGCGGAGATAAAGATCTTCCTTGATGAACTGTCCAGGTGGCGGTAAGATAACTGTGGACTTCATTGTTAAGATGTGATGTGGCGTGAGAGGTTCTGGACCTAATGGATCATTCAGATATTCCGTAGTTAGGGGCCTACTATTTAAAATCGCCATGACTTCATAGAGAAAGGTACGCAGAGAAGCGGTGTCGAGTCTTCCGTCTGACTGATCAAGAGTGGATGTTAAAACCTCTTGCTCCTACCTGACACGCAGGCGTCCCATCTAGAGCTCTGGAAATGCAAATGCGCTACGCTAAACGCTAATAGTATTAGTTAAAACGCAAACGTTCATTAAAATACACATGCAGGGTATTGAATTAAAACTACACTCATTGTGAATCCAGGCAACAAGTCAGATTTTTAAAATGCTTTTCGGCAAAAGCATGAGAAGCTATTATCTGATAGCATGTAACACCCCAAAAGACCCGCAGGGGATGTAAACAAAATAATTAGCATAGTCGGCGCTACACAAACCGCACAATAAAATATAAAACATTCATTACCTTTGACCATCTTCTTTGTTGGCACTCCTTGATGTCCCATAATCAATACTGGGTCTTTTTTTCGATTAAATCGGTCCATATATAGCCTTCTGAGATATAGATATAGATCTATGAAGACTGTGTGATAAACGGAAAAAAATAGCGTTTCATAACGTAACGTCATTTTTAAAAGTTAAAAAGTCGACGATAAACTTTCACAAAACACTTCGAAATACTTTTGTAATGCAACTTTAGGTATTAGTACACGTTAATAAGCGATAAAAATCATCAGGAGGCGATGTAAATTCGATAGGTGGTCGTCTGGAAAAAATGTCCGGAAAAAACTCAACCAATACATCAAGTTGGAGGTCGGAGGGAATCGGTTCCCTTGGGTCGGTTCGACCAAGAATCAAATCCAAAGCAAATGAGAAGACTCTAGACATCCTGTGGAAGCTGTAGGTACTGCAACCTCGGCCTCATTTAATACGGTTCACCTTTAACAATGGGTTGAAGTGGCGCATGGATATTTTTTTCCACTTTCAGTGATCAGATTTTCCTGCGCTTTTCGATGAAACAGACGCTCTGTTATAGTCACAGCCGTGATTTAACCAGTTTTAGAAACGTGAGAGTGTTTTCTATCCACACATACTAATCATATGCATATACTATATTCCTGGCATGAGTAGCAGGACGCCAAAATGTTGCGCGATTTTTAACAGAATGTTCGAAAAAGTAGGGGGTAGGCTTAAGAGGATTTATTAAGCACCTCCAGGCCCTTATTCTGAGACATAGCAGCCTCACAGCTGCGAAGAAAGTCTACAAGGTCTCTAAGTTCAAGACTGTCCTTGGATCCTATCTTAGGCCATGCATTGAGCTTATCTCTGAAGGACTTGGCGATGAGGAATTTGTTTCCGTACCTTTCTTCAAGAATGGTCCATGCAGCATAGTAGGCTGACTCTGTTCCTAACATAAAGTAACTTTCGATGGCTTTCTTGGCAGGCCCACCAATATATTTTCTCAAGTAATATATCTTCTCAGTTGCTGGTATGTTCTTCCTGTCTATCAGAGTCTGAAAAGAGACCTTCCAGTCAATGAACGAGAGTGGTTCTCCATTGAATGTTACTGGTTCTGGTATGGGGAGGCGGCTTTCACTGATTGATTCCGCTAGTAACCTGAACATGGTCTTGGTGCCATCTTCTTGCTGTGTGCTTGTCACAACATGTTGTGGTGAGAGACTGTGAAATGAGCCACTTCTGTGCATGACTTCTTTCACAGATTTGCAGTTAGAGAGTAGTTCTCTCTTCTCGTCCTCTGAGTTTTCATCTTGCTCATACACTTGCATTCGCGCCTTGGCAGCATTTAGTTTCTTGAGCACTTCTAGGCGCTCTAACTCTCTACGCTTGTCTTCTAGCGTCCTTCGTCTGGCAGCATTTTCTACCTCTAACTTGACTCGCAGCCTAGCTTCTTCTAAGCTGCGTTTCACAGCCTCAGCTTCTTGCTCCGCTGTCCTCTTCTTATCTTCATCTTCGAGTCTCTGAAGCTCTTCTAGTCTTGCTTAACCATTACTTCTAAAGCTGCTTGGTTAGCAGCAACTTCCGCCGCAGCCTCTTGTCTCTTGACAGATGACACGCTTGAGCATCTGGAGTTGACCTTTGAGTTGCTTTGAGACTGGGAGGAAGCACTTGAGGGCTGATAGTTGAGACTTGACTTATGTGAGAGTTCGGACATGCACAAGGAATTGCTGTCCTTCCAGTGCAACTCTATCTGGTTACTTTGACGTTCTTCCCTGCCTTTTAAATGACACCTTACAGTCTTGATAATAGACATTGTAACTGCTTCACAAGTATCAACTCTGCGTCGTATATCGTTGTCGGGAATGTCGATTTGACGCAAATTTACATAGACAAGGTTTAGCTCTGTAGAGGTATGGCTAATCTTGTTTAAGAGGTCTTCTAGTAGGTCTTCAGAGCAACAGCCTGTCAGTGATAGTTTTGCTTCCTTTACCAGAGCCTTCCACTTCTCATAGCTGACCCTTAAACGATGTTCGAGCTGTCTCCACCTTTCGTTGCGCAATTCTCTGCCCTTTTCAGTTAACCTGCGGACCCTCTCACCTCTTCGTGGCTCTTGTTGTGCTATCTCGTTAGCAGCCTCTGTATCATCATTCACTGGCCGAAGTGACTCCACACCAGTCTGGGCCTCTTCCTGCTGTTCTGTTTGTTCTGATGAAGGCTCGAAGTTTGTGAGGTGTTGCTGCAGCTGCTCAACTTGACCCACCCCATCTCTATCACCTTTAGTGAAACTACCTCTTTCTGACATTCTAAATCAAGTCAAATCAATTCTAGCTAAGGTTTGGATAAGTGAGTAGGTAATTTATACTCTAATTCACTGTAATTTAGACCTTAGTATGTGGTATAAACATGTATAATGCTTGTAACAAAGGCTTGAACAAACACCTTACCAAACAATGACACTATTAACTTACAGGTGAAAATATAATTAATAGGTGTACGCTGACCCTTAATGTTTGTAACTATATATATATTTTTAGTATCAAATAATATTTTTCAGTAATACACATACCAGCAATACATTAAGATAGAAAGAGCAAATGCATAATACCAGAGTCTTTATGAAATAGACAACTATCTCCAGTCCTTACGAATTGTAATCTTAAAGTCTCTTATTAGCTGTTCACAAGGCTAGGACCACCTTCAAACACCTTGACTTGTACTTGCGTGTCTGACTTTCCTGTTAGTCTTGACCTTATGTTGCTTCGCGATGCTTCCTTATGTGGAGATTTTCTTCTTAGTTTGCAGGTAGGAAAACTCTTATCTGGCAGATGACAGGGTCTACCAGGATTTGGGAATCTTGTAGACGTTTTACAGCTGGATGAGATTCTTCTTTCTCTCTTGCTCGTGAAGAGCATTGAGTTCTCACTTCATCCTAACATACACTCTTCAACCTTTATGAACTACACCCGATGACATGAAAGCTTAGCTAACGCAGCGCAGGATTGCCTTCCCTACAAAAGTGTGTTGCTACAATAAGGATCCCCGTTACAACAGTAGTAGCTATGTAGTTCCACTTGTATTATCATTTCCCCCGCACAGCGGATACGTAAACAATTCAAACAAAAGACAACAACATAACCTGTAAGTCTAACTGTCAGTTACATAGCCTGTTTGTTGTCAGTGAAGTTTGTTGGACTCACTCTCAGTCCAGTGAGTGATGAACTATATCTATCACTGGTCTATGAAGCTGAGGCTGCGTCCAAAGTGGCATCCTATTCCCTATATAGTCCACTACTTTGACCAGGGCCCATAGGGCACTATATAGGTGATAGGGATTTGTGATGCACCCTGAGGTTGGCTGAGTGTGTTTGTGGTTGAGCAGTGTAGATGCAGACATGGCTGGGGTGATAGACAGTGCCCTGGGCACCAACACTTAGCCCTCCAGGCACCCCTCCCAGCCTCTGGCTCTCTGCCTTGAGTCCCCTGGGTTTCCATCAGTCATCAAGCATATACAGGCTGATAACACTACCTGGCTGTGATCCTAAGGGGCCACCATCGAATCCCCACTATATCAATACACAATCATAAACCCCCAGGTCTTAGCCTAGCGTGCCCATCCTTTAGCACGCCACTGAAGTAAGAGGGCTGGTTAGTGATAGTCCCAGACTGCGCCGCTGAGGGGATCACAGGCAGGCTGGCAGTGATCAAGCCAGGGTGTGTGTGTGTTTGTGTGTGTATATGCGTGAGTGTGTGTTTGTGTGTGTGTGTGTGTGTTTGTGTGTGTGCGTGTGTGTGTGTATGTGTGTGTGTGTGTGTGTATGTGTGTGTGTGTGTGTGTGTGTGTGTGTGTGTGTGTGTGTGTGTGTGTGTGTGTGTGTGTGTGTGTGTGTGTGTGTGTGTGTGTGTGTGTGTGTCGGCTCCTCACTAATGACACAGATCCCCTCCAGCACATGGGACATAGTCAGTAGCCTAAAGCTGTAACACTTTACCTTATGAATAATCCAACACTCACAGGATCACTGATTTCAAGCTCACAGCCACAAAAACACATTTAATTAAACTACTTTCAAAACATTCCAAGTATGACAACTTCTGCACCACCATACAATTTCCATGGGCCAATTGTCAGTAGAACAGAACATAATAGCAGCCCAATTCATAGGCCTAAAATAAAACACTTTTCAACACATCTGATTAGTTGTCTATCAGTTCAATGTCAATAACATATCCTGAAGTGATAAATCTGGTTCCACTGATAAAATCACCAATGTCTCTATTAAATTTGTTTTTAATATTTATTTGTGTGTTGATTGGGGGGGAAACAGCTTGTAATCAAGATAACATGTCACTCTGAAAAAGTAGCAAAAGAAAGTTGGTAAATTAAAAAACGTTTCGGGGAAGAATGGACAGAGAAATAGGCATTCTTATCATATTCTCCAATGTTAAACCAGTGTCTTGTTTGCAACTAATTAAATATTAGACATCCTTATGAATCTAAGCACTTTCAAAAGTGACTTTTCCACCCAGACAGAGGCTCTACCGATGCAGAAAATGTAAGCTTCAATTGCTGGCTACTTGTCCATTGCTTAACCCAACAATAGAAGTGCTTCCCATAGAGACATTTAACAAATGTGTTGTCAGGCCGAGTGGTCTAAAGTGCTAGATTATTAAGTCTGTGGAGGTGTGGGTTCAAATCCCACCGTTGAGGTTGCCCTTGGTAAAGCTATTCTTCAATGCCTGAATCTTGTCAGTTGCTCTAGTATTTTGCAGGGATTCTATTTTCATGTGAGGGCATGAAAGAGAAGAAATAACAACAGTTTTGCGAAGAGGTTGGTGTTCCAATCCACACATGTAGTCCATCGCCTTCACCACTCAGATACCAAGTCCTGCGCTCTCGTGGTGGCAGTTGGCCATCCTACCAGTGTTTGTGAAAGTCAAAATCTTCAAATGCCATGAAAAAAGCACAGATTTTTTGGGGGTGCCTGGGTTTAAACATCTTCCCTTTTCAGAAAGTGCGACAGAATAGCAAAGTCCATATTTGGTCTCCTCCAATATTGAAGGCCGCAGCTCAGCTTCAGAATGTCATAGAGACTAATCAATATATCCCCATATATAGCCTCAGGATTTTAAATCTTGTTTCTTGCATAAGCCATCACAGAGTTAAGCATTGTTATAGAACACTTTAGATTTTCTGGATGCCTTTTTAAAATGTATTTCAAAATATGAAGCTAACAATAGGGATCCTTTTTGCCCTTTTCTTTAACAAAGGGTATGGCATACCCTCACTCAATTTGAGCCCCGCTTTTAACCGAACACACCAGGCCCTTCCCAGGCACTGAGGTATTTAAGGAGTGCATGGTGACAGTATTGAAGGATTTGGCCATACCGACAACAAAGCCCTGTTGGTGTTAGTGAAGTCGAATTAAAATGAAGACAATTGTTGAAATCAATCTTTCAGCACCATTCGCTGTCCACCTCTTTGATTATGCTGCAGCTCCCCTAAAAGCTGGTCTGCCCGCTTGCCTTTTAGGTTGACTTTCAGCACCATTCGCTGTCCACCTCTTTGATTATGCTGCAGCTGCTCTAAAAGCTGGTCTGCCCGCTAACAAACCTCTTTGATTATGCTGCAGGAAAAATGTGTTATTTTGTACATGTTCGTGAGAGTCTCACCTTTACACAGAGGGGTCATAGTCTGTAGCCCAAACTGTTCGGATACTACAGACAGAAGAAGTTGGCAGATCGGCTGTGTCGACTTCAGATGAGTCCCAAGACGCTTGTGAATAATTTGTAGGCCAAACCATTAGGATGCTACAGATGATTTTGTGACCAATTTTTCGGGATGTCTCATTGCCTGTCAAACACCTCTCTAACGCTGTCACTTTTCACCACAAAAGCGTGAGTGTTACATAGGTGGATGCATCCAATACAAAAAATATATATCTCTAGCTTAAACTGACCAATTTGTATGGGAATGTTTTTGTTACGCTAATTCGATTTCCGCGGGTGCGCAGACATCAACCTTATTAATAAGTCAATGATTTTTAAAGTGTCTCTCTCAGGACATAGTAATGCATAGTCTTCAGCGTATGGGCTACAGAAAAAACACAGGCTGCTACTCTTTCTACTGTAGGCCACATTATTTATGTTCCATTTATTTGATGGGAGCATTGGTGGAGAACCGCAGCTCTATGTCTCTCCAACGGCAACCTGTAAAGGCACGCAAGGTATGGACAAGCAAAATATGTCGCGTTTGCCGTTGGCAATAGCGCTCACCTAAATAGGCCTCACGCCACTGGGTGAGAGAAGTTATCATTGTTATTAGGGCAGAATAACATGCGGTGTTATGTGTTGCTGGAGGTGCGTCTTTGTCAGTTTAGCTCAGAAAATGCCGACCTAGGCTGCTGCCTACTCCTGCTTAATGGACGGGCTGGCCGTGGTGCCTAATCGTAGAATTATATTTAAAATCCCTATTAATTTAATAGCATCTCTGTGGGCCTAGTCATAAAGATTTGTCATTCAACTTTGAAAATGAATGACCTTTTATTGTGGCATAAACACAACCAGTCATGATGTTTTCATCTGATTGTGAAACAATCACTTAAAAAGGGCTCCTTTACTAGGCTAACCCACGCATGTTCATCCACTCACAACATATTTCCAGCCTCCAAACAGTGGTGAATGGAAAGAGACACCTGTTACACAAAACACCAAAAAGTGTTGATTTGTCGATTGTCATTATGGTCAGAATGCCTCCACTGCTGTCCGTGCATTTTGTTTTCATTATTGTGATAGGCTCATGTTTTACCGGTATGGCATGCACCCACTATTGATTTTGTCGGGTTCCATCCACTCCCCCTTCCTATAAAGGAACATCAATCATAGCAACAATTAGACCGTCATGCACAACGTAACGTTATGACTAGAACTACTGTTCCCTGAAGGAAGGAAACGAGGTACATCATACTATGGGGGAATTTACTGTAATCACGGTTCAAGCCAACCCCAACGGATACTGAATGAAAAGGCCCATGGCAGACCACCCACACCTAACCCCACCAGATGCGTTAGTCTGGGTATTGCGCACATGGCACGCAGCCTATTATCTTTCCCCTGTCCCAGCCATAAGCACACTGCTACACTGGAGGCAGTGACATCCAAGCGATAAAACCTCACAAAAGTGTGTGGTGATACCCAACTCGCCACAGCACTATTATCTCCTATAGTCAACCCTTTAAACAACAACCAAGACGCTGCTATTCCCCTGGTGGAGCGGGCTTGTACATGACTAGGTAGCCCTTGCCCCTTGTTGAAATATGCCAACGAGATAGCCTCCACGATCCAGTGGGAGAGATGCTGCTTGGAGAGTGCCCTGCCACAAACTGGATTAGCAAAACAGAAAAAAAAGTTGTGTCACATAACAGGGTATCCGGTAAAGCTTGCTCTGGACACAGGGCATGTAACATCTTTTTCTCTTCAGAAAAAAAGGAGGAGTCAAAAAAGGAAAAGGCTTTTGGACACAACGTCACCTTAGAGCCACCGGGACAAACTGAGTACAGGAAGTGTATACAGATAACATGTGGAGCTGTGGCCAAAGCCATGTTTTGTAGGAGAGTATCTTCAGATCCACCGACTTCAGAGGCTCAATGGAGGCTACACACAGTGCCCCCAATACCAGCGCCAAGTCCCATGTGGTTTAGAGACTGGTCTGAGACAACGTACACCAGCGGCTCCCAAACTAGGTGGGATCGCCTGATATGAAAATGAGATCACGGGAGAATTTACAAAATCTTAGGGGAAACAATATATGTACAAAAAAAAAAAATATATATATATATATATATATATTATAATATCGTCTTTGTATCTTAAAATCATTGCAATTGTCTTACGGATCGGACAGTTTTTTTTTCAATTTTCCTCTAAAATGACATACCTACATCGAACTGCCTGTAGCTCAGGATCTGAAGCAAGGATATGCATATTATTGATACCATTCAAAAAAGTAACACTTTGAAGTGTGTGGAAATGTGAAATTGATGTAGGAGAATAGAAGAGAACCAATTAGATCTGGTAAGAGATAAGACAAAAACATTTTATTTTTATTTTTTTTCATCATCTTTGAAATGCAATGGAAAGGCCATTATCTGACTTACATGACTCTAAGCACAATTTAGATGTTGGCCACTAGATAAAATCAATTCAAATGTTATTTGTCACCTTCGCCGAATACAGCGAAATATTGCTTACAAACACTGAAACAACAATGCAGTTTTAAGACTTTTTTAAAAAGTAAGAGATAACAAAAGCAAGTAATTAAAGAGCAGCAGTAAATAACAACAACTATATGCAGGGGTCAATGTGCGGGGGCACCGGTGTCGAGGAAATTGTGGTAATTATGTACATGCAGATATTAGATTATTAAAGTGACTATGCATAGATAATAACAGAGAGTAGCAGCAGCGTGGGGAGCAATACAAATAGTCTGGGTAGCCATTTGATTAGCTGTTCAGGAGTCTCATGGCTTGGGGGTAGAAGCTGTTTAGAACCCTCTTGGACCTAGATTTAGCGCTCCGGTACTGTTTGCCGTGCTGTAGCAGAGAGAACAGCCTATGACTAGGGTGGCTGGAGTCTGACAATTTTTAGGGCCTTCCTCTGACACCGCCTGGTATAGAGGTCCTGGATGGCAGGAAGCTTGGCCACGGTGATGTACTGGGCCGTTCGCACTACCCTCTGTAGCGCCTTGCGGTTGGAGGCCGAGCAGTTGCCATACCAGGCAGTGATGCAACTAGTCAGGATGCTCACGATGGTGCAGCTGTAGAATCTTTTGAGGATCTGAGGACCCATGCCAAATCTTTTCAGTCTCCTGAGGGGGAAAAGGTTTTGTTGTGCCCTCTTCACGACTGTCTTGGTGTGCTTGGACCATGTTAGTTTGTTGGTGATGTGGACACCAAGGAACTTGAAGCTCTCAACCTGCTCCACTACAGCCCCGTCGATGAGAATTGGGGCGTGCTCTGTCCTCTTTTTCCTGTAGTCCACACTCATCTCCTTAGTCTTGATTACATTGAGGGAGAGGTTGTTGTCCTTGCACCACACGGTCAGGTCTCTGACCTCGTCCCTATAGGCTGTCTCATCATTGTCGGTGATCAGGCCTACCACTGTTGTGTCATCAGCGAACTTAATGATAGTGTTGGAATTGTGCCTGGCCTTGCAGTCAGGACTGAACAGGGAGTACAGGAGGGGACTGAGCACGCTCCCCTGAGGGGCCCCCGTGTTGAGGATCAGCGTGGCGGATGTGTTGTTACCTGCCCTTACCATCTGAGGGTGGCCCGTCTAGGATCCAGTTGCAGAGGGAGGTGTTTAGTCCCAGGGTCCTTAGCGTAGCGATGAGCTTTGAGGACACTATGGTGTTCAGCGCTGAGCTGTAGTCAATGAATAGCATTCTCACATAGGTGTTCCTTTTGTCCAGGTGGGAAAGGGCAGTGTGGAGTGCAATAGAGATTGAATCATCTGTGGATCTGTTGGGGTGGTATGCAAATTGTAGTGGGTCTAGGGTTTCAGGGATAATGGTGTTGATGTGAGCCATGACTAGCCTTTCAAAGCATGTCATGGCTACAGATGTGACTGCTACGGGTTGGTAGCCATTTAGGCAGGTTACCTTTGTGTTCTTGGGCACAGGGACTATGGTGGTCTGCTTGAAACATGTTGGTATTACAGACTCAGACAGGGAGACTTTGAAAACGTCAGTGAAGACACTTGCCAGTTGGTCAGCGCATGCTCGGAGTACACGTCCTGGTAATCTGTCTGGCCCGTCTGTGAAATTTCATGCGCCTTAACTTCTTGGATATAGAGGGCGCTCTTTTAATTTGGCCATACCGACAACAAAGCCCTGTTGGCTCTTTTAATTTATGGATAAAAAAACGTGCCCGTTTTAAGCGCAATATTTTGTCATGAAAAGATGCTCGACTATGCATTTGGAAAGAAAACACTCTGACGTTTCCAAAACTGCAAAGATATTATCTGTGAGTGCCACAGAACTCATGCTACAGGCGAAACCAAGATGAAACTTCAAACAGGAAATGAGCAGAATTTTTGAGGCTCTGTTTTCCATTGTCTCCTTATATGGCTGTGAGTGCGCCAGGAATGAGCCTTCCCTTTCTGTCGTTTCCCCAAGTTGTCTGCAGCATTGTGACGTATTTGTAGGCATATCATTGGAAGATTGGCCATAAGAGACTACATTTACCAGGGGTCCGTCCGGTGTCCTTTGTCTAAATTGGTGCGTAATCTACAAGCTGCACGCAGTCATCCAGTGATTGAGAGGAGAGAGGAGGCTTTCAACGAACGATATATCATGAAGAGATATGTGAAAAACACCTTGAGGATTGATTCTAAACAACGTTTACCAACGTTTACCATGTTTCAGTCGATATTATGGAGTTAATTTGGAAAAAAGTTTGTCGTTTTGATGACTGAATTCACGTTTTTTTTTTGGTAGCCAAACGTGATGAACAAAACAGAGCGATTTGTCCTAAACAAATAATATTTTTGGAAAAACTGAACATTTGCTATCTAACTGAGAGTCTCCTCATTGAAAACATCTGAAGTTCTTCAAAGGTAAATTATTTTTATTTGAATGCTTTTCTTGTTTTTGTGAAAATGTTGCATGCTGAATGCTACGCTAAATGCTACGCTAGCTATCAATAATCTTACACAAATGCTTGTTTTGCTATGGTTGAAAAGCATATTTTGAAAATCTGAGATGACAGTGTTGTTAACAAAAGGCTAAGCTTGAGAGCTAGCATATTTATTTCATTTCATTTGCGATTTTCATGAATAGTTAACGTTGCGTTATGGTAATGAGCTTGAGGCTGTATTCACGATCCCGGATCCGGGATGGCTAGAATCAAGAGGTTGAACACACTTTTTGATTGGTCTGCATGCTTCTGTCTATAACGTGAGCTGTTCAATATGTGTTTACAGTGCTTTCTACTGATCTGTTTTTTAAAGATATACCGTTAGCCATCGAGAACTACAAAAGCTTTGCTACTTTTCTCAACAACATTAATGCCCTGAATTTAGCAGGCGCAATCAACAGATCAGCTGGAAAAAGTGATGGGCTACTTTCTGCACACGTCATGGTCAGTGTGAACTGGAGTGACTTGACACAACGCTAGCCAAACAAGATGTAGCTACAAACAGATGGTTCCAGTCAGTGTGAACTGGAGTGACTTGACACAACGCTAGCCAAACAAGATGTAGCTACAAACAGATGGTTCCAGTCAGTGTGAACTGGAGTGACTTGACACAACGCTAGCCAAACAAGATGTAGCTACAAACAGATGGTTCCAGTCAGTGTGAACTGGAGTGACTTGACACAACGCTAGCCAAACAAGATGTAGCTACAAACAGATGGTTCCAGTCAGTGTGAACTGGAGTGACTTGACACAACGCTAGCCAAACAAGATGTAGCTACAAACAGATGGTTCCAGTCAGTGTGAACTGGAGTGACTTGACACAACGCTAGCCAAACAAGATGTAGCTACAAACAGATGGTTCCAGTCAGTGTGAACTGGAGTGACTTGACACAACGCTAGCCAAACAAGATGTAGCTACAAACAGATGGTTCCAGTCAGTGTGAACTGGAGTGACTTGACACAACGCTAGCCAAACAAGATGTAGCTACAAACAGATGGTTCCAGTCAGTGTGAACTGGAGTGACTTGACACAACGCTAGCCAAACAAGATGTAGCTACAAACAGATGGTTCCAGTCAGTGTGAACTGGAGTGACTTGACACAACGCTAGCCAAACAAGATGTAGCTACAAACAGATGGTTCCAGTCAGTGTGAACTGGAGTGACTTGACACAACGCTAGCCAAACAAGATGTAGCTACAAACAGATGGTTCCAGTCAGTGTGAACTGGAGTGACTTGACACAACGCTAGCCAAACAAGATGTAGCTACAAACAGATGGTTCCAGTCAGTGTGAACTGGAGTGACTTGACACAACGCTAGCCAAACAAGATGTAGCTACAAACAGATGGTTCCAGTCAGTGTGAACTGGAGTGACTTGACACAACGCTAGCCAAACAAGATGTAGCTACAAACAGATGGTTCCAGTCAGTGTGAACTGGAGTGACTTGACACAACGCTAGCCAAACAAGATGTAGCTACAAACAGATGGTTCCAGTCTGCCGTGAAGCGTTCATCCATGTATACGGGTAAGAGTCAGATTCTAATTTAGTCAGAAAGTTGTTTATATTGCAAGTTAAAGCCTACTGTTAGTTAGCTAGCAAACGTTAGCTTGCTGGTTTGCTAGTTAACATTACGTGTATGATCTGTGTAGTAAAATTATTCAAATCAGAAATCCATTTGCATTGCTAGTTATAGCTTATTGTTAGCTAGCTAACATTGAACTTAGTTTGTTAGCTGTAGCTACCTGCAGATTCATACCCCAGCCATGACAATGTTTGTATTGGTAGTAGTGTGAGTTGGGATTATGTCAGTTCATTTTTTAGCTAGCTAGTTAGGTAGGTAGCTAGCTACATGTCTAAACAGAACACTCCACTTTTTGTATGTGCTATTCACAAGATGCATTTCCGGATGTGAATCATGCCTCAAACAAAAGAGGTCTCAGAACACCTAAAATTACGAATTGTTGACTTGCAAAAAGTCAGAAAGGGTTACAAAAGTATCTCTAAAACCATTGATGTTCATCAGTCCACGGTAAGACAAATTGTCTATAAATGGAGAAAGTTCAGCACTGTTGCTACTCTCCCTAGGGGTGGCTGTCCTGAAAGTATGACTGCAAAAGCACAGCGCAGAATGCTCAATGAGGTTAAGAAGAATCCAGGAGTGTCAGCTAAAGACTGACAGAAATCTCTGGAACATGATAACATCTCTGTTGACGAGTCTAAGATACGTAAAACACTAAACAAGAATGGTGTTCATGCGAGGACACTACGGAACAAGCCACTGCTGTCCAAAAAAAACATTGCTGTACGTTTGAAGTTCACAAAGGAGCACCAGGATGTTCCACAAATTCTGTGGACAGATGAAACTAAAGTTGAGTTGTTTGGAATGAACACACAACACTATGTGTGGAGAAAAAAGGCACAGCACACCAACATCAAAACCTCATCCCAACTGTAAAGTATGGTGGAGGGAGCACATTGGTTTGAGGCTGCTTTGCTGTCTCACAGCCTGGACAGCTTGCTATCATCGACAGAAAAATGAATTCCCATGTTTGTCACGGCATTTTGCAGGAGAATGTAAGACTGTCAACCAATTGAAGTTCAACATAAGTTGGGTGACGCAACAGGACAACGACCCTAAACACAGAAGTAAATCAACAACAGAATGGCTTCAACAGAAGAAAATATGCCTTCTGGAGTGGCCCAGTCACAGTCCTGACCTCAAACGGATTGAGATGCTGTGGCATGATCTCTTGAGGTCATGCCACATGTTCACACCAGACACCCCAAGAATTTTGTTGAACTGAAACAGTTTTGTAAAGAGGAATGGTCCGAAATTCCTCCTGGCCGTTGTGCAGGTCTGATCCACAACTACAGAAAACTTTTGGTTGAGGTGATTGCTGCCAAATGAGGGTCAACCAATTATTAAATCTAAGGGTTCACATACTTTTTCCCCCCTACACTGTGAATGGTTACACTGTGTGTTCCATAAAGACGTGAAAACGTCTAATTGTTAGTGTGTAATTAGTTTAAGCAGACTGTGTTTGTCTATTGTTGTGACTTAGATAAAGATCAGATTAAGTTGTAATTTATACAGAAATCCAGGTAATTCCAACGGGTTCACATACGTTTTCTTGCCACTGTGTAAAATATTTTTATCTGGACACTCTGTTTTTGATATTGCTACCATGCAAGTAACCATTTCACTGTACCATTTACACCTTTTGTATCCTGTGCATGTGACAAATGCCAAACGCTCTGGATAACATAAAAACAGCCTAACCAGCTCTGCTAGGGCAAGTACAATGGTCAGTGAGCTGTTATCTAATTTGTGTCTGGGAGTAGCTAGCAAGTTAGCCAACGTTAGTCAGTTAGCTTGGGTGCTTGACTACTCCTTGGCCAGAGCGTCCAGTGTGCGCTCTGAACGACAATTTGACAATGCTCAGAGTTTACAAACGCCCAGAGCGCACTCTGAGCACACTCTGACACTCCAGATTAAATTTACAAACAGACCCGTAGTATAAACCAGCCTTTCGTCTTGAAATCTTTGGTTGTTTAGTACATGGCCTCACATGTTAATCCTGAAAAAGAGACGGGTGGGGCTAATGCTTAAGAGGGTGTGAACGATTCTGAATGGGTGTAGACAAAGAAGAGCTCTCCAGTAGGTGTAACAAAACATTCAAGGGCCATTTTCTCAAAGCAGAATTACTTTCCCATTGTTCCTCAACCGCAGTGTATGTTATACCATTTTCTAGCTCTAAGTCTCTAACTTTAGCCATGTAAAAAAAAAAACATTTCAAATCTTGCTACATAAGACCGAATCGAGGAGGTCGGTCACATATTGTTCTGTCTTATGATTCCCGAGCATGAAACAGTATATGGGATGTTCAGTGTGCTGTGTGGCTAGATTGACAAAAAACTGATTCCATATGGGGTTGAATGGTAGGCTTTTGCACAGATGGGCCTCCGTGTATCACGGGACTGTGGGCAGGCCTCGACACTCTAGTTATGAATGTGTCTCACTCTGTCATATGGACACAGTGTATGATACACCAAGAGCAATTGGCTGCAAAAAAGCTGAGCACAGACCTCTGAGATATACTGCAGCAGGTAACTTCGATTGTAAACTGCAACAAACCACATCCACTGGGCACACGCCTGTTCGCAAACTATGTGGAGATATGGGATAAGAGCATGACAATATTTTATTTCACACCGAGGCTTGGTGGTTATCGCGGGGGAGTGTTCTATTTCACACCGAGGCTTGGTGGTTATCGAGGGGGAGTGTTCTATTTCACACCGAGGCTTGGTGGTTATCGAGGGGGAGTGTTCTATTTCACACCGAGGCTTGGTGGTTATCGAGGGGGAGTGTTCTATTTCACACCGAGGCTTGGTGGTTATCGAGGGGAGTGTTCTATTTCACACCGAGGCTTGGTGGTTATCGAGGGGTAGTGTTCTATTTCACACCGAGGCTTGGTGGTTATCGAGGGGGAGTGTTCTATTTCACACCGAGGCTTGGTGGTTATCGAGGGGAGTGTTCTATTTCACACCGAGGCTTGGTGGTTATCGAGGGGGAGTGTTCTATTTCACACCGAGGCTTGGTGGTTATCGAGGGGTAGTGTTCTATTTCACACCGAGGCTTGGTGGTTATCGAGGGGAGTGTTCTATTTCACACCGAGGCTTGGTGGTTATCGAGGGGGAGTGTTCTATTTCACACCGAGGCTTGGTGGTTATCGAGGGGGAGTGTTCTATTTCACACCGAGGCTTGGTGGTTATCGCGGTGTTGGAAAGATGTTTCACATTGAGAGAGGAACTGTTGTTATTCAAAATTGATGTAAAAAAAACAGACTTGGTTGACTTTCTGTGTAATGAAAAGAAAATAATAGAAAACAGCATCAGTAAGTGTCCCACATGAGTGATGACTGCTCACCTCCAACACTTGGAAGAGAGCTTTGGGACCTACTTCCCAATCTGTTCGACTGTGATCCTGGCTCAGCTGACATGCCGGTAGGTGAAACTGAACAGCTAATCGAGCTGTCATGTGCCCGAATGCTGCAGACAACATAGGAGTTTTGGCTCCAGACTGCCTCTGAGCATTAAGGCCGCTTTCAAAGCACCTGTGAACTCGGAACTCAACAAGCTGTGTAAGGTCATAGGCAAACAAGAAAATGCTCATCCATTGGTGGCGCTCCTAGTGGTCGGGGACCTTAATGCAGGGAAACTTAAATCCGTTTGACCTATTTTCTACCAGCATGTTACATGTTCAACCAGAGGGAAAGAAACTCAAGACCACCTTTACTCCACACACAGAGACACGTACAAAGCTGTCCCTCGCCCTCCATTTGTCAAATCTGACCATAACTATATCCTCCTGATTCATGCTTACAAGCAGAAACTATGAGACTCACTCAATACCGAAGTGATCAGATGATGCAGATGTGTATATATATATTTTATTTTTATTTTTATTTAACCTCTATTTAACTAGTCAGTAAAGAACAAATTCTTATTTACAATGATGGCCTACACCGGCCAAACCCGGACGATGCTGGGTCAATTGTGCGCCGCCCTATGGGACTACCAATCACGGCCGGTTGTGATACAGCCTGGAATCGAACCAGGGTGTCTGTAGTGACGCCTCAAGCACTGAGATGCAGTGCCTTAGATCACTATGCCGCTGCGCCAGTCGGGAGCCCAGATGCTAAGTTACAGGACTGTTTTGCTGACACAGACTGGAATATGTATGGATTCTTCCGATGGAATTGAGGAGTACACCACATCAGCCACTGGCTTCATCAATAAGTGCATCGATGACGTCGTCCCCATAGTGACTGTACGTACATACCCCAACCAGAAGCCATGGATTACAGGCAACAGCTGCGAGCTGCCCAGTGACACGAGCCTATTAGACGAGCTAAATTACCTCTATGCTCGCTTTGAGGCATGCAACGCTGAAGCATGCATGAGAGCATCAGCTGGTCTATACTACTGTGTGATCATGCTCTCCGTAGCCGATGTGAGTAAGACCTTAAAATAGGTCAACATTCACAAGGCCGCAGGGCCAGACGGAATACCAGGACGTGTACTCCAAGCATGCGCTGACCAACTGGCAAGTGTCTTCACTGACATTTTCAACCTGTCCCTGACAGGTTAGCTAGGCGGCTAACATTAGCTAGGCTAGGGACTAGGGTTTGTGGTGTTATTTGCATATTGCATCCTAATTGGCCATATACTAATGAGGGTCTGTGGGAATGTAGGGGTTCATGTGGAAAGCATTGCTTTCTCACGTGGCTCGAAATGTGAAGCAACGTCAAGTTAGCAATTAAGGTGCCTTCATAAAGATATACCGTTAGTAGTTATTTTACTCATGTACAGACAAGTTTGATTACACAACATGGTGTCAGAAGTGAACTAGTACAAGTGTATTTACTAACACAGTTTAGCTTACTGGTTGAAAAGTGTTAGGAGAAAATCGAGGAGGCAAATCAGCATGGAAGACGTCGCGGGAGATGCGCAGCAGCCACCGACAGAAGTGGAAAGAGGCCAGCTGCCCGTGCAAGGTGCAGCGGGAAGGGCACAGATCCTCATGCATACAGGCCCAAATGAGTTCATCATGCAAAAGTCTATAATTGCAATACTCTGCTAGGGCATATAAGGCTGTGACAAAATAATCCGCTGTTTCATTTTCCCCCTGTATCCGCACTTTAAAGATGGCTCTCTCATAGATCACGTTCTTTTTCACAATAAAGAATGCATGAAATCCGTCTTTTATTTGTACATACTGTTTTTGCACGAGTCTGTTTAGGTTTAGACCCCTCAAAATGTAATCTGCTTCGTTGCCCATACGAGAGTGTTTGCCTGGTTCTCCTCCGTAGATGTGTAAAGATTACTGACGAAAGAGCTCGAACCTCCTAATCCATCTGGTCCTTGAGGTTTAGAAAAATCAAAAGGCTCCGGCGGCTGTATGCTAAATGTAGCACAATGGGCTAGAGACAGGCTAGTCGTTGGGTTAGCAGACTTGCGTCTGTCAGAACGTATACAACTAGATAAAGATCTCACGCTAGAGAGAGCCATTGAGATGGCAAGGCAAACTGAAGAAGTGAAGAATCAGCAATGTTGCCTGCGAGGTGACACTAACAACGAAAGAGACATGCTCAGTGGATAGAGTTATGGTGAAAGGCAGCCAGTGGGAACAGAAATTCCAGCGTCAGAAAGCTAGCCATGAAAATGTTAATGCTAATGCCAAAAACCAGTCAAAGTGTCGGAACTGTGGCAAAATCCCTGCACATTCAAGAGCGTGCGGTGCAGCTAATGAAGTAGTGTGTCACTCCTGTGGAAAAAAGGACATTACCAACGTGTGTCATCAAGAGCCGTTAACGTGGTTCAAGAAGGCGATGATAGCATATTCCTAGGAACAATAACAGCATGAGGTGACCCATTGGTGATTGAAGTGATGGAGAGAAATGTGAAATTCAAAATAGACACTGGGGCCAATGTGACTAATATCCCAGACAATGTGTTTAATCACCATTTTTGCAAGCCAGCTCTGCAACAAACAAAAAAACTGCTAGGACTAGCTGGATGTGATCGGCGTCACAAATGTGGTTCCATGAAAGAAAGAAAAGGAGACACTGGAGGACGTGTATGTCATCAGAGATCTATACACAGCTTTACTAGGCAGACCAGCTATCACAAAGGTTGAGCTAGTTGCTTGACAGAATTGATTTACAGACACTGAAAGAAAGCTATCCCAAGCTGTTCAGCGGTCTTGGCATATTACAACAACCATATACCATCAAGCTGAGACCCGGCGCAGAGCCCTACTCACTCCATACTCCACGACGGATTCCTCTGACATTGTTGCCAAAAGTCAAGAAAGACCTAGGGTTCAAGGTTGTCTCCAGAGTGGAGGAGCCCACGGACTGGTGCGCCAGGATGTTGGTTGTCTTAAAGAAGAATGGGGACGTGCGGATATGTGTCGATCACCAGTCTCAATGAGTCAGTGTGTAGAAAAAAATACATGCTTCCTACTATCGAACAGACCCATGGCTCACTAAGGGTCTGTTCGAAGATCTTCAGCTAGCTTGATGCGAACATGGGCTTCTGGCAGATCCCGCCAGTCGAGCAAGTTAAACTAACAACATTCATCACACCTTTCGGACATTATTACTTCAACCGTCTGCCTTTTGGCATCGCTTCAGCACTTCGAACACTTCCAGAACAGAATGATGACAGAGGTCACTGAAGACCTGGAAGGTGTGGTCTGTTACATGGATGATGTGTTGGTCTGGGGCCAAACTCAGGAGGAGCATGATGCAAGACTTCATGCTACATTGCAGAACATGGAAAAAGCAGGCTTAACGTTGAACATGGACAAATGTGACCTGTCAAAGAAGGAAGTAAAGTTCCTGGACCACATTATCTCAGGCAAAGGAGTACAGCCTGACCCAACAAAGACGAATGCTGTCAAGGAAATGGTGGAGCCATCCAACATCAGCAAGCTATGGAATTTTCTAGGAATGGTGAACCAACTGGGACAGTTCATCCCTCAGTTAGCAGAAAAGGACAAACCTCTCAGAAACCTACTCTCAAAGAAAAACCACTGGTACTGGGGGACCGATCAAGTCAGAGCCTTCAAAGAGCTGAAGCACACCTGTGCGAGTCCTGTATGACCCAAACAAAGAGTTCAAGGTGTCCGCCGATGCTTCTTCCTATGGACTAGGAGGTGTGCTGCTGCTGTCACGACTTCGGCCAAAGTTTATGCCGCTCCTTGTTCGGGTGGTGTTCGGCGGTCGACGTCACCGGTCTTCTAGCCATCGCCGATCCATTTGTCATTTTCCATATGTTTTGTCTCGTTTTCCCACACACCTGGTTTTCATTTCCCAATCACTGGTCATGTATTTAACCCTCTGTTTCCCCCATGTCTTTGTGTGTGATTGTTATTTGTTCAGGTCGGTATGTTCCAGCTGGTTTGTACCGGGTGCTGTTTATCACCCATGCTGTGTGGCAACCGTTCTTTTTTCACTTTGTAAATTGTTTATTTTGTGCTGTCGAGTAAAGTGCGTTGTTTCACTCATCTCTGCTCTCCTGCGCCTGACTTTATACACCAGCTACACCCACCAACCTGACAGCTGCAGAAGAAAAGCGAGGATTGGCGACCTGTTGCCTCGTCTTCCCGGTCTCTCACACCGACAGAGCAGAGATATTCTCAAGTGGAAAAAGGAGCTCTCGGGCTGACATGGGCATGTGAAAGATTTAGAGACTTTCTCATTGGTCAACACTTTCAGCTGGAAACTGATCACAAACCGCTCCTGAGCCTTCTGGGGAACCAACCCTTGGACACCCTTCCCCCACAAATCCAATGCTTCAGGATGAGACTTATGAGAAATTCCTACACGATTGCTCATGTCCCTGGAAAGATCCTGAGGATCGCTGTCACGTGCGCCAGGAAAGCGATAGCTACTGCTGCAGAAAATGAGCTCATGGAGACCACAAATATATATGTGGATGCCATCATGGAACAGCATCCACTGAGTGTTTCCTATATAGACAATCTGAGGGAACAACTCAAAGCCAACAGTGTGTTCTCAAAAGACATGGAAATGTGTCAGGAGTTCAGCGGATGTAAAGGAACGCTAAAACTGTACTGGGCAGAACGCGCTTTTCTCACAGAGTACGAAGGTCTTCTGTTGAAAGGAACAAGACTTGTCATTCCATCAGCTTTACGAAATGACATCCTAACATCCTGCACAAGGGTCATTAAAGTGTGGTCAAGTGCAGAGAACGTGCACAACAGGCTGTGTGGTGGCCTGGACTCAGCCAACAACTGAATGAAACTTGTGCTTAACGACATGCATCAAAGAGCGCACAAACCATACTGAACCACTCATACCATCACAACTTTCTGAGAGACCCTGGCAAAGACTGGGAGTGGACTTGTTCACTCTGAAATGCACCACCTACCTGCTAGTGGTGGACTACTTCTCAAGGTATGTGGAAATCACAAACATGTTACTAAGAAAGTCTGCAGACGTCGTAGTTCATCTGAAGTCCATCTTCGCCTGCCATGGGGTACCTGAGGTCCTGTTTACATTCAATGGGCCTCAGTTCACCGGAAGACCACTTTCCAACTTCACTGCAGGGTCACCAGCAGTCCAAAGTTCCCACAAAGCAACGGAGAGGCGGAACGCACCATTCAGATGGTGAAGAACCTCCTCAAGAAAGCAGCTGACCCTTCCCTTGCTTTGCTGGCCTATCAGTCAACTCCACTCCAGAATGGCTTAATGTTAATGAGGGTCTGTGGGAATGTAGGGGTTCATGTGGAAAGCAAATGCTAAATTTGTCCATGATGAGATTCAAACACAGAACATTTGGGTTACATATGTTAGCTTTATATGAACACCTATCCACCCCAACCAATCACCTTACTTTAGTTTACACCTTATTTTTACTATGTTACGTCTAGTCTATGAGACCAGGATGAATATAATCTGGGTTAGCAGCATGGTTCAAGTGTAGATTATTTTTCACAGCTATCGAGGACATCTGTCCATTCATTCCCCTATATCCCCTAGTTACTTGATTAAGCATATTTAAAGTTTAGAAGTCAGAACCCATCAGTTGACAATGAGTGAGAATGCAAAACAAAGCATGCACACAGTGTGTAACATGTCATTTTAGAGTGCTAGATAGAATTGATCACGCAACTGTGAAATTGCTTCTTGGTATGTCTCCTACACAATACTGTATTTTACTAATGGAACACTGATCTGTAGTCTACACTTTGAATAACAAGGGCTAAGGTTGCTAAAAAAATAAACTAATAAAACAGTAATCCAGAAAAGGAAAGGCAAGTGCTGTCAATGAGCAACACATTGAACCTGATTACTGTAGCTGAGGAGTCACATGCTGAATCATTTTAGAGTAAGTGCTGTCAATGAGCAACACATTGAACCTGATTACTGTAGCTGAGGAGTCACATGCTGAATCATTTTAGAGTAAGTGCTGTCAATGAGCAACACATTGAACCTGATTACTGTAGCTGAGGAGTCACATGCTGAATCATTTTAGAGTAAGTGCTGTCAATGAGCAACACATTGAACCTGATTACTGTAGCTGAGGAGTCACATGCTGAATCATTTTAGAGTAAGTGCTGTCAATGAGCAACACATTGAACCTGATTACTGTAGCTGAGGAGTCACATGCTGAATCATTTTAGAGTAAGTGCTGTCAATGAGCAACACATTGAACCTGATTACTGTAGCTGAGGAGTCACATGCTGAATCATTTTAGAGTAAGTGCTGTCAATGAGCAACACATTGAACCTGATTACTGTAGCTGAGGAGTCACATGCTGAATCATTTTAGAGTAAGTGCTGTCAATGAGCAACACATTGAACCTGATTACTGTAGCTGAGGAGTCACATGCTGAATCATTTTAGAGTAAGTGCTGTCAATGAGCAACACATTGAACCTGATTACTGTAGCTGAGGAGTCACATGCTGAATCATTTTAGAGTAAGTGCTGTCAATGAGCAACACATTGAACCTGATTACTGTAGCTGAGGAGTCACATGCTGAATCATTTTAGAGTAAGTGCTGTCAATGAGCAACACATTGAACCTGATTACTGTAGCTGAGGAGTCACATGCTGAATCATTTTAGAGTAAGTGCTGTCAATGAGCAACACATTGAACCTGATTACTGTAGCTGAGGAGTCACATGCTGAATCATTTTAGAGTAAGTGCTGTCAATGAGCAACACATTGAACCTGATTACTGTAGCTGAGGAGTCACATGCTGAATCATTTTAGAGTAAGTGCTGTCAATGAGCAACACATTGAACCTGATTACTGTAGCTGAGGAGTCACATGCTGAATCATTTTAGAGTAAGTGCTGTCAATGAGCAACACATTGAACCTGATTACTGTAGCTGAGGAGTCACATGCTGAATCATTTTAGAGTAAGTGCTGTCAATGAGCAACACATTGAACCTGATTACTGTAGCTGAGGAGTCACATGCTGAATCATTTTAGAGTAAGTGCTGTCAATGAGCAACACATTGAACCTGATTACTGTAGCTGAGGAGTCACATGCTGAATCATTTTAGAGTAAGTGCTGTCAATGAGCAACACATTGAACCTGATTACTGTAGCTGAGGAGTCACATGCTGAATCATTTTAGAGTAAGTGCTGTCAATGAGCAACACATTGAACCTGATTACTGTAGCTGAGGAGTCACATGCTGAATCATTTTAGAGTAAGTGCTGTCAATGAGCAACACATTGAACCTGATTACTGTAGCTGAGGAGTCACATGCTGAATCATTTTAGAGTAAGTGCTGTCAATGAGCAACACATTGAACCTGATTACTGTAGCTGAGGAGTCACATGCTGAATCATTTTAGAGTAAGTGCTGTCAATGAGCAACACATTGAACCTGATTACTGTAGCTGAGGAGTCACATGCTGAATCATTTTAGAGTAAGTGCTGTCAATGAGCAACACATTGAACCTGATTACTGTAGCTGAGGAGTCACATGCTGAATCATTTTAGAGTAAGTGCTGTCAATGAGCAACACATTGAACCTGATTACTGTAGCTGAGGAGTCACATGCTGAATCATTTTAGAGTAAGTGCTGTCAATGAGCAACACATTGAACCTGATTACTGTAGCTGAGGAGTCACATGCTGAATCATTTTAGAGTAAGTGCTGTCAATGAGCAACACATTGAACCTGATTACTGTAGCTGAGGAGTCACATGCTGAATCATTTTAGAGTAATCATCTCTCAGCTATCAACCTGTCAATCTTCACACTAACTGTATCGGGTGGAGTGGGGATCATATGGCGTTCGCTCATTTACTTTTGTGTTTAATGTAGTACAGATATGTAATGCATGTCAACCCTATTACATATCACCAGAGTACATTAAACTCTCCTCTCCCACTGTTCAGAGGATGGGCATTCTCATGGAAATGTGTTACACAGAAGGTGTAACAATGAATTGAAGTCAATCAATTACTGTTCAGAAGAATAGTGGATTGTATTACTGGTGTTAGGTATTTTGTGAGGAGTAATGCACATGAGAATGACATCTGTTTAGATATAGAAGGTATGAAATATGAGAAACGCCATTGGCAAGCTAATCAGGCACCTAAACTTTGGTTACCAATACAGATGAGAAATGAATGACAGGGTCATGGAATTGTACTTATACATAAAGAGATGCGGCCATTATATGGAACTGGTGATGTGTTACGAGGTCCTCTAAATCACTTGTCAACAAAGAATGCCATGTGTTTGCATTTCTGGCATTACTCAAAGGGATAGAGGAAATAAAAATACCTATCTACTGTACATGGGTTTTACATAGTCTGTCTGCCACCATACAATATGCTATAAATCCTAAAAAGGAAAGGCCTGGAGACCTGTGATATACAAACATCACCCTCAAACACATGGTCGCACACACACACACACACACTATTCCCCCCTCCCCCCCACACTCAATTTCACACACACACGCAGACACATATATGCACATACACAACCTCCCAAGCAGTGGGCCAGCCAGAGACTTGATATGGCGGGCCATTCTACCATCTGCCTACATTTGACTACTGATTCTGCTGAACCAGTACCGTACCATGGCTTTCATATCTCTCTCTCACTCTCTCTCTCGCTCTGCAGACTGATTTCCTGGGCTATAGAAGGTAATGATATCTGTGCCAGCCTGCTGCAGTGAGGAGGCTCATCTGTTTTTCCCCTGGTGATGGATCCTGTGGGTTACAATGTAAGACGTCTGTCATTTCAACAGTAAAACACTGTAGAATGCACAGTAAAACACTGTAGAATGCACAGTAAAACACTGTAGAATGCACAGTAAAACACTGTAGAATGCACAGTAAAACACTGTAGAATGCACAGTAAGACACTGTAGAATGCACAGTAAAATACCTTAAATGAATGCATTAATGCTGAAAAATACTGTTATTAACTGTATTTGGAAGCCTCCTGTAAAAATGACTAACATATCAGATCCCTTCACAGTAATAGCCTACTGTAGATTCAAATGATATGTTTCAGGTGCTCATGCTGTCGGGTGAGAAACATGAAACTCCAACTATTTAGTAAATATATTCGTGAAGCAGCTGTGAAATGGAAGAATATTTTCAGCAGCTGCTGGTTAGGTACCTTATAAAAAACCTTATAAAAAACGTACGTATCTTTATTGCTAGCCAACGTTGAATTACCGCATGTTTTCTTAGCTAACCTAGCTAACTAGTTAACACAAGCCATTTTTGTCTGCTCTAAATTGCTCGTAAATATACTGCAGTGAGACCTATAAAAACATCACCCAGATAATAATTGACAGGTACGGGTAACGTGTGCACTGGGAGTCGGGAAGCAAATTCAGGGAGTGAATAATTTACTCGACAACGAGACAGCCTATAGGGAGAAGGTCAGAGACCTGGACGTGTGTTGCCAGGACAACAACCTCTCCCTCAACGTGATCAAGACAAAGGAGATGATTGTGGACTACAGGAAAAAGAGAACCGAGCACGCCCTCACTCTCATCGACAGGGCTGTAGTGGAGCAGGTTGAGAGCTTCAAGTTCCTTTGCGTCCACATCACCAACAAACTAACATGGCCCAGGCACACCATGACAGTCGTGAAGCGGGCACGACAAAACCTATTCCACCTCAGGAGACTGAAAAGATTTGGCATGGGTCCTCAGATCCTCAAAGGGTGCACAGCTGCACCATCAAGAGCATCCTGACTGGTTGCATCAATGCCTGGTATGGCAACTGCTCGACCTCCGACCACAAGGCACTACAGAGTTTTAGTGCGAACGGCCCAGTACATCACTGGGGCCAAGCTTCCTGCCATCCAGGACCTCTATACCAGGCGGTATCCAAGAAAGGCCTGAAAATTGTCAACGACTCCAGCCACTCTAGTCATAGACTGTTCTCTCTGCTACCACATGGCAAGCGGTACCGGATCTCCAAGTCTAGGTCCAGGAGGCTTCTAAACAACTTCTACCCCCAAGCCATAAGACTCCTGAACATCTAGTCAAATGGCTACCGAGACTATTCACAATGCCACCCCCCCATCCCCTCTCCACACCATTGCCACTCTCTGTTGTCATCTATGCATAGTCACTTCAATTAACTCTACCTACATGTACATACTACCTCAACTAACCGGTGCCTCCGCATATTGAATCTGCACCTCCACCCCACCATATATTGCTATATTTTACTGCTCCTCTTGAATTATTTGTTATTTGTCTCTTATTGTTATCCATATTTTTTTTAACTGCACTGTCGGGTCGGTGCATGTGACTAATAACATTTTATGTGATTTGACAATTTATTCGGCGCATGTGTCACGTTCTGACCTTTATTTCCTTTGTTTTGTCATTATTTAGTATGGTCAGGGCGTGAGTTGGGGTGGGCAGTCTGTTTGTTTTTCTATGATTTGGGTATTTCTATGTTTCGGCCTAGTATGGTTCTCAATCAGAGGCAGGTGTCATTAGTTGTCTCTGATTGAGAATCATACTTAGGTAGCCTGGGTTGCACTGTTTGTTTGTGGGAGATTGTCTATGTTGATGGCTTGTTTCAGCGCAGCTCGCATTAGCTTCACGGTTGTTATGTTGTTTACTGGTTTTGTATAGTGTTTCAGTGTTCAGTGTTTTCTTTATTAAAATTCATGATGAACACATATCACGCCGCATTTTGGTCCTCCGATCCTTCTCGCCTCTCCTCTTCAGATGAAGACGACCGTGACAGCATGTGACTAACAACATTTTATTTTATTTGACATGCAACAGAAACTGAAACAATGACGCCTGGGGAAGGAACCAAAGGGAGTGACATAAAGGGCAGGTAATTAAGGAGGTGATGGAATCCAGGTGAGTGTCATTATGCGCCATAACAAGCAGCCTGGTGACCTAGAGGCCGGAGTGGGAGCACACATTATACTGGCATCAGAGTTGCCAGTTTAATACTGTAATTTAGTTTTACAGCATAGATGCTGTAATATATTTTACAGTAAAGAAAATAGTACAGTAAAAATATGACAGCATCTGTGCTGTAAAGGAAAATTACAGTATTAAGCTGACAACTCTGATGCCAGTATAATGTGGTACCTTTACAGGGAAAAGTTCTACAGTGTAGATATCGGCTACAGAAAGCAAAATGCAGGGAAAAAACAGGAGGCAAAGTAAGCATGGAAAGCCAGGTGCAGCAGATATGAGAGGACTGTGATATCACAATTTTCAAACCCAGAAGACCAACATAGCCATACCTCCGGGAACGCTTTGCGAAGCAGACTCGACAGACCAGACAGGGGTTTGGGAAGTCAATGGGAGTAGTGAGAAATTCTAAAGGCAGAAAGTAGATTTGAACCAATGCCTTATGCAGCTAAACCTGTTAATACTCCAACCTTGGGAAAGTAACAAACTGACATTTTTTCATTTTTGTCAAAAACAACTTTATATTTTCAGGACTGCCTTTGATTTTACGACCTGCACATGTGAAGTTTCACCTGAGATGACCCATTTGCAGTCCACATTTGTTTTAAGCAATTGCATGGCTTCAATAGCATTCACTGATATAGGGGCTACAGTAGGCCTACTGTAAATTGCATTATGGCTCAGCATGGACATGCCCAACATTGTCAATAAGCAAGATTAAAATCATTATTGATAAAGCCTAAAAATACAACTAATTCTCATCAAATCCCCCCAAAATGAAATAACTTGTTTTAAGCAAGCTATTTTACACTTACAGCACCATAATTTCTCTCGTGGGCATATAATATTAAAACAACGCAGACTTTGGAGGGTTTTATGGCACCACCAAACTTTTCAAAATAACTGGACAAAGACCCAACATAAAGAGAAAGGGAGGATGTCCACTCACCGTTATACTGCTCCCAAATAGGCCTGTGCTTTATGAACATATAACAGATCAGATCGCATTCACATATATCCAGAAGTTGCATTGCATTGCATGCCATGGACATTGTAACCATAAAACCAGGAAGTTGAATCATTCCACTAAGATTGCTTGTCATAAAATAAACAACGACAATAAATACATGTCAAACTGTAATGTCATAAATTTGCCGGGGAAAAAAAGGCACACACTGCCGATGAACCAGCCTTTCGTTATAGAAGGCCTAAGTAAATACATGTCAAACTGTAATGGGGAGAGTGGGTTTAGAACATATGAAACGGAAAACAAGCAAGTGGTTACAGATAACGTCTATATAGGAGGTTCACCGATATTCACTGAAGTTCTCATCTCTCGTTTCATGATGGACAAGTGGCCTACAACATGGAGGGGGGTTTACGCACGTCCAAAACGGGACAAGCCTAAAATAATGTGGGCCTGGCTACAATCCATAGATAAAAAGGGAATATTTAAACTCCTCTCAAATGTTTATTTGAATAAAAATTTGGTGATTAATATTTATTTATAAGTGGTCTCAGGAGCCAAACCCTTTATCGACAGTCTTGACTACTTCACGATTGCATTGGGCAGGGGGGGAAAGCCTTCATTGAGAGGAGGACAGGCTATGCTTGGTTTTTAACCAAATAAAACAAAATGGGGAAAAAACATGTTTTTATGTTTCTAAATAGAAAGGATACAGGCACCAAAAGCACATAATGTGCGTATGGGCAGTGTGCGTCACAGCTGGATACACTTAACAAATGTATGCCATAACCAACTGCGTTTACCGCTAAAACCGGCTTTTGGTTGGTCTTAAATATCCCTATCAGCACTGCCTGAAATTAGCACTTTAAATCATGTTTTTACGGATACACCTCAAATATGTCCACCATATTCGAGCAAATTTATATAAGACAGGTAACTTGCCAAACCTGGAGTTAGGGCTGGAAAATGCCTGTGCGCCAGATAGAAGATGACAAAATTGCCAACTTAACGGCAGCCGAAAATAAAGCCCTCAGTCATTTTTATATCATCATAAAGTGGGTTCGCTCTCCATTTATCTGGAGATTAGTTTCAGGTGACAGTACACCTTAAAATGATTCAAATCTCACAGCTATGATAAATTGTGAACACTGGCTGCTACAAGACAAAATTTGAAATAGCCGCGGGAAGTAGGAGTCCTGAGAGGGCTGCAGCATCCCTTGAAAAGTTAGTATATATATATATATATTTTTTTTTTTCACATGCATCTCTGTTTTGGCAAAAAAAAAGTAGAGTTACATAATTCAGAACAGTGTCTTGCAGGACTCAATCATTGGAATTGGAATAGTTGTTGCCCTTTCCTCCCTGCAATTGTCATTCTAATGGAATCCAGAAAGAACAAAACCCTGTCCTCGAACATTTACATCAAAAGGAGCAAAGTAATGGGCAAAGACACAACATCCACATCAAATACAAATATTTTTCTTGCTCAAATAACATGGAAAACAACCACTTTTTGCAGTATTCATTTATCATCCTTACAAAACACATAATAAGCAAGTCAGCCATATCAGCTATGTTTCTTTAAAAGGCAGTAAATGAGGCTGAATGAACTGTTTCACTGCTAGACAAGACTCCTCTGATAACCAGGTGTAGCAGTGATAGTGTTGGGACTGCTGTTGGGACTCTGCGGTTGTGACAGCTTTATGTAGGCCCTAACAGTTTGTGGGCACCGTTTGTCACCGTTATAGTGCAATTAATGTTTTGTTTAGTGTTGTGTTGTGTAGTGGGTTTGCTGGCTTGCGTCTAAAAATATATATTTTCAGTTTGCCCCACCAAGATTTACAAGCTAAAATCGGCACTGAAACCTAGATGACCAGCCTGTACAATACAGTAATGTACATTTACATTAAGAGTGGTTTCTACTGATAACTGAGATGTACAAACTATGGCATAAGTGGATGATGAGCGGATAAGAGGCAATCCGTAATGTTGATGAAGATATTACTGAGCGAGCTAGGACTAACGTTGTCAATATAACTACAGTGCCTTGCGAAAGTATTCGGCCCCCTTGAACTTTGCGAACTTTTGCCACATTTCAGGCTTCAAACATAAAGATATAAAACTGTATTTTTTTGTGAAGAATCAACAAGTGGGACACAATCATGAAGTGGAACGACATTTTATTGGATATTTCAAACTTTTTTAACAAATCAAAAACTGAAAAATTGGGCGTGCAAAGTTCAAGGGGGCCGAATACTTTCACAAGGCACTGTATTTCTTCAGCCCTTCTGAAATGAACAGCGACAGAATTCAGAACATGGGCCGTTCTTAAAGTATTCTCCCTGTAAACCAAGTCAGAACTGTAGGAAACATAAAGGAGGCATATAAGCAGACAATATTCAATGATGACATTTCTCTAAAACAGGCTATAGGCTACATGTGAAGCACCAAGTCAGAACGGAAGGTGAAATTAGGAGGCGAAACGGGACCAAATTATTAGAGTGAGGCACATGGGCTACTGATAGTTTACTACACAACTTAGTATTACTTTCTTAGCTACAGTATATTACATTATTTATGCAGCATGCAATACATTGTTGGACTCACCTTGTTGTGCTGTGCTCACTTGAACAGGAAGGTGGTGCAGCGGTCATTCATGGGCAAATTTTGTCATCAAAGTCTGTCATACTCTGGATTGATGGTGCTTTCAAGACAACTGGTAATTAGGGAAAAACAAGGTTGAATCATGATGTCAGTGATCTTCAGGACGGTGCTCTAGAAAGAGGCCCGAGTTCCCGACTTTCAATTCCGAGTTGGATGACTGTTCAAAACATATTTTACCGTTTATCTCCGAGTTCCCAGGAGTCGTGAACTGAAATCAGATTTGACACCATTGCCAATGTTGAATGTTTATCCTTTAAAGCTTGGAAAATAGACCCTTAAATCCAGACTTGGGACCACACACCCACTCCACCGAATAGCAGGATAGTGATTTCTTTGCAATTCTTGCAGTTAGCCACTGATTACTTCCAAACCACTCATTGTTGAATTTGCGATTTCCAACTTGTTGTTTAACATTTATTTCCAATGGCCGATGAGCCCCGATACGTTTTATCTATAATTTCTCTTAATTATTTATCTTCATATGACAAAGATTAAAAAGGATTTGCCAGCAGATTGTCAACTTTATTAATGATGATGACTGCTAGCTTGCTAGCTAAGATTTTGAAGTATGATGTTGACATGATCAGTCCAATCAAAGCTGTTGTTTAATGTGATTTGACTTAATTTTATCTGTGGCCAATGACCTTGAGCCTTCTTGGATGGGCACTTCTAATGTCACTCTATGGCAGCACCCGAAGGGCTTGAATTTTCGAGCTCCACCCTTAGATTTGGAAGTGACGTATTGTCCCCATGAATGACAGAACACTGAGCCAATCACGGCACAACTAGGGAACATTACCAACCTCTACACTCTGTATTTTCCACTGGCTGTCCCACCACCACAGAAAACACTGAGCTAGGCTGAAACACCTGCATGTGGGAGCTGCCTTACTCAAGAAAGCAAAAGAGAGACCAAGTTTGTATGCACCTTTTAATAACTCCTTTAAAAAATATCTATATTCATTGTTTGCAAACTGATATGTGACAAATATGAATGCCAAAATAACAAAAAAACAGGCACCTTTAGCTAAGTTGGGGATCAAAACAGGTTGGCCCCACCTACCCTGAATGACGGGTAGCCACTAGGTTTGTACCTGTAGATTTTCCATCACCGTGGAGAAAAACAATGCACAATACAGTAATTGAGTACATTGAGGCATCAAGAGGTTTGTTTGATATGATGTGGCTTAGTTGGTAGCTCAGTTGGTAGAGCATGGCACTTGCAATGTTAGGGCTGTGGGTATGATTCCCACAGGGGACCAGTACAAAAGAAATATGAAAATGTATGCACTCACTGCTGTAAATTGCTCTGGATATGACAGTCTACGAAAATGGAAAAGAAATGAATAGACCATTTCACTTTTCATGTAAAAATGTATTGCATTTGCAAAGTATTTCAAGAAACTGAAACTTATATCAAGGAAGTATTTTTTTAATTCCAGAAGTATTGTTCAGATTAGCTGTTTTGTACAGATACTTTTTTGACTCAAGTTACATATGCTGGTAAACACTGAAGTACATTTTGATAAAACTAAATCACAAAGGTGGTGCCTTTGGGCCTTTTCTGGTCCTGTATTAGCGGACCAATATAGACATCGACAGCGCAGGCTATTTTTTTTCTCTCTGCATTATCACCCCCCCCCCCTCTTACAGCACCCCTACCCCCAAACTACTTACCGGGGCTACTGAAGCCTTCAATCACCTCTGATTTAAATTCCTGTTACAGTCTGCTGCAGACCAATTTAAACAGTATCATCATGTAGCCTTTGGAACCTTTACACATCATTCAAATGACTGCCTCTCATTTTCCCAGTATCTGGGAGAAAAGAGGTAAACAACCCTTACCTGTTTAACAAGGCCGTTTTAATATATCATCCAGGGGTTCAAATTGGAGCCAAATTTCAAACTTTTTAAGGGCTGGCATACTGTTAATGTGAGAGGAAATTTAAATTATACACATCCAATTACATGGGCTGTTCACCCACGACTGCGTGGCCAAGCACGACTCCAACGCCATCACCCACGACTGCGTGGCCAAGCACGACTCCAACGCCATCACCCACGACTGCGTGGCCAAGCACGACTCCAACGCCATCACCCACGACTGCGTGGCCAAGCACGACTCCAACGCCATCACCCACGACTGCGTGGCCACGACTCAACGCCATCACGCCATCACCCGACTGCGTAGCCAAGAACGCCATCACCCACGACTGCGTGGCCAAGCACGACTCCAACGCCATCATAAAGTTTGCAGACGACACGGCGGTGGTAGGCCTGATCACAGACAATGATGAGACATCCTGAGGAAGGAGGTCAGAGACCTGCCAGTGTGGTGCCAGGGCAACAGCTTCTCCCTCAATGTGAGCAAGACAAAGATGCTGATAGTGGACTACAGGAAAAGGAGGGCCGAGCACGTCTCCATTCACATTGCGCTGTAGTAGAGAAGGTCTAATGTCCACATCACTAAGGAACTATCATGGCCCAAACACACCAACACAGTCGTGAGGAGGGCACGGCAACGCAAAGTCCCCCTCAGGATTCTGAAAATATTTGGCATGGGTCCTCAGTTCTACAGCTGCACTATTGGTTGCATCACTGCTTGGTATGGCAACTGCTCGGCATCTGACAGCAAGGCGCTACAGAGGGTAGTGCACACGGCCCAGTACATCCCTGCCATCCAGGAACTCTATACCAGGCGGTGTCAGAGGAAGTCCCTAAACTGTTAAAAGACTCCAGCCACGCAAGTCATAGATTGTTCTCTCTGCTAACGTATGGCAAGCGGTAATGGAGCACCAAGTCTGGGACCAAAAGGCTCCTCAACAGCTTCCACCCCAAGACTGCTGAACAGTTAATCAAATGGCTCCCTATTGAGAAAATGCAAGAGTGTGCAAAGCTGTCATCAAAGCTGTCATCAAGGCAAATGGTGGCTATTTGAAGAATCTCAAATATAAAATATATTTTGATTTAACACTGTTTTGGTTACTACATGATTTCATAGTTTTGATGACTTCACTATTATTATACAATGTAGAAAATAGTACAAATAAAGAAAAACCCTTGAATGACTAGGTGTTCTAAAAGTTTTCTTATTTCAGGCCAACTGTATGTTATACACACCAATCTGTTATAAATAGCCTACACACCAATCGTCAAATAATGCTTTTGGGAACAGGCAGAAGAAGTTAACATCAATGCACGGAGGTAAAAAATATATAATCGAAGTTTAATTCAATAAGACAATGGCTGGAAGGGAGATTTGAAAAAGAGAATGGAGGGCCAGAAAAGTAATGTTTGGGAAAGTGAATTGGTAAAAGAGGATTATAGCAGTGCTATGTGTGATGATTGTGAGGCGCAAATCAAATTCCACAGTCACAAGAAGGGACTTCAAATAGGCCTATGGCACGTAAAGGGACCTGTAGCCTTTAGATGGGTTAAATGGAAACTGAAATCTGGACACTGACTGTAGGTCTATAACCTCTCACATAGCCTTAATAATAATTCCTGCAGAATTAAGCATTTATTGCAGAAAAAATTATATACCAAATGTAGTCAATGTGGACTTGGGAACAGGAGTGGAGAAACTGATTTCTTTATCTCTGCATCTTGAGACTCTGTCGGCATCACACAAGCTGATAGTATTTCAACATAAAATATATAAGAAAGTAATTTTCACAACTTTCTATTTCCTTACAACCGGTCAAACTGATGTCATTTTGCACTGAAAATATTTCCTCTTTTTTTGGCCTTGGTTGCATTTTCTCCCCAATCCCTAAACATCTTTGCTCCGTGAAAGAAGTTGACAGAGCTAGATAGAATGAGTGCTTCAATCTATCCATTCCATTATTTTGTTGAGCAAGAGTTTATTTAGTCTTCTAGGTTAACATATAAAAGAGAAGCTGCATGTATCTAATTATAGACAAGTTGACTAACAAATATCCTACGAAAATGTTTGAAATTATAAGCAGAAACATATCAAAATCATGCAAAAAAAATAATTCTGCCGTCTTTGACTGTAGCCTCAGTGCATTTTATATATTTGCGGGTTATTGTTGGGTGCGGGCATCAGCTTTTGACTTTATCACATATAGTCGGGCGGTTGCGGATGGATTATTAGCAATTGCGGGCTCGGGTGAACAACAGATGACCCCCGAACCATTACCTTGAAACTGTATATACTGTAGCCTCGTTATTGGTGTTCCTATTTTTCTTTAGTTTATATAGCACATTTTTCTTCCTTCTGTTTTCCTCTGCATGGTTGGTTAAGGGCTTGTCAGTAAGCATTTCATGGTAAGGTCTACCTACACCTGTTGTATTCAGCGCATGTGACGAATGCAATTTGATTTGAGTCACAACAAAACGTACCCATTATTTAATCACACACACCTGTCTGGTACAGCTTTGTCTGAGTGCAATTCATGGACCCTTACTGTATTATCTTGTATAATATTTTTCTAATTACTTTAACAGAGTGATAACAAACACATTATAAAACAGTTCTGATTATTTGTCCTCGTAAATTAACATCTCACTAGGGCTTAGCGTGGTATGTGTGCAGCAGAAGGTAGACCTTCAGAAACAGTGTTATTCCGAGACTTAATTCAGTGCCTAATTGGATCAGAGCAAGTGGCATGATAAACTGCTGCATCATCATGCAGGTGACATCTGGGCGGGCTGCATTTCATTCAAAGAATATGTTCCCTCTGCCTCCATTCACCCTCCTTCACAGAGCTGAATATAGCTCCACCCAGTTCCCACTATATTGCTTTTACATATCCAGTCCTATCATATCTGTAAAGAGGAGTGAACAAGGACAGAGGAAAGGAATAAAGGGAGCATCTTTCTTAATTGAAATGCAGCCCTGGAGTCTGAGTTGGGGTTCGAGTGGTTCGTCTCCTTATCACTGTGACAGTTCCCAGAGGAACTTATGTTATGGCCACCAAGAAAATACATTATACACTAGCAGTGGTGGGCCGTCAGGGCCAGCAAGGCCTTCTCTGCTGGCCTAAACATCATCAGAATATTATTATTTTTTAAATATATTTTCCCACAATTATGCATTAAATTATTCCCCAGAGTAAGAGTTACACTCTTCATTTCATAGCATTCCTCTTGGTTGCACTGCTTCCAGCCCCTGGTTGAGATTTGGAGGGCTGGTCTTTATGTTAGATCTTTTATCCAATCATAGTCAGCCATCATATGTTGCCAGGGTTCTAAAATCTTGTAGCTTGTAGCTTGTAGCTTAAAGTGAATGGAAATTAAAATTTAGTGTCAACCAATCAGCTTTAGAGTTGGCTATTGTACGCCTGCTAGCTGGCTCCTGTGTAACACTGGAGCCAGCCAGCAGGCGTACAATAGCCAACTCTAAAGCTGATTGGTTGACACTAAATTTTAATTAGTGCGTGCACGTCTTTTGATTGGATTACCAATATTGAGAGGCAGGTCCTATATGGGCAGGTCTCAGAACTAGGAAACTGAAATTGATCAACGAATTAATTTGCGTACTATTAAGCTGTTTTTTTCAACCCACAATGGTGGAAGAAGAAGATATCGATTTGGTCGAGGATATAATTATAACGCCATTCTCAAGACAAACTTTTCAAGAAAAGTTAGACATTGTCAGGAGAGGTAGACGCCGACGCTACAAAGCCTGTCACAGGCGGGAAAGGGGTTTGTTCGCCACTTTCAACTATGAATGACTCACAGGCTCCGAGAAGCACTGCAAACTGTACTGCTGGGAATGCCTATTATTTGCAAGTGATCGATTTGGTGTTTGGAGCCACACTGGCTTTGCAAACCTGAGTTGTCTAACCAAGGCAGCAACGAGACACCAAAGTACGGCTGGGGACTTACAAACAATGGTGCTTTTGAAAACTTTTGGGGACACCCGAGTGGATCTACAGCTCAACGAACAAGCGCGCAGGGCAACGAAGCTGCACAATGAAAAGGTATTGTACTCTTCCCCTGCAATTCTCTGAATAAAAATGTCAATTTCAAGGTGACGCATCGCCTGGTTATACTGCATTTCTGTCTAAATGTATAGTGTCTAGAGCCATGGCATCATAATGATGGTAATAAGAGGTGGATTAATTCGGGTGGGACTGTGTAGGACTTCACTGAAGGCCCAGGCCCCAGAACCACAGCACGCTACTGTACACTAGCCCTCACCTAGCCTGGTTGACTCACAACCCACGTGACTACACAGCAAGCTGTGACTCACTGGTCTGGAAACTCTGGCTTGCAAAAGGGAGAGGTTAGCTCAAATTTTGAGCAACTTTGAACAACATCTGATTGGTGCTCATATGCATGCTATTTGCATGTGCAACGCCCTCTATGCTTCCTCGTCAATTTGCTACGCTGCACTCGAGAGGTATAGAAGTCAAGCTAAAGCTGGTAACTAAGGTAACTAAAACTGTAACTCAGTGACAGAGCTTTCTGAAAAGGAGAGAGAGACAACGCTGCCATATAGTAACAACAAATGTCTTGATTTAATTCAAATAGGAGAAACCTAAAGCATTGCAAGCCTTTGTGCGAGGGGTGGGAGGGGGTGGGGGTGTATTGGGAAAATACTAATTTATCAGCTAGCTAGCTCTGCAGTTCTAATCTTCAAGAAGCAAGGAAAACAGCCTCCGATTCTGACTGTCGTGTCCCCGCTAAAGGCTGTGGTGGACAAAGGAACAAATCCATGGGCCAACAGCCCTGAGTCTCAGAGAGGTAGTTGAGGAGGAAGAGAAAAGAACAGTATCTGAGAGAGTGCATACAACCTTGTCTTTGGAAGTCCGGAGAGCTGGTTGGGGAAGACTGGGAGAGCGGTATTGGCCTCAGTCCTATACAGCTCGAAAATTGTCGGAATCGTTGTTGATGATGTTCATATGACCTACATAAAGTGCCTATGGAAAGTATTCAGACCCCTTGACTTTTTCCACATTTTGTTAGGTTACTGCCTTATTCTAAAATGTATTAAATAGTTTTTTTCCATCATCAATCTACATACAATACCCCATAGTGACAAACCAAAAATAGGTTTTAACACATTTTTGCTAATTTATAAAAAATAAAAAATAGTAAATAGTATTCTGACCATTTACTCTGAACTTTGTTGAAACACCTTGGCAACGATTACAGCCATGAATCTTTTGGGGTATGACGTTACAAGCTTGGCACACCTGTATTTGGGAGTCTCTCCCATTCTTCTCTGCAGATCCTCTCAAGATCTGTCAGCTTGGATGGGGATCGTTGCTGCACAGCTATTTTCAGGTCTCTCCAAAGATGTTTTGATTGGGTTCAACCCCAGGCTCTGGCTGGGCTACTCAAGGACATTCAGAGACTTGTCCCAAAGCCACTCCTGCGTTGTCTTGGCTGTGGGCTTAGTGTTGTTGGAAGGTGAACCTTCACCCCAGTCTGAGATCCTGAGCACTCTGGAGCAGGTTTTCATCAAGGATCTCTCTGTACTTAGCTCCGTTCATCTTTGCCTCGATCCTGACTAGTTCCCCAAGTCCCTGCCACTAAAAAACACCCCACAGCATGATGCTGCCACCAAAATGCTTCAATGTAGGGACGGTACCAGGGTTCCCCCAGACGTGACACTTGCCATTCAGGCCAAATAGTTTGATCTTGGTTTCATCAGACTAGAGAATCTTGTTTCTCATGGTCCGAGAGTCTTTAGGTGCCTTTCGGCAAACTCCAAGCTGGCTGTCATGTGCCTTTTACTGAGGAGTGGCTTCCGCCTGGTCACTCTACTGACTGGTGGAGTGCTGCAGAGATGGTTGTCCTTCCCATATCCACAGAGGAACCATAGAGCTCTGTCAGAGTAACCATTGGGTTCTTGGTCACCTCTAAGGCCCTTCTCCCCCGATTGCTCAGTTTGGCTGGACGGCCAGCTCTAGGAAGAGTCTTGGTGGTTCCAAATGTATTACATTTAAGAATGATGGAGGCCACTCTGTTCTTGGGGACCTTCAATGCTGCAGACATTTTTTTTGTACCCTTCCCCAAATCTGTGCCTCGATACAATCCTGTCTCAGAGTTCTATGGACAATTCCTTCGACCTCATGGCTTGGTTTTTCCTCTGACATGCACGGTCAACTGTGGGACCTTATATAGACAAGTGCGTACCTTTCAAAATCATGTCCAACAGATTGAATTTACCACAGGTGGACACCAATCAAGTTGTATAAACATCTCAAGGATGATTAATGGAAACAGGATGTACCTGAGCTGAATTTCGAGTGTCATAGCAAAGGGTCTGAATACTTATGTAAATAAGGTATTTCTGTTTTTATTTTTAATACATTTGGAGAAAAAAAATAATCTCCTATCGCTTTGTCATTATGGGGTATTGTGTGTAGATTGCTGAGGATGTTTTATTTAATTAAGCAAGAATAAGAATGTAGGCTGTAATGTAACAAAATGTGGAAAAAGTCAAGGTGTCTGCATACATTCCCACAGCACTGTATGGTATATGACCTAGAACTGTACTTCAACAGTATAGAATGGCACAGCACTGTATGGTATATGACCTAGAACTGTACTTCAACAGTATAGAATGGCACAGCACTGTATGGTATATGACCTAGAACTGTACTTCAACAGTATAGAATGGCACAGCACTGTATATGACCTAGAACTGTACTTCAACAGTATAGAATGGCACAGCACTGTATGGTATATGACCTAGAACTGTACTTCAACAGTATAGAATGGCACAGCACTGTATGGTATATGACCTAGAACTGTACTTCAACAGTATAGAATGGCACAGCACTGTATGGTATATGACCTAAAAATCAAATCAAATCAAATTTTATTTGTCACATACACATGGTTAGCAGATGTTAATGCGAGTGTAGCGAAATGCTTGTGCTTCTAGTTCCGACAGTGCAGTAATAACCAACAAGTAATCTAACTAACAATTCCAAAACTACTGTCTTATACACAGTGTAAGGGGATAAAGAATATGTACATAAGGATATATGAATGAGTGATGGTACAGAGCAGCATAGGCAAGATACAGTAGATGGTATCGAGTACAGTATATACATATGAGATGAGTATGTAAACAAAGTGGCATAGTTAAAGTGGCTAGTGATACATGCATTACATAAGGATGCAGTCGATGATATAGAGTACAGTATATACATATGCATATGAGATGAATAATGTAGGGTAAGTAACATTATATAAGGTAGCATTGTTTAAAGTGGCTAGTGATATATTTACATCATTTCCCATCAATTCCCATTATTAAAGTGGCTGGAGTTGAGTCAGTGTCAGTGTGTTGGCAGCAGCCACTCAATGTATACTGTTGAACTGTACTTCAACGGTATAGAATGGCACTGCAATGGATGCATGTAATGTCAGAATGGAAATAATAGTGATGACACACCAGTGAATGATTAATTGGCAGTTTTACAAAAAGAAGTTTTACGTTAGCACAAAAGTAATGAGTAAGAAGTGTTAATTTGCATGAAATGTTTGCATGATAGGCCTATAAGACATTGAGTAGCCGTAGTGAGGTGACATAACGGCATCATAAAAGACTGGGTGACAGGCAGCATACAGAATGTACTTTTACTGGATTAAACTATGGGAACCCCACACATAAAATGTTTTTATGAATCGTAATCAAATGTGCTTCAATATCTTTGTATTGTCACCAATTATACATTTATTCGGAATGGGGACGGGAATTAGGAATCTAAGAATGTTTATCACAGTCAGCATTCTAACAACAGTATCTTTTTGTATGGGTCAGGGTTCAAAATTAAAACCTGCCTTTCGGGAGAGTTTCAGCAAGCTCGGGGGAACTGCGTTCTTTGGTGAAAGAAGATGAGATTACTGTTATGACCACAATGTTCAAGAGTGGTATCAGGCAACAATATTGGAGTGACAGAGAGAGTTAAACATGAGGAGCCATGTTGAGAAGGCATTACCTACTACAGATTATAGCCCATTTCGACAGTTTACTTTATTAGGTGCAATCCCCACTCATAGTGGCAAAAAGGGCCTTCTATGCCATCCAAAGGAACATAAAATTTGACATACCATCTAGTATCTGGGATAAAATACCTGAATCAGTTATAAAACCCATTGCCCTTTATGGTTGTGTGGTCTGGGGTCCACTCACCAACCAATAATTCACAAAATGGGACAAACACCAAATTGAGATTCTGCAAAAACTTCTTCTGTGTACAAATTAAAACACCAAATAATGTATACAGAGCAGAATTAGGCCGATACCCGCTGATGATCAAAATCCAAAAAAGAGACTTCGTAATTATACAATCCCCTAAAAGGAAGCGATCCCTAAACCTTCCATAACAAAGCCATCACCTACTTAGAGATGAACCTGGAAAAGAGTCCCCTAAGCAACTGGTCCTGGGGCTCTGTTCACAAACACAAACAGACCCCACAGAGCCCCAGCACAGCAAAACAATTGGACACAACCAAATCATGACAAAACAAAAAGAGAATTACTTGACACATTGGAAAGAATTACCAAAACACTGAGCAAACTAGAATGCTATTTGGCCCTAAACAAAGAGTACACAGTGGCAGAATACCTGACCACTGTGCCTGAACCAAAATTAAGGAATGCTTTGACTATGTACAGTTGAAGTCAGAAGTTTACATATACATTAGCCAAATACATTTAAACTCAGTTGTTCACAATTCCTGAAATGTCATCTTCGTTAAAAAGTCCCTGTCTTAGGTCAGTTAGGATCACCACTTTATTTTAAGAATGTGAAATGTCAGAATAATAGTAGTGTCACGTTCTGACCATAGTTCTTTTGTGTTTTTTTTGTTTTAGTGTTGGTCAGGACGTGAGCTGAGTGGGCATTCTATGGTGTGTGTCTAGTTTTCCCATTTCTATGTTTGGCCTGATATGGTTCTCAATCAGAGGCAGGTGTTAGTCATTGTCTCTGATTGGGAATCATATTTAGGTAGCCTGTTTTGTGTTGGGTTTTGTGGGTGGTTGTTTCCTGTCTTCTGTCTTTGTGTCTTTGCACCAGATAGGACTGTTTCGGTTTTTCACATTTGTTGTTTTGGTATTTTGTAGTGTTCACGTTTATGGTCTTCATTAAACATGTTGAACTCTAACCACGCTGCGCTTTGGTCCGATCCTTCGTCCACAGAAGAAAACCGTTACACCACAACAGGACCAAGCAGCGTGGTGACAGGCAGCAGGAGCAGCGAAATCAGGACTTATGGACTTGGGAGCGAGATCTGGACGAAGTCACTACTTGGGAGGAGATAGACAGGTGGGCGGTCGACGCAGGGAGAGTCCCGGAGCCCGCCTGTGTGCAGAGCAGTGTGAGGAGGGATACCGGCGAATGGAGTCAGCACGGCGGCGCGGTAGGAAGCCCGAGAGGCAGCCCCAAAAATGTATTGGGGGGGGTGCACACAGGGTGTGTGGCGAAGCCAGGTAGGAGACCTGCGCCAACTTCCTGTGCTTACCCGAGAGCGAGAGAGACTGGGCAGGCACCGTGTTATGCTGTGGAGCTCACGGTGTCCCCGGTGCAGGTGCATAGCCCGGTGCGGTGCATTCCAGCTCCTCGTATCGGCCGGGCTAGAGTGGGCATCGAGCCAGGTGCCATGAAGCCGACTCTACGTCCTCCAGTGCCTGGTCTCCTTACATGGTGTCCCCGGTTCGCCAGCACAGCCCAGTGCGGGGTCTATTCCACCTCCATGCACCACTGGCAGGGCGCACCAGGCTGCATTCAACCAGGTGAGGTTGGGCAGGCTCTGTGCTCAAGAGCTCCTGTGCGCCTGCACGGTCCGGTCTATCCAGTACCACCTCCATGCACCAGCCCTCCGGTGGCAGCCCCTCGCACCAGGCTGTCACTCTGTCTCATCCCTACGGGTGCTCCCGCCTTTTCAGCGCCGCCAGAGTCTCCCGCCTTTTCAGCGCCGCCAGAGTCTCCCGCCTTTTCAGCGCCGCCAGAGTCTCCCGCCTTTTCAGCGCCGCCAGAGTCTCCCGCCTTTTCAGCGCCGCCAGAGTCTCCCGCCTTTTCAGCGCCGCCAGAGTCTCCCGCCTTTTCAGCGCCGCCAGAGTCTCCCGCCTTTTCAGCGCCGCCAGAGTCTCCCGCCTTTTCAGCGCCGCCAGAGTCTCCCGCCTTTTCAGCGCCGCCAGAGTCTCCCGCCTTTTCAGCGCCGCCAGAGTCTCCCGCCTTTTCAGCGCCGCCAGAGTCTCCCGCCTTTCAGCGCCGCCAGAGTCTCCCGCCTTTTCAGCGCCGCCAGAGTCTCCCGCCTTTTCAGCGCCGCCAGAGTCTCCCGCCTTTTCAGCGCCGCCAGAGTCTCCCGCCTTTTCAGCGCCGCCAGAGTCTCCCGCCTTTTCAGCGCCGCCAGAGTCTCCCGCCTTTTCAGCGCCGCCAGAGTCTCCCGCCTTTTCAGCGCCGCCAGAGTCTCCCGCCTTTTCAGCGCCGCCAGAGTCTCCCGCCTTTTCAGCGCCGCCAGAGTCTCCCGCCTTTTCAGCGCCGCCAGAGTCTCCCGCCTTTTCAGCGCCGCCAGAGTCTCCCGCCTGTCCAGAGCCGCCAGAGTCTCCCGCCTGTCTGCCAGGAGCCGCCAGTCATCCAGGATCCGCCATTCATCCAGGAGCCGCCAGAGCCGCCAGTCAGCCAGAAGCCGCCAGAGCCGTCAACCAGCCTGAGCTATCTCTCAGTCCGGAGCTGCCCCTCAGTCCGGAGCTGCCCCTCAGTCCGTAGGAGATTATTTAGTCCAGTGGGGCCCTTTAGTAGGGTTTCCAGTCCTAGGTTGGTGGCAAGGGTCGCCGTTCCTAGGAGGAGACTAAAGCGGACAAAGACTATGGTGGAGTGGGGTCCACGTCCTGCGCCAGAGCCGCCACCGCGGACAGATGCCCACCCAGACCCTCCCCTATAGGATCAGGTTTTGCAGCCTGAGTCCGCACCTTGGGGGGGTACTGTCACGAACTGACCATAGTTCTTTTGTGATTTCTTTGTTTTAGTGTTGGTCAGGACGTGAGCTGAGTGGGCATTCTATGTTGTGTGTTTAGTTTTCCCATTTCTATGTTTGGCCTGATATGGTTCTCAATCAGAGGCAAGTGTTAGTGATTGTCTCTGATTGGGAACCATATTTAGGTAGCCTGTTTTGTGGGTGGTTGTTTCCTGTCTTCTGTATTTGTGTCTATGCACCAGATAGGACTGTTTCGGTTTTTCACATTTGTTGTTTTGGTATTTTGTAGTGTTCACGTTTATGGACTTTATTAAACATGTTGTACTCTAACCACGCTGGGCTTTGGTTTTATCCTTCGTCCACAGAAAACCGTTACAGAGAGAATGATTTATTTCAGCTTTTATTTCTTTCATCACATTCCCAGTGGGTCAGAAGTTTACATACACTCAATTAGTATTTGGTAGCATTGCCTTTAAATTGTTTAACTTGGGTCAAACGTTTCAGGTAGCCTTCCAAAAGCTTCCCAAAATAAATTTGGATGATCAGGAAGAAGATTGGGAGAATGTCATATGGTCAGATGAAACCAAAATATAACTTTTTGGTAAAAACTCAACTCGTCGTGTTTGGAGGACAAAGAATGCTGAGTTGCATCCAAAGAACACCATACCTACTGTGAAGCATGGGGGTGGAAACATCATGCTTTGGGGCTGTTTTTCTGCAAAGGGACCAGGACGACTGATCCTTGTAAAGGAAAGAATGAATGGGGCCATGTATAGTGAGATTTTGAGTGAAAACCTCCCAAGGGCATTGAAGATGAAACGTGGCTGGGTCTTTCAGCATGACAATGATCCCAAATACACGCCCGGGCAACGAAGGAGTGGCTTCGTAAGAAGCATTTCAAGGTCCTGGAGGTCCTGGAGTGCCCTGTCCAGTCTCCAGATCTCAACCCCATAGAAAATCTTTGGAGGGAGTTGACAGTCTGTGTTGCCCAGCAACAGCCCCAAAACCTCACTGCTCTAGAGGAGATCTGCATGGATCTGCATGGATCTGCATGGAGGAATGGGCCAAAATACCAGCAACAGTGTGTGAAAACCTTGTGAAGACATAGAGAAAACATTTGACCTCTGTCATTGCCAACAAAGGGTATATAACAAAGTATTGAGATAAACTTTTGTTATTGACCAAATACTTATCTTCCACAGGCCTCATCTTTTTAAGTGGGAGAACTTGCACAATTGGTGGCTGACTAAATACTTTTTTGCCCCACTGTACATTAATCTCTAGGAAACAGAACGAGTCTCCTACCTGAGTGGTATAACGGCTGCGTGGTCCCATGGTGTTTATACTTGCGTACTATTGTTTGTACAGATGAATGTGGTACCTTCAGGCATTTGAAAATTGCTCCCAAAGGATGAACCAGACTTGTGGAGGTCTACAATTTTTTTTCTGAGGTCTTGGCTTTTTAAAATTTTTCCCATGATGTCAAGCAGAGGCACTGCGTTTGAAGGTAGGCCTTCAAATAATCCACAGGTACATCTCCAATTGACTCAAATGATGTCAATTAGCCAATCAGAAGCTTCTAAAGCCATGACATGCTTTTCTGTAATTTTCCAAGCTGTTTAAAGGCACAATCAACTTAGTGTATGTAAACTTCTGACCCACTGGAACTGTGATACTGGGAATTATAAATTAAATAATCTGTCTGGAAACTATTGTTGGAAAAATTACTTGTGTCATGCCCAAAGTAGATGTTCTAACTGACTTGCCAAAATAATAGTTTGTTTACAAGAAATTTGTGGAGTGGTTGAAAAACGAGTTTTAATGACTCCAACCAAAGTGTATGTAAACTTTTGTCTTCAACTGTACATGCTCAGTGAGAACAGCCTTGCTATTGAGAAAGGCTGCAGTAGGCAGACCTGGCTCTTACGAGAAGGCAGGCTATGTGCACATTGCTCACAAAATGAGGTGGAAACTGAGATGCACTTCCTAACCTCCTGCCAAATGTATGACCATATTAGAGACACATATTTCCCTCCGATTAGACAGAGCCACAAAGAATTTGAAAACATATCTAATTTTGATAATCTCCCATATCTATTGGGTGAAATACCACCGTGTGCAATCACAGCAGCAAGATTTGTGACCTGTTGCCACAAGAAAAGGGACACCAGTTAAGAAAAAACACCATTGTAAATACAACCCATATAAACTCAGCAACAAAATAAATGTCCTTTCACTGTCAACTGCGTTTATTTTCAGCAAACTTAACATGTGTAAATATTTGTATGAACATAAAATTCATAAGACATGTGACTAACAGAAATGGAATAATGTGTCCCTGACCAAAGGGGGGGGGCGGTCAAAATCAAAAGTAACAGTCAGTATCTGGCCACCAGCTGCATTAAGTACTGCAGTGCATCTCCTCCTAATGGACTTTTTGCCAGTCCTGTCTGGTCCAGCGACGGTGGGTTTGTGCCCATAGGCGACGTTGTTGCCGGTGATGTCTGGTGAGGACCTGCCTTACAAGAGGCCTACAAGCCCTCAGTCCAGCCTCTCAGCCTATTGCGGACAGTTTGAGCACTGATGGAGGGATTGTGCATTCCTGGTGTAACTCGGGCAGTTGTTGTTGCCATCCAGTACCTGTCCCGCAGGTGTGATGTTTGGATGTACCGATCCTGTGCAAGTGTTACACGTGTTACACGTGGTCTGCCACTGCAAGGACGATCAGCTGTCCGTCCTGTCTCCTTGTAGTGCTGTCTTAGGCGTCTCACAGTACGGACATAGCAATTTATTGCCCTGGCAACATCTGCAGTCCTCATGCCTCCTTGCAGTATGCCTAAGGCACGTTCACACGGATGAGCAGGGACCCTGGGCATCTTTCTTTTGATGTTTTTCAGAGTCAGTAGAAAGGCTTCTTTAGTGTCCTAAGTTTTCATAACTGTGACTTTAATTGCCTACCATCTGTAAGCTGTTAGTGTCTTAACGACATGCATGGGAAACAGTGTTTAATCCCTTTACAATGAAGGTCTCTGAAGTTATTTGGATTTTTACTAATTATCTTTGAAAGACAGGGTCCTGAAAAAGGGACAGTTCTATTTTTATTTTTATTTTTTTTCTCCTTTTGTACTTTAACTATTTGCACATCGTTACAACATTATGTATAGATATAACACAATTGGAAATGTCTCTATTATTTTGAACTTCTGTAATATTTACTGTTCACTTTTTTTTGTTTATCCATTTCACCGCTTTGGCAATGTAAACATATGTTTCCCATGACAATAAAGCCCATTGAATTGAATTGAGCGAGAGAGTCAAGAGTATATAGTCTGGTTTAGGAAGGGAATGTCTATGGCATGGCTTATGGAAACAATGTGTTAATCAATTACTGCAAGAAGTAGTGGCAGAGGTGGTTTAACTTAACATAAAAAGCCCTTGTAGGTGTCTGTGGCGATGCCTGCCCACTTGCCCTTCAGCACAGGCATGATGACCCCAACACAGCCTGTACATTTGAATACCCCTCCTTCTTTTTCCCCCCTCTCTTCTCTCCACTTCTCTTGCTGATGCGAGAAGTGATGCAATACCATTGTTTTCAAGCTATGTAAATTAGCTATGTTAGCTAACATTGCAGTTCTGTATTGAACTCTGAAAGCCATCAGCTAAATCATATAGCTAGCTATCTTTTGGATACACACTGTCAATCATTTTACCCTATGCAATGGTAATCACTGCTAGACTGGTAGCTATACTTTCAGCAGAGAACGAACAGACAAATATGTTTACTATCTTTGACTAACGTTAGATAACGTAAGCTATCCAAATATCTCTGACGGTCGCCCCAACAACATGGATGATTGTGTTATGTCAACACTTTTTAAATGAACTGGTCACATTCAGGACATAAAGTTTTTAAGGACTGTGTTTGTGCAAAATGTGAAATAAAAACAGTGCTGCCAGCTCAAAACACTGACTGTTGCGTCAATCGAAAATTGACATTCTAAATAATCTAATCCCACAGGTTTGAGCGTAGGCTCCAGGGACCACTGTAGAATAATCAGACCAGATGGCAGATGTATTGGTACGCGTCAAAGGGTTAAATTGTCTATTGTGTGTTTTGTTGTAGGTGGTACATAATCTGATTCCACTAGCATGTGTTTCTAACACAAATCTCTGCACAAGGTGAATGTACATTGGCAAACATATTTACAAGCTGAGATAGCTCCATTTACAGTAAGCAGTGGTGTAATGTACTTACCGAGCACATCTCATCAACAGGGCTGTAGTGGAGCAAGTTGAGAGTTTCAAGTTCTTTGGATTCTACATCACCAACAAACTAACATGGTCCAAGCACACCAAGATAGTTGTGAAGAGGGCACGACAAAACGTATTCCCCCTCAGGAGACTGAAAAGCTTTGGCATGGGTCCTCAGATCCTCAAAAGCTTCTGAAGCTGCACCATTGAGAGTATCCTGACAGGTTGCATCTCTGCCTGGCCGGTTCCCCTCTTTCCACTGGGATTCTCTGCCTCTAACCCTATTACAGGGGCTGAGTCACTGGCTTACTAGGGCTCTTTCATACCTTCCCTAGGAGAGGTGCGTCACTTGAGTGGGTTGAGTCACTGATGTGATCTTCCTGTCTGGGTTGGCGCCCCCCCTTGGGTTGTGCCGTGGCGGAGATCTTTGCGGGCTATACTCGGCCTTGTCTCAGGATGGTAAGTTGGTGGTTGAAGATATATCCCTCTAGTGGTGTGGGGGCTGTGCTTTGGCAGAGTGGGTGGGGTTATATCCTTCCTGTTTGGCCCTGTCCGGGGGTGTCCTCGGATGGGGCCACAGTGTCTCCTGACCCCTCCTGTCTCAGCCTCCAGTATTTATGCTGCAGTAGTTTATGTGTCGGGGGGCTAGGGTCAGTTTGTTATATCTGGAGTACCTCTCCTGTCCTATTCGGTGTCCTGTGTGAATCTAGGTGTGCGTTCTCTAATGCTCTCTTTCTCTCTTTCTCTCTCGGAGGACCTGAGCCCTAGGACCATGCCCCAGGACTACCTGACATGATGACTCCTTGCTGTCCCCAGTCCACCTGGCCAGTGCTGCTGCTCCAGTTTCAACTGACCTGAGCCCTGCCCCAGGACTACCTGATGATGAGTCCTTGCTGTCCCCAGTCCACCTGGCCAGTGCTGCTGCTCCAGTTTCAACTGTTCTGCCTTATTATTATTTGACCATGCTGGTCATTTATGAACATTTGAACATCTTGGCCATGCTCTGTTATAATCTCCACCCGGCACAGCCAGAAGAGGACTGGCCACCCCACATATGCTCTCTCTAATTCTCTCTTTCTTTCTTTCTTTCTCTCTCTCGGAGGACCTGAGCCCTAGGACCATGCCCCAGGACTACCTGACATGATGACTCCTTGCTGTCCCCAGTCCACCTGACCGTGCTGCTGCTCCAGTTTCAACTGTTCTGCCTTATTATTATACGACCATGCTGGTCATTTATGAACATTTGAACATCTTCCATGTTCTGTTATAATCTCCACCCGGCACAGCCAGAAGAGGACTGGCCACCCCACATAGCCTGGTTCCTCTCTAGGTTTCTTCCTAGGTTTTGGCCTTTCTAGGGAGTTTTTCCTAGCCACCGTGCTTCTACACCTGCATTGCTTGCTGTTTGGGGTTTTAGGCTGGGTTTCTGTACAGCACTTTCAGATATCAGCTGATGTATGAAGGGCTATATAAATAAATTTGATTTGATTTGACTAGTGGGTAGTGCGTACAGCCCAGTACATGACAGGGGCCAAGCTTCCTGCCATCCAGGACCTCTATATGGGTTTGGGTTTGTGTTTGTGTTATGGGGTTACAGGGGGTTAGATGTAGCCTGAGGACCACAGAGTATCTTCCAGACCATTTAGTCAAATTAGTCTACCCTTTCCTCTTTGTAAAACTCTGGTTATCTGGAGTCCTTCCACAGGCCCTGCTGAAAAATCCCCCAAAGCAGCAGCATTTTGGAGTACACGAGCATGAGGGAGGGGACACACGGTGTGGTTATGGAGCACAACAAGATTACGTGACAAAAATGAGCAAGGGACACAAAGGTATAAAGTGAAGACAATGAAACAACCACCTCATTCTTCTCTCTGCAGATTCTCAAAACACAACGCAAAAATCCACAAAAATCTACAAAAATCCCCTGCTACTATTGACAAGAATGATCCCGTTCACTTTGTTGACTGCTTCTTCCCTCTCAAAAGCAGCTTCCAATGTCCTTTGTTGTTCATAAACAATCCACTAGTCTGTTTCTAAACACTTAGGTCCCAATCGGTTGACACATTTACGAACAAAGGTGTATTGACCTACGTCTCTACCACAAAAAGTGTAAAATGGTAACACCACAATCATGTATTTTCAGGAGACATGCAGCACCAGCAAATCCTCTGCAAGAGGTCCAACCAGTTTGTGGTTAAGAACTACGAGCCGTACACCACTTTCAACAGTCGTAAACCGCAAATGGGACAAGACCATTCATTTGCCACCAGCACTCTGCTTCCACAGCCTGCCATGCACAACACTATTGTCAGTGTACCGAAGCCAGATAAAGTGCCATAAAATAAATATGGATCTTTTAGATCAAACATCAAAATGTATCTGGCTTTATGGATTCACCAAATATATTTATATTAGCTGTACAGGGCCCTGTAGCATCAAACAGATGTTAGACACTCAGATACTGTACATCAAAATAATGTCAAATACAGGGGAGCGAACTCAAAAAGAGAACTGGGTATTTAACAAGAATGTGATGGTAAAAGTAACACAAACAAATACAGCATGAACAGTGTAGTACAGTTAGTTCAGTGTGTCTCAGGTGTAGTAAAGGGCAGAGAACTGTAGCTACAGATTGTTATAACAGATGATGTGATTTAGCTTAAACATTTTTGTATCAATTACTGGGAGTACCAAAGCTAGCCAACTCCAGTTGTGTGCTAACCTTTGCTAACATTTGCAGGTAAACGCAGATTTAGGTGGCTGGTTGTAACGTTATAGCTTGTTGTTTAGTAACATATGCTAACCCCATTCAGTACAAATGTGTGCAACTGCGACATTCAAATGAGGCTGCAAAGAAAACTAATGGGACTGTAGCGACTGTGTTGACATCAAAATCTGGGGTGTGACCTACGTTTCAATTCAAGCGTTGATTGACATGGTAATTGCTCTATAGTATTGGAGAAAAGTTGAAAAAAACAGACCCTCCTACACTGTACGTCACATCGTGATGTGTCATGGCGTAATGTACAGCACGCTTAAAGCAACTAATTCTGTCTTACAGCCGTTCAGTGACGATAGTGACGGGGGTAGGGGGATACCTAGCCGTTCAGTGACGATAGTGACGGGGGTAGGGGGATACCTAGTCATGTTTTGCGTCATCACTGCAAGCTATCATGACTCTCAAAAGTCGCTGTTTACTTCTGAAGATCACTTTAGTCCTAAAAACCAGATTCAAAATCGACACAAACCTTTAAATAGGTATGTAATGACACATTATATGAACTCCTTTATAGTGTTTTATTTACATTTTAGAGGGAATAAGCTTAAGTTGGACAGATCGAGTGAAAAAAGACGTTTTCCCACACGACATCTCTCCTCACTATCACACAATAGGTTTAGTTTCCCCACCCGACATCTCTCCTCACTATCACACAATAGGTTTAGTTTCCCCGACATCTCTCCTCACTATCACACAATAGGTTTAGTTTCCCCACCCGACATCTCTCCTCACTATCACACAATAGGTTTAGTTTTCCCACGACATCTCTCCTCACTATCACACAATAGGTTTAGTTTCCCCACCCGACATCTCTCCTCACTATCACACAATAGGTTTAGTTTCCCCACCCGACATCTCTCCTCACTATCACACAATAGGTTTAGTTTCCCCACCCAGCATCTCTCCTCACTATCACACAATAGGTTTAGTTTCCCCACCCAGCATCTCTCCTCACTATCACACAATAGGTTTAGTTTCCCCACCCGACATCTCTCCTCACTATCACACAATAGGTTTAGTTTCCCCACCCGACATCTCTCCTCACTATCACACAATAGGTTTAGTTTCCCCGACATCTCTCCTCACTATCACACAATAGGTTTAGTTTCCCCACCCGACATCTCTCCTCACTATCACACAATAGGTTTAGTTTCCCCACCCGACATCTCTCCTCACTATCACACAATAGGTTTAGTTTCCCCACCCGACATCTCTCCTCACTATCACACAATAGGTTTTAGTTTCCCCACCCGACATCTCTTCTCACTATCACACAATAGGTTTAGTTTCCCCACCCGACATCTCTCCTCACTATCACACAATAGGTTTAGTTTCCCCACCCAGCATCTCTCCTCACTATCACACAATAGGTTTAGTTTCCCCACCCACATCTCTCCTCACTATCACACAATAGGTTTAGTTTCCCCACCCGACATCTCTCCTCACTATCACACAATAGGTTTAGTTTCCCCACCCAGACATCTCTCCTCACTATCACACAATAGGTTTAGTTTCCCCACCCGACATCTCTCCTCACTATCACACAATAGGTTTAGTTTCCCCACCCGACATCTCTCCTCACTATCACACAATAGGTTTAGTTTCCCCCGACATCTCTCCTCACTATCACACAATAGGTTTAGTTTCCCCACCCGACATCTCTCCTCACTATCACACAATAGGTTTAGTTTCCCCACCCGACATCTCTCCTCACTATCACACAATAGGTTTAGTTTCCCCACCCGACATCTCTCCTCACTATCACACAATAGGTTTAGTTTCCCCACCCGACATCTCTCCTCACTATCACACAATAGGTTTAGTTTCCCCACCCGACATCTCTCCTCACTATCACACAATAGGTTTAGTTTCCCCACCCGACATCTCTCCTCACTGTCACACAATAGGTTTAGTTTTCCCCACCCGACATCTCTCCTCACTATCACACAATAGTTTTAGTTTCCCCGACATCTCTCCTCACTGTCACACAATAGGTTTAGTTTCCCCGACATCTCTCCTCACTGTCACACAATAGGTTTAGTTTCCCCACCCGACATCTCTCCTCACTATCACACAATAGGTTTAGTTTTCCCCACCCGACATCTCTCCTCACTGTCACACAATAGGTTTAGTTTCCCCACCCGACATCTCTCCTCACTATCACACAATAGGTTTAGTTTTCCCCACCCGACATCTCTCCTCACTATCACACAATAGGTTTAGTTTCCCCACCCGACATCTCTCCTCACTGTCACACAATAGGTTTAGTTTCCCCACCCGACATCTCTCCTCACTATCACACAATAGGTTTAGTTTCCCCGACATCTCTCCTCACTGTCACACAATAGGTTTAGTTTCCCCGACATCTCTCCTCACTGTCACACAATAGGTTTAGTTTCCCCGACATCTCTCCTCACTATCACACAATAGGTTTAGTTTCCCCGACATCTCTCCTCACTGTCACACAATAGGTTTAGTTTCCCTGACATCTCTCCTCACTATCACACAATAGGTTTAGTTTCCCCACCCGACATCTCTCCTCACTGTCACACAATTGGTTTAGTTTCCCCGACATCTCTCCTCACTGTCACACAATAGGTTTAGTTTCCCCGACATCTCTCCTCACTATCACACAATAGGTTTAGTTTCCCCGACATCTCTCCTCACTATCACACGATAGTTTTAGTTTCCCCACCCGACATCTCTCCTCACTATCACACAATAGGTTTAGTTTCCCTGACATCTCTCCTCACTGTCACACAATAGTTTTAGTTTCCCCGACATCTCTCCTCACTATCACACAATAGGTTTAGTTTCCCATCTCTCCTCACTGTCACACAATAGTTTTAGTTTCATCTCTCCTCACTATCACACAATAGGTTTAGTTTTCCCCACCCGACATCTCTCCTCACTATCACACAATAGGTTTAGTTTCCCCACCCGACATCTCTCCTCACTATCACACAATAGGTTTAGTTTCCCCACCCGACATCTCTCCTCACTATCACACAATAGGTTTAGTTTCCCCACCCGACATCTCTCCTCACTATCACACAATAGGTTTAGTTTCCCCACCCGACATCTCTCCTCACTATCACACAATAGGTTTAGTTTCCCCACCCGACATCTCTCCTCACTATCACACAATTGGTTTAGTTTCCCCACCCGACATCTCTCCTCACTATCACACAATTGGTTTAGTTTCCCCACCCGACATCTCTCCTCACTATCACACAATAGGTTTAGTTTCCCCACCCGACATCTCTCCTCACTGTCACACAATAGTTTTAGTTTCCCCACCCGACATCTCTCCTCACTGTCACACAATAGTTTTAGTTTCCCCACCCGACATCTCTCCTCACTGTCACACAATAGGTTTAGTTTCCCCGACATCTCTCCTCACTATCACACAATAGGTTTAGTTTCCCCACCCGACATCTCTCCTCACTATCACACAATAGGTTTAGTTTCCCCACCCGACATCTCTCCTCACTATCACACAAATGGTTTAGTTTCCCCACCCGACATCTCTCCTCACTATCACACAATAGTTTTAGTTTCCCCGACATCTCTCCTCACTATCACACAATAGGTTTAGTTTCCCCGACATCTCTCCTCACTGTCACACAATAGTTTTAGTTTCCCCGACATCTCTCCTCACTAGCCTTGCTACTCTTTATTCAAATGTCTTTTTACTATTGTTTTATTTCTTTACTTACCTACACACTCACCTTTTTTTCGCACCATTGGTTAGAGCCTGTAAGTAAGCATTTCACTGTAAGTTCTACACCTGTTGTATTCTGCGCACGTGACAAATAAACTTTGATTTGATATGGCTACCTGTAGTTGTTTAGTGAACTTAGCTACCTACCTAGCTACCTACCTAGCTACCTAAGTTAGGAAACTTACCTAAGTTAGGAAAAATATAAAGTAAAGTTAGCTAGCTAGGTGGCTTGCAGGAAAATTAACTTACTTCGCTAGCAACCGTATTTGTCATCTGCCCTCTAACTGAGCTTCTAGCTAAATCCGACTGTTTTTCGAATCCTCTTCACTATATTCCGGTTGAAACATGTATGGTTGAATGTCACCATGTAGTAAAAAAATATCCTTCATCTTAGAATTCGTGTTGATGAGAGGAATCACTTGAAGCCACTGTGTTCTGGTCAGTTCTTTCAGTTTTGCCCAAAGGATTGGGTTGTTAGTGCCTGATGGTGCCAGAGCACGAAGCACCCCCATACATGTGTTGTAGTTTTTCATAGACCATAAAACATGTGTCAGCTTGTTTAATTAGCAATGAATCCACTGATAGGAACACAGTGCCGCTCATCCAATAGCTCCATCGAACAAGGACAACCATTTCTACACCCACAAAAAAATGTATAGTGCGATCAGTATCACATAGAGCCTTTGCGAAATGCCACAAAGCAGGACTACATTTATTTTCAGTTCCCACTCCCACCACCCCACCACCAAAAGGAAATGTTTGGTCTATAATTAGCTAACTAGTTAATTCATAACTAAAACATACATTTGATTAGCTGGTCAATTTCGAGTAGATAGCAAGCAAGGAAAATGTATCTTTCTATGGGCTGCTTGCTAGCCACAAGATCGTAACATTTCACAGGTTGCAGTTGTCTAATATGTCACTAGCTTTAGTGTAGAAGGGTTGTTATAATGTTCTGAAAATGTGTGTGATGATTTATTCATGATGTTAGTGGCAAACAATGTCAAAGAATGGAAATGACAAACTTTAGGCGCCTTTTTTACGTCATATATGCAAAATGTTTGCTTTTAATTCTGTACAGGAAATATCTCAGCAACAAAAGAGTGATCAAATTATGATCCTACATCTGTAGGTTGGTAGCTAGATCGCTAGTTTGCAGCTGACCTGTATGGGGTACAGAAGTATCATAATACCCATAAAAACTAGCGGTCAAACATGGAAATGGTTCCAATAGTTTTTCCACCATTAATTTGTCTCATAGCGGAATTTAGAAACACTTCAAATAAGGGATATGTTTCATGTAGGTTTACCCTGGCGTGACATTTTGATAAACGTGTAAATCTCTCTCTGACAAGGTGACTTTTATCAATCATTTCACATGTATTTACCACAAAAAAAGTCATGCTAATTTTCTGCTAATGTGGCTATCATGTAGAACTACAAATGCCTGTCTCAAGCTTCACGTCACTCACCAGGGCCATGATGATCTGGAGGAGACTGCCAAATCGAGTCAAAGGTAAGAATCTCTGGGTTAAATATCTAATGTTAGCTAAATGTAGTGATGAATAAATAGGCTAAATAGGTTAAATTGAGAGTTCTGTAAACTGTCATGGTCAAGTTTTAAATTCACACACTGTTATCTAGCTGGCACATGGTTAGCTAGTTAGCAACATTAGGCTGACTAGATGGCTATTTGTCTAGCGATTTAAATGCATGCTAAATTCATGAAAACAATTTTAGCTGTGTTTGGCTTATATAAACCAACAGTCTAGCTTGATAATTAGCTAGCTAACTTTGATGGTGAAGCTGTTTTTGATCATGTTGTTTTTCATCTGTGGGTGAGGGGTAGATAGCCTACTTCAAGTACTACTTGACTTGTAGCTACCCTAGCTAGCTATATTATTTTGGTTTGGCTTTTTGAGAGGTATCATGGACTGATTAGCATCCTCTCGAGTCAACAGTATGCTTACTTTACTGCAGGAAGACATTGATCTGTTTGCTCTGGACAGCAGATTATTAGTAAAGCTAGTAGGCAAGGTTATGCAACCTTATTTAGTCCTACCTGTGTCACACCCTGATCTGTTTCACCTGTCTTTGTGATTGTCTCCACCCCCCTCCAGGTGTCACCCATCTTCCCCATTATCCCCTGTGTATGTATACTGGTGTTCTCTGATTGTCTGTTACCAGTTCGTCTTGTTTGTCAATCCAACCAGCGTTTTTGTGTCAGCGGCGGCTTTTCCCCAGTCTCTTTTCTCGTCCTCCTGGTTTTTGACCATTGCCTGTCCTGACCCTGTACCCACCCACCTGACCACTCTGCCTGACCCTGACCCTGAGCCTGCCTTTGCCCCTGTAATATACATTGTTACTTCGACACGGTCTGCATCTGGGTCTTACCTTGATTCCTGATAGTATCAACTGGCCATGACTGACCCAGCAGACATGGGTCAGCTGCGCAACGCCATCTCCACTCAGGGAGCAACCTGAATTTCTTCGTGGCCTTGTGGAGGGAGTCCAAATGTTGGCTGAAGACCATGTCCGGGCGTTGGACAGTTTGTTGGAGAAATTCCATGAGTTGTCTGGGAGGCCGCCTACCACGGTGGTAACCCCACAGCTCCTTAGCGACTCAGCTGCTAGCAGCGCTGTCTAATCAGTCACTCCGACTTCTCGGGAGCCCCACTTACCTCCTCCGGAACGCTTCAATGGAGGGCCGAGCACCTGTCGGACGTTCCTAGCTCAGTGTTTTTTATCGAAAACATTATTTCACCTTTATTTAACCAGGTAGGCCAGTTGAGAACAAGTTCTCATTTACAACTGCGACCTGGCCAAGATAAAGCAAAGCAGTGCGACACAAACAACAACACAGAGTTACACATGGAATAAACCAGCGTACACTCAATAACACAATAGAAAAAATATATATATACAGTGTGTGCAAATGGCGTGAGGAGGTAAGGCAATAAATAGGCCATAGAAGCAGAGTAATTACAATTTATCAAATTAACACTGGAGTGATACATGAGCAAATGATGATGTGCAAGTAGAAATACTGGTGTGAAAAAGAGCAGAAAAGTAAATAAAAACAATATGGGGATGAGGTAGGTAGATTGGGTGGGCTATTTACAGATGGGCTATGTACAGCTCCAGCGATCGGTTAGCTGCTCAGATAACTGATGTTTAAAGTTAGTCAGGGAAATATAAGTCTCCAGCTTCAGCGATTTTTGCAATTCGTTCCAGGCATTGGCACCAGAGAACTGGATGGAAAGGTGGCCAAATGAGGTGTTGGCTTTGGGGACGACCAGTGAGATATACCTGCTGGAGCGCATGCTACGGGTGGGTGTTGTTATCGTGACCAGTGACCTGAGATAAAGCTTTATCTAGCATAGACTTATAGATGACCTGGAGCCAGTGGGTCTGGCGACGAATGTGTAGCGAGGGCCAGCCGACTAGAGCGTAAAGGTCGCAGTGGTGGGTAGTAAGGGGCTTTGGTGCCTAAACGTAATGCTGTAATAAACATTGTTACTTCGACACGGTCTGCATCTGGGTCTTACCTTGATTCCTGATAACCTGCTGTGATGGGTTTTAAATTCATTGGTATTCACACCTTTGTTTTTGAGGTAGAATTACTTTCATGTTAATGATGCTAAATTGCAAACCTTATTTGAACCATCTCTATCCCAGAACCAATGGGTGTGCCTGAGTCTTATCACCTCGTAACTAGGTGACTTGTTTCAACCTGGAACACTATTCTCCTGCTTATTTTCATTTAGACGGTATTGATATATAACGCATTCTCCACTCTCAAGTTGAACTTGAACTTGTTGACTGATGTCAAGGCTGTGGCTGCTAAGAAAAAGGGAGAAGCTGCGGCCCAGAAGACTGCAGCCAACGCAGTACTACCTGTCTGTCAGGTGAGTAGTATTGGTTGGTACTGTATCTGCCTTTACCTTCCTCTTCATGTGTATTGTACTGGGCCCGGTTTCCCAATAGCGATGGAACTTATGCTTACTAGTGTTTTAATGATGCATCTTTCCTACAATGGCCGAAGATGTAACATGCATTTCCCCAAACACCACGCAGAGAGAACGTTCGCTAAGTGCGTCATTGAGGCATGTTTCGATACTAATAGGATCGAAAGAAAGACAACGCTGCTCTCGGATCAGAGTTCTCCCTTTCAAATCTGCCATTAACATAATTATTACACAATACTGATGACGGATCAGCTCCTATGAAATATTGTCACCTATGGCTACAAATATTGAGGCCACTTATTATAATGGTTACCCTATAGTAATGCACTAAATCAAGATTTGACACATCGCGGCTGTAACGGTTTTCTAGTGGTGATGAAAGAGAGTCGGACCAAACTGCAGCGTGTCGATTGCGATCCATGTTTAATATAACAAAGAAACACGAACTTACAAAAAACAATAAACGAAACCGAAACAGCCTATCTGGTGCAAACTAACAACGAGTACACATAGGACACTAAGGACAATCACCCACAACAAACTCAAAGAATATGGCTGCCTAAATATGGTTCCCAATCAGAGACAACGATAAGCACCTGCCTCTGATTGAGAACCACTCCAGACAGCCATAGACCTTGCTAGACAACCCACTAAGCTACAATCCCAATACCACCACCAAAACCCCAAGACAAACACACCACAATTACAAAACCCCATGCCACACCCTGGCCTGACCAAATACATAAAGATAAACACAAAATACTTTGACCAGGGCGTGACAGAACCCCCCTAAGGTGCGGACTCCCGAACGCACCTCAAAACAATAGGGAGGGTCCGGGTGGGCGTCTGTCCATGGTGGCGGCTCCGGCGCGGGGCGTGGACCCCACTCCTTTAATGTCTTAGTCCCCTCTCCCTTCGTCCCTGGATAGTCCACCCTCGCCGCCGACCATGGCCTAGTAGTCCTCACCCAGAACCCCACTGGACTGAGGAACAGATCGGGACTGAAGGACAGCTCGGGACCGAGGCAGCTCGGGACTGAGGGGAAGCTCGGGAGTGAGAGAAAGCTCAGGAGTGAGAGAAAGCTCAGGAGTGAGAGAAAGCTCAGGAGTGAGAGGAAGCTCAGGAGTGAGAGGAAGCTCAGGAGTGAGAGGAAGCTCAGGAGTGAGAGGAAGCTCAGGCAGGTAGATAGATCTACCAGCTCCTGGCTGGCTGGTGGTTTCAGCAGATCCTGGCTGACTGGCAGATCCTGGCTGACTGGCAGATCTGGAAGAGTCTGGTTGACTGGCAGATCTGGAAGAGTCTGGTTGACTGGCAGATCTGGAAGAGTCTGGTTGACTGGCAGATCTGGAAGAGTCTGGTTGACTGGCAGATCTGGAAGAGTCTGGTTGACTGGCAGATCTGGAAGAGTCTGGTTGACTGGCAGATCTGGAAGAGTCTGGTTGACTGGCAGATCTGGAAGAGTCTGGCTGACTGGCAGATCTGGAAGAGTCTGGCTGACTGGCAGATCTGGAAGAGTCTGGCAGACTGGCGATGCTGGGCAGACCGGGCGGCGCCGGGCAGACTGGCGGCGCCGGGCAGACTGGCGGCGCCGGGCAGACTGGCGGTGCTGGGCAGACTGGCGATGCTGGGCAGACTGGCGATGCTGGGCAGACTGGCGATGCTGGGCAGACTGGCGATGCTGGGCAGACTGATGGCGCTGGGCAGACTGGCGATGCTGGGCAGACTGGGGGCACTGGTGGCGCTGGGCAGACTGGCGGCACTAGCTGCTCCATATAGGCTGACAGCTCTGGCGGCTTCTTACAGACTGACCGCTCTGGCGGCTCCGTGCTGACTGGCAGCTCCTTGCAGACTGGCAGCTCCTTGCAGACTGGCAGCTCCTTGCAGACTGACAGCTCCGTGCAGACTGACAGCTCCGTGCAGACTGACAGCTCCGTGCAGACTGGCTGCTCCGTGCAGACTGGCTGCTCCATGCAGACTGACAGCTCTGGCTGCTTCATGCAGACTGACAGTTCTGGCTGCTCCATGCGGACTGACAGCTCTGGCTGCTCCATGTAGACTGACTGCTTCATGCAGACTGGCAGCTCGGGCTGCTTCATGTAGACTGACAGCTCTGGCTCCTCCATGCAGACTGACAGCTCTGGCTCCTCCATGCAGACTGACAGCTCTGACTGCTCCATGCAGACTGACAGCTCTGGCTGCTTCATGCAGACTGGCAGCTCTGGCTGCTCTATGTAGACTGGCTGCTTCATGCAGACTGGCAGCTCGGGCTGCTTCATGTAGACTGACAGCTCTGGCTGCTCCATGCGGACTGACAGCTCTGGCTGCTCCATGCGGACTGACAGCTCTGGCTGCTCCATGCAGACTGACAGCTCTGGCTGCTCCATGCGGACTGACAGCTCTGGCTGCTCCATGTAGACTGGCTGCTTCATGCAGACTGGCAGCTCGGGCTGCTTCATGTAGACTGACAGCTCTGACTGCTCCATGCAGACTGACAGCTCTGACTGCTCCATGCAGACTGACAGCTCTGGCTGCTTCATGCAGACTGGCAGCTCTGGCTGCGCTGAACAGGCGGGAGACTCCTGCAGCGCTGTGTCGGAGGAAGGCTCTGGCTGCGCTAAACAGGCGGAAGACTCCGGCAGCGCTGGAGATGAGGAAAGCTCTAACAGCGCTAGATAGGCGTGAGACTCCGGCAGCGCAGGAGAGGAGAAAGGCTCTGGCTGCGCTAAACAGGCGGGAGGCTCCGGCAGCGCTGTAGAGGAGGAAGGCTCTGGCTGCGCTGAACAGGCGGGAGGCTCCGGCAGCGCTGTAGAGGAGAAAGGCTCTGGCTGCGCTGAACAGGCGGGAGGCTCCGGCAGCGCTGTAGAGGAGGAAGGCTCTGGCTGCGTTAAACAGGCGGGAGACTCCAGCAGCGCAGGAGAGGAGAAAAGCGCTGGCTGCGCTGAACAGGCGAGGCACACTGAAGGCCTGGTGCGTGGTGCTGGAACTGGTGGTACTGGATCGAGGACACGCACAGGAAGCCTGGTGCGGGGAGCTGCTACCGGAGGGCTGGGGTGTGGAGGTGGTACTGGATAGACCGGACCGTGCAGGCGCACTGGAGCTCTTGAGCACCGAGCCTGCCCAACCTTACCTGGCTCGATGCCCACTCTAGCCCGGCCGATACGAGGAGCTGGAATATACCGAACCGGGCTGTGCACCCGCACTGGAGACACCGTGCGCTCCACAGCATAACACGGTGCCTGCCCGGTCTCTCCAGCCCCCGGTAAGCACAGGAGTTTGCGCAGGTCTCCTACCTGGCATAGCCATACTCCCTGTAAGCCCCCCAAGAAATTTTTGGGGCTGACTCTCGGGCTTCCATCCGCTCTGCCGTGCTAGCTCCTCATAATGCCGCCTCTCTGCTTTTGCTGCCTCCAGCTCGGCTTTGGGGCGACAATAATCTCCAGGCTCATTCCAGGGTCCTTTACCGTCCAATTCCTCCTCCCATGTCCATAACTCCAGGTGGTGCAACCTCTCCCACTGTAGCTGCTGCTGCTCCTGCTGCTGCTGCCTCTGTTGCCTCTTCTCCTGTTGCTCCTTTGGGCGGCTACACTCCCCTGGTTTAGCCCAGGGTCCTCTCCCGTCGAAGATCTCCTCCCATGACCAGAAATCCTTGGTGAGCATCTCCTTTTCGGCTGCTCCTGCCTGTTGACACGCCGCTTGGTCCGTTGGTGGTGGGTGATTCTGTAACGGTTTTCTAGTGGTGATGAAAGAGAGTCGGACCAAACTGCAGCGTGTCGATTGCGATCCATGTTTAATATAACAAAGAAACACGAACTTACAAAAAACAATAAACGAAACCGAAACAGCCTATCTGGTGCAAACTAACAACGAGTACACATAGGACACTAAGGACAATCACCCACGACAAACTCAAAGAATATGGCTGCCTAAATATGGTTCCCAATCAGAGACAACGATAAGCACCTGCCTCTGATTGAGAACCACTCCAGACAGCCATAGACCTTGCTAGACAACCCACTAAGCTACAATCCCAATACCACCACCAAAACCCCAAGACAAACACACCACAATTACAAAAACCCCATGCCACACCCTGGCCTGACCAAATACATAAAGATAAACACAAAATACTTTGACCAGGGCGTGACAGGGCCTCTCTGCTAGGTAATTACATGTTAGTGTTCCGTGGCATAGATTAGTACAGAAGTGGAGCAAGGTATGGCAAGCAGGTCTCTCCAGGCTGAAGAGAATGTGGTTTAAAAGTGACAGTGACACACATGTAGGCTACATATAAATACATAAAAACATAAATATATCAAATATATTTAGGCAAAAAATTAGACAGTATAGTCTAGCGCAATTGAATGAACAAGAAATTGATTTCAATGTCATTGAAAACTATAGGTATATGTAACCCATTTTCCCTATGCTGCGTCCTTCACTTGTTTTGATTTGATAACATTTAGACTCATTAACACGTTTAAAAGTGTTGTTGTGTACTGTTTTTGCTACTGTGTTCACCTGTGTAATCATTTCTTCCAGCTTATTCTGGGGCTCAGACTGAATGCAGTGGTAAATTTGCTGCTCACAATTGACAGCAGCAACATGGACCTGTTAAATTGACAAGAAGGGTATTGATATATTGCGTTTAGGCATGGCTTCCTTGTTTTTATTCGATTAAAGTTTCTCATTCTGCGGTAGTTTACATAGTATTTTATATTAAACCTACCTAACGCATCTAGTTTCTTCATTTCTAACACACCAACCAAAAATCCCAATATGTTGTTTTACATTGTGTTATTTGTGCTGGTCAAATTCCTAAAATGGAAAAGCAGAAAATAATAGCTATCTATAATATAACTATTAATAATAATAGTTCATATGTTGCTCTTCAATATCCCAGGTTTGTGGAATTGATAATTAAATCATTTCATCTTTACTTTAAGTCAGATGTGTTATGTTATGTATAAAAGGTATATGTATGCATTGTTTACAATTGTTTTATGCGACTTGACTGGGCGCATTCTTGTCAAATAAATGATTAATTCATGATTATGGATACATTCTGCAATGAGTTAATCTGGCTTTGAATCTACAACAGAACATGTCAACAAGTTAGTTCTAAATCACTTTAGTGCAGCAGTGCATTCTGACACCATGAACTGAAATAGAATTCACCTCATTCATTTAGATGGCAGAAATGATGCGAGATTAAATGAAGACGTCCACCGGCTGAAGGAGAAACGGATCTGGTCAAATGAGGCTGTGTTGCTAATATTATCTAGGTAAGGTAGATAGGTAGGTTGGTAGCTAATGTGCTTCTTTGTAAATAACTAGCCTAATATTCATGGACAATGTCAATATCTGACTGCTACTAGGATAGTATTCTGTACAAGATACAAGACCAAATGCATAACAACAAATATTAGTTAAAGTATGGACCAGTAAATGAAAATGTTCAATATATCTAGTTGCTAGCTATCTGACAGCAGTTAGCGAAGGTGTCAGCTAGAGATGATGTACAGGAGCTTGCAGGAATATGTAGTCTTGCATGATGTCGACTTTGATGCCGATAAGCTTTTTCGAATCTGAGAGTAAATATAGCTGGGAATATTGGTAAAAGTCGCTTTGTCCAATAGAGAGTTATACAGTTATCAAGGAAAGCCTATATGAAACACAGACCTCGTTTGAAGTGGTTCTAAAAAGTGTTTCTGTGTTTTTTTATGGCTATTATGCTAGCCAGAACCATGTATTTGTATGCATTTTGGTCTAAATACATAGCCAGACAGCTAGCTCGAATTGCAATGTTGGATGCATAGCTAATTTGTTCCATTTATGAAAATAGCGACAATTATCTCACAGTATTTTAACGTTCAACTACACTCACCGGCATTGTGCAGCATGCATGTATGCAAAAACAGTAGCTAGCTAGCTAATGTTAGCTGGCCCATCTGTAGCCCCCAACTACCTATCTAACTAGCTGGTTAGTGGGCCAGAGTTCCAGTTATATTCTCGTTCTTTTTCAGCTATCTCGTTTGAACACAGAATGACCACAAGCTGCCAGCCAGTGGGTGGTAGATAGCTAGTTACTGTAGATATTGATGTCTCAGCCATTGCATTGGCTATCTTGCCAGTACACATGGGATGAATTCAGATGTCAGTCATGTAATGTTAGCAAGCGAAGACAACACTCATTTTCAATGAACAAGCAGATTTGGTCTCTACATCAGCACACAAATATTTCTTTACCCAATGCTGGTTCCAAACATGAGTTACTGAGCTGAGGTTATCATAAACTATACTGGCTACTTTAGCTAGCTACTTGGTTGGCATAAACCATAGTCTACATGTCGACATGTAATCATTGCAATGTTTCAACATTGAGTTTTTTTCCTCTGCTAGCCATCTAGCTACCAGGTTTGGACTTGTTGTCTGCTTGCTAATGTTATACACAGAAAATAACAACCTCTGTTTAAAATGTTTATTTTTATTGCGAACCAACATTTTTGGACACAATAAACAACCTCACATAGCCAAGTAATGGAGGTAGTGCCTCAAGCAAGCTAGGTAGTGCTACGTATCAACAGCCTTTGTCAACCAATCCAGTGGTGATCTTCGATTGTTCACTCGTGTCGCTATATTTGAATAAAGTTCAGCTTACCCCAACTTTAGTCCCTCCTTTAGTCCCAGCTCCTTCACCCATGCTTACATCGCTCAACGGTCCCCCGCCCACTGCACTTCTCTCGCTTTCCTTCCATTGAAAGTGAATGGCTTCTTATGTTTCATCATGCGATGCTGCTTCCTAGTGTAAAAGCTGTGCTTGAAAGTACTTAAGTAAAGTGAAACTTAAGTCGTTTTTTTTGTGTATCAGTACTTAACTTTTTTTGACAACTTTTACTTTTACTTCACTACATTCCTAAAGAAAATAATGTATTTTTTACTCCAGACATTTTCCCTGACATCCAAAAGTACTCGTTACATTTTGAATGCTTGGCAGGACAGGAAAATGGTCCAATTCATGCACTTACCAAGATAACATCTCTGGTCATCCCCATTGCCTCTGATCTGGCAGACTCACTAAACACAAATGCATAATTTGTAAATGATGTCTGAGTGTTGGAGTGGTTGCCCTTGGCTACCCGTACATTTTAAAAACAAGAAAATGATGCCATCTGCTTTGCTTCATATAAGGAATATTGACATTACTTATACTTTTACTTTTGATATTTAAGTATATTTTAGCAATTACATTTACTTTTGATACTTCAGTATATTAAGAAATAAATAATGATGCATTTTACTCAAGTAATATTTTACTGGGTGAATTTTACTTTTACTTGAGTAACTTTCTATTAAGGTATCTATACTTTTACTGAAGTATCAAAATTGGATACTTTTTCCACCACTGTGTAAAATCACTGTTAACGTACTACCAACTGCATTATGTGATTACTGATTTGTAAATACAGAGCAGAACTATGCGGAGAACCATGCACAGAACGCAACTTTCCCCACCCAGAACATCATTTGCTTGCTGTTGTAACATCATGGGGATCTCTCATGTATCCCCCGAGAAAAAAATCCATTCAACTACAAGAAATTACCAAAAGACAGGATAGCCGTGTTTAATCTATACCAGCCTTGCATTGTTGGTCTCATCTTTTGTATTTCCCTTCCTCAGTCTGCTGGAGAGAGTTGATCATTCCTGCAACACAAGCAAAATGATTTGTCTCCACTACTTGCGTTATTGCCAACTGCCAACGATCACTTGAGAGGGCTAGTGTGACAAGAAAACTGTCTGAGCTCCTTTGTTTGCTGCTTTACTTATACCTTACTATAAATGCCCATTTGCACAACTAAAGCACAACACATTTGACACAACTTTTTCAGTACAGTGGAGAGTATGTCTGCACAAATGTTTTTACATAATGGTTGATCGAGACACCGCGCAATAGGTGTGTAACCATTTTTCTGCAGAAAAGCTCTCTGTTGTATCACAAAAATATATGTTGTATTTGCTACAGTTCTGTCAAATGTGTAGTATATCAGTTGTACAACCTGAGTGTGTACGAGGCGCTAGGCTGCAGTCTTTTCTGATTGTGTTGCCCCCAATACAGGCTCAGCAGGATAGTTGAGTCATAGGGCTATGTATAGAGGAAAATAGTACTATAATAATCATCTGGGATAGAATCATGGGCGTTAAATAAACAAGACAAACGAGAAAAACATTCCTTTAAACTAGAAAACCACTTCTTCAGTGCAACAGAATATCATTCTAAGAAGGGGGATTAGGCTAAAAATTGGTTAATGAATTGTGCAATTTTCCACACATATTTATGCCTCTAAAAATAAGTCATCATAAAGCACATATATTTAGACGCAACCAACCTTCAGGCTTTTGTAACTAACGGGATAATTCTGTGAGTCTATGACAGCTAGATTTTGGCAGTCTATGGCCTACTTGGTAACATTCTGAAGCTCTGACAGTGTATCACGCTCTGCGTGATAGGATATTCATCATGACGCTCCAGTGTTGCGTGGTATTACATAGTTACATGAGAGGTGAGGGGTTGATACAGGCACGGGGCCACAGAGGCTAGGGGTGTGTGTGTGTGTGTGTGTGTGTGTGTGTGTGAGAGAAGACTAATGGTGATTAATGTCTCGGTGTCCAACAGGATCTGGAGCTGCATGGGGGCGCCTAATTTTCTCTAATTACCCAGAGTTATTAGCGGTTTGTTATTGTGGTTTTTGACTCCACTCAGCTTATTATAAAATCAATAAGAGCACCATGAATTGATTATATCATATATCATTATATCATATAGAGATCAATTTATTTTATCTGTTTTGCCAAGATAGTCCACTCAGTAACAATTGCCCTGTTTTCCAGGGAGACCTGGGGACATACCACTAGTGTTAGTTTGTGGATGGGTTTGCTATTGAATACTGACTGTGAATAGACAACGTTTATAGATGAATGTTTGCCTACGAAATGGATGCATCATTTCTCATATCAATGAATATACAGTATACAGCATAAGCTTTTCTTAATCAGTTGTAAATTACCTCTGAAATTGACAATATGATCGACTATAATAGCAGTGAAAATGTATGAGGCTATGCCATTCATTCGTCTTTTTTTTTAATTGCTGACTTCTGCAGGACGGAAAGATGCCACAACAAGATACGACTTTCTACGCTGGTATGACTCAAATATATAATGGCACCTGAGCTGTTGTGTCTGTGTGTGTCTACATTTTTATTTTCTGCAGCATGCCAAAGAGTGTATAATCGGACAAAACTGATAACACTCGCACCCCACAATTACCATCTTCAAAAGGATTATTGTGACAATTTAAAATTCTGTGACCTTTTGTGGATCCATTTAGCTCGAATCCATTGCTGAGTCCCTAGAGTGTTTTCTCCCTGCTAAAAAATCCCTACCTGGAAATAAAAAGCCCATAGCACCATGATCTGAACATGATAAATGCTCCTTTAAAGCTACATTAAACTGCATAATTTCATGGTGTCTTGCTTAAAGTTGAATATATAAAGCCTAATGGAGTTGTAAGAATGAATGCATAATTCATAAACCATTTCACATTCAGGATGCAGTGTCAAAAGAGTGGGCTGAGAAATCATTCAAAAGGCTGCTGTTTATCTCAGACGTGGCTGTAGTCCCTCGATCTTCCTCTCTCCCTCTCTGCACTGCTCCTGTGCAGACAGTCCCCACTCCCTGCCATTTATCTCTTCATTCCTGATAGTCTATTTTCTGTTGGAGAGAAAGGGTGTTTTTGGGCTGATGACAGCTAAACTCATAAGAAAGAATAATATGAGCGAGTTGATAAGGTCACCTAGGAGGCCGAGGTATAGCCCTGCTCTGTGGGGACTATTCAGCTGAGCGTGAGTGAGTGAGCGTGAGTGAGTGAGCGTGAGTGAGTGAGCGTGAGTGAGTGAGCGTGAGTGAGTGAGCGTGAGTGAGTGAGTGAGTGAGTGAGTGAGAGAGGGGTCTCACACCCTCAGCCAAAACCCCATGTAGCCTTTAGAAAGCATCCCTATCAATGACTCACCTAAAATAATGACTTTGACCTACGAACACGCTGTTTGGATGGTATAATGTAAGGCATAGCACGTGTAACCAATGGGTTTTCAGTGGCGTACCTGGCTAAAGTCATTATCAGTCATTATGTGTTTGGGAGACAGAGGTTGCAAGATCAGTCCCAGTAGTTGACGTGTAAGAGACGGGGCCGGGGCCAGAACGAATCAGTTAGACGGGCATTTGATTTCTACAGACGGCCCGTTTTTTCCACAGGACCTCCTGTGTGTACGCGCTTGCATGTGCAAGAATCTTATTCATGGGTGTTATAATAAAGACCATAGGCAGCCCGTGAGTTTCAAATTTGGGGAAGCTTACAAGCTTCCTGTGTGCTAGTTGTGATTTATTTTATAGGTGTGGTTTCATTTCAATAATAACTTTTTCGTTTCTCAAATGTATTGTCACATGGTTATTCATAGAAATCTGAATTGAAATGATGAAATATAAAATGTCATATTAAACTAATGCAAGAGCCTTTGGACACATTAATACACCGTGATCCATTGATTATTGCAACCTTGGGGTTCCAAGGACCAAGTTTGGGAAACCCTGGCCTAGGCTATAGGGCAATGCATCAGTAGGCCTATAACTTCTGTCATCCACTAAGTAAATACATGCTTAAAGCAGACAAATAAAAACAGTAGAAAATATGCTGATGAAAATGCAGGTTCTTTCAATCGTATTAATCTCTCTTCTCCGCCTGTCTGCCTCCCTTTCCATCCGTCTTGAGCTATCGCTAGTGAAGCTCAACATTGACTCAACTCACTAGGTTGGCGTGCTCAGTCGCAAGAGCTCCCTCAACGTTTCAGGACAGAGAAACCACACACATGCTCATTGCTCACATGGAACACTCCAAACAAAAGACAATCATTTTTTGTTGTTGACCAAACTCCTAAATGATGGTTAAAGAAGTGAACCAACACTTGTTTCTCACAAATGTAACAGGTTTTGAACTCTGCAAACAATATTTCCACTCCGAGAATGAGAATTGTGAATGACTGTAACACATGCATTCAGAGTAATAAATGTAACCAAATGACGGGGATTATCTGTACATTTACTAGGCCTACTGGTTACATATGTAATGGGGAATTGATCAACAATAAACACTCAAAGGCTAATCGATTCACACAATGAAACAATGAATGTGAAAGAGTTAGCGGAGCACCTTCTGGAGAGCTGAGTGCATTCTGGAGAGAGACCCCCGTATCTTCACCACACACCCCTCCCCTTCTTCTTGTCTCAACATTTGAAGTTCTACTCCAGACACATTATCTTCACACATATTAGATGCTTTTCGCCGACAGCCGCAACTCAATAATCAGCTAGGCCTATTTCCACACTCCCTGACCAAATTGCTTGCTTCCCAAATAAGCATAGGCCTATTCACACGTGGTTTTCAAACAATCAACAGCTATTTGTTGTTTTTTTTAAAGTATTTTGAATGATTTTATTTAGTCAGGAGTGATTATATAATTTTTGCAAAACATCAATTTACTTTAGGGGAAGTCAGTATCTAAACAGTGCACTGTGCACCCGCCAACTTTTGTTTCACATTTACAAGTGGCTGAAACCAGAGATCTGTATGAGGAGATGCTCATGTCTCCGCCCGAACAATGTTAGTCATTGTCCCAAAGGTGGGGATGCAGGTGACAAGCAAAGATGTATAACGAAACCAAGACAGACTGTCGTTTCCAATGGGAACCAATGAGTCATAGTGGAAGAAGGAGCAAGGAGGTTGGCAGCGCTAAGCACGCGCTAGTGATTTCCCATTGGCACATTCTAGCATGCATCTGCATATGTCCGTTAGGGAACGACTACTCTGTGAAGTACGCGAGTGCCATAACTCAATTCGCCTTTGCACTTCTACACAGTGCAATTTTTTTTAAATAAAACTTTTACGAAGTGTAAAGTCTACAAAACTTTGTCCACTCTGTTCACAGCAGATTCTAGTTTTGGGAATGGAAAACTGTATTGAGAGCAAATGTTTCATCGATGAGAACATTTTTAGAATGTCGGATAAAATCCATCTCGTTCCATCTTCTCCCATTGCACGCCATTGGGCTTCCTCTCGCTACCATATTTGGTAGTGAGCGGAAAAGCCAAGTGGATGCTTCATATTTATACATCCAGTGAAATATATCTCTCATTGTTCTGTGTGACAAGCTTAGGTCTGCCTATTATGCCCATAGAAACGCATTGGGCTTATTCAGGACAGATTTTGGCAAGCGTGAGCCCTCTCGCTTCGCCTCTTCCTCTCTGCTGAAACTAGCAACGGAAACAGCACACCTCTGTCTTACTATATGTAGCTGATGCTATAAGTAGCCCTGGATGCTGTTTTGCTCGGTCCATGATGTACTGGAATTTTATATCCATGATGACCACTAGGTTAGTCTGCAGATACCAATCTACCTGGGTGGGAACTGCTCTCACAACTCACTGGTCAGTGCTCAGAGCTCTGGTTCTCTGTCCACACCACTATGCCAGAAATAAATAAAAGGTGAATGACCTTCATTCCTATCTACACAAATACATTATTTAAGAACAAGTATTATGAATACAAGAGCCACTCTCAAGTGCTACATTAAATTTTTCCCTTTCTAGTCACCTGGGTAAATCTACATGACCAAAAATATGTGGACACCTGTTCGTCAAACATCTCATTACAAAACCATGGGCATTTACGGAAACCCTCCAAACTTGTAATCTCCAGGATGATTTTTTTTGATTATTGTGTGATGAACATGTAGAATGTTGAGGCGATGTCCTGGTCATGGGCAACTGCATGTCTTGTGGGCCCTGGGGTCATCCTTTTGACATGTTGTGCTGCCATCCTGCCCTGGCTGTCATATGGTGACAAGGACCATATTATTTTGCTGTTCTTTGACAGAAATGTCTCTCTTTCAGCTTGGGTGATTTCCTCTTCCCCATCTTCTTCTTCAGATACCTCCTCCTCTTCTAAATCATTGTTCTCTTGTTCCTCCTGGACATCTGAAAAAAATCTGATTTACGACCTGTTGGACACTGAAACGTGCACTCATGTCTTCAGCAAAGAGAGAACTGGGGGGACTGTTATCTGCAGCACCTTTATAGCTTCTGACTGCATTCCCCATTAGCAAACAATTCAGTGTGTGTGTGTGTGTGTGTGTGTGTGTGTGTGTGTGTGTGGTTATTGTGGTGTGTAAATTATTTTATAAGACAATCTTTGTACCCTGGTGGTGTACAGCTTTCATGATAATATGAACATAGGCGATGTTTCACTTTTTCTAATGTTGGGGTCACTCCAGGAAAAGTAATCAGATCTCTATTTATATTCACATTGATTTTGCTTGCAATACACAGAATTGGTAGTCTGAGTGAAAAACATTCTAGCTGATAATTATTTTCTTTCCTCGGGGAGAGAATAATAATAGTTTGATTCCATGGATTTATACTTGAATAGAGCTTAATATTCTTTCCATTCCACATCATATGATATCAAGCCAGTATTTTAATTAAAAGCTTAATTAAGAAGCTAGCTAGCTATCCATCGATACAACATTAGAAGATGACCATCTCTCTCAAGCGCATTTCCAAAGTTCCTAAAACCTTTAATACATTTATTTGGATATAAATTCCATAGATTTGCTGAATGTAGAACCTCCAAACAAATAGACATGATTTGAAATCCATTGAACAGCTAGAGGAGGTTTGCAACAGGGCCAGCTATAAATCTCGGGTTTATTGCAAGGAAACGTAATGAAATTGTTGTAACGCCCTGACCTTAGAGCCTTTTTATTTCTCTATTTGGTTAGGTCGGGATGTGATTTGGGTGGGCATTCTAGTTTTTCTATTTCTTTGTTGGCCAGGTATAGTTCCCAATCAGAGGCAGCTGTCTATCGTTGTCTCTGATTGGGGATCAAACTTAGGCATCCTTTTTTCCACCTTTAGTTTGTGGGATCTTGTTTGTGTGTAGTTGCTTTCTGCACTGCATGTAGCTTTACGTTCGTTTTTGTATTTTGTTGTTTTTCCGGTGTCATTTAAATGTACCTTGGTCCAACGCTGCACCTTGGTCCAATCCATCTCTAAACGAACGTGACAATTGTTGCTGTATGACAGCCTTTGTCATACAAAGTAATGTGCTTAACCCTTGTGTGGTGTTTTTGTTATTCACCCAATATTTGTGGGTCTGATGGACCCAAAACAGAGTTTTTAAAGCAATGCAGTCATATCAATTTACGTAAAAATACTTCATACGTAGATGTTGACTTATCAATTACAAGCAATACAGACAGATTACATGGTTAATATTTGCCATTTACCTCTACTTGATCACATTTATCAATAAAAGCTCTATTGTTTTTTTATGGCTGGGGGCAGTATTGAGTAGCTTGGATGAATAAGGTGCCGGGAGGTGCCCAGTGTAAACTGCCTGCTACTCAGTCCCAGAAGCTAACATATGTATGTTATTATTTAGATAGATATGCATATTATAGTTAGATAGAAACTGTTTGAATGATGTCTGTGAGTATAACAGAACTCATGTGGCAGGCAAAAACCTGAGAAAAAATCCAACCAGGAAGTGGGAAATCTGAGGTTGGTCGTTTATAAAACTCATTCTCTATTGAAGAAACAGTGGGATATTGGTCATATTGCACTTCCTACGGCTTCCACTAGATGTCAACAATCTTTAGAACCTTGTTTGATGCTTCTACTGTGAAGTGGGGGCGAATGAGAGGGGAATGAGTCGGGTCTGCCAGAGAGCTACAAACTGACCACACTCGTTCACGTGAGAGCGAGCTCTGTTCCATTGCATTTCTACAGACAAAGGAATTCTCCGGTTGGAACATTATTGACTGATTTATATTAAACACATCCTAAAGATTGATTCTATACTTCGTTTGACATGTTTCTACGGACTGTAACGGAACTTTTTGACTTTTCATCTGCTTCTAGTGAACTCGCGTCATGAATTTTGATTTGTGAACTAAAGGAGGTATTTGGACATTATCGAACAAAAGAACATTTATTGTACCGAACTGGGATTTCTGGGAGTGCATTCTGATGAAGATCATCAAAGGTAAGTGAATATTTATAATGTTATTTCTGACTTCTGTTGACTTCCAACATGGCGGATATCTGTTTGGGTTGTTTTGGTCTCTGCGCGCTGTACTCAGATTATTGCATGGTTTGCTTTTTCCGTAAAGTTTTTTTGAAATCTGACACAGCGGTTGCATTAAGGAGAAGTGTATCTAAAATTCCATGTATAACACTTGTATTTTCATCAACATTTATGATCAGTATTTCTGTAAATGAATGTGGCTCTCTGCAAAATCACTGGATGTTTTTGGAACTACTGAACAACGCGTTAATGTATACTGAGATTTTTTTATATAAATATGAACTTTATCGAACAAAACATACATGTATTGTGTAACATGAAGTCCTATGAGTGTCATCTGATGAAGATCATCAAAGGTTAGTGATTAATCACTATCTCTATTTCTGATTTTTGTGACTCCTCTCTTTGGCTGGAAAAATGGCTGTTTTTCTGTGACTTGGCTCTGACCTAACGTAATCATTTGTCGTGCTTTCACCGTGTAGCCTATTTGATATCTGACACTGTGGTGGGATTAACAAGAAGTGTATCTTTAAAATGGTGTGAAATACTTGTATGTTTGAGGAATTTTAATTATGAGATTTCTGTTGTTTGAGTTTGGCGCCCTGCACTTTCACTGGCTGTTGTCATATCGATCCCGTTAGCGGGATCTCAGCCCAAGGGTTATTCTTTATTTTTACTATTTTCTACATTGTAAAATAATAGTGAAGACATCAAAACTATGAAATAACACATATGGAATCATGAAGTAACCAAAATATGTTTTATATTTGAGATTCTTCAAATAGCCACTGCTATATACGGCTACTGTTAAATGTTCCTCTGCCTCTCATACCCACTGTGATCGAACAGGTGCACGGTGCTAAGTACTTTACTAAATTGTTTTGGAAGACCGCCTTCAGCACCAGCACCGGACACTACAAATACATGGTAATGCCCTACGGCCTGACAAATGCACCCTCAGTGTTTCTATCATTCATTAACGAGATGTTTAGAGACATGTTGGGATGCTGTGTATTGGTGTAGATAGACGACATATTGGTGTACTCCACTACACGCGAGTAACATGTCTCTCATGTCAGGTCCGTTTTGGAGAGGCTGATAGGGCATCACCTGTACGCCAAGGCGGAGAAGTGCCTTTTCTTTCAGCAGGCAGTCTCCTTCCTGGGCTATTGGATATCCACCGCGGGACTGGAGATGGAAGAGCAAAGGGTCAGTGCAGTACGGTCGTGGCCTGTTCCATCCAACATCAAGGATGTGCAGCGCTTCCTTGGTTTTGCAAACTATTTCAGGTGCTTCATTAGGGGTTTCAGCACAGTGGTGGCCCCTCTCACCTCCCCCCTGAAGGGAGGTCCTCGACACCTGTGCTGGATTGAGGAGGCCAACAAAGCCTTCCATGCGCTCAAGGAACGTTTTACTAATGCACCTGTTCTGTTTCACCCTGACCCGTCTTTGCCCTTCATCGTGGAGTTGGATGCCTCCGAGGTTGGTGTAGGGGCTGTTCTCTCCCAACTCACTGGATCGCTGCCTAAACTCCGTCCATGTGTCTTCTACTCACGGAAACGGTCTCCTGCCGAGCGGAATAACGACATTATGGATTGTGAGTTGTTGGCCATCAAGAAGGCGCTGAAAGCATGGAGGCACTGGCTGGAGGGTGCTAAACACCCACTCCCTGCCTGGACGGACCACAGGAACTTGGAGTACATTCGACCAGCGAAGAGTTGAACCCAGGTCAGGCCAGATGGGCCCTATTCTTCACCAGCTTTGACTTTACCCTCTCCTACTGGCTGGGATCAAAGAACGTTGAGGCCGATGCATTGTCTCGGGTGCATGACACAGAGGATCGGAGGGAGAAAGTGACGCCCATTATTCTCCTGTCCTGCATTGTGGCTCCTGTCATGTAGAATGTGGACGCGGACATCCGTCGAGCCCTGCGACAGGAGCCCTCACCTGCCCACTGTCCCGAGGGGGCGTATCTATGTGCCCTCTGATGTGCGCGACCGACTCCTCACCTGGGCACACATAGCGCCTGTGTCAGGGCACTCGAGTACAGCCCGTACTATCGACTGTCTCTCCGCCAAGTACTGGTGGCCCACCTTGGCCCGGGACTTCCGGGTTTACGGCTCTTCCTGCTCCACTTGCGCACAGAGCAAGACACCTAGACACCTCCCCTCTGGCGAACTCCACCAGTTACACAACAACCCTGGCCCCATCTCTCCGTGGACTTTGTCACAGACCTTCCCCCCTCGGAGGGGCACATCACAATCCTGGCCATTGTGGACTGGTTTTCCAAAGCCTGTCGTTTGATTCCTCTGCCTGGTCTCTCTATGGCCCTGCAGACCGCAGAGTCTCTCTTCTCTCACGTCTTCCGGCATTACAGAATCCCGGAGGATATTGTGTCTGACCATGGTCCTCAGTTCACCTCCTGTGTCTGGAAGGCCTTCATGGAACGACTGGGGGTCACGGTCACCCTCAACTCTGGGTACCCCAATCTAATGGGAAGGTGGAAAGGGTAAATCAGGAACTGGGTAGGTACCTTCGTAGTTACTGTCAAGCCTGGCCGGGGGAGTGGGCTGGCCCTGGAGTCAGATCGAGGCTCCTGCTGTGGACGATTGATTCCGGCGTGCCAAGGAGGTATGGAACACCGCACACACCCGTCTCCAGCGCATCACCCTCCAGCAGAAGGCACAGGCCTATCGTCACCGCAGTGTGGCCCTGGTCTTTCACCCCCGGTGACAGGGTCTGACTTTCTATGAAGGACATGCCTCTCCGCCTGCCCTGCAGGAAGCTGAGCCCACAGTTTGAAGTCCTGAGGAAAGTCAATGAGTTGATGTACAGATTACAGCACCCGGTCAATTACCGTATCTCACCGTCATTTCATGCATCTCTCCCCAGGCTGGTGGCAGCTGATCCCTTGGCTGGTTCTGGACCCCACAACGCACCTCCCCCTCCCTTGGACATCGAGGGGTCCCCGGCTTACTCTGTTGGCAGCCTGTTGGACTCACTGCATCGTGGGGTGCTTCTCCAGTACCTGGTCGACTGGGAGGGGTACGGTCCCGAAGAGCGCTGCTGGGTTTCCAGCGCGGGATGTCCACTCATCAACCCTGGATTTGTCTTGTCATCATTACACACACCTGGTTCCAATCCCCACTCTATCACTGTAAATATACACCCTCTGCCATTTGTCTTTGTCAGTTATTGCAAATGTTACTTGTTTTCCTGAGAGGAATCTCTCCTACTATTTCCTGAGTAGTTTATATTTTGCACTTTGGTTTCACCCTGTGCCTTTTGTTTCTGAAGATATATTTTGAGCACAGGTTTAGAACTCAGTAGTTCTAAACCTGTTACTGCCTCCTGCCTACACCTCTCTACACAGTGACAATCCTGGGGTCCTTGTTATATGTTGCCTCCTCTGGATTTGAGGTCTTACCAATGCCTTGCTCAGCTCCTCGAAAAAGAGCCATCTCCTCTTGGGCTTCTCTCTGTTCCAATCTTGGTTCAACACTATCCAGATGACAAATGTGTTGTATGCCGAGATGTCCAAGATGTTGAAGAATAACACAGGTGGCCAGCGTAAGGTTCTTCTTTTGCAGCTGTAGCCAGTCACCAGCTTGTCTAAATTGTCCACCCCTCCTTTTGTGGCATTGTAATCCATTATGATTTCAGTTTTTTATGTTCCTGGCCACAGATTCTCCCATCCCTATGCAGCATACTCATGAGTATCACATTTTTGTCTTTCTTTGGCACGTAGGACACTAGGGACATGTTGGCCGTGAACGCAAACTTGATAAGCCTGTTGCGTGTCTTCAACATCTGAGATGGGACATCTGGCTTGTTTTTTCGTACTCTTCCTACCATCGTCAGCTTCCTCTTGAGGAGCTCCAATCCCAGCTTGTGTGAAGCAAAAAAAGTTATTGTATGTGATGTTTTGGGAATGGAGTCCCTGTGTCACGTCAAGGACAACCTGCATCCCTTCTCAGGGTCTCCTCCATCTGGCTTACCTGCATATACTTGTGAGTTCCACGAATATGATGAAGCAGCATCACAGGCAGCCCAGATCTTGATTCCATATTTTGCTGGTATAGACGCTATGTACTGCCTGAAGGGGCAGCAGCCCCCAAATGGCATAAGCTGGTCATCAACAGTAACATTGGGCCCAGGGTTGTAAAACAGGGTAAGGCAGTCCACCCACTTGTCCCACACTGACCTGATTGCAGCTAGCTTGTCTCTCTGCCGCCAAGCTGGTCTGGTGTCTCGGTTATCGAAGCGGATAATCCTGGGAATAATGTGGAAGTTTTCCAGAGACATAGTTGCACGGAAAAGTTCTCTGCCAGTTTCTGCATCCCACAGGGAATCTGTGGATTCCCCATTGGCTCTGAAAACACCAGCTAGAATAAGAACCCCAAAGTATGCATGTAAACGAGTTTGGTCCATCTCTCTACAAAAACATGCCTTCCATCCAAATTAGTGGAGTCTAGAATAATATCCGGGATGGTATCTGGGATGAACAGTTCAAAATAAGACTTTATGTCCTGCTCATGAGTAACCGCCATTCTCGTCGGCCCTGGTTGCATCCTTATCACATTATCAGCCATGTGGGGTGGCTCATTCCTTGGGCAAGAATACCATTCAGTTTCAAAAAAAATGTACATCCATATTTCTCCTCCTGCAGGCTGCTGATGAGCTGCTTGCTGTTCTGGGACTGGCTGAGGTTCAATCTCATCCTCTTCTTCCAACTCACTGTCAGACTCGGAATTGACAGAGACATGATCCTCATATTCGGAAAATTCTTCATCTTCCAAAGTGGAGGACACTCCTTCCACACTAGCTTCTCTCTCTGAAGATACTCCTTCCACACTAGCTTCTCTCTCTGAAGACACTCCTTCCACACTAGCTTCTCTCTCTGAAGATACTCCTTCCACACTAGCTTCTCTCTGAAGATACTCCTTCCACACTAGCTTCTCTCTCTGAAGATACTCCTTCCACACTAGCTTCTCTCTCTGAAGACACTCCTTCCACACTAGCTTCTCTCTCTGAAGACACTCCTTCCACACTAGCTTCTCTCTCTGAAGATACTCCTTCCACACTAGCTTCTCTATCTGAAGACGCTCCTTCCACACTAGCTTCTCTCTCACCATCCACACTAGCTTCTCTCTCTGAAGATACTCCTTCCACACTAGCTTCTCTCTCTGAAGATACTCCTTCCACACTAGCTTCTCTCTGAAGACACTCCTTCCACACTAGCTTCTCTCTCTGAAGATACTCCTTCCACACTAGCTTCTCTCTGAAGATACTCCTTCCACACTAGCTTCTCTCTCTGAAGACGCTCCTTCCACACTAGCTTCTCTCTCTGAAGACACTCCTTCCACACTAGCTTCTCTCTCTGAAGACACTCCTTCCACACTAGCTTCTCTCTCTGAAGATACTCCTTCCACACTAGCTTCTCTATCTGAAGACGCTCCTTCCACACTAGCTTCTCTCTCTGAAGATACTCCTTCCACACTAGCTTCTCTCTCTGAAGATACTCCTTCCACACTAGCTTCTCTCTCTGAAGATACTCCTTCCACACTAGCTTCTCTCTCTGAAGATACTCCTTCCACACTAGCTTCTCTCTCTGAAGATACTCCTTCCACACTAGCTTCTCTCTCTGAAGATACTCCTTCCACACTAGCTTCTCTCTCTGAATATACTCCTTCCACACTAGCTTCTCTCTCTGAAGACGCTCCTTCCACACTAGCTTCTCTCTCTCTGAAGATACTCCTTCCACACTAGCTTCTCTCTCTGAAGATACTCCTTCCACACTAGCTTCTCTCTGAAGACGCTCCTTCCACACTAGCTTCTCTCTCTGAAGATGCTCCTTCCACACTAGCTTCTCTCTCTGAAGATACTCCTTCCACACTAGCTTCTCTCTCTGAAGATACTCCTTCCACACTAGCTTCTCTCTCTGAATATACTCCTTCCACACTAGCTTCTCTCTCTGAAGACGCTCCTTCCACACTAGCTTCTCTCTCTGAAGATGCTCCTTCCACACTAGCTTCTCTTCTGCAAAATCATTTTCTAAGGCCCTCTGAGCAGAGATTATTTTTGCCATACTGATTGTTTGTGGTAAGGAGCCGTAAAAAAGCTATTTATTTGTTGTGTCCCTCCCCCAATTTGTAACTGGCTGGGGTAGAGTGTGGGAAAATAGTTTTTTTTTACATTTACAATGTATCGAAATGATGTATTGTAATAACATTGTGCAGTGGACCCGAATACCACGTATGTCAAATAAATGTGTAAAATACAGTGTTCACTCAATAAAAATGTGTTTTTGTACATGTTCTACACAGAAAATGAGCCAAGGCCAATGAGTCTCAGGTTGAAAAACCTATGAATTGTATCATTTTTCTTTTAGTAACCACACAAGGGTTAAAAGGCACTGTTACAGTCCGTTCAACTTCACTCAATGATACCAGCTGTATAACAAGGGGCTGCTACATTAGCCTGCAGAACAAGGCATGTGACGAAATCAAGGTTGATGTTTCACCTCAGGTTCAGCCAAGCATAAAATGTTTCCTGTGGTTTTGGATCGTCCACACTGAGGTTCCAGAGTAGAATATCTTACTATGCTATCCTCACTGCTTGGGTGTTACTTCAGTAGGAACTGCTTCATAATATGTATGTCTGTGTATCACGTGTGTGTGTCAAATCAAATTGTATTTGTCACATGCTTCGGAAACGAAATGGTGTCCCACTATAGCTGCTCCATGCTGTCTTATTTTAGCTAGCTACTACTATGGTTGGTAAAGTGGGACAACAACAAAAAAGGTAAACATAATATGTATTTTATTTTGATTCACCAGTGCATACAGTGCCTTCAGAAAGTATTCATATCCCTTGACTTATTCCACATTTTGTTGTGTTACAGCCTGAATTCAAAATTGATTAAATAGATATTTATTTATTCTCACCCATCTACACACAATAATACCCCATAATAACAAAGTCTCTGTTTATTATCTATGCACAGTCACTTTACCTCTACGTACATGTACATATTACCTCGACAAACCTGTGCCCCCGCATATTGACTCTGTACTGGTACCCTCTGTATATAGCCTTTATTTTAATTTAATTAAAATGTATTTTTACTTTACTTTATTTTAGTAAATACTTTCTTAATTAACACTTATTTTTCTTAAAACAGCATTGTTGGTTAAGGGCTTGTAAAAGTAAGCATTTCACCTGTTGTATTATGCGCACGTGACAAATAACATTTGATTTGAAATTGAAATTGAAATTGAAAATGAAATATACTTATTGAAAATGAAATATTGAAATATCGAATTCGCAAAAGTATTCACACCCCTGAGTCAATACTTTTGTAGAAGCACCTTTGGCGGCAATTACAGCTGTGAATTTTTGGGGGGGTAAGTCTTATGGTGAAACATGTCAAACTCTGTTATGCACGTGTGCTATATGAGGCTTAAACCTGTACATTTCCACTGTCTGTTTGAAGGTTTTGTAAGAAGAAGCTGGTATTTTCCCACTTTGCCTCTGTTCAACTTAGTCACACGGACAAAGACAAAGGGCTGTTTGAAGGTGACCCCAGTTGGGTCAATCCGGTTCCTTCTTGGTGTCTTTCAAGGGCACATTGTGGAGATATGAGGAGAACAGAGGCTGGCTAGAGCAGCATCACCTAGATATCAGCTGGAAAGGAGTATCAAAACTGGTGTTATCACTTGTTCCCACCATGCTCTCACACACCTGCTAGACTGCCACATAGACAAACCAACTCTGGTTCGGGGGGCTCTAAATTAACAATGCACTGTTACGTGGGTTGTGAACCCGGCTCCAGATTTGCAAATCTTCTAATAAAAGTTCTTATTTTGAATAATCTGCAGTCTCTCTTCTTTTTAAGTATCATTTCCATGACAGTCTCTCTTCTTTTTAAGTATCATTTCCATGACAGTCTCTCTTCTTTTTAATGATCATTTCCATGACAGTCTCTCTTCTTTTTAAGTATCATTTCCATGATCATTCATTTCCATGACAGTCTCTCTTCTTTTTAATGATCATTTCCATGACAGTCTCTCTTCTTTTTAAGTATCATTTCCATGACAGTCTCTTCTTTTTAATGATCATTTCCATGACAGTCTCTCTTCTTTTTAAGTATCATTTCCATGACAGTCTCTCTTCTTTTTAAGTATCATTTCCATGACAGTCTCTCTTCTTTTTAATGATCATTTCCATGACAGTCTCTCTTCTTTTTAAGTATCATTTCCATGACAGTCTCTTCTTTTTAATTATCATTTCCATGACAGTCTCTCTTCTTTTTAAGTATCATTTCCATGACAGTCTCTTCTTTTTAAGTATCATTTCCATGACAGTCTCTCTTCTTTTTAATGATCATTTCCATGACAGTCTCTCTTCTTTTTAAGTATCATTTCCATGACAGTCTCTAAGAGCTTTGCACACCTGGATTGTACAATACTTGCCCATTGTTATTTTTTAATTTCTTCAAGCTCTTTTAATAAGTTGATTGTTGATCATCGCTAGACAGCCATTTTCAAGTAAAAACTGTAAGTAGGCCACTCAGGCCACTCCCAAGGTCATCTTGGTAAGCAACTCCAGTGTAAATTTGGCCTTGTGTTTTAGGTTATTTTTCCTGCTGAAAGATGAATTTGTCTCCCAGTGTCTGTTGGAAAGCAGACTGAACCAGGTTTTCCTCCAGGATTTTGCCTGTGCTTATAGCTGTATTCCCTTTTTTTATCCTAAGAAACTCCCTAGTCCTTGCCAATGACAAGCATACCCATAACATGATGCCGCCACCATGCTTGAAAATATAAAGAGTGGTACTCAGTGATGTGTTGTTTTGAATTTGACCCAAACATAACGGTTTGTATTCAAGACAAAAAAAAGTGTATTCTTGATGAAATCCCTGAGCGGTTTCCTTCTTCCGGAAACTGAGTTAGGAAGGAATCCTGTATCTTTGTACTGACTGGGTGTATTAATATACCATTTAAAGTGTCATTCATAATTTCACCATACTCAAAGGGATATTCAATGTCTGGTTCTTTTTTTACCCATCTACAAATAGGTGCTCTTGTTTGCGAGGCATTGGAAAACCTTGCTGGTCTTTGCGGTTGAATCTGTGTTTGAAATTGTTTGAAATTCACTGCTTGACTGAGGGACCTTAAAGAAAATTGAATGTGTGGGGTACAGAGATGAGGTAGTCATTCAAAAATCATGTTAAACACTATTATTGCACACAGAGTGAGTCCATGCAACTTATTATGTGACTTGTAAAGCACATTTGCACTCCTGAACTTATCTTGCCATGACAAAGGGGTTGAGTACTGGACTCCAGACATTTCGGCTTCTCAATTTGAATTCCACTTTGACATTATGGGGTATTGTGTTTAGGCCAGTGTAAAATCTACATGTAATACTTTTTAAATTCAGGCTGTAACACAAATAAATCAGGAAAAAGTCGGGGGTTGTGGATACTTTGTGAAGACATTGTTAATACATTTTTCAACAATCAGCAAAGGCTTTGATTTCTGGTCAAACAGATGGAAAAGGAGTCTTAGAAAACATCTACCAGAAAGTCTTAAAGGGTATTAGAAATACATCAAAATGCAATCATGTTGAATTAAACAAAAAATGGCAACTACAGTACAGTGGATTACAGTACAGTACAATACAGTACATTATAGTGTACTCAATTCTAGTGTGCTCTACTGTGTACTCTACTGTTGTCACGCCCTGACCTTAGAGAGCTGTTTATGTCTCTATTTTTGTTTGGTCAGGGTGTGATTTGGGTGGGCATTCTATGTTCATTTGTCTATGTTTTTGTGTTTCTTTGTTTTGGCCGGGTATGGTTCTCAATCAGGGACAGCTGTCTATCGTTGTCTCTAATTGGGAACCATACTTTAGGTAGCCTTTTCCCACCTGTGTTTTGCAGGCAGTTGTTTTCTGTTTAGTGTTCTGCACCTGACAGGACTGTTTCGGTTTTGTTTCTCACTTTGTTATTTTGTTCTAGTGTTCAGTGTTAATAAAAATCATGAACACTTACCACGCTGCGCTTTGGTCCGATCTTTCTTGATCAGACGACCGTTACAACTGTACTGTACTTTTCTTTACTGTACTTTCCTGTGCTGTACTGTGTTGTCCAAACTTGTGAACTCAACTGTGGTTTGTGACTACTATGATTTGGTAACGATATTTTGTGTTATAATCACTTAATAATTCATGAACAAAATTTATATCAGTAAAAACACTATAACTAATTGATAGGTGTCACACCCTGACCATAGTTTGCTTTGTATGTTTCTATGTTTTGGTTGGTCAGGGTGTGATCTGAGTGGGCATTCTATGTTGGATGTCTTGTTTGTCTATTTCTATGTCTGGCCTGATATGGTTCTCAATCAGAGGCAGGTGTTAGTCATTGTCTCTGATTGGGAACCATATTTAGGTAGCCTGGGTTTCACTGTGTGTTTGTGGGTGATTGTTCCTGTCTTTATGTTTGCACCAGATAGGGCTGTTTTGAGTTCTCACGTTTATTGTTTTCGTTAGTTTATTCATGTATAGTGTCTTCATTAAAAAACCATGAATAACCACCACGCTGCGTTTTGGTCCGCCTCTACTTCACCTCAAGAGAACCGTTACAAAATCACCCACCACAACAGGACCAAGCGGCGTGGTAACGGGCAACAGCGGCGCAAAGAGGAATGGACATGGGACGATGTATTGGACGGCAAGGGTTGCTACACCTGGGAGGAGATCCTGGCGGGAAAGGATCGCCTTCCATGGGAACAGGTGGAGGCAGCTAGGAGAGCAGAGGCAGACGGAGAGAGGAGCCGGCGATATGAGGGAACACGGCTGGCAAGGAAGCCCGAGAGGCAGCCCCAAAAATTTATTGGGGGGTGGCACACAGGAAGTGTGGCGAAGCCAGGTAGGAGACCTGCGCCAACTTCCTGTGGTTACCGGGGGGCGAGAGAGACCGGGCAGGCACCGTGTTATGCTGTGAAGCGCACGGTGTCCCCAGTGCGGGTGCATAGCCCGGTGCGGTACATTCCAGCTCCGCGTATCGGCCGGGCTTGAGTGAGCATTGAGCCAAGTGCCATGAAGCCGGCTCTACGCATCTGGTCTCCAGTGCGTCTCCTTGGGCCGGCGTACATGGCACCAGCCTTGCGCACGGTGTCCCCGGTTCGCCTGCATAGCCCAGTGCGGGCTATTCCACCTCGCCGCACTGGCAGGGTGACCGGGACCATTCAACCGGGTAAGGTTGGGCAGGCTCAGTGCTCAAGAGCTCCAGTGCGCCTGCACGGTCCGGTCTATCCATCACCACCTCCACCCACCAGCCCTCCGGTGGAAGGCCCCCACACCAGGCTGTCTCTCCGGCTCATCCTTACAGGGGCTCCCGCCTGTCCAGCGCTGCCGGAGCCTTCCTCCTCTCCAGCGCTACCAGAGCTCCCGCCCCTCATTCCAGAGGCGCTAGAGCCCCTCATTCCAGAGGCGCCAGAGCTACTCAGTCCAGCGCTGCCAGAGCCTTCCTCTCCAGCGTTGCCGGAGCTTCCCGTCTGCCCAGCGCCATCTGAGCCTCCCGTCTGCCCAGCGCCGCCTGAGCCACCCGTCTTCACAGCGCCGCCTGAGCCACCCGTCTGCCCAGCGCCGCGTGAGCCACCCGTCTGCCCAGGGGCCGCCAGTCAGCCAGGGGCCGCCAGTGCCGCCAGTCAGCCAGGGGCCGCCAGTGCCGCCAGTCAGCCAGGGGCCGCCAGTGCCCCTCAGCCCAGTCAGCCAGCCCAGAGGCGCCAGAGCCCCTCAGCCCAGAGGCGCCAGAGCCCCTCAGCCCAGAGGCGCCAGAGCCCCTCAGCCCAGAGGCGCCAGAGCCCCTCAGCCCAGAGCGCCAGAGCCCCTCAGCCCAGAGGCGCCAGAGCCCCTCAGCCCAGAGGCGCCAGAGCCCCTCAGCCCAGAGGCGCCAGAGCCCCTCAGCCCAGAGGCGCCAGAGCCCCTCAGCCCAGAGGCGCCAGAGCCCCTCAGCCCAGAGGCGCCAGAGCCCCTCAGCCCAGAGGCGCCAGAGCCCCTCAGCCCAGAGGCGCCAGAGCTTCCGCCCCTCTGTCCCGAGCGGCCGCCCCTCTGTCCCGAGCGGCCGCCCCTCTGTCCCGAGCAGCCGCCCCTCTGTCCCGAGCAGCCGCCCCTCTGTCCCGAGCAGCCGCCCCTCTGTCCCGAGCAGCCGCCTCTCTGTCCCGAGCAGCTGCCCCTCAGTCCAGTGGGGTCATTAAGTAGGGTCGTCGTGGCTAGGAGGCCACCGAAGCGGACAAGGTGGGGGACTAAGACTATGGTGAAGTGGGGGCCACGTCCAGCACCAGAGCCGCCACCGCGGACAGATGCCCACCCAGACCCTCCCCTATAGGTTCAGATTTTGCGGCCGGAGTCCGCACCTTGGGGGAGGGGGGGTACTGTCACACCCTGACCATAGTTTGCTTTGTATGTTTCTATGTTTTGGCTGGTCAGGGTGTGATCTGAGTGGGCATTCTATGTTGGATGTCTTGTTTGTCTATTTCTATGTCTGGACTGATATGGTTCTCAATCAGAGGCAGGTGTTAGTCATTGTCTCTGATTGGGAACCATATTTAGGATTTAGGTAGCCTGAGTTTCACTGTGTGTTTGTGGGTGATTGTTCCTGTCTTTGTGTTTGCACCAGATAGGGCTGTTTTGAGTTCTCACGTTTATTGTTTTCGTTAGTTTATTCATGTATAGTGTCTTCATTAAAAAACCATGAATAACCACCACGCTGTGTTTTGGTCCGCCTCTACTTCACCTCAAGAGAACCGTTACATAGGTCTACAGTACCTGTACTTCTTACTTCTGTGAACTTTCATTGGGAGAGAAATAAGAAAATATCTTATGGGTTTTTGGTAACAGAATTTCGAAGGCACAAGGCAATGTTTCTTAAACTTACACTTGGCAGAACAATTTCTCCAAAACTAAATATAAGTATTGATATCAGTTGCCAGCTGTCTTTACTTCAACATTATTGTGTTTTGATGTATTTCTAATACCTTTTAAGACATTTTCTGGTAGATGTTTTCTAATACAGCTTTTCCATCTGTTTGACCAGACATCAAAGCATTTGCTTATTCCAATTTGTTTTGATGGAAAATGAAAAATGTATATACAGTGCCTTCAGAAAGTATTCACACACCTTACCTTTTTCCATGTTTTGTTGTGTTTTCATCCTAAATTAAAAATTGATTAAATGTTTTTGGGAATGCGAAAATAGAACGTTTTATACTGTGTGAAATTTAGATGAGGCATTCTAAATATTGATGAGCCTAATATGTTGATATTTGTTGCTTACTGCGTTCATTTTGCTAACCAGAACATTCTAAATAGTATGTAGTACGATTAGTACACAGTATGCAGTTGAAATAAGTAGTAGGCAAGACAGATTTTGGATACGGACATTAATGTTTGTTTCTTGTCCTGTCATTGATACAACCAAGGTAAAAGTACACATGTAAGCACGCTGACACTTATAGATAGGGCAAGGCAGATAGTTTAACTTTGTAATGAACTTCATTCTACATTGAATACAGGCGGCAATTCAATGAATGACATTTACTTGCCAGTCGAATCCCAAAGCCTGTCAATTTCACTGTCCAATAAGGAAAAGCAAACAGAAGCACTTCTGTCTGACATTCAGTTTAAAGGTCCCTATCAAATGCTCATTCATCACTTTATTCAATGACCCCGTGATGAAATAAGATAACTCCCTCACATATGATATTATTACCTCTATACACGCCATAATAAAACACGATAATATTACCTCCACACGGTGTTTAATGTGTCAGTGCCGAGGTCCGCAACCTTTTCTCTGATTAACATGTCTTGTCACTTCTGGAAACCTGCCTACAACATAAAAATATAATTGTAAAGTTTACACTAAACAACAGGATGTAGCTTCCTCAATAAAAAAGTAAGACTACACGTGCAAAGGATATAGCCGACTGTTTTTAGAACATCTTGGAGTAAATGTACATAGAAAATAACGGCATGTTTATATTTTTCCGATTTCTGAGTTCTGGTAACTAATCTGGTTGTGAGTTATGGAAGTGTCACAGAGAGTCCAGTTCTCCTCAATACGCCCTTGTGATTCAGTGTAGAGCCCTACAAGATAAGAAATGACCTCTAAAATACTGATAAACTATGGTTGTGGGAACCAAGATTAATCAAACGCTTCCCAATGAGATTCATGCATGAACTAACCAATTTGTCCTTAATTGACTTGCCTAGTTAAATAAAGGTTAAACACAAATAAAACCACTGTTATTCTGGAGGGGTTGTCAAGACACCACCTATATGCATTTGGTACCAGTGGCTGTCGGTGCTGTTTAAGATTAGGGAGGACAATTATTGTTTTTGACCATGACCTTATTTCTATTACAGCATATTGGATGGCTGTCATTCATATTCCATTCACCCAGCTCAATGTAACATCAATACGTTTAGGCTACTACATGATACAAACATGTTCCCTATACCCATCATTAGTTTGCTACAACCTAGCCTATGAATTTAAGTTTACAACGTAGGTGCACAGGTTGAGAGAAATTTGAGTAATCAAGGTGACAGATTTAATACCGCCTTGCACAGTCTTGCCTGCATCTAGCTGGTCAAGGGTGTAATCATTTGTCCAACAGTTGCAAACGAGAGCTTCTATTGGACAAATTCAGGTATATTTATCCCTGTTTGGTTCCGTTTGCTTCCATTTAAGAAACGTTTTTCAACAGAATAAGTGGAAGAAATGACATCCCTGATTACACGAAAACACAGTTGACTTTCATAGCAGCCACATACAAACAGCATGATCCATTTGATTGTTGTATAATTCCTTCTAGCATTTACGTCTCCCCTACCTTTTCCCTTCGCTTGTGGATTTCAGTGCACAACACATCAGCTGTCTGTGACAAGTTGAAAAAACCTTTCCAAGCCAAGCCTTTGTATCATAACCTCTAACCACTACACACAGCCTACATCGTTTTTTACCATAATAGCTAACATCATATTCAACATAGCTACTAAATCTAATGCTTTAGTAAACCCATTATAATCATGCAGTACAGTGTACAGTCAGCAAGCAGTTTAGCAGTTACACCGGCGGGTCCCAGTGGCAATACATTAATAATAAATATAATAATACAATAAATACAATAAAATACAATAATACAATAATAAAAAATAAAATATAATAATACAATAAAATACAATAAATACAATAAATAAATTAATTAATTAATTAATAAAACCAAAAGCTTACCTTGACTTGGAAGAGTTCCCATGTTGGATAGCTATAGACAGCTAGCTAAAATAGCATCCCTCTCTGCTTGTGCCGGGTGCTTAAGTAGGCTAAAGTACCTAGCTGAATTCACTAGCTAAGTAAGTCAAAGAAAATAAAATGAAGTATAGCTAAACTCAGCAAAATAGAAATGTCCCTTTTTCAGGACCCTGTCTTTCAAAGATAATTCATAAAAATCCAAATAACTTCACAGATCTTCATTGTAAAGGGCTTAAACACAGTTTCCCATGCATGTCGTTAAGACACTAACAGCTTACAGATGGTAGGCAATTAAAGTCACAGTTATGAAAACTTAGGACACTAAAGAAGCCTTTCTACTGACTCTGAAAAACATCAAAAGAAAGATGCCCAGGGTCCCTGCTCATCCGTGTGAACGTGCCTTAGGCATACTGCAAGGAGGCATGAGGACTGCAGATGTGGCCAGTGCAATAAATTGCAATGTCCGTACTATGAGATGCCTAAGACAGCGCTACAGGGAGACAGGCCGGACAGCTGATCATCCTCGCAGCGGCAGACCACGTGTCTCGACACCTGCACAGGATCAATACATCTGAACATCACACCTGTGGGACAGGTACAGGATGGCAACAACAACTGCCTGAGTTACACCAGGAATGCACAATCCCTCCATCAGTGCTCAGACTGTCTGCAATTGGCTGAGGGAGGCTGGACTGAGGGCTTGTAGGCCTGTTGTAACGCAGGTCCTCACCAGACAGCCTATGGGCACAAACCCACCATCGCTGGACCAGACAGGACTGGCAAAAAATGCTCTTCACTGATGAGTCGGGGTTTTGTCTCACCAGGGGTGATGGCGGATTCGTGTATATTGTCGAAGGAATGAGTATTACACCGAGGCCTGTACTCTGGAGCGGATCAATTTGGAGGTGGAGGGTCCATCATGGTCTGGGGCGGTGTGTCACAGCATCATCGGACTGAGCAGGTTGTCATTGCAGGCAATCTCAACGCTGTGCATTACAGGGAAGACATCTTCCTCCCTCATGTGGTACCCTTCCTGCAGGCTCATCCTGACATGACCCTCCAGCATGACAATGCCACCAGCCATACTGCTCGTTCTGTGCGTGATTTCCTGCAAGACAGGAATGTCAGTGTTCTGCCATGACCAGTGAAGAGCCCGGATCTCAATACCCATTGAGTACGTCGGGGACCTGTTGGATCAGAGGGTGAGGGCTAGGGCCATTCCCCCCAGAAATGTCCGGAAACTGGCAGGTGCCTTGGTGGAAGAGTGGGGTAACAATCTCACAGCAAGAACTGGCAAATCTGGTGCAATCCATGAGGAGATGCACCTCATTACTTAATGCAGCTGTTGGCCACAGACCTATTAGACTCGTAATTGAGCTCAGGTGCATCCTGTTTCCATTGATCATCCTTGAAATGTTTCTACAACTTCATTGGAGTCCACCTGTTGTAAATTCAATTGATTGGACATGATTTGGAAAGGCACACACCTGTCTATATAAGGTCCCACAGTTGACAGTGCATGTCAGAGCAAAAACCAAGCCATGACGTCGAAGGAATTGTTCATAGAGCTCCGAGACAGGATTGTGTTGAGGCCCAGATCTGTGGAAGGGTACCAAAACATTTCTGCACCATTGAAGGTTCCCAAGAAAACTGTGGCCTCCATAATTCTTAAATGGAAGACGTTTGGAACCACCAAGACTCTTCCTAGAGCTGGCCGCCTGGCCAAACTGAGCAATCGGGAGAAGGGCCTTGGGCAGGGAGGTGACCAAGAACCCAATGGTCACTCTGACAGAGCTCTAGAGTACCTCTGTGGAGATGGGAGATACTCCCAGAAGGACAACCATCTCTGCAGCACTCCAACAATCAGGACTTTATGGTAGAGTGGCCAGACGGAAGCCCGCTTGGAGTTTGCCAAAAGGCACCTAAAGGACTCTCAGACCATGAGAAACAAGATTCTCTGGTCTGATGAAACCAAGATTGAACTCTTTGGCCTGAATGCCAAACATCACGTCTGGAGGAATCCTGGTACCATCCCTACGGTGAAGCATGGTGGTGGCAGCATCAAGCTGTGGGGATGTTTTTCAGCGGCAGGGACTGGGAGACTAGTCAGGATCGTGGCAAAGATGAATGGAGCAAAGTACAGAGAGATCCTTGATGAATACCTGCTCCAGAGGATCAGGACCTCAGACTGGGGTGAAGATTCACCTTCCAAAAGGACAATGACCCTAAGCACACAGCCAAGACAACGTGTGAGGGGCTTTGGGACAAGTCTCTGAATGTCCCTGAGTGGCCCTGACAGAGCCCAGACTTGAACCTGATCTAACATCTCTGGAGAGAACTGAAAATAGCTGTGCAGTAACGCTCCCCATTCAACCTGACAGAGCTTGAGAGGATCTACAGAGAATAATTGGAGTAACTCCCCAAATACAGTTGTGCCAAGATTGTAGCGTCATACCCAAGAAGACTCGAAGCTGTAATCACTGTCAAAGTTGCTTCAACAAAAAGGGTCTGAATACTTATGTAAATGTGATATGTATTTACTTCATTTTTTTCATGATGGGGTATTGTGTGTAGTGTGATGAGGAAAAATAACAATTTAATCAATGTTCGAATAAGGGTGTAATGTACCCAAATGTGGAAAAAGTCAAGGGGTCTGGATTCTTTACGAAGGCACTGTATGTGTAGTAAAGAGGGAAATCTGCACAAAAGTAAGTGTTTTAAAACTGTCCTATGGTGGTGATGGCTCTTATTCAATCTGAATATGATCGGGATGGTTATCTAAAGTACTTATTTTGGTCCTCGACTGTACAAATCTACCTGCGCGTGTGTTATTATCACTGGTCTCCAGGGATCTGGATGGAGTTATTTTATATGTAAGTAGGAGGGGTTATTCGGCCTGTAAAGACAGTGAAGGCAGGCTGGGCGGGTGTGTGGGACAGATAAGTTGCTGACTGATCAGGAGAGGAAGAGAGAGAGACAGAGAGAGAGAGAAAGAGGTTGGGCACAGAGACGATGGGTACGGATAAAGTCTCCTGGCTGGAGAGAGAGAGACTGTTTGTCCGACCGCCAACCAGCCAGCTCTCTGTCTGGGCTGCAGTCCAGGTCTGTAGCTTCAGAACTACAATGAGATTAGATAGTTAGGCCATAATACCCTGACTGGACTGGACGGCACACTCAGAGCTGAATATATGGATCAAATGGACCAGAGCAGTCAGAATAGAATGGACTTTGGAACATTCAAATGGAGTACTCCGAATGGGTAGAACAGAATACACATGTACGATTTTAGCCTCAGAGGTCTAGAGGGCAACAAGCCAGACTAATGTACCCTCCGTCGTCTAGAACTGTAGACATGACACAATGCCCCATCCTCTTCGAAAGTCCTCCCTATTCGCCTCAAACACTGTCATGGTTTTAAATCTCTCCTTAGTTCAACTCTGAAAAGCACTTCAGGTGCCATTGGAATCTTCCAAACAATACATTTCCACCAACTGACCAAAGTGCAGACAGTCTCTGAACGGACAACTGATCGTCTGACCATTAAAAACATACAAATATCAAACAGAGTTTATCCTCACAGGACGCTGCCTGTCCTCTCTGGTCCTTGGTTTGCTTTAAGGATTTCCGACCTGGTTCCTTTGTGAAGTGTACAAGAAATAGGGCTTTGCAAAAGAGATACAAATAGAATGTGATTTGACAAGTGAAAAGTTCTGTTTTATGTCGAGAGTTGAAAGCTTAGTCTTATTGTCTGCTTTCTAACACCGGTCTGACATCAGCCTTGAACAGAATCGGTATCTTCAATCACAATTAACACTGTCAAGCCGTCGCTATTCAGACAAAAATTCAAATGAGACAAGAAAGAAAAAAACAGCGGAAGTCTCTCTGCTAGCCTCTTGAGCTTACTTGAGACGCAGACGTCCCACCTAGAGCTCTGGAAATGCACATGCGCTACGCTACACGCTAATAGTATTAGTTAAAACGCAAACGTTCATTAAAATACACATGCTTGGTATTGAAATAAAGCTACAGTCATTGTGAATCTAGCCACCGAGTCAGATTTTTAAAATGCTTTTCGGCGAAAGCATGAGAAGCTATTATCTGATAGCATGCAACACCCCAAAAGACCCGTAGAGGATGTAAACAAAAGAATTAGCATAGTCGGCGCTACACAAACCGCACAATAAAATATAAAACATTAATTACCTTTGACCATCTTCTTTCTTTGCACACCTTGATGTCCCATAATCAATACTGGGTCTTTTTTGGATTAAATCGGTCCATATATAGCCTAGATATCGATCTATGAAGACTGTGTGATAAACGGAAAAAAATAGCGTTTCATAACGTAACGTCATTTTTTAAAAGTTAAAAATTCGACGATAAACTTTCACAAAACACTTCGAAATACCTTTCTAATGCAACTTTAGGTATAACTACACGTTAATAAGCTATAAAAATCATCAGGAGGCGATGTAAATTCGATAGCTGGCCGTGTGGAAAAATGTCCGGAAAAAAAGAAAGACAATGCCTCGGGTTGGTGGTCGGAGGGAATCGGTTCCCTTTGGTCGGATCTACCAAGAATCAAATCAGAATCAAATGAGGAGACTCTATACATCCTGTGGAAGCTGTAGGTACTGCAAGCTCGGCCTCATTTAATACGGTTCACCTTCAACAATTCATGGAAGTGGCGCATGGATATTTTTTTCCATCTCCAGTGATCAGATTTTCCTGCGCTTTTCGATGAAACAGACGTTCTGTTATAGTCACAGCCGTGATTTAAACAGTTTTGGAAACGTCTGAGTGTTTTCTATCCACACATACTAATCATATGCATATACTATATTCCTGGCCTGAGTAGCAGGACGCCAAAATGTTGCGCGATTTTTAACAGAATTTCCGAAAAAGTAGGGGGGAGGCTTAACAGGCTAGCAAATATAATAATTAGGGCATGAAGTTTGAGTTTGCTGCATCTGAAACATTGAGTACTGTACCTCCTCGCTAAGAAACTCCTCAACGTCTGTGTTCTAACAACAAACGTGTCTGTCTGATTGCTTGCCTAAACAATATGAAAAGTGAAAAGCCTCAAAGAAGTTCCTGGATAGCAGTAAATGCAAATCAAGCGGTTAAGAGTAGAGTAGTACCCCCCCAAAGTGACTATGCATACTTGACTGATTACAGGATCTGACGAAAAGCAGCTCCATACACCTACCTTCCAATTATCGACACAGTAAGAGCTCCCGTAATGGGTCCCGGGAATGAACCCCTCTCACATAAGTGTGTTTTCTGGTTCTTTTTGGAGACATTAGAATATGTGTTCTTTGTGCATCGGGAGGCATCTGACATCAAGAGGCATCTGACTCCCTAGACTCTCATTAGTGTGTCTGAGGAGGCTGTTTTTCCACAGAGAGCAATTAGAGACATGTCTCAGGCCCCTCTATGAGTCCACACCATGCCGCCACACTACCCATTAGACCCAGTACCACATTGGAGGCAGCTTTGGGTCGCATCCAGCCCGCCATGCTATCCTAGCGCTGTGTGTGACTCACAGTAAAATGTTACCCATCCTGCAGCCACATAAAATACCATATACAACCAGTACCCACCACTGGACCGGGCACGCTCTAGTAAAATAAAACAACACTTGATTCGACATACAATTGTAAAGCAGCCAGTTTGAGTAAACTCACGATCCTATTGCATCTGGTTGCGTTGTACATTTTGTACGTTGAATCAACATTTTCTTTTCACGGTATGGACCCCCAAGTAAACTTCAAGTGAGAGAGAGGAAGGGAAGGAGAGAGAGAGAAAGACGGACAGAGAAACAGGGGGCCTGACGAAGGAGGAGAGGAAGGAGAGAGAGAGAAAGACGGACAGAGAAACAGAGGGCCTGACGAAGGAGGAGAGGAAGGAGAGAAGAGAGAAAGACGGACAGAGAAACAGAGGGCCTGACGAAGGTAGAGAGGAAGGAGAGAGAGAGAAAGACGGACAGAGAAACAGAGGGCCTGACGAAGGAGGAGAGGAAGGAGAGAAGAGAGAAAGACGGACAGAGAAACAGAGGGCCTGACAAAGGAGGAGAGGAAGGAGAGAAGAGAGAAAGACGGACAGAGAAACAGACTGACTAGGCAACGGGATAGATAATAAACAGTAGAAACAACATATGTGATGAGTCAAAAGAGTTAGTGCGAAAAGGGTCAATGCAAATAGTCCGGGTAGCTATTTGCTTAACTATTTAGCAGTTTTATGTCTTGGGGTAGAAGCTGTTCAGGTTTCAGACTTGCATTGGTACTGCTTGCCATGCGGTAGCAGAGAGAACAGTCTATGAATTGAATGGCTGAAGTCTTTGACAATTTTTAGGGCCTTCCTCTGACACCGCCTGGTATAGACGGCCTGGATGGCATGGAGCTCGGGGCCTAGTGATGTACTGGGCCGTATGCACTACCCTCTGTGGTACCTTGTAGTCGGATGCCAAGCAGTTGCCATACCAAGCGGTGATGCAGCCAGTCAAGATGCTCTCAATGGTGCAGCTGTTGACCTTTTTGAGGATCTGAGGGCACATACATACACAATCACTCCTCAGACAAACACACACCGACAGACACATACACACACATACACACATACACACACACACAAACACACATACACACACAGACACACAAACACACACACACACATAAGCATCAGACACACACTCACACACCTCAGCCGAGGAAGGCGTCAGACACCCACGAATGCTTTCAGCTCACACTGCTGAGACGCTACAATTTGTTCTGCAAAGGTCACCTCTTACCCAAGACACTCTGCCTCATCTCCGCTAGGAGGCAAAGGTCGGCCCCGAATCACTCTTTACCACAAACATAAAACCCTCAGAGGAAAGCTCAGATCTTTGGCAAATAATTGCACTCTTATGGAGTGCCTTCTTAATGTTCAGTTTATTAATCCTTTGTAGTCCCATTATTAAAGTGAGTGAGTGAGTGAGTGAGTGAGTGAGTGAGTGAGTGAGTGAGTGAGTGAGTGAGTGAGTGAGTGAGTGAGTGAGTGAGTGAGTGAGTGAGTGAGTGAGTGAGTGAAAGCAGAACAATAGAATAGAGTGATGGAGAGGTGAAACATTCTTTAAACTAGAAGACACTGGGTGAGAATGTTCTACTGATGACAATGATAGTAAAAAAAGCCTGGCCAGTCTACCTGCTGATGAGTAATGAGAATGATGTGCTGGGGATTTAAAAGCTTTTAATAATAAATGACTCACAACTTTCTGCATAACTATTTGCTCTAAAAAGCTGACATCGTGGCTCTTGCATAGAGAGACAGTGAGATAGAGAGAGAGAGAGAGAGAGAGAGAGAGAGAGAGAGAGAGAGAGAGAGAGAGAGAGAGAGAGAGAGAGAGAGAGAGAGAGAGAGGAGAGAGAGAGAGAGAGAGAGAGAGAGAGAGTGAGAGAGGAGAGAGAGAGAGAGAGAGAGAGAGAGAGAGAGAGAGAGAGAGAGAGAGAGAGAGAGGGAGGAGAGAGAGAGAGAGAGAGAGAGAGGGAGAGAGAGAGAGAGAGAGAGAGAGAGAGAGAGAGAGAGAGAGAGAGAGAGAGAGAGAGAGAGAGAGAGAGAGAGTGAGACCAAAAGAGAATGAGAGAAAAACAGAGAGAGAGAGAGGTGGGGGGTCAAGACCAAAAGAGAATGAGAGAAAAACAGAGAGAGAGAGAGGTGTTGGGGGGTCAAGACCAAAAGAGAATGAGAGAAAAACAGAGAGAGAGAGAGGTGTTGGGGGGTCAAGACCAAGAGAGAATGAGAGAAAACAGAGAGAGAGAGAGGTGTTGGGGGGTCAAGACCAAAAGAGAATGAGAGAAAAACAGAGAGAGAGAGAGGTGTTGGGGGGGTCAAGACCAAGAGAGAATGAGAGAAAAACAGAGAGAATGAGAGAAAAACAGAGAGAATGAGAGAAAAACAGAGAGAATGAGAGAAAAACAGAGCAGATATTAAAATGTGAAAGCTTCCGATCCATATCCATATGTCAAAGCAGCATAAATTAGCTGACAATTAGCTGGCAGAGAATTGTCAAGATACCACAGGATACCACTGGGAGGAAACATGGTCCCAAATGGAACCCTCTTCCCTATGTAGTGCACTGCTTTTGACCTGGGCCGATAGGAAGCATATAGGGAATAGGGTGATATTTAAGAAATAACCCATGGCACAGCTAGGGTTCCAGAGGGAACATCTCCTTATAGGATCAAAATGTGCAACAGAACTAGACCCACTCCAATTCGCATACCGCCCCAGCAGATCCACAGATGGCGCAATCTCAATCACACAGCACTGCCATTTCCCACCTGGACAAATGGAACACCTATGTAAGAATGCTGCTAATTGACTACTGCTCAGCGTTCAACACCATAGTGCCCTCAAAGCTCATCACTAAGCTAAGGATCCTGGGACTAAACAACTCCTTCTGCAACTAGATCCTGGACTTCCTGGCCGGCCGCCCCCCAGGTGGTAAGGGTAAGCAACAACACATCTGCCACGCTGATCCTCAACGCGGTGGAACCTCAGGGATGCGTGCTTAGTCCCCTCCTGTACTTCCTGTTCACCAACGACTGTGTGGCGAAGCACGACTCTAACACCATCATTCAGTTTGCTGACAACACAATGGTGGTAGGCCTGATCACCGATAGCAATGAGACAGCCTATAGGGAGGAGGTCAGAGGCCTGATCACCGATAGCAATGAGACAGCCTATAGGGAGGAGGTCAGAGGCCTGATCACCGATAGCAATGAGACAGCCTATAGGGAGGAGGTCAGAGGCCTGATCACCGATAGCAATGAGACAGCCTATAGGGAGGAGGTCAGAGGCCTGATCACCAATAGCAATGAGACAGCCTATAGGGAGGAGGTCAGAGGCCTGATCACCGATAGCAATGAGACAGCCTATAGGGAGGAGGTCAGAGGCCTGATCACCGATAGCAATGAGACAGCCTATAGGGAGGAGGTCAGAGGCCTGATCACCGATGCAATGAGACAGCCTATATAGCAATGAGACAGCCTATAGGGAGGAGGTCAGAGGCCTGATCACCGATAGCAATGAGACAGCCTATAGGGAGGAGGTCAGAGGCCTGATCACCGATAGCAATGAGACAGCCTATAGGGAGGAGGTCAGAGGCCTGATCACCGATAGCAATGAGACAGCCTATAGGGAGGAGGTCAGAGGCCTGATCACCGATAGCAATGAGACAGCCTATAGGGAGGAGGTCAGAGGCCTGATCACCGATAGCAATGAGACAGCCTATAGGGAGGAGGTCAGAGGCCTGATCACCGATAGCAATGAGACAGCCTATAGGGAGGAGGTCAGAGGCCTGATCACCGATAGCAATGAGACAGCCTATAGGGAGGAGGTCAGAGGCCTGATCACCGATAGCAATGAGACAGCCTATAGGGAGGAGGTCAGAGGCCTGATCACCAATAGCAATGAGACAGCCTATAGGGAGGAGGTCAGAGGCCTGATCACCGATAGCAATGAGACAGCCTATAGGGAGGAGGTCAGAGGCCTGATCACCGATAGCAATGAGACAGCCTATAGGGAGGAGGTCAGAGGCCTGATCACCGATTGCAATGAGACAGCCTATAGGGAGGAGGTCAGAGGCCTGATCACCGATAGCAATGAGACAGCCTATAGGGAGGAGGTCAGAGGCCTGATCACCGATAGCAATGAGACAGCCTATAGGGAGGAGGTCAGAGGCCTGATCACCGATAGCAATGAGACAGCCTATAGGGAGGAGGTCAGAGGCCTGATCACCGATAGCAATGAGACAGCCTATAGGGAGGAGGTCAGAGGCCTGATCACCGATAGCAATGAGACAGCCTATAGGGAGGAGGTCAGAGGCCTGATCACCGATAGCAATGAGACAGCCTATAGGGAGGAGGTCAGAGGCCTGATCACCGATAGCAATGAGACAGCCTATAGGGAGGAGGTCAGAGGCCTGATCACCGATAGCAATGAGACAGCCTATAGGGAGGAGGTCAGAGGCCTGATCACCGATAGCAATGAGACAGCCTATAGGGAGGAGGTCAGAGGCCTGATCACCGATAGCAATGAGACAGCCTATAGGGAGGAGGTCAGAGGCCTGATCACCGATAGCAATGAGACAGCCTATAGGGAGGAGGTCAAAGGCCTGATCACCGATAGCAATGAGACAGCCTATAGGGAGGAGGTCAGAGGCCTGATCGCCAATAGCAATGAGACAGCCTATAGGGAGGAGGTCAGAGGCCTGATCGCCGATAGCAATGAGACAGCCTATAGGGAGGAGGTCAGAGGCCTGATCACCGATAGCAATGAGACAGCCTATAGGGAGGAGGTCAGAGGCCTGATCACCGATAGCAATGAGACAGCCTATAGGGAGGAGGTCAGAGGCCTGATCACCGATAGCAATGAGACAGCCTATAGGGAGGAGGTCAGAGGCCTGATCACCGATAGCAATGAGACAGCCTATAGGGAGGAGGTCAGAGGCCTGATCACCGATAGCAATGAGACAGCCTATAGGGAGGAGGTCAGAGGCCTGATCACCGATAGCAATGAGACAGCCTATAGGGAGGAGGTCAGAGGCCTGATCACCGATAGCAATGAGACAGCCTATAGGGAGGAGGTCAGAGGCCTGATCACCGATAGCAATGAGACAGCCTATAGGGAGGAGGTCAGAGGCCTGATCACCGATAGCAATGAGACAGCCTATAGGGAGGAGGTCAGAGGCCTGATCACCGATAGCAATGAGACAGCCTATAGGGAGGAGGTCAGAGGCCTGATCACCGATAGCAATGAGACAGCCTATAGGGAGGAGGTCAGAGGCCTGATCACCGATAGCAATGAGACAGCCTATAGGGAGGAGGTCAGAGGCCTGATCACCGATTGCAATGAGACAGCCTATAGGGAGGAGGTCAGAGGCCTGATCACCGATAGCAATGAGACAGCCTATAGGGAGGAGGTCAGAGGCCTGATCACCGATAGCAATGAGACAGCCTATAGGGAGGAGGAGGTCAGAGGCCTGATCACCGATAGCAATGAGACAGCCTATAGGGAGGAGGTCAGAGGCCTGATCACCGATAGCAATGAGACAGCCTATAGGGAGGAGGTCAGAGGCCTGATCACCGATAGCAATGAGACAGCCTATAGGGAGGAGGTCAGAGGCCTGATCACCGATAGCAATGAGACAGCCTATAGGGAGGAGGTCAGAGGCCTGATCACCGATAGCAATGAGACAGCCTATAGGGAGGAGGTCAGAGGCCTGATCACCGATAGCAATGAGACAGCCTATAGGGAGGAGGTCAGAGGCCTGATCACCGATAGCAATGAGACAGCCTATAGGGAGGAGGTCAGAGGCCTGATCACCGATAGCAATGAGACAGCCTATAGGGAGGAGGTCAAAGGCCTGATCACCGATAGCAATGAGACAGCCTATAGGGAGGAGGTCAGAGGCCTGATCACCGATAGCAATGAGACAGCCTATAGGGAGGAGGTCAGAGGCCTGATCACCGATAGCAATGAGACAGCCTATAGGGAGGAGGTCAGAGGCCTGATCACCGATAGCAATGAGACAGCCTATAGGGAGGAGGTCAGAGGCCTGATCACCGATAGCAATGAGACAGCCTATAGGGAGGAGGTCAGAGGCCTGATCACCGATAGCAATGAGACAGCCTAGAGGCCTGATCACCGATAGCAATGAGACAGCCTATAGGGAGGAGGTCAGAGGCCTGATCACCGATAGCAATGAGACAGCCTATAGGGAGGAGGTCAGAGGCCTGATCACCGATAGCAATGAGACAGCCTATAGGGAGGAGGTCAGAGGCCTGATCACCGATAGCAATGAGACAGCCTATAGGGAGGAGGTCAGAGGCCTGATCACCGATAGCAATGAGACAGCCTATAGGGAGGAGGTCAGAGGCCTGATCACCGATAGCAATGAGACAGCCTATAGGGAGGAGGTCAGAGGCCTGATCACCGATAGCAATGAGACAGCCTATAGGGAGGAGGTCAGAGGCCTGATCACCGATAGCAATGAGACAGCCTATAGGGAGGAGGTCAGAGGCCTGATCACCGATAGCAATGAGACAGCCTATAGGGAGGAGATCAGAGGCCTGATCACCGATAGCAATGAGACAGCCTATAGGGAGGAGGTCAGAGGCCTGATCAAACAGTTCTACAGCGGCACCATCGAGAGCATCCTGACTGGTTGCATCACCGCCTGGTATGGCAACTGCTCAGCATCCGACCATAAGGCGCCACAGGGTTGTGCGTACGGCCCAGTACATCACTGGGGCGCCAAGTCTAGGTCCAAAAGGCTCCTTAAAACCTGTTAGGGAGGCTGCGAATTTTCGCAGCTTTTTGTTAAAAATCGCGCAACATTTCAGCGCCCTGCTACTCATGCCAGGAATATAGTATATGCATATGATTAGTATGTGTGGATAGAAAACACTCAGACGTTTCTAAAACTGGTTAAATCACGGCTGTGACTATAACAGAACGTCTGTTTCATCGAAAAGCGCAGGAAAATCTGATCACTGAAAGTGGAAATAAATATCCATGCGCCACTTCCAGGAATTGTTAAAGGTGAACCGTATTAAATGAGGCCGAGGTTGCAGTACCTACAGCTTCCACAGGATGTCTAGAGTCTTGTCATTTGCTTCGGATTTGATTCTTGGTCGAACCGACCCAAGGGAACTGATTCCCTCCGACCTCAAACAGGATGTTTTGGTTGAGTTTTTCCGGGCATTTTTTCCAGACGGTCGCCTATAGAATTTACATCGCCTCCTGATGAATTTTATCGCTTATTAACGTGTACTAATACCTAAAGTTGCATTACAAAAGTATTTCGAAGTGTTTTGTGAAAGTTTATCGTCGACTTTTTTAATTTTTAAAAATGACGTTGCGTTATCAAACTCAGTTTTTTCCTTGATTACACAGTCTTCATAGATCGATATCTAGGCTATATATGGACCGATTTAATCGAAAAAAGACCCAAATAAATGTTTATGGGACATCTAGGAGTGCCAAGAAAGAAGCTCGTCAAAGGTAATGAATGTTTTATATTTTATTTCTGCGTTTTGGGTAGCGCCGTCTACCGCAAAATCTGTCGTGTTAGGTGACGTTGCAGTATTTTGGGGGTACATGCTATCAGATAATAGCTTCTCATGCTTTCGCCGAAAAGCATTTTACAAATCTGACTTGGTGGATAGATTCACAACGAGTGTAGCTTTAATTCACTACCTTGAATGTGTATTTTAATGAAAGTTTAATGAAATTATGAGTTTTATCAAAAACTATAGGTGGCGCTCTGAAATCTGCTGAGTGTTGTTCCTGCATGGGAACAGTATTTTGCGTCATCCTTAAGAAGTTTTAACAGCTTCTACCCCTAAGCCATAAGACTGCTGAACAATTAATCAAATGGCCACCCGGACTATTTGCATTTCACAACCCCCCACCCCCTTGTTTTGACACTGCTGCTACTCACTGTTTATTATCTATGCATAGTCACTTTACCCCTACCTACACGTACACATTACCTCGACTAACCCGTTCCCCCGAACATTGACTCAGGAACCGGTACCCCATTTTTGTTGTATTTTGCATTTTTAACTTTAGTTTATTTAGTAAATATTTTCTCAACTCTATTTTCTTAAAACAGCATTGTTGGTGAAGGGCTTGTAAGTAAGCATTTCATGGTAAGGTCTACACCTGTTGCATTCGGCGCATGTGACAAATACAATTTGATTTGATTTGATTTTGACATGCACAATCCATGTCTTAATTGTCTCAAGGTTGCAACATATCACTTTCTGGGCGACCCGAACCAAATTCACATAGAACTGTGAGTTGTAGATCTGTCACTCTCATTGAAACCAGGACTAAGAAGCAGTATACTCTCACCTGTGAGTGCTGTAAGAGGGACAGACTTATTCTAGACACAATGGGTCTCATTCTAGACCATTCACTCTAGTCCAATTGAGCTCCAACAGTGACAGTTGAGGAAAGCAAGGGAAGAATAACCCTGTGACTGTTGGCCACTTTTATCTCGCTTCTATGAAAGAAATGACAGGAATGTACAGGTAAACCGCCGACAGTTGAAAGCACAGCAAACAGCACGCTGATACGATACAAGCGCTCATTGTGAACAATCCAGTGGTAAAGAACGTATTTCAATCAAATAACTGCTCACATGCAGCTCAGTTACTAACAATCACAGTGTGGCAGCATCTCCATCCATCTCCCCCTGAGACTCCATAGTGATGTCTGTATCCCATGCTGACTTCACAGTGTGGCAGCATCTCCATCCATCTCCCCCTGAGACTCCATAGTGATGTCTGTATCCCATGCTGACTTCACAGTGTGGCAGCATCTCCATCCATCTCCCCTGAGACTCCATAGTGATGTCTGTATCCCATGCTGACTTCACAGTGTGGCAGCATCTCCATCCATCTCCCCCAGAGACTCCATAGTGATGTCTGTATCCCATGCTGACTTCACAGTGTGGCAGCATCTCCATCCATCTCCCCCTGAGACTCCATAGTGATGTCTGTATCCCATGCTGACTTCACAGTGTGGCAGCATCTCCATCCATCTCCCCCTGAGACTCCATAGTGATGTCTGTATCCCATGCTGACTTCACAGTGTGGCAGCATCTCCATCCATCTCCCCTGAGACTCCATAGTGATGTCTGTATCCCATGCTGACTTCACAGTGTGGCAGCATCTCCATCCATCTCCCCTGAGACTCCATAGTGATGTCTGTATCCCATGCTGACTTCACAGTGTGGCAGCATCTCCATCCATCTCCCCTGAGACTCCATAGTGATGTCTGTATCCCATGCTGACTTCACAGTGTGGCAGCATCTCCATCCATCTCCCCTGAGACTCCATAGTGATGTCTGTATCCCATGCTGACTTCACAGTGTGGCAGCATCTCCATCCATCTCCCCCTGAGACTCCATAGTGATGTCTGTATCCCATGCTGACTTCACAGTGTGGCAGCATCTCCATCCATCTCCCCTGAGACTCCATAGTGATGTCTGTATCCCATGCTGACTTCACAGTGTGGCAGCATCTCCATCCATCTCCCCCAGAGACTCCATAGTGATGTCTGTATCCCATGCTGACTTCACAGTGTGGCAGCATCTCCATCCATCTCCCCTGAGACTCCATAGTGATGTCTGTATCCCATGCTGACTTCACAGTGTGGCAGCATCTCCATCCATCTCCCCCAGAGACTCCATAGTGATGTCTGTATCCCATGCTGACTTCAGTGTGGCAGCATCTCCATCCATCTCCCCTGAGACTCCATAGTGATGTCTGTATCCCATGCTGACTTCACAGTGTGGCAGCATCTCCATCCATCTCCCCTGAGACTCCATAGTGATGTCTGTATCCCATGCTGACTTCACAGTGTGGCAGCATCTCCATCCATCTCCCCTGAGACTCCATAGTGATGTCTGTATCCCATGCTGACTTCACAGTGTGGCAGCATCTCCATCCATCTCCCCTGAGACTCCATAGTGATGTCTGTATCCCATGCAAAGTGTGGCAAGATCTCCATCCATCTCCCCTGAGACTCCATAGTGATGTCTGTATCCCATGCTGACTTCACAGTGTGGCAGCATCTCCATCCATCTCCCCCTGAGACTCCATAGTGATGTCTGCCCATGCTGACTTCACAGTGTGGCAGCATCTCCATCCATCTCCCCAGAGACTCCATAGTGATGTCTGTATCCCATGCTGACTTCACAGTGTGGCATATCTCCATCCATCTCCCCTGAGACTCCATAGTGATGTCTGTATCCCATGCTGACTTCACAGTGTGTAGCATCTCCATCCATCTCCCCCTGAGACTCCATAGTGATGTCTGTATCCCATGCTGACTTCACAGTGTGGCAGCATCTCCATCCATCTCCCCTGAGACTCCATAGTGATGTCTGTATCCCATGCTGACACAGTGTGGCAGCATCTCCATCCATCTCCCCCTGAGACTCCATAGTGATGTCTGTATCCCATGCTGACTTCACAGTGTGGCAGCATCTCCATCCATCTCCCCTGAGACTCCATAGTGATGTCTGTATCCCATGCTGACTTCACAGTGTGGCAGCATCTCCATCCATCTCCCCTGAGACTCCATAGTGATGTCTGTATCCCATGCTGACTTCACAGTGTGGCAGCATCTCCCCTGATCCATCTCCCCTGAACTTCACAGTGTGGCACATCTCCCATCTCCCCTGAGACTCCAAAATGTCTGTATCCCATGCTGACTTCACAGTGTGGCAGCATCTCCATCCATCTCCCCTGAGACTCCATAGTGATGTCTGTATCCCATGCTGACTTCACAGTGTGCAGCATCTCCATCCATCTCCCCTGAGACTCCATAGTGATGTCTGTATCCCATGCTGACTTCACAGTGTGGCAGCATCTCCATCCATCTCCCCTGAGACTCCATAGTGATGTCTGTATCCCATGCTGACTTCACAGTGTGGCAGTCTCCATCCATCTCCCCCTGAGACTCCATAGTGATGTCTGTATCCCATGCTGACTTTGTGGCAGCATCTCCATCCATCTCCCCCAGAGACTCCATAGTGATGTCTGTATCCCATGCTGACTTCACAGTGTGGCAGCATCTCCATCCATCTCCCCTGAGACTCCATAGTGATGTCTGTATCCCATGCTGACTTCACAGTGTGGCCATCTCCATCCATCTCCCCCTGAGACTCCATAGTGATGTCTGTATCCCATGCTGACTTCACAGTGTGGCAATCTCCATCCATCTCCCCCTGAGACTCCATAGTGATGTCTGTATCCCATGCTGACTTCACAGTGTGGCAGCATCTCCATCCATCTCCCCAGAGACTCCATAGTGATGTCTGTATCCCATGCTGACTTCACAGTGTGGCAGCATCTCCATCCATCTCCCCAGAGACTCCATAGTGATGTTGTATCCCATGCTGACTTCACAGTGTGGCAGCATCTCCATCCATCTCCCCTGAGACTCCATAGTGATGTCTGTATCCCATGCTGACTTCACAGTGTGGCAGCATCTCCATCCATCTCCCCATGAGACTCCATAGTGATGTCTGTATCCCATGCTGACTTCACAGTGTGGCAGCATCTCCATCCATCTCCCCCTGAGACTCCATAGTGATGTCTGTATCCCATGTGGACTTCACAGCTTGACTGTATGTTGATGCCCTGATAGATCCTCCACTAAGCTGTCGGTGCCATTTGGTTTACCCCACACAAGTGTCACCCAGCCACGCTAATTGCACCATCAAAGAAAAGAATACCGGGACACTCCGTGGCGCGAGGCCGTGTGCGACTACTGAGCCTGCTCAAGGCGCTGGGTTGAAAGCAAGACCCTCTCTGCAGTTACCACGGTAACAAATTGATCTGACCTCTGGAGTGGAGACAGCCGGCAGACACTTTGATGCATAAAAATCTATTCATGCACCACGCTTTAATCCATTCCCCTCTCCCTCCCCTCCCGAGACACACACAAACACGTGTACACACACACACGCACACACACATACGGGCGTACACACTTATGCCGACAAGACCACAAACTCGTGCACGCAGGCATGCACACAGAGTTACGGGCACAATATACACACACGTGCAAGCACGAACATACACCCCCCCCACACACACGCACGCACGAACACACAAACACACACACACATACAAAACTCTTCCCATTAATATGGAGGAGGTAGGCAGAAAAACGTACACAACTTTGATAGAGAGCAGGAGTCATGCCGTGTAAAGGTGCGTGATGTCATAACAAGTCATGTCCCTTGTTTTTGAATATAGGTATGAGGCTCATGAGGCTCATTTACATTACAATATAAATGGGGTAACTTTAGCCCCCCGCCCCCCATAACAAATCATGCAGATTGATCCATGAACATAAGACACACAAGTATGAATGCAGTACTGTCGTAATGAAGTTGATTGATGGGGATGTGTGTTACAGACTGTTAGACCACTTAGGTTTTACCAACCAGTAGCAACGCAGCCTGCCCGAAGGAACAATTTATATAAGGTCATCACAGTAATCAAACTAATTGGCAACACCACCATAAAACTAATTGAGCGTGAATGCCAATCATGATTATATAATATTTCAATGCTTGGCAGGGGTGAATCAATCAGACCTCTCTCTGTGAACCCACTGCAGACTGGCTGGCTGGGGGGGACGTTGATATTTAGACACACACACACACACACACACAGGGTCCCACACACACTACACACCTCATATGTTGACACACGCGCACACACACACACACACACACACACAGGGTCCCTGCCCTACCACCTCCCATGTCAGAATTAGAATTAGACGTTCATCCATGTTTCTCAAACGTCAAATTTCGAAGTTGTTCCAAATGTCAAATTTCAACGTGTTTAAGGTTACGTTTAGGCATTAACTCTGAATTTTAAAGGTTTGGGTTACGTTTAGGCATTAACTCTAAATGATTAAGGTTAGGCATTAACTCTGAATGGTTACGGTAAGGGGTTAAGGTTCGGGATAGGCTTAAAACAAAAAATATCAGTTTCCTTTGGAATTTGAGGCAGATGCTTATGTCAGTCCACAACGCCCTAGCAAAACAGAAACCTACAGCGCTCACTATTGCCCCTAGTGGCCGGTTTCAACGTCATCTCCTACTGACTTGTATGCCGGGTGACCCGGCTGCCCTGCCTGGGGTTGTTGATATTTACTCAGGTCAGGTGACAGGTTGTTGTATTTGCTTTTTTTCCCAGCCCCAAAAAGATAGTGTCTCCGTACGTGTCGTTTAGGACATTAACAGGATGTTCGGTGGGCTCTAACTGGAGACGTCGGGTAAAGTTTGCCAGGCTGCTGCACCTCAACCAGTGACTGCAGCATATAGTGTCACCCCCAGGAGTAACAGAGCAGTGTACAAGAGGAGAGTAACTCCACAATGCCACCAAGAGGCGTGACTGTGTCATTGAACTATTTTGGGTCGAGCCATTAGCTATGTGGCTCCCACATGGATGCCTCGGCTCTGTTTGCCGTGGAGAACCAACTTCCTACGACATAGAAGAACATCACCTGGAGTCTGTCTTGAAATGCCTGGTCTCACTTTCTCTCTCTCATCTCTCACTTTCTCTCTCTACTCTCTCTCTCTCTCTCCCTCTCTCTCTCCATCTCTCACTCTCTCTCTCTCTCTCTCTCTCTCTCTCTCTCTCTCTCTCTCTCTCTCTCTCTCTCTCTCCATCTCTCACTCTGTTTGGCTCTGTTTGCCGTCTCTCATCCAACTTCCTCGACATAGAAGAACATCACCTGGAGTCTGTCTTGAAATGCCTGCTCTCACTTTCTCTCTCCATCTCATCTCTCTCTACTCTCTCTACTCTCTCTACTCTCTCTCTCCATCTCTCTCTACCCTCTCTCTCTCTCTCTCTCTCTCTCTACTCTCTCTACCCTTTCTCTCTCTCTCTCTCTATCTCTCTACTTTCTCTCTCTACTCTCTCTCTCCTATCTCTCTCTTTCTCTTTCTCTCTCTCTCTCTCTCCATCTCTCTCTCTCTCTCTCTCTCTTTCTCTCTCTCTCTCTCTCTCTCTCTCTCTCTCTCTCTCCATCTCTCACTTTCTCTCTCTCTCTCTCTCTCTCTCTCTCTCTCTCTCTCTCATCTCTCTCTACCCTCTCTCTCTCCATCTCTCACTCTTCTCTCTGTTTCTCTCTACTCTCTCTACCCTCTCTACCTGGAGTCTCTTGAAATCTCTACTCTCTCTCTCTCCCATCTCTCACTTTCTCTCTCTACTCTCTCTACTCTCTCTACCCTCTCTCCCTCTCTACCCTCTACTACCCTCTCTCTCTCTCCATCTCTCACTTTCTCTCTCTACTCTCTCTACTCTCTCTACCCTCTCTACCCTCTCTACCCTCTCTACCCTCTCTACCCTCTCTCTCCATCTCTCACTTTCTCTCTCTACTCTCTCTACCCTCTCTACCCTCTCTACCCTCTCTACCCTCTCTACCCTCTCTCTCTCCATCTCTCACTTTCTCTCTCTACTCTCTCTACTCTCTCTACCCTCTCTACCCTCTCTACCCTCTCTACCCTCTCTCTCTCCATCTCTCATCTCTCTCTGTTTGGCTCTGTTTGCTGGACCCTCTCTACCCTCATCACCCTCTCTCTCTCCATCTCTCACTTTCTCTCTCTACTCTCTCTACTCTATCTCTCTCTCTCTCTCTCTCTCTCTCTCTCTCTCTCTCTCTCTCTCTCTCTCTCTCTCTCTCTCTCTCTCTCTCTCTCTCTCTCTCTCTCCATCTCTCTCTCTCCATCTCCTCTCTCTCCATCTCTCTCTCTCTCCATCTCTCACTTTCTCTCTCTCTCTCTCTCTACTCTCTCTACCCTCTCTCTCTCTCCATCTCTCACTTTCTCTCTCTCTCTCTCTCTCTCTACTCTCTCCATCTCTCTCCATCTCTCTCTACCCTCTCTCTCTCTCCATCTCTCACTTTCTCTCACTTTCTCTCTCTACTCTCTCTACCCTCTCTACCCTCTCTCTCTCCATCTCTCACTTTCTCTCTCTACTCTCTCTACCATCTCTCTCTCCATCTCTCTCCATCTCTCTCTACTCTCTCTACCCTCTCTCTCTCCATCTCTCACTTTCTCTCCATCTTCTCACTTTCTCTCTCTCACTCTCTCTCCATCTCTCTGTCCATCTCTCTCTCTACCCTCTCTCCATCTCTCTCTTTCTCTCTCTCTCTCTCTCCATCTCTCACTTTCTCTCTCTCTCTCTCTCTCTCTACTCTCTCCATCTCTCTCCATCTCTCTCTACCCTCTCTCTCTCTCCATCTCTCACTTTCTCTCACTTTCTCTCTCTACTCTCTCTACCCTCTCTAATCCCTCTCTCTCTCCATCTCTCACTTTCTCTCTCTACTCTCTCTACCCTCTCTCTCTCCATCTCTCACTTTCTCTCTCTACTCTCTCTCCCTCTCTCTCTCCATCTCTCTATCTTCTCTCTCTCTCTCTCTACTCTCTCTACCCTCTCTCTCTCTCCATCTCTCTCTCTCTCTCCATCTCTCACT